>NC_067312.1:42246404-42917118 GCF_020740795.1 Apus apus | reverse complement strand
AATAGGAAGTTGCTGTAGTAATGAAACTCTCTTTCTGGCTAGCAGGGCTGTTTTCCTATGCAAATGCAGCAAAGCTCAGAAATTAGCAATGACTGCTAAATTAACACACTTGAAGAGCTTGGCTGGTTCTAATAGGCAGTCAAATGGTCTTGTTACATTGTAATGGTGCCAAGTTAATTGAAGTGATTACTGTTGCTCATGAGCAGCCCTTTTGAAGTAGAAGACTTTTAAATTATCCATAGACATTAAATGTCAGACACTATTGTGTAATTATACTTTGTAAACGCTGAATGTCATAAGGCATCACAGGTAATTGAGGTTTACAGAGAAGAGCTTTATCTAAACCTAATTGGGCATCAACTCTTTGTCACTATTTCTAAACCTAATTAGGCATCAAATTTTTGTGCCAGGGGCACTCCAACATCTCACAGCAGCCCTCCCCTCGTCACTGTCAGCATGTATCACAGCAAACCTGACCCTCCAAACTCAGGACCTCTCTCAGTCAAACTTGTGCAGACTGTCAGCCCAAGAAATTTTAACAAGGAACCAGGCCTCTCTACATTTAATGGGTGCCTGGTATTGGCAGCTAATGATGATCTCCCAGTCCATCTGCATCTTGGTATCAGTTACCACACCACCAAACATCTGTGGTAGTCAGTGGAAGCTTTGAAATATGAGAAGAGCTTTATTTAGCATGTGTTGTTTTTTAAATATGTTTCTTAATTTACATAGAGTTAAAAAAATTATTATTATTTCACAGTATTTGCGTTTCTAGGAGAGATTACAATTCAGAGCACAGAATCTGTTTTCCGGCTGAACCTTTGGCTTTCACGTCAGTAATTTTACTAGTAGCTGGCTGTTAAAATCAATGAAACTTTCTTCCAGGTAGCGTTGCCCACAGAAGTGTCCTGCCAGGATCAATCACTGAATCATAGAATGGTTAAGCTTGGAAGGGACCTTAAAGATTATCAGGTTCCAAAACACCAGACTGCACAAGGCCTCATCCAACCTGGCCTTGAACATGTCCAGAAAGGGCACATCAACAACCTCCCTAGGCAATCTATTCCAGCATTTTACTACATTCATGGTGAAGAATTTATTCTTGATGTCTAACCTAAATCTATCCTCTTTTAGTTTAAAACCATTACCCTTTGTCCTGTCACTACCCTCTTTGGTGAAAAGCCCCTCCCCATTTTTTCTGTAGGCCCTTCCAGATACTGGAAGGCCACTCAGAGGTCTCCCTTGAGCCTTCTCTTCTCCAGGCTGAACAACCCCAACTCCCTTGGCCTGTCTTTGTAGCAGAGGCACTCCAGCCCTTTGATCATATGCAGTGATTGGTTGCATTGGTATGTCTGATTTTTGCATCTGACTCCTTGATTTTGACATTTTAATTTTTTTTGCCTTGAAAATCCAAGAATGGTAGTTATGCAGTCTTTATGCTCAGTTCTTGGCATACAACTCCAAAGGGATTCTATTTTGCAGACTTATACTGAGGTCATCAAGTGCATTTGGTCTGGAAGCCTATTAAATCAATCCATTAAAGTCACTTGTTCACTCGTATAGCACAGAAGCCCAGAAACTGCTTAGTACTGCTACTTTTGTATAATTTTGTGTCACAGTCTGTTTTGCATGTTTTCATCAAATACTTGTGGGTAGCGAGTGTTGAAAGTACTCATTATTGGTAATGACCTTACATCTGCTTTTTAATAGTTAATTTTAATAATGAGTTGTGACTGGGGGATTGGGAATTGATGGACCTATGGAACGAAACTCATTGTGTGAATGTACATTTCAGGAAAAGGGGTGCAGTGATTTCCTGAGACAGAAATTTTGATCTGAGAACCTCAATTGATTTGCATAGGAAGAGTTCTCATTGGTTACTCTAAATATTGGCACTGTTCTTTTGGCATATTATTGTTTATTCAGAAAACCCTGAATCGATATTAGACAGAGAATAAAATAGAAACTGTTCACTCTCTTGTGAAAAAGATATTAATACTGCAATATTTTTCTTCAACAGTTCAGGCCCTTTTAAAAATAATCTACCTGCTTTCCCACTCTGTGCACAATGTGGAGTGCAACTCATTTTCTGATGGAAGGTGAAAAAGAAAGAACATTAATCTGACTGGTTTTGACATGAAGCACAGGCAGTTATTTTGTTTAATATTTAAGATGTGGAGGTGAACTTATAAAAATAACTGACATAGGAATAAGCTCCTAAGTTGTACAAATTTATCTTTTTCCTCTCTTCTTTTTTTGGGTGGTGGTGTTCTTGAGGTGGTATAATTAATTTCCTTAATATTGCTATACACTTGAGTTTTAGAAAGAGAAAAGAATGCAT
The DNA here is from genome assembly GCF_020740795.1 of Apus apus. Classification (NCBI taxonomy): domain Eukaryota; kingdom Metazoa; phylum Chordata; class Aves; order Apodiformes; family Apodidae; genus Apus; species Apus apus. The sequence continues at coordinate 42,914,777 of NC_067312.1, read as the reverse complement.
TTCACTTTTGGACCATGCACTGAATTAAATTGTCCTGTAGACTCTGGCCAAAATGGAAAATAATAAACGGAAACACTGTGAAGTGTATCAAGTGCATATCCAGTTATATTTGAGATCCGTCACTTTGATGTTTGATTTAGTCATATCATCTAGGTGTTTTATAGCCTCAGACTTCCTTTCTCATATAAAATCATATACATGTCCTTTCCTGGGATGTGCTGAAGACTGTTGTCAAAAAGGCGTTTCATTCTCAGTTGTCTGCTGCACTCCCGACATGACTGCTAAAATATCAGAAAATGAAATTGAACCTGATGGCTGTGCTATCCCTAAAGGACAGAGAGCCTGATTTCACTCAAGGCAGAACACACTAATTCACAGCATTAGCAGCTTGCCAAGGTTGTCTAAATCAGTGCTTGCTTTTGTCAGGAGTGGGAGGAAGGAGAAATATATATGGAACTGGTGGCTAGAACAGATTTGAGCAGAAGGAAATCGGTGCTAAACAAAGAGATCAGGTATAATCTACATTTGGCAAAGGCAAAATGAATAAATAAATAAATGACAAAACAGAAAGAAGAGGAAAAAAAAGCGGGAGAATAAAAGTTATTGATTTTTTTGAGTGATTTAACTTCCTTTTAAGATTTTAAACTAAAACAATGTTGAAAGATCTACAATGATGCATTTATTGAGGTGGCAAGTGCTGGAAAATATTAGAGATTTTTCATTCCAATTTTTAACAAGTTATCATACTCTGTGTTTATTGTGGGAAAGCAAACATGAAAAAAAGGAGATGTTCTAGTAAGCAATCTTATTAAGGATATAAAAATATATTTATCTAAATATCTTAAAAATGTTAATTTTTCACAAACACCCCTCCACCAGAAGGCTGTGCTGCCATCCAACAAGATCTAGACAGGCTAGAGAGCAGGGTGAAGGTGAACCTCATGAAGTTCAGCAAGGACAAGTGTAGAGTTCTGCACCTGGGGAGGAATAACACCCCACTCCATTACAGATTAGGGGTCATCCTACTGGAAAGCAGCTCCATGGTGAAAGACCTTGGAGTCCTAGAGGACCGTAAATTATCCATGGGACAGCAACATGCCTTTGTGGCCAAGAGGGCCAATGGTACCCTGGGGTACATGGAAAAGAGTGTGTCCAGAGGTTCTCCTCCCCCTCTACTTTGCCCTGATGAGACCACACCTGGAGAACTGCATCCACTTTTGGGCTCCCCAATGCAAGAGGGACAGCAATGCGCTTGATAGAGTCCAACAGAGGGCTATGAGGACAATTAAGGGACTGGAACATTTCTTCTATAAAAGAAGTCTGAGAGAACTGGGGCTGTTTAGTCTTGAGAAGAGAAGGCTAGGTGGGGATCTTACTAACACCTGTAAATATCTGAGAGGTGGGTGTCAAGAGGAAGGGGCCAGTCTCTTTTTGGTGGTGCCCAGTAATAGGATAATGTCACAATCTGGTGAGCCGTAGATGTGGAGATTCTCGTGGGATTTTACAGAGGCAAAGGACAATATCTGGGGCTAAAAGACAATCACCAGGGCTGATGTATGGCTTATGGAAGCTCTGGCAGAACCCCCTTGCTTTCTAAGCTCCCTCCCTCTCGTGTGGATCCAAGGTGCAATTGGACTCAGCCTTCCCTCCCCTAGTACAAGTCATACAGCAGGTACACCCCTTTTTCCTGAGAGGGCCTGTTGAGAAGAACTAAAGGTGATCCCAAATGGTGAAATTAAGATGCAAACAAGGTCAGATGTCACATACACACCAAACTTTATTGGAGTTGAACAACAAGAGTTTAAAATCCCTAGAGCAGATAGGACAGAAAGAAAAAGACAGGAAAGGTAGGAGAAATCAGAAGTATGGAGAACAGCAAGTGATAAGATAGCTACCAGAACGGTCCAGTGATGTCATTTGTTGGGGAAGTGCTTCATTGTATTGATAGTGTCACAGCTTTTGATAGTCAAAGTTCTAGACATCAGCCCCTCCTACGTGCACTTGCTCAATGTGTTTCTGAGGTGGTCTTCAAGGGGGTCTCACATGGTGACTTCCTTCCCACAAGTCCTCAAACCTCAGGCTGCAGGCAATTGGAAGGGAGGGGGTGGGTACCAAGCTGTCTCCCTTCTTTGCGGTTTCAGCACCTTCTGCCTAATTTCAACAAGATAAGCCATGGTTTGGTGCCAAGGTTCATTTCCACTTCTAAGGCCACAAGCTTGCATTCCAACAATACTGAGACATCTTGATGCCACAAGGTTAGCTTTTCACAGATAAGGAACAATGGGTGTAAGTTAGAACATAGGAAGTTCCACCTCAACATACGGAGAAACTTCTTTGCTTATGAAGGTTATGGAGCACTGGAACAGACTGCCCAGACAGGTTGTGGAGTGTCCTTCTCTGAAGGCTTTCAAGACCCATCTGGATGCATTTCTGTGTGACCTGCCCTTGGTGGTCCTGCTTTGGCAGGGTGTCTGGACTAGATGATCTCCAGAGGTCCTTCCAACTCCTAACATTCTATGCTTCTGTGTCCATCACCTTCTGCTGTTAATCTGGAAAGGCCTGGGCCCTTCTACCAATGCTGCATCTGGAAGCATGTTTTGACTATTTCTTTCATGTTCTTCGTTCCCTTTTTGTTTCACAGACTTTCTTTTTCTAATGAGTGTCACCTGCATCACAGTTCAGTCCAGTTTCATCTGACCTATTCAGTTTCTTTATTTACAACAGAACCAACAGTGTCCACATTTGTACTCAAGATCTAATGCTAGATACTCTATGGGCTTGACAGGGTGGTTTGCTCATCCTTTAATGTTAAATTATGCAATTATTTCTGTCTATATTCCTATTGCTTGTAAAAAATATTAAGAGCCAACAAAGTTAATATGAACTTTATAGAAATATGAATATTCCATTTGTTCTTGAAATAAACTATTTTACCTTCTGTCCCCATCTCATGAGTTGTCTTCCTCCCTTTCTTTCCTTCCCACTATGCCTCATTCCGTCTTCCTCAGTAGTGGTATGACAGGGCCCCACACTCTCATTGTCATTACTAAATTTTAAAGATTAACTTGAAAGATGCCACCCCTACCCATTAACTGAAGAAAAAGGGTCCAGAAGCTGTGGGTAAGAGGAAAGGAAAAGGAACTTAAAATGCAGTTAGCTTTTCTGTTTCAGACTGTGACCATTAGAATAAATAGCCATGTTGGAGCAGACTGAGACATGCCAGCAAGCATGCGTGTTGAGCAAGCAAAATTAAGCAAACCTGCATTAAGCAAAGCAAACCCAGCACCTACTGATTGTCCACAGAAGTACTTTCAGACAGCATGAGCTACATGTACTGCTCAGTCAGGCTGTGTGGTAGGGAAGTGGTCAAGAAGTATTAGCGCTTGTGGGCTGCTTTGGTATTCATGCTGGTAGATTTAATGTTATAGTTGCAGTAAGTAGTCCAAAGAAGGGCCACAAGGGTGATCAGAGGAGTGGAGAACCTGTTATATGATGAGAGGCTGAGAAAATGGGGTTTGTTCAGCCTTGAGAAAAGAAGACTTTGGAGAAACCTTATTACAATGTTCCAGTACTGAAAGGGCGGCTACCCAGAAGATGGAGACTCCCTGTTTACAAGGAGTCAAGTGGACAAGAACAGGGTTATGGGCACAAGTTTCTCCTGGGGAGATTCCGACTGGACACAAAGGTAAATTTTTCACCATGAGAACAGGCAAACATTGGAATAGTCTCCCAAGGGAAGTGGTAGATTCCCCCAAATTGAACAGTGTTAAGTCTCAGCTTGACAGGGTGCTGAACCATCTTACATAACCTATAGTATTATCTAGAAGGGTTGGCCCAGATGATCCATGAGGTCCCTTCCAACCTGGCAGTCTATGATTCTATGATTCCCTTCCCCTCTGACACGTAATTCTGCAGAGACAATCTGGAACTTGTGCTTTTTATTTTGCCTTTATGATTTGCTGTTTTATTTGCATTCAAATGTTTGTTTTTATTTTACTATTTTATAATGCAATGTTTTTGGTCAGATGAATATTTCATAAATGAATTATGTTTAAAAATATTTGATTTGTTCTTTCAGTAAACAAGTTTATCAGCACAATAACACCATGCACAGCAAGTGCTTGGTGGACAGTATACACACACCTAACCTCTGTTATTACGAAGGCTCCCAGCTGTTTTCATAGGGCAGATTACAATTCCCTGAGTCAGGCTGACCTCTTCCATAAGAGTTATCTAGACTTCATATGGTGCAGACAGATACTGACCTTCCACTGTTTTTTTGAAAACAGCATCATTTTATGACCTGTGGAATTAATACTAAGAAACCCTTTCTTAAAATGAATTTATTTATTTATTTATTTATTTTCCCCCTTAACCTTTTTACCAGTGACACCTTTTTTCTAGTCCTTTCCCTTTCCAAAACACCCTTGACACCTGGGAAATGAAGCAATGCTGGCTTGTCTTTTGGACTTCCAGATGCTTTTACAGATTTGGATGCTTTTATCACAACGTACTTGGGCCATTTCTGGGACTATTGGAGTCAAAGGGTGGTATCACACCCCAGCAGTGAGTATGGCTTCATTTAGGCTGTGTTGCAGTTCAGCCATGTGAATGATGCTCCTTGATTTCACTGGAGACTTGCTGTAGCCAAGTGTAGAAGAGTTGAGTCCTCTCCTGATAAATTATGATGGTTGCAAATCTTATCCAAGTATAACCTGAATCAGCGTCCAAGCAATTTTAGATCAGTAATAAGTCATGCTGCCTTACTAGGAACTGTCATCTTCTGAGTGAACTAGTAGTGTTTGTCCAGGTGAAATGATTGAAACTAAAAGATCTTTCAACTGGGAGAGGAGCTGTCTCTTGTATCCTGGATCTCTGATTCTAGTATTGGTTGCTATTTACAACAGCTGACTCCTAATTTCTTGGAAGTCTTATACTTGATACATAAAATAAACAGCATTCAGTAAAACTCTACTGTGTAGGAAGAGATTGATTAGATTTCACTGGTAAACATCAAGCTGAGCCTACACTGAAATCATCAACATCTTTTCCAGAACATTGTTAAAACTACAGCATGATGAAGCACCCTTTGCAAGTAAATATTTGTATATTGTTAATTGATCCCTACAGTTATAATTTGATTGCTAATTTAAAAAGCAGAAATCTGGGTTTTACAGAAATTGATAGGAACTTGGGTATTTAGCTTGACTTCATACCATAAACAAAGACACGATGAGAACAGCTTACATCCAGGTTTGATATCCAGACCAGCTGGTATTGATTTCTTGTTGAGAAAAAAGAAAATAAATTCAGGTATAAGCAGGGTAAACTATTTCTGTCTGGGTTAATTTTTTGTGGAAACTATAAAGCAGTCACTCCATACATCCTTGGTTTATCCTTCCTGTTTCCTCATTTATGAAATATTTATTGTCAACAATGGACAGTTCTGTTTGCACACATTGCAATTGGATAATGGGATAGTTAGATTTACTTCAGTTATTGATAGTGAAGACTGATGGCATGAATAATTTCCTGTTTTTATAAATGGAAATTTAATTATTTATGCTTCATTTAGCCAATGAGAACGGTATTACTACTGTATTGCCATGTCTGTAGGTTGGTGGTAGTAGTAGCTAAGACAATACTTTTGGGTGATGGGCTGGTTTTATCCTACATCTGGAATGCAAACTGGAAACAAGTTTCCATGAATACAGTGGTTATGGATTTACTGCTGTTCAAATACTGCAGAATTTGTCCTGATAACTTTGCGGTAGAAGTAGTTGCTAGACTACATTTCAACATTTCTGAACTAGCAACATTTTCTTGTCAATCCAGCTGTCTGGCAAAAAAAAAGTTTATTTAAGAAATAAGAAGAGAGAAAACAATGGTTAATGAAATAATGGGTCTTTGCCAGCACACAAAGGGTTTTAACATCTTCAGAGAGTATATCTGAATTTTTCAGAATGACTACTTTTGGGCTTCTTGAAGCCTGAGAGTCACTTGTAACATGGTGTATAATGTGGTTTGAATTTCTGCAATTTGGGCTCTAGGATTCTTTTTTCTTTTTTATTTTTTTCCCCATCCAAAAACATTTCACATTTTAAAAATGTAAGCTACACAGAAATGAGGAGCATTTGCATGACATCTTTCAAAACAGGACATGTTTGAGAGAAAAGAAGTGGCTGAGATTCCCTTCTAGCACTCCAACATATGACATTAATGTCCCTTGCCAAATGCAAAAGGTTGAAGTGAAACTTTCTCTACTGCATTTGCATTTCTTCACTCTCTGCTTGCTGTACTCTTCACTGTCCTGTTTCCGGTTCTTCAGTAGACTCAAATTCCCTCCTGCTTTTCTTAATCCCAGTCATCCCACCAGTGCATGAAGCATAGCAGTGCCTTCCCTGACCACAAGCCTCCCCTGGCTACACCATGAACCAAGTTCTTAGGGAAATGGCAGGATAGTGTGTTAGGAAATGAACACAATGCGTATTTCCCTCTTCAGATCATAGTTACTTCATTTCAGAAATGTCATGCTGCTTTTAAGTCTTTCTGTTTCCCCACCATTTTTTGAACCATGGAGTGATGAGGAGGAGCCATTGCTGAAAGTTTTGCATGGTGTTTCTGATTATCAAATCCAGAATAGATCAATAATGCAAAAATAAAAAAAATCGGGTAAAGAAGATCTCAGACCAACTATTTTTCTACAAAATACTTTATGTGACAACAGCAGCAGCCCCCAAAGGGCAGCATGTAATAACAGAGCCTAATTAGAATGATTTCAGTGTAATCATTAACTAGCATCTAACACCTACTAGAGTATTTCTATTTAAACTAAAACATGACCTGCATGGTGGAGAGGCCTTGTAAACTGTCTACGAAATAAAAAATGTGACAGTAAAGGTCAGAGCTGTGCTCATTTGAATTTCAAGTAGGAACCAGGCTCCGCAGTTGGCATGTACAAGAAGAGAGGTGGCTCTTTTCCTAGGCGCTCCTTGCCAACAGTAGCAGTTGGAGAAATCCTCCGGGACTAATTACAGGGGCTGCAAACAAGTATTGTTCTTTTGTCTCTCTCTCTGACCTGGTGAAATGCGAGGGTCCTAATTACATTGTGACAAAGATGTGGTTTTGGTTTTCACTGTCATGTGAGTGAAGGTCACAAGCTAAGCAAGCCAAGTGGCCTCTGAACCTTCTTCAGCCACCTGCAGCTTCCTCGATGCTCCTGCTAATCACATCACCTTGCTGGAGAAGCAGGGTAGTGAGGGCTTGCTAATAAACTCCTTCCAGAAAGAGTGATGTTATTCCATTGAGTTCCACTGGGCCGTGTAAAAAGCAGCTATCAAATCAGTGAGACGGGCTTGATTTGCAAGTCTCTGGTGAAATTTCAGAAGTGCAAACTGTAAAACATTCAGTGGGAAAAAAACCCACAACAAACAAGAATGAAAATATCTTTAAGGAAAACATTTAAAAAGTCAGGAGACAGACAACATGATAAAAATAAAATTGGCAGGAAGGGTGTTATTTATTCATTTTTAAACATTGAAAAGAGTGCTGGTAGCAGCATTTGTCTACTTTAAAAAATAATTCAAGAAAGAAAGTGCCTTGCATACATTTCCTACTTCCTTTTGTGACTTTTAAAGTGCTATATACACAGAGAGCTTTTCACACTTTTGGAACTGACAAAGCTATAATGGTTAGTAGATAAGCCTTGCTATACTGAATCTTTCTTGATTTTCTTTCCAGTTTCCCAGCTTTGTTAGTTTGCCTTGCATTGGTCTAAATTTTCCACTTTCGTCTTCACGGTACGGCCTTCCTTCCCTCTTGCCTTCCTGCCTTCCTGCCTGCCTTCCCGCCTTCCCTCCTGCCTTCCTTCCTGCCTGCCTTTCATTCCTGCCTGCCTTCCTGCCTTCCTTCTAACTTTGTGGAAGTCCTTCATGGACTTCCCAATCTGGGTGGGTAAGCCATAGCTTGTGCCAGTAGCAACATCTGTTGTTTGCTATTTTCTTCGAATTCAGCTTTGAGCTGGCAGAAATTTACACATGGTGATCTCTTTGGCTACTAACTTCTGAAAATTATGTCCATTGTATTTTGAATGGGAGACCTTTAAACCTGCATTTATGTTCTGTGATGCGATAGTTTTCATGGGAAATGAGGGTCTCCTGCATTCAGTGAGGGTTAATCCTGATATGAACCCTGTTTAGTTTTCTACACATTTGAGTTTTGCATCAGCTGAGGTCTGGACTTCAGCAGAGGCATTACTACTCTTGAAATGCAAAATGAGACCCATAGAACTGTAATGAATAGAGTTAAATATGGCTGGCAGCCAGTCACAAGTGGTGTTCCCCAAGTTTCAGTTTGGGTCCAGTTCTGTTTAATATTTTTATCAGCAGTCTGCATGAGGGGATTGAGTGCACCCTCAGTGAATTTGTAGACAACACTAAGTTGGGAGGGCATATTGATTTGCTTGATGACAGGAAGGCTCTGCAGAGGGACCTGGGCATAATGGATTGATGGGCCAAGGCTAAATGCCAGGTCCTGCGCTTGGGTCACAGCAACCCCATGCAATGTTACAGGCTTGGTGAAGAGTGGCTGGAAAAGGGCCTGGGGGTGTTGGTGGACAGCTGTCTGAACATAAGCCAGCAGTGTGCCCAGGTGGCCAAGAAGGCCAAGGGCATCCTGGCCTGCATCAGGAATAGTGTGACCAGCAGGAGTAGGGAAGTGATTGTGCTCCTGAACTTGGCAATGGTGAGGCCACACCTTGAGTACTGTGTTCATTTCTGGGCCCCTCACTGTAACAAGGACACTGGGGTGCCTGAGCAGGTCCAAAGAAAGGCAAAGAAGCTGGTGAAGGGTCTGGAGCACAAGCCCTGTCAGGAACACCTGAAGGAACTGGAGCTGTTTATTCTGGAGGATGCTGTGGGGAGAATTTATGGCTCTCTACAACTACCTGAAATGAGGTTGTAGTGAGGTCAGGGTTGGTCTCTTCTCCCAAGTAACAAGCAACACGACAAGAAGAAATGGGCTAAAGTTGAACCAGGGGAGATTTGGATTCGATATCAGAAAAAAATTTATTCACACAAAGGGTAAATAAACACTGGAATAGGCTGCCCAAGGAGGTAGTTTAGTCTCCATCCCCAGAGGTGTTTAAGAGGTACTTAGGAAGATGGTTAAAGCATTGGAATAGGTAGTGTTAGGTTGACGGTTGGTGGAGTTAGGTTGTGGTCTCACTCGATGAACTTAGATGTCTTTTCTAACCTGAACAATTCTTTGATTCAGTGATTTTATTTTATTTTATTATTATTATTTTTTTATTTATTAGCAAGCAAACACTGCACCCATCTGGTTTTGTAGACCTGTGTAGATAAATTGGAATCAGTGAAACCATGCTGATTCACAGAATCACATAATCTTAGGCGCTGGAAGGGACCTCAAAAGATCATCTAGTCCAACCTCCCTGCCAGAGCAGGATCACCTAGAGCACATCACATAGGAACTTGTCCAGGTGGGTTTTGAATGTCTCCAGCAAAGGAGACCCCACAACCTCTCTGGGCAGCCTGTTGCAGTGCTCTGTCACTCTCACAGTAAAGAAGCTTTTTCTGATCTTTACGTGGAACCTCCTATGCTCCAGTTTGCACCTATATTCACAACAGTCTATAGGCATATGGCCAAGCCTGAGGATGATAAATGAAAATTCTGTACCACAGAAATTTGAAATCCACAAAGCAACTACTCCCAGCTGTGCAGTTTAGCCTGTATTCACCAGGTTATCACATTACTGAGGCCAGCACTTTCCCTTGGTTCAAAGGTAATTATTCTCACTTTAAGGATGAATGAACTTATTCGACTCCTTCAAGAAACAGATCCCACTGCAAAGCAAATGAATTAAAGCAAAAGTATAAGATGAAACAGAAGGTATATAGATAATAATAAGAGCAAAGAACTGATCCTGCTATGGTTTACACTTTTCTCACTGGTTTTCAGAAACACAAATGACTATGCAGGGACAGAGGTTATGGTAAATAGCTATGAGCTGTTCAAAAGAAACAGCTAAAATTAATGTGCATTTGTGCATGGTAACTATAAACTTGTCATTTTCATAGCTCTATATTCTAAAAAAGTAATTAGGAAAAATAATGTAAATTCTCTGCATAACTCATTTTGTAAATTAGACAGGTTTCTCACATCAGGATGCCTGTTTCTTTTCCTTCATGCCTTCCTTACTTTCATGCTTCCTCATGCTGGATTACATTTCAGACTCATAACAGACTTCTATGCAACTGTACTGTAAGTCAGTTGCAGACTGTCTATTGCCTGAGTATACTTGTATTTCTTTTACAAAAGAAACTGAGAAATGGGTAAAAATGCTTTGGGAATGAAAAGAAAAAGGCAAAACATAAATTTAAGAGGAGTATGCCGCTGCAGGCAGTCCCTCAGCCAGAGAGGATGGAGTGGAAAAGGAGTAAAGGTTTCCTGTCTTTGATTCATACCTTATGAGAGGTTTCTTTAATGATTGCTCTTTTGTGTAGCTGAAGCAATGATCATTTATCATTCTGTAGTTTAATACAAATGCATCAGGATGAAAACTGAAGGGGGACGAAGGTTAAATAATAGGCACACCCTGTCTTAGAAACTATGGGCTGATGAATGTCTCAGAAAGCCAACTGAAAGGAAATCTGTTTTCAGTAGACCCTGAAAATAAAAACAAAAATGAAGTGAGCATGTTTTGATTTAATGGTACATTTAACTAATTCTGAATTACTGTAGAACTCTTTTGGAAGTGTTTCTCACAGCAGTGATAATACCAAACGAATTAATTGAGATCAGTGTTATTACAGTGAATAATAGCAAATAAATTAATGTAATTAGGGGGAAATAAAAATGTTATCAAAATAATTTATACATGTAATTCTTCATTGCTAAACTCCTATTTGTTCTCTCTTACATTAAGGTCTTTCTGCTTTCTCCTGCTCTCACAGCTGAGGCTGAGATAGTAATTCCACTGATTCACATGCAAGGTACAGTATTGTAATGCCCAGGGGTTTTTGCTCATTCATACCTCTCTGTGTTTATGTTTCTAGACTTCCAATAGACTTCCAAGGGGATATCAGAAATATTCTTGTATATCTTAGGGGACTGATTGACTATCAGTGATTTTGTGTAGTTTTATAGAGGAAAAAGAGACTGTGAAACTTGCCCAGGGATGAATCTGAATATGTGAATAATGGTTTCAGCCCAACAGTCTTTTTTTCTGTCTCAGTGCTCCACTGATTTATGCTGACGTAAGTCTAGAGTAACTTATCAGAGGTCAGTGGAACTATTTTCCGTGTAAAATTAGGGTAAATGAGAGGAGAAACACATCTCTCCATGTGTATTTCTCCTAGGAGAGCTCTTATTATGCCATGATCAAATCAGCAAATGAGGAATAATTTTATTTATATGTAAATAGTGCAATGAGAAATCAAACTAAATTTATTCTGATTTTTTCAGTCAGATTTCTTCCAATCTAATGTGAATGAATCAGATAGAGGATTCCTTCGCTTATCTGATTATACAACACATATTTGGAAATGTAAAGGAAGAACAGAGCAGAAAACTTTTGGAGTCTGATGGAAAATCCTTATTTTATAAAGCAAGAAGAGTATTTTGACCTAGATTAATTAAAAAAATAATTTTAAAGGTGATAGGATTAGTTAAGCTTTGCCTTCCTAAATATGGCTATTTAAATCTGGCAGAGAAGCTAGCCAGCAATTTTATTAATTACTGAGTGTTTGAGTAGCTTTCTGGTTTTAGAATGAAAATTTGAAGTTTTTCTGTGAATGCCATGGGAAACATCATGGGAATTTGCTCTTCCAGCCTCTCTAATTAGGCATCCTTTCAAGAGTAAGCTTTCTTTTTAGGAGCTGGTTATAATACCTAGGTGAAATCACTAGCGGGGAAACCAAACCAACAACAAAAAAGGGGAAATTCCAGAATTTAGGGTAATTTCTGTGGTCATCCAGTATGCAGTATAAAAGAAACAGGGAATATTTTCTTGTACAGTCTTGATGGTACCTGATCTGCCATGAGCCTGACTTGTGATGGCTGAGCGTGTGCTACCATATATTGAAGGAGACTTCTGCAGTCCTTGTCAGGCAGCTGTGCAGGGATGGCCTGGAGCACACTCCACAATAGCAGATACCACAAAGAACTTGCTTTTTGCTTCCCTGGGTACCACATTTCCCTGAATGGTGCGGAATGTTCCTTAAACTTTCATTCAGCTGAAATTATGAAATATGCATAAAATTTACTAACTTTCAAACTCTATCATATGAGCCAGTTTTGGCCTCAAAGTCTGTCTTAGAGTTTGGGGGGCTTTAATTTCACTGAAACTAGTTTCTACTTTTCTCATCAGCTTGGCTTAATCAGAAGGAGCATGACCTTAAGTCAGGGCTGAGAGGCTTTTGATTAAAAAAACCTCACAAACTAAACAAAACCCCCAGAGCTTTGGTATAGAAGCTTTTGTGAATACTTTCTTCCATTTTCAGCTGTACTGGTAGTTGGAGCCTGGTAGCTCATTCCTGCTGTATTGCTTTGGCTTGGCTTTGTGTTAATTACCTAAATTTCCTCATTTAGAGGCATCACTGCATGTGATTTGTCAGGAATACATTTTCCTAAAGAGACTTTCGTGCATGCTTTTCTGTCTACACGGGAAGCTGCATCTACTGTACTGTACTTCAAAATCTTATTGTTTGCTTTATTTATTCAGATAAACAAATATTGTGATAATGAAAAGTCCATGAACAAATGGTGGCAACAGCAGAGCACTAAACATAAGAATTAATTAGCAAGAACAGTCAGCTATCCCAGATGTCTGATGTAATTTTAAAGAGAGAACTTGAAATATTGAAGATGTTCAAGGCACCACTTAGGAAGGTGAAAAACATCCGTGCACTTTAACATCTAAATTACAAATGTGGTCTCTGTATATTGTATGCTGGCTTATAAATGAATGATACCAGAACTTGCGTGCTTACAGATCATCAGGTGCAACAAAAGGGGGATATTATGTCTGTTTTTTTTTGGTTTTTGTTTTGTTTTGTTTTGTTTTGTTTGTTTGTTTGTTGTTTTTGTTTTTGTTTTGTCAGAATGGGCGAGGAGCCAATTGCATGGAGGAGCAATTCTCTCAGTAGTTCAAACTTTTGCATGTTATTCATGGTCAGCGTTTCTAATGGCATAGGCATTTGCTCCCATTTCTAATCTCTCTTACTGTTTTTGAGAAGCTGATCCAGAACTCACTAAAGTTAAAGGATCATGCTGAACCAGGAAAGTTTCCATTATGTCAGCTTTTCCCCCTATTTCTTTTGCCACACTCTGTGGCTACATGGCTGCTGTATGAATCTAGTCTTACCCTGTAAACTTGCTGAGATTTCAAGGACCCGTTTGAAAACCATATATAAAGTGAGGTCCAGCTCTGCATGTTAGGTTCTAAGTATCTCAAACTATGGTTTACCTCTGATACATTCTGATCTGTGCAGTGCCATTATTTTATTTGGTTGTAAATAGCAGGTAAAGTTGATTAGAGGCTTCAGTTAAACCTGGACAGCCTGAATCAGTACACATCACCATTTAAGCTAGTGGACCTGTGCTATTACAAAACCTACTCTTTAAATAAAATCTCAACTGCTGACCTTGGCAGCAGCAGTCTCTAAGGGGACAGTCTTCCCAGTGGACATCTGCAGCTGGTGGTTCAGCTTCTTCATGAAGAAAAGGGACAAACTACATTTCCAATGCAAAGTTTGGCATGCAGTTGAATTACTGCTGGCAAAGGTATACCCAGGAGTCCTGGAAGGCAGGGAAGAGCTGCTTGTATTGCTATTAGGTCAAGGCTAACTAGAATTTGCTCCTAAACAAAAATTGTGTTCAGAGGTGGTCAGCCCACCTCAGCCATGACCGTGGGAGTTTTTAAGAAAACCACCTAAGTTCTTGCCTCTCATAGTTAAGGAGATGACATTATGGGGGTGGTCCGTTCAGAATCTGGATAAAGATTAATGTGAGATTTGACTTCGCTGGAAACAAGAATTGCCCTTGTGTGCTGAACCTGGGTTATAAAATGAGAACATACTTGCTTAAGCAGAGCACTGGCATATTTTCAAATTAAGGTCCCAGTGAAAAAGAATACAGTGCACTCTGGTTATTTAACTAACTAGATAGATATGAGAAATTCTGCCTCCCATGACTAGCACAGGGTGCCTTTTGGTCTCAGTACCATAAGAAGGAAGACAGAGCTGCTGGATGTCTTAACAATGTTGATTTTGTATACTCAATATAAGGTTTCCAGAATTGCAGATATTTAGAGTGAGCATATATGCTTGTGTAGTAATTTTTCGATGGCCACATTATCTCAATTTAGGAGGACTCTCTTTCTCTGTTCCTGCTCCATCTCAAAACTAACCATTTGTTTGACATTTCTTTTTCATAGCAGCAAAAAGCTGTCACCTGTGCAGAGCCCTCCTTAGAGAGAAAATGCAGCTTAGCAGTGTCAGGCTCTACCTGATGGGCTTTCTCCTAAGAAAATTTCAAGTCCACTTAAAATGGAGCTGGTTCTTTCCTGCTTCTATTTCACATATTATTGATTTCTAATTTTTTTTCCAGATGTTTCAGGGGCCTGGCTGTGGTATAAATGTGCAATAACGAAGGGAAATCCTTGCAAAATGTCTGTCACCTGCATAGTGCTGTGCACCACTTCTGCAGGACGGACTTCTTGTATTACAGGGCAAACCTGCTTTTCCAAGCTCCTGCTGTGCCTCTGGCTTTACAAGGTGGCCCTGTCACAATGTTTAGGCATGATATTCCAGCCGGAAACATAGTGGTGAGAAGCATGGAAGGGGCAGCACAGTAGCCTAAGGAATGTGGGTAGACAGCTGACCTGAGGAACAAACGAACATTTGGAATGGCTTATATACGTTCACCTAGTGGTCACATTGCTCCACCCACCCCATTTTTGGACTTGATGATTTTAGAGGTCTTTTCCAACCTTACTGATTAAATGATTTCTTTTTGCTGCAGATAAATAGGGTGTGTGCTGACTTTGCTGTTGTTAATAATCTGAGGTGAGGGAGGAAGAGACAGTGTTATCAGGGAGAAGTGAAATGGGGCTGGAAAGAAAAACAAGTCCCCTGTGTCTTAAGCAGGGCTTTGGGTTCTTTGATCATGGGTTACTATACAAGACACCAGGCCTAGCATCAAATGGAATGCACATGTCTCAGAGGGGGAAAAGGATCCTGGGGCGGGAGTTAGCAGGACTCTTTGACAGAGCTTTAAGCTAAATTCAAATGGAGAATGGGATAACACTGGGCCTGTAAATAAGCCCAGGGGATGCATGCTGGTGTTTGCAGGATGGAGAAAGGACTCTTTCTCTGCCACCTCAGCTGAGATGGGGGATAGAGATATAATGGAAAGCAATAAGGCAAGGGTTATTGCTGGTACAGCAGCTATGGAAACCCCTGAGAAGGGTTAGGCAGGAATTAGGGCCTGTGCCCATAAAAAGGTGTCAAGATCATTAGCCCATCTGAAGTGCATCTATACCAATGCACTCAGCATGGGCAGCAAACAAGGGGAGCTGGAAGCCATGATGCAGCAGGAAAACTATGACATAGTGGGTATCACAGAAATGTGGTGGGATACCTCACATAACTGGATTGCCACTGTTGATGGCTACCAGCTCTTCAGGAAAGACAAACAAGGAAGGAGAGGTGATGGGGTGGCCCTGTATATTAGTAATTGTTATGATTGTCTAGAACTAGGCTATAATCATGACAAGGTAGATTGCATTTGGATCAGAATTAGGGGCAAGGCCAACAAGGCTGATATTGCTATGGGAGTTTGATATAGACTTCCCAACAAGGGTAGTGAAGTGGATTAACTCTTCCATAAATACCTGGGTGAAATCTCACAGTCGATTACCCTTGTTCTTGTAGGGGACTTCAACTTCCCTGATGTCTGCTGGAACTACAACACAGCAGAGAGGGAACAGTCCCAAGAGGCTCCTGGAATGTGTTGAAGATAACTTCTGACACAGCTGGTGAGTGAACCCACCAGGTGAGGTGCTCTTTTTGAACAGGGAAGGGCTGGTAGGAGATGTGATGGCCGGAGGCTGTCTTGGGCACAGTGACAACTAATTGTTAAAGATCTCTATTCTTAGATATGCCAGGAGGTGAGGGAGGAAGACTGTCACCCTAGACCTCCAAAGGGCAAACTTCAACTTGTTCAACACTATTATTGCCAGAATCCCTTCGGAATCTGTCCTGAAGGCTATAGGAGTCCAGGAAGGTGTTGTGGTTTGGGCCCAACGCGACAACAAAGGATCAGCCCCATGGCCGCTTACTCAACTCCTCCCCCCACCCCTCCCCACACAGACTCTGACATGAGGAGGACAAAGCTCATGGGCTGAGACAAAGGACAAGGAGGGTTCTTCACCGATTAAGGTCCTGGGCAAAACAGACTCAACTTGGGGAAAAAAAAATAATTTGATTTCACACTAATCAAACACACACAGCACACAAACACACAGAGCAGGGTTTGCATATGTTACCCCACCCCTCCCTTCTTCCTGGGCCCAAATCACTTTGTTCCCGGTTTCTCTCCCTCCTTCCCCCCAGCAGCACAGGGGGACAGGGGATGGGGTTTAGAGTCAGTTCACAGGCTGGTGGTTCCTGCTGCTCCTTCCTCCTCAGGCAGAAAGATTCCTTACAGCCCTTCCCTCCTTCCCCATGGGGTCCCTCCCATGGGAGAGTCCTCCATGTACCTCATCTTCATGAGTCCTTCCCACAAGGTCTGGAGATGCTCCAGCGTGAGCTTCTCACAGAGTCACAGGCTGCTTTGGGAACAGCCACCTACCCTGGTGACAGGGTCTTCCAAAGCTGCATCATCAGAGTCCACTGGCAGCAAAATCCAAGTCCACTGGCCAAGTTCACCCCTCCTGGCACCCCCAGGGAATGTTCCACCACATTCCTCCATGAGTGCAGGGGTACAGCTGCCATCTCGCCATGGGTTGCAGGGAAACTTCTGATAGGGCACCTTCTTCCCCTTCTTCCTCACCAACCACCAGCACCTTTCTGCTCCTCCAGCACAGCTCTTCTCCCCTTCTCCTAGCTTTGCTCAGCTCTTATCTCAGTTCTTTTTTATGTTAATCGCAGAGGTGCATCTAATGTCCCTCTAATGGCTCCTTGGCTGGTTTTCGAGCAGGAGGAGCTTCTCAGCTTCTTACTAGAGCCACCCCTGGTACCCTTCCCCTGCTACCAAAAAAACCCACCAAACCAGAACACTCCACCCCTCACCTCTGCGAATCACATAGGAAAGAATCATTCGCAAAATCTACATTCAGCACAAAAGTTTTCATGAGTTTCACTCACACCTCAAAGAAAAACCCTGCATCAAAATAAAGATAGTAGCACGATACCACACAGAAAAATATAATTTACACACAATCCACCCCTCGTCCTTTTGCCACAATATTAACAACAAAAAATTCCCCATAATCATACCGTATTCCATGTTTTGCCCATTACCTCTCCTTATTTATATCCTTGTCTCTGTCCCATCTGGGTCACCAATAATGTCATGGTTCCTTGTCTCTCTCCTGACTGGCATGCCATTCATTGTTGTGGTTTGGGTCCAGCATGACAATAAAAGCAACAGCCCCATGGCTGCTCACTCAACTTCCCCCTCTCCACATACATACTCTGGGATTAGGAGGACAAAGCTCATGGGTCGAGACAAAGGAAAAGGAGGCTGGATTCTCTTCAAGGAGGAAGCCTTGAAAGTGCAGGAGCATGCCATCCCCATGTACTCTAAGGTGAGCCAGCAGCATAGAAGACCAGCCTGGCTGAACAGGGAACTTTGGCTGGTGCTCAGGGAGAAAAAGAGAATCTATGGTCTTTGGAGGAAGGGGCAGGCCACTTGTGAGGACTACAAAAAAAATGCTGTGAGACAATGCTGGGAGGGAATTGAAAGGTCCAAAGGCCAGCTAGAAATTAATCTGGCCTCCATGGTAAAGGATAACAGGAAAATCTTTTATAAATATATTAACAGCAATAGAAAGACCAGGGAGACCCTTCATCCCCCGTTAGATGCAGAAGGAAACATAGTGATGAACAACAAGGAAAAGGCTGAGGTACTAAATTACTTTCTTGCCTCAGTGTGTAGTAGCAGGACCAGTTATGTTGAGGGAATCAAACTCCCTGATCTAGGGAACAGGGACCAGGAGCAGAGTGATCCACCACAATCCAGGAAGAGATGGTCAGTTACCTGCTACACCACATAGATGTGCAGAAATCTATGGGGCTGGATGGTATCCACCCAAGAGTGCTGAAAGAGCTGCCAGGGGTGCTCACCAAGTCACTTCCCATCATTTACCAGCAGTTCTGAAGAGGTACCAGCAGACTGGAAATCAGCCAGTGTAACTCCCGTATATAAGAAGGGACAGAAGGATGATCCAGGAAATTACAGGCCTGTCAGTCTGACTTCAGTACCAGGGATCTGCTAGTAAAGCAAATCATCCTGAGTACCATTATGCAGTGCATGCAGAGCAACCAGGTGATCAGGCCCAGTCAGCAAGTCCTGTTTGACTAACCTGGTCTCCTTCTGTGACAGGGTGACACATTTATTGGCTGAGAGAAGGGCTGTGGATGTTGTCTATATGGAAGGATTTTGTTTTAGAAAGAAAAAAGGATAGGTAAATGGACAGAAAAGTGAAAAAAGCTCTATACAGTTGTGTTGGAAAATGATAGCTATTAATACAAGGAGTACAATGAGGAATACACAAAATGAAACACAAGAACTGAAAAAATTACAGACTTTTAAGGCTGTTTATTTTCTTCTTTTTTATTGGCAGACAGTCCTGAAAGGCTTCATGAAGGAAGTCAGGTCAGATAGTTAATTTCTGACCACTAAAGCAAATACTACTGACTGTTTTACTGCTGTGGAGATTGCCCTTAAACAACTGGTATTGTATGCTGTGTTAATTTAGTATATTAATGATATGACTGCTTACATTTTATTCTGATTGTCAGTACTGGTCTTTCTTCCTTCAACAGCTCTAACAAGACTCTGAATTGACATTATGAAACAGTGGTGTAGCATGGAACTACTTTTAAGACAAAAGTTGCCAAGTGTGGCCTCACTAACATTTGTTGGAGTAACTTCACGGGGGAGATTCTGAATGTAATGTGTATAAGACTCTATGATAGACTTACTTTAAAATCAACAATTAGTTTGTTACTTCACAGGTCTGTACCATGAGTCTCATATCTGGATAAAAGAGCTTAAAGATATGAAATAAGTTGAACCTGTCTTGCTGTGAAGCTCGGAACCTAGAAGGAAAATACACTTCAGACTTGATATTCACAAAGAAATCATTATTATTATATCCATCTCTAGATTTTTAAGACACTTGATTTTGAACATTTAGGTTGCCAATGCACAAGTGTAGCTGAGTAAAAATAGCTTACTGCTCTGTAGACAGCCTGTGGCAAAGGGCGAATCTAATGCGAGCACAGTCAAACTCATCCAGCTGTGTCTAAATTAATCCCTGATCATCTCACAGGGACTACTTGGAGCAGATTGCAGCTTCTGCCTAGTTTATGCATCCAGACTTCCTTTTCTGAGGGGATGGAGGAAGTAACAAGAAAAATCCAATACAGGAATTTGGTTTGGAGTTAGTAGTTACCTGGGTCATATGCTTGAGGTGTGGCAGGAGTTCTGAGTCATTCCACTGACCTTCCCTTCGCCATTTCTGTCTGTGGAAGACTTTATTTTCTGCGTCTTTCCCAAACAAGGAAGGTCCTTATGAAGGAGACTATAGCTTGTGTTATAAATGTAGAAGGATCTTGAGAAACTGTGCCTTGGGCCATTGAAGGTTTTTATACTGCACTTACTGTAGAGGAGAAATGAGAGGAAGCCATGCCAGCAATACGTTAAGTATTGCCGCAACACCATTCAATTTCTGTGCTGAAAGAGAACTGCTGAGAAATGCTGCCAGGAAATACTGTTCCTCACACAGCCAATTACTTTTAGCAGCACCTGTGAGTTTCTTCAGTCCAACGGACAGGCAATGAAAGGATGCAGTCTCAGTGCCCAATTCCTAAATAATTCAAACAGCTTTTAATCCCCTGAGTTTACAGCAAATACTTGTTTCATTACACTTCACTCTGCTACCTCTTATTTCAAGGAATAACCTTCACTTTGTCCCTCATCACTTCTCTGCCCCACAGTGCATGGTGCCAAAAGTAATGATAAACTCCAGTGCTACCGTCAACCTCATCTAGCTACCATAGCATCAAAAGACTCCAGTTTTACAGCCACATTTCTTTAAATGTTTTATTACAAGTAACATTGCAGGTTTTTGTTTTGTTTTGTTTGTTTTGTTTGTTTGTTTTTTCATGAGGAAAAAATATGGCTGTAATAAACCAGGTCTGACTCTCTTTTCGTGAAATCTCTTTTCCACTGGGGGGCTTAGCTGTTCATTTCTTAGTATTCTTCATTTCGAATGTGTTTCTGACTTACATAACTTGAATGATTCTCGCTCTTTCCCCACTCTGTTTATATGGAGGAAATTATATAAAAATTGTTGGAGAAGAAAATGAGACGTCTTCCATCTATCATCTACTGATAAGAAAATCTGTTAAAATTAGTATTTGTTAGCAGGTAATTCAACAGCAAGCTGATTGTTTTGTTGGTGGCTGTGGTGACTCTTTTACTCAGAGAAAGCGGTGTGTAGGCTAAAAACAACTGTAAGCCAAATGGGTGACTGAGATAAGATCAAAGATGTACAACTGGCTCACAGCACAGAACACATCCTCTGTAACTGCTGAAGCTGTGGCTTGGAAGACAAATTATCCCTGTTGATCCTGACATAAAACTAAACATCAGGAAAAAAAGGCCTCGACAGATGTCCTCTGGAATTTGCAATAATTTACTTTATTCTTCTGCTTCTATGTTCCATTATGTCAGAAAGAGTGATAAAAATCCTTCTCTACCCACTGTGGATACTGACTGGAATGAATAAATTCATTGCTGTTTGTAAAGCACAGGGAGATCCTTAACTGGAAGGATCAAACATTTCCTCAGCTGGAACAGCCAAACATCTTGAAAAACAAATTTTGTACTGGACTTTTTCTTCGTACAAAGTATGAAGTGGTCTTAATGGCCTTGGATATACAGCAAGCTTTAATCTGCTCCCAGGTTGGAGCATTACGTTGGAGAAATGTCCAACTTTTTTCAATAACTGGTATTAGTAACTAGTATTTCTAATGAAAGTAGAAATGGGTCACAACCGATGTATATATAATACAAAATACCTACTGATTTACTTCAGGCAGTGATGTTGTTATTGTTAGTATTCATAGCTTTGAAAAGCTGGCTGCTTGCAGTTGATTTATTAGCTTCTCTGATGTTACGCTGGAAAACACATCCTTTGGATCAATGTGAAGGAGAACTCTGGAAAACTAACAGAACAGACATTAAATCTGAGCAAGACTGACAGAATTGTGGGTTGCTTATGGTCCGGCTCATGCTGGAGAGACAGTTTTACTCCAAATTTACCAGTGGTTAGTGAGAAAAAGTTGGAGCAATATTCGTTTCATTCACAGGCCTCTGATTTCCTGAAGATATTGAGGTGTTTCTGTCATTTATAACCTGCCTGACTCAGACATGAACAAGAAATTTGTCAAAGAATGGTGGAGCATATTGCCATTTTTTGGTGTTTTAGGGAGGAAACAAGCTGTAAATAATGTTGCCAGAAGCAGTAATAGTATGCTACTACAACAAATGCAGACTTATTATTCACAGCAAGCCACTCTTTTTTAGTGACAACTGCCATCAATACACATTAGAAATACCAGATGTTTATATAGCAAGGATTAAAAAAATCAAATAAGATAATCCTAAAACCTGCAACACATTTATATACATCCACTTGTATGAATACTCATTGCTTTCACTGGAAGGGTTTCCACTTCTCATTGTTCTTGTGATACACTACTGTAACTGAGGCTCCTAAAATAGAGTCCAATTATCTTATCACTACTTTTACTGGAAAACACATCATTGTTGTGTATGACCTCTGTGGAGGGTCTCATTAAGACAGGGCAGCATGGGCTGTTCCATAAGTATATACATTTTGGAGGTTAATAATAATGAGAGTGCATACGTCCAAATTATGTCATTTTTCAGTTTCCCTGAAAGTTAAGAATTCAACCCCCTTCAATAGAGTCAGATTATAAACACCATTCATGTAACTTTATATCTTGCAAGTTTTCTTTAGTGCTCCGTTATTAAAATATTATGAAAAATGAAAGAGCTCTGATTAAATATGTCTGCATGGATAAATTTACATTAATGGGAGATGATTAATTATAAGTTACTAACCCATTCAGAAAAAAAACCATTTTAGGTGATATAAAGAACAAGATTAAATGATAATCCCACAACAGTCCTCTGTTGAGATAATCAAAAACCAAGCACAAAGTGCTATTATACATTTTGGAACTGTGCTGATAACGGCTATTTTGAACTCCCCCTCAGCTGTGCCCTCTTTGCACCACAAGATGTCACTACAGAATCCAGGATGATTTTTAGCTTTCTGATTTATTTTTCTTAAGATTTTTTTTTTCCCCCAGCTAAACCACGTTTATTTCGTTCTATCTGTTCTCAGTAATAAAATAAAACTCACAGGGTAATCTACAGCAAACACTCCTCATGCTTTTTAAGTAAAGTAATGGCAGAAGCTCGGGAACAACCTGCAGCTCTATGTCTTTTAGGCAATAGCATAGGGATCCTTCCAGTAGTCCTTGTGGAACTGCTGAGGATTCATAAGAAATCCAGAAGCGTGCTTATGACAGTTGTTCCCAAGTGTTATTTCTAAGCAGGTTATTCCACTGTTCACTCTTCCTGCGCATCTCTCCAACAGGCAGTGCTGGGTTACAAGCTTTGCCTTCTCCTGCTACCACAATCAGACATCCAACTAGGTGGAAATAAAGTGTGTAAGAGTATAAAGTTGTCAAAGAATTGCACCAGTTCTAAAAAATGATAGCAATTTCCTGTACTCCATTCTACAATTAAGCAGTCATAATATGGCAGCCTATAGATGACAGTCTCAGAAATAATAATTTGAAAAGATAACTGATAGAAGAAATCTCATTTTCTGTGTTCCTGTTTTAGAGAGAAAATGTGTATTTAATTCTTTCTTTCTTTCTGTGTTGTTGTTGTTGTTTGATTGTTTTTTGTTTTTTTTTTAGAAGACTACAATCTTTCACACTTCTGTCATATTTGGCCTGGTTTTCCTAACTGTTATTTTTTTTTTCCTGGGAGATTAGATAAGGACATACTCTCTACACATATGCCGCTTTATGGCTGCTGCCTAAATAAATAAAATACTGTAACTTCAAGATAAGACCACCAGCACAGTCAGAAAATATTCTCTGGGAAACCTGATCTTACCTCAACTCCGGAGAGGAGTGGTAATGTTGTGTCTGAAGTGGGTTTTAAGTGACTCTGAAGTAAAAATGTGATTCTGTCTTCTGATGTGAGGCTGGCTGGGGTGCACAGCATGGAAATTTAAGCCAGACAAAATTATTTGTTTACAAGCTGAAGATAAATTAGGGAATTCTGAGAGTGAGGACCTTTGTATTCAGTTACACATGCTTTTCCTGAATTCAGACACCTGGTAGAAAAAGAATATGACAGGTCCTTTGATGCTACATATCAGCAGTATCTCTATAGCAAAAGAAGCGTAGAGCCCAGTGCTCAGTTCTTGTTAATTAGGTCAGGGAAGTGGTAAAGTTCAGATTCCCCCTTTTAATTCTATGATATTAAGCATGCACCTAAGTTTTGTTAGGAACATGGCTGGCTACTAAGCTTCACTTTTACATCTTGATTTTTTTTACTGCTTCTATACTGTTCTCTTTTGACTTCCTTCAAGTAGTATTTTGCCTGAGAACCCTCTGAAAGTCTCAAGACCATCTTCCTGGCACCGCACCCACAGTGTTTCTGGGCAGCCATGGGATCTATCCCTTGGCCTGACCCATTCTTGCTCCTGGCCTGGCTGCACGTTACTATCACAGCCATATGGTATGGCCAGTTCCACTTCACTGTCCAGAATTTCCTGTATGCCACACCTTTAAATAAAATAGCTTCACTGTGCAGCTGGGGCACCCAGTGCTTTTCTTCCTAGGAGCCAGTTATGCTCACCTCCCCAGGTGGGCAGGAGTGTGTTTAGGGGAAGACCATCTTGGACAGACGATGACTGGCTGCCAACTGCTTCTGGGAAGGCTGGGCTGTGCCAAGGCAGAGGCAGTGGGGGAGTTCAAGGACAGTAATCTCTATTGTGGCAGTTGGAAGGAAGGGAAGTGTTTTCACTCAGGATTTGAGGCCCTCAAGAAAAGAGCCACTGCATACCCTGTATATGGTATGTATGGCCACGTTTTCAACTGATGGGATGTTGGTGACCATGTCTGGAAAAGGAAGGGGCAGCCGACACCTAGAGGGAAGCAGGCAGCAGAAGCCTGTTTTTAGTGACCCTCTGACATATTTGGAGAGAATGTAACTATGGCAGCCATGGCAGTCACTGCAGCAAATGGCATCAACAGTGGTGTCAAAAATATTATTTATACTTTTTTATGCTTGCACCCACTCTGTTTACCCCACTGCCTTGCAGCACGCAGCGGACAGCGTTGCATACCCTGTCCCTGGAGAAGTTGACAATGAAAGGCTAACTTACCTTTCCAGTGGAGCAAATAGGGGCAGGGAAGTGCTCCAGCACATAAGGCCTACAGGGATGGAGAAACTGGAGAAACATATTGTGTTATTTTCCAGTTAAGCCTAGGACTTAGCTGGCATCTGAGGCATCTGCATCCTTTGGCTATGCTTGGCACTGGCCAGAGCAACAGCTTCATAAATAAACTTACATCTGCAGTACAGATAGTAGAGGACGAAAGAGAGATCAGAAGATCTATGTGTGGCAACATTTGAACATGGCGAGGGTGTAGCAGGTGCTACAGCCCCAACCTTAGAGTAAGACTATCTTTTTTGACTTCAAGATCAGTGTGCTGGGCCAAAGTGTGTTCCCTGTGAGGTGGGAGAGAGGCCCTGACATCTTCTTCTGTAAGCCCTTCTCCTGTTTGGGCTGGTTGTAATGATCCTCAAATGAAGCCTCTTTCTAATGAGAGGAGCTGAGAGTCTGCTGGTAGTTGCATGGTTGCTGTCAGGTTGCCCATGTACATTGCACCCATCAGCAGTGGATGAGCTCTGTGCCTCACTCAGCTGGTGAGGCAGGACCTGATGCTTTGCTAGTGCTACTTTTCATGCTGGTGCCAAGGATAAACAGCATCAGCAGTTCTGAACTGCTAAATGAATACTTGATGAATATTTGGCAGTATGAGAAGGCACAGTTGAACTCACATCCCTGTTGATTTATCAGTGGATTGCCCAATGGCAACACATAAGTACAGAGATCCATGGCTCCAGGTGATGCACGTGAGAGTGCAAAACCAAAAAGACTTCATGTAGACAGCAAATGAAGCTACCATTGATGACCTGTAACCCTGGAGTAGAAGAGACTGTTGTCTCTACACATAATCACAGGAAGTGTGGGCCCTCTATAGGTGACATTTTAATGTATTTTGTTTGGCTGTTTTTGGGGTCAGAAGTTGTCATTAGGAGGTGATAAACTGGAGGACGTGTGGCCTCACAGACTTCTGTGATGTAGACAGGTACAGGGAACCAAATTTCTGTTCCATTTGAATCGGTGAAATAGAGGAATGGTACAAAAAGTCCAACAAACAAAACAGATAAAAATGGACTGACAGAGTAAAACTGGAATTTAGAAGCTAATATACTGCTGCTTGAGCTTGAGGCTTTGCATCTAGAAGTCACCATCTCTTTTGCCATGCTGGCTCAGAGATCAAAAGTTGACGGTAAGTAAAATCCTTTCAATAAGACATTGTTTTAGATACATGTCTGGCCTAAGGTTCCAAACAACGATCAGTGGGGAAATCCCAGGGGCTGTGAGGCTTGCAAAATGGGCAAGGATGGTGAACACCAGACCACTTTTGGAGTGATCCTTGAGGGTGACCTAAAGGAGCAGCACAGCCAAAGCTAGTAGGACCTGCTCCTAGTGTATAGTGTTAATTACTTTGAAAAGTGGCACAAGTGACCCATTCATTATTAGAAATCTGACATGATTTCATCTAAAGGAAAACATTTTACTGTGTATATGACAAAACTGTAAGCTCCTGTCCTGAGAAGGTTAGACAGGGAAAAAAAAAAGGTTTTAATATGGTGAAATTATACTAATGGCATGTCCTTGGCCTTGAAGAGGGTAAGGATTTTTAATATAACCTTTTAAAACAATAAGACTGCTTTCAGAAAACCTTTCTATTAAAAATGAATTACTTTGCTGGCACCTGAATGACAAAGATATTTTTTAGGATCAGACATAACACACAATACACAAGGAAACATATTTTCTCACTGGAGAGCAACAGATTATTGCCTGCATTGCTGTTTTGTAACATCACAATTTAAATGGCTTCTGTATTCTGGAAATAAAAAGCAGTGAGGAAAAAAGAAAAGCTTTTGAAAAAAAAAATTCCAATAACCCCCATTAACTACAGAGGTCGTGGTGGCAAAATGAATGGGACTAGAAATCCACTAAAAACTACAGTGTAAGGTACGATGAAACTGACAAGCCTTTCACCAAGTAGGTACAAATGGAACTAATGGTTTAGACTTGTTAGCCATTGTCGGAGCCTCTGATCCTTGAGTCAGGTATGGAGGCTATGGCAGAAATCAATAAGGCACTGCTTACACAGTGAACTGCTAGACCATATAGATTGCCTGAAGGGAATTGTTCAGTTCTTCTTGTTCTGCAAGCTGAAAGCAGGCAGCTGAATCTCCAGAATGATTGGCCATGCAGCCCCAGGGCAATTAAGAGCTGTGATGAGAATAAAGGGAAGGAGAAGTCCAGCATGAGAGATTGTAGACTGGGCTTCCATGCAGCGATGAAGCTCATGGTGTGTTTTCATTGATCATAACACAGATGTGTTATGAAGTGAAGGGCCTGAGACTGGTACATTTGTCTCAGAAATCACAGAAGTCATGGCAGAACCATTGTTGTAATGAACAGCCTGAGACCACACTGTGTATAAACTCCAGAAGATATGATCAGACACATACCCTAAGGCTGCTGGTCTGAAACTGTTGGAGAAATCCCTTCCTTCTGGCACATTTTTAGACCTTTCTCTTCCCTTTCCCTTCCTCTTCCTCTTCCTCTTCCCTCCCCCTTCCCTCCCCATTCCCCTTCCTTCATAGAGAAAAAGAAGAAAACAGCCTGGTAGAGGTCGCTAAGGCTCTTTTTCTAAAAAAAGTGTGCTAAGTGATATGGTAACATGCATCTGGTGTGGTCAGAGAATGATAAAGAAAGTAAGTTTAAGACAGATACTGTGGCTTGTTTTAATTCTTAATAGGCTGTGTAAGACATGACTAAGCTTTTAAAATTCCTTATTGGGTTGGGGATAACAAAATAACAAACTTACTTGTATCTCAGAGGAAAAAAAAGTCAGCAGAGGTAAGGTAAGAGCCATTATCTTATACAATTTAGAAGGGGTTTCCTTAGTGGCTGGATAGCAGCCACTTGTAATAGCATATCAGTAGCAATGTCCATAACTGAAAGGTTCTCTGTTACCAAGTGGGCAGTTTGTGCTAAACCCTATCCAGCAGTTTGTCGTTTAAGATGGATAGTGGTATGACTGCACTTCAAGACATTGATCGTGTCCAGAAGCATGAAGTTTTTTGCAAGAAGGTGTGGTGTGTTGTTTGTTGTTTTTTTTTTCTTACTTGTTCTTGGACATATTTACTTTGGAGAAAACTACAATTACATAGTAGTATGGCAGAATATTAACTTTAAATAAACCATCCCATTTTATTTTGCTTTACATGGCCTTCATTTTCTTCATTATATCTATCACAGTGTTATGAAAAGTTGCTGGCAAGCATATGCAAGTTGATAGTGCAAAATCCAAAAAAGCCTTGCGGTGAGGTCAAGTCATTCATAACTGCCTTGGTGCAGAAGCAGTTGATGATAAACACTAGCTAAATCTATAGAAGAGAAATCAATTCATTCCACTTACAAACCATATACCTCCTGCTTTCTTCTGCATACCCACAGTAAGGGACACTGAAGCGAGGGGATCAGAGTGTTCAATAAAACCATTAAGCAGTAATTTTTGTATGTGTGATTTGACAGCTCTTTGAATGAATATCTAACACAGCTTCTGCAGTACTGGAGAATAATTTATGTGCATGTGTTTTTCCATAACTCTCATTCCTTCCTAAACTTTTGAAATTGTGCAGTAAGCATAACACAAAATCTGAAAAAATTCTGCCTACATTTATTCCAATTGTTCACAGTGACTGACCATTCTGTCAAATTGCTCTGACTGCCCGCTTCCCCCTTCTGCTCCTCTGACCCATATCAGGGCTTTTCTGTTGTATTCCACCAACAACTCACTTTGAAATACTATCTATGGGCAAATTCTCCTTAGTTCTTAATCTGACCTTTTAGTGTGAACTTTGACTGAAGTCTTCTTTAGTCAATATTTTTTGTATTCTCTGCACATATTTCATGTATCAAAGAGTCCCAAGTGAGAAATCGTGGTTCACCGTGCAGAAAGGTAGGTTTAAGTGGTACTATTAGAGAAGTTTAGTTGTGCTCCTTGTGATGGGAAGAAGACTAACTTATAGATAGGATATGATGGCTTTCAAAAGTAAAGATAATGGAGCAGAAGAGACACAGTTACAATATTCCCATTTTGACTTCATTATGGGAAAATTTGGTCATCTTGTATTTGCTGCAAGTAGCAGTGCTGTCTGCATGCATTCTTACAGCACTCTGCATCCCTATCTTCATGAGTCCCCTTTGTTGTCCTGGATGTGCTACGGTTCTGGAAAATTTGTTACCTAGGGTGAAGATACAGCTCTGGAAGTAGCTCAGGGCCTGCTGCTCTTTCAGCTGCAGCAGGGAGTCACAAGTGTGTGGATCAGTTGTTATCTGAGTACATAGGAGGAAGCCAGCCATGCAGCATTTATTTGTGATATGGACAGAGCAAATAATAAATTTGAATATTACATATTTCCCACAGTGAAAGTCTAAAAGAACATCGGTGTGTACTGCAGAATAGTACAGGGCAAGGCATCAAGACCCATTGTCAAAGAAAATCCTCTAGTTGATTTATAACTACAAAGATGCAGAGTAGTGTTCTCTGGAGTCAGGATATACCTGACACTATTCCCTTAAGCAGATCTAGCATTGCTTTCAAGCAGGAAAGGCAATTGTTCCACCTTTTGTGATAGCTGATAATGAGAGAGTCAGTAATAAGAACTTCCTCTGTTTGAGGTAATTTCAAATTTATTGACTTCCAGACATCTAGTTCAGGATAAAATCCAGCTAAGAAATACATGAATTTTATAGCAAATCCGTGAATGACTAAATGATGAACTTTGCAACAATACAGTAATTCCATATGAGGGACTTGCACTTTGGCTCTTACAGAACAGTGAGAAATCATGCACTACTTCTATGGCTTATCATAAAAAAAAAACCCAACAAATCAAACTGTTAAGGGGTTATGAAGGTACTTCTGATACATAGTTTGATATATTGTAACCTGGTTAGTTCCTCTTAGAGAAAACATTTAGGAGCCTCACACACATTTGCCAAAGAAGTTGATCTCACTATTAGTATAGTATCCAGAGGCCTTTAACCTGGCATGTTCAACTTTTTTTCTGGTCCTTTTGTAAAATCTTACAGTGGTGAAGGTATTTTTATATAAATTAGATTTGAATCTCTGTGTCTTGGAGTGTACTTGGTGTATATCCCACTTTTGCATTAATGGAGAAACGTCAAATAAAGATGCTATAGACATCTTTACACTTTGTTCTACAAAGCCCATATTTTGCTGTGAAAATATTACTGTATTTATTATATAATTTTATTTAACAGCAAAATCTTGGAGATTAGTAACTAGAGTTTTTAGTTGAATGTGGGCAATATTTTTGCTATTGATAGTAGGTTTCTGGTCTGAATTTGTTTATATGAATATCTGGAATGACCTATCAGCACATAAGCAGCTGATGTGCTTACGCTGTGTGAAAATACTGTGCATTAGCTAATAAACTTTCCACAGGTTAAAAAGAAGTATAACTGTGGCCCCAATTTAAAATAGTTACTTCATTATAAAACTTCATTATAATTTACCTCATTATAAAAATGAGGTCAGCAGAATTTCACAGTGCTAAACTGCTAAGAGATTAAAAGAGTTTTCTCTTCAGAAGTGTACCATTGTTTATGTCTGTATGATGTCTGTAAAATATGTTATTAAAGCAAACATTTCAAAACCTCTTTCAGAAGCTGGTAGTTGTAGTTCTTTTCTCATTGTTTATACTTAGTGTATAATACATACTGCTTTGAATGTTGATAAACAAGTGTTGCACATTATGTGTTGTAAATAATCCATGTTCTTTGTCTTGATCTCCCTCCCTCTGGCACAGCCTTTAGTTTCTATGGGAGTTTGTTTCACAGCTGTTTCAGGATCTTTTCTGGTAGACTTATGTTTATTCCGTTGGTGCATTGTCCCAAACTAGAAGCACCCTGGCCTGCTCAGTGGTTTGTATATCAGAATCTCCTCTGTGGGCAAAATTGTAATAAAGCATTTGGCAGTAAGCATAAAACTGTAGTTTCTTAACTAATTTAATTCTGTTTTTAAAAATCAACCCCAAAAGAAGAGATATTCTTAGAAGTATGGGAAATTCCTGCCAGATTATTTTCTCTGTTTCATTCTCTTCAGACAAACCTGCAATGAGAGTGTATATTTGGTAAGAACAATATGCTTTGTTTTAAAAGTTGTCAAAAAGGGAAATGGCTTAGGGTATGGTCAATGGCAATACTTTCAGTCATGGGTCATTGGTCTAATCCTACAATATGAAATTTGAATTGCTTGAATTAGTTCAACTCATCCTACATTACAAAGTTGTGTGAAAGCAAGTGTTTGGCAGCAGCTTTATGAAAAAGATAAAGAGAATATATTACTATACTGCTTAGTATAGTAATATACTGGCAAAATAAAATATATGCAGATGGATGCAAACACATTATTTGCTGGAACTTACTTTGTTGAAACTGAGCAAAAGATTACAGCACCATGTTCTGCTCAGTAGCTTGAAAAATACAACAGACGTATCTTGAGGTAAGTGTGGTTCCCATATTATTATTTTGAGCTACTTAATTATTTTTTTAGTCACTGTTCGTAGTTACTATTTTTCTTTCCTGTCTGGGTCTCTTGAAATTACTCCTCTTTTCTGTCTCACCCTTGCAGAAGGGGTATTTTGAAGCATATACTTAATAGATATGTATTTTATTCTCCAGGAAGATGTTTCCTGCAAGTATGGCTGATATCTGCTAGCAGGTGATGAAGGACTGTAAAATTTCAAACACAAACACTGATGAACAGGCATTGAACATCTATAATATATAGATACTAGGGTTTCTAGAGAGGGATCCAATAACTCATACATTTTACCAATGAAGTTTATATGTTTTGTTTTGTTTTGTTTATTTTGTTTATTTGATTGTTTTTTTGGTAACTAAAATATATAATTCAGTATGAAAGTGAAAATAAAACTGGAAAACTGGACAGAGAATTGCCTTTCAAGTGCTGTGAATAGTTTCTGTGGTCACTGTCATACGCACCAGAACTAAGAAAGGTCTTTAACAGACCCATCAAAATACACAAACATAGAAATGCAGTTTTGTGGGTTTGCTTGTTAGTTTTTTCCTATGGTGGCACCTGATGTGTGAAACTAAAAGGGTATGGGAAGACATTTTGGACTTTAGCACATAACTGTGGACAGCTCAGAATTAAAGCACAGCAAGACTATTTCCATCATATTATGGCTTCAACAGCTGAAGAATCTGAAAGTTTAGAGTTTAGAACCTAATACCTTATGGTTTAAGAAGTCAGGGAAAAAAAACCCAACAACCCATAGTCAAGCTAGAATAGTTCTAGGCTTGGAGGAAAAGGTAATTTATCTCATTTAAAACTTTTAATAACCAAATAATAGAGTGCTGCTTTATTTCTGTGTCTATTCTGGTTCATTAATTTAGCTCTGGACCATATGCAGCAGAGATTAGGTTTTATGGAACAATCTATAGAAGGACATAGTTGCTGTATTTTCTGTTAGCTTTCAGGGAGGGTTACAGCTGCTTAATTTTCTTTATAAACAAATGTTTAATATCCAGAATCATACCGTGAGGTACATGGAAATCAAAATTATATGTATTAGCTGCATTGTACAGCTGTGGTGGTATTTTTTTTGTTTGTTTGGTTTTTTTTGTGTGTGTTTTTTTTATTTTCCCCAAAGTTGACATGACCTTACTACAGGGCCTGAAAAAATTTCTTGAGAACAGCATCTTTTGTATTTTCTGGCTCTTAGAGTACTCAGGATCCAATTTGACTAACCCTCAGGATGGCCACCTTAGTGAGTACCAGAAGCATCAGAGAGGTGTGGCAGCTTGGCTGCACCTGCAGGGACTAGGATTGCTGTAATCCACAGGTGTATTCACCTCACCTTAGACAATGCTTAATTGTTTCTTTAAGGTAGCTGTTTCACTACATTATCGCTGTAGAACCCTTCCAACTATTCTATTCTATTCTATTCTATTCTATTCTATTCTATTCTATTCTATTCTATTCTATTCTATTCTATTCTATTCTATTCTATTCACCTCAGCCCAGCCCATTTCAGCCCATTCAAGCCCTTTTTGTGTTGCACAGCCATGGTGAAATCACATAATTTGTTCAGTGCCTGGAAATTATGCTGTGGCAAAGCGGTTTGTTACCCTGTGTGTTTTTCTCACTAACTCAGCTCATGTCCTGAAATTTAAATGAAGAGTGTATGGCATTAATTACATCAGACCTACACAAATGGTCTTCACTTGGTGTGATTTGTAAAACAATAATGTTAGAAAACATGCTCTTAATTCCATACGAGGCCAGATGTTTCTGCACATGTTCCACATCTCCTCAGCCATAGAGAAAGGCTCTGACCAAAGATACATAAATGTAGATGAGATAAATAACCTTGTTTTGATAGATGGACACAGAGCATCCAAGATGATAAAGGGTGTAATTCCTGTCAAGTCCCTTTCAGAATGTGGAACAAACTATATGCTTCACAATATTTAATTAATTTTCTCTACTGCTTTAAGTGGAGTGTAACTTCTATTAAGTTTAATTACTTTCCCCAGAGGCTTGCCCAGTAATAGAACATCTACTAAAGGAGGGCAGCTTCCAACTGGGAGTAGCTTCTAAACAAAGATGCGTGTAGTTGAATACAGTCAGCTTCAGGACTGGGTTAATTGACTTGAAGGGTGCCAAGATAACTAATTCTTGAGTTTGTGTGACTCACAATTCCCATGGAAAGCATTTTTGCTGTTAGTTTGCAATGGAGAAACTGAGATACAGATGAAATATGTGACTATTTGAGCTCTTTGTGAAAATGTACACCAGGCAGTAAAAAAGCCACAGTTGTATCAGTTTCAACTATGCCATAAGATTGGTTTTAAAGACTAAATCTTGGCCTTAAAAAAATTTGGATTACCTTCCAAATTTACCAAGAAGCATGGAGTCTGAACCTAGAATCAGGCAGTTGTATTCTGCCTGACGGGGCTGAGTTGAGGGGGCTCTGACTTGGTCCCCATTTAGGTATGCTAACCTAGAATACCCAGAGACTTTTGCTGTAAAGTTTTGGCATTAATATTGGCATTGCAGCTGGTGGTGTCTTGTCATGTCTGTGATCTTGAGGCAGAATGTAACTTCAAAAGCCCCATCTGCAGGATGCTTCTAGAACAATAATTGGAAAATCTATACAGAGGAATAATATGGGAAATGGGTGTCTTTGTACTAACTTCCCAGGTAGCACATACTTGCACATCTGTACATAGAAAAATGTACGTTTCACCTTTACATGTTTCCCTTGAAAAATCTAGTTTAAAATGTTGTACTGGGTGATGAAGTGCTCTGCACAAAGCAGTAAGAAGGGGAAAGAAGATCGTGAGTGGTGGAGAAAGAAGGTTGCACCTGTTACCTTTGTAATCCAAATATTTGGGAAGATATGCAAAGGTGCTATTATAAATCTATCTGTTATATTTTAGATATGGATTTTTGTTGTGGTGTGTGATGCAGGGAAAAACTTAAAAGAAGAAATTAAACTCCAATAATAAGTAGAAAGACTTATCTAGAGTATGTTTGATTTTCCAATATCTTTTTCTAAGGAAGCATCAAGCTCCTTTGGTAGTCTCATTTTTCAACATAAATTCCTGCTGGACCAACAAATAGTGTGTTATTATCTTCAGTCTACCCTTCTTGGGATTTATTAACTACGCATTCTTTTATTCCTTCCTTCCTCCCACCCCACCCCTCGATCCCATCTTGAGTATTTCTGTTAGTTACTTAAAATCAGTTAGTTCATATAAAAAACTGCCACTTTCCCTAAAAAATAAACTTGGTATTCTGCCTGTCTGAGCAAGCAGTAAAATAAGATTAAATAAAAAGCTATCTCTTGATGTCTGCCACTAACCAACTCATGGCCAAAATCAGATCTCACAAAATATCTGGGTCTCAAATACCTTCACATTTCAATACAAATTAATGCTTAACTACCCTTGATGACCAGCGCTTTTGGCCACAAAATGCAGACATGTGCCTGCTCCATGTTTAGACACCTAAAGAAGCAACTTGCTTTTCAGTTTCAAGAGGATTAAAAAGACACTTGTTACCTCTGCAAACCATGAAATAATACAAAGTTTAAGCACTTAACTTTAAGTAGCCCTACTTGAGAAGGCTGACTAACTTATTTGTACCTTGCACTCTCTGTAAGGATAGCAATGCATTTCCTACTCTCTGAAGAGTGCAGTTGAAATATCTTAGGGAAAATTATGCTTTCCACAGTAAAAAGCTAGGGCATGGATCTCTTTCATAACCAAACAGAAGCTATTGGAAAAATGAGTGGCTATAACTGTTTTAAAAGGAAAAGACAAAAAGAACATGATAATTTAAAAAAATGGATGTAGAAGGTCATGGTTAACATCACACACTGTCATATGATAACTTTCATTTAAGAAAAGAGTATTCTCATTGAACCACGTGCAGAGCATAACAACAGGACTAGGCCAGTGCAAGGAGAAGTTAGCATGGCTCATTTTAGCATTTGCTGCTAATATCAAGAAATGCCCTTTAATTCTTATCTGTTCACTCAAAGTGCTTTTAGCTGTGACATTTCACTGAAATACGTAAGTAGTGTCATTTCATTGTAAGAAAAAAAAAAAAACACCAAACAACCCACACAAAAATCAACTTTGAAGAAATTCTTAGTAGTTTTAAAATTCCATTACTTTGGTCAAAGGACTGAGAAACCAGGTATTAAGGATTTCAGGCCTGTCAGAAACTTCCTCCAATGAGAGGGCTTCTGTCATTCACAGTTGGGCATGTTCAAGATTTCCTGTGTTACTTACATTCATGCTGACAGCTTGAGCATCTCAGGGGACTGTGGGATTTTCTTTGTCCTTTTAAATTTTTCTTTCTTTCTTTCTTTCTTTCTTTCTTTCTTTCTTTCTTTCTTTCTTTCTTTTTTTTTTTTCCCTTTCAAAGCATTTTGAGTGTCAGAGGGAACTGAGGAGCAATGGGAAGGAGAGAGAATGAAATGGGTTTTTCAGTGTTTCAGCTATTCTCTATTAAATTTCAAAGAAAATATTGGCAATTTGTTAAGCCTTTCCCCCCCTAACTAATATTGAAAAACATTCAATTAAAATTTTATAATGCGTCCAGTGAGTTAAACTGCTCCATGATATTAGAAAAATATTACATATATAAATAAAATACATCAAAGCATTAAAAAGCTATTACACACTTCGAACATAAAATGGCAGAATAATGATGGATCCTGCCATGCAGCAAACATATTCAAAAATATTATCTTCCTGGTAATGAAATGCCATCCGTTTCATTTTAAGCTAAATACATTAGACATATCAGTGGAGTCTGTGCTGACACAGCAGTGAGTTGAAATTGAAAATCTGAAATTATATATATGATTGGACACAGTGTTAAAGTAATTTATAGGAAAAACCACAAATGTGCTGGGTCTGCACCTTTTGGTGAACTCATTTTAGAGAATCAGATAGAGGAAAACTCTACCATTTCTAATATGCAGCTAGAATGGCAGCTTGCCAGGGCCCAAATATATTTAGTATCAGGGGCAGAAAAAATAGGAGACAAAAAAAGAGGCTAGGGAGACTTTATTCAAATTACAACAATTCTGCAAAAGCCATCAAGAAAACGGCATTTGTTTTCATCTCTCTGACCTAATATGATACAGCAGCTGTGGGAACTGTATTAGCTATCAAGACAAGTGGGAGATAACAGGCAAACATTTAGAGAGGGACACCAGGACAGGGGCTAATTTCAGCTTGGCTGCAGGTTCTTCACATGCTTTGCCACGGTGTGCAAAGTGGCAGCAGGAATCATTATGGTGATCATTTGATACCCAAAGTTTAGGCTAAAATTCAGGTTCTGCTGAGCTGAAGAGAGTCTCAGTTACTGCACATGCACAGACACACACACATGCAGGCACACAGATACAATCTCTGCCCAATGTGCACTGGCAGTTTCTCTCTCTTGTGTTTTATTCTTCCTGACCGGCTCACCTCCAGTCAACTAAAGAAAACTAAAAAAGCAACAAGCATCAAGAAATTTCTGTGTGCGAAGCAGCTCTCTATACCTTACTTTCATGTGTCTTTAATCCTATTTCTGGCAGTTCTTTCCTGCATTCAGAAAGTTTTTCATTTAGTTTGGGCAAAGAATTGGAGAAAGAGGCAGTCATTTATTATTAACATATGGATTCAGGTCTAGCATTTTTATTACAGCAATTATTGTGCTAATTTATAGTATTAGATAACATTATAATTATATATGACTTCTTAATTGGAAGTTAGGTAATTGGTGTGGTGCAAAATATAAAGTCAGACAGATTTTATCAGAGAGCAGCTACTTCCTTAGCAGATCAGAAACGCAAGCCATTTTGGGGTTTTATATTAATCTGTTAATCACTTACAAATGCCCTAAATTAACCTGATTTTTAAGAGTACCATCGTTCTGATTTTCTTCAGACACCATAGCAGTCAGAAAACATGATGACCGGGACTTTGAAAATGTTTTCATGTATTTCCATTGAACCAAATACAGGAGCTCTACCTCATCATTTTTCTGGAAATATCCTCCATAGACATCAGTGATGGTCAGCAAAATGTTTTTACCCTTACCTATGGATCAGCTTCTGCTTCATAGTTCCTGTGTGATGCCTTTGCCAGTAATCCCATACTGTGGCAAGTTCCCTGTTCAAGCAAGCAAGAGCATTAGGATCAGACTTTCAGTCTCCTGAGTTGGGTCACTCATGTGGGTCATCCAGTGACATATTTCCCTCTGAATTTAGGATTTTTAGGGTGTTACTTTAGAATATTCCTGTGAATTTCCTTTCAGTGTCCTCAGGGAAGACACAGTGGTACTTTTTATTCTTAAAAGCCCATCAGAGAATGATATCATGAAGAAAGGAAAGCTTCATCTTAAGTGGCTAATTCTCTAGCTTACCTGGGCTTTTTTGTCTGCCCCATGGACAAAGTTCATTATGCAAATGGGAAATGATTACATTATTTAAGTATGACTCTCTACAGTGTTCGCCTGTGTGTCCTTGCTAAGCCTTCAGGAGGGCGGTTGTTGACTGGAATCTTTAACTTATTTTGCAAGGCAGCTTTTTGGGCCATTCTCACTTGAAGAAGCTACACAATAGAAGCAGGATCGATGTGACGAGTTAGCTTACAACATGGAGTTACAGTCGGACAACTTTTCAGCACTTTCCTCTTTATGTCTCTGTCACCATGGACAACAAAAATACTTCCTCTTCTACTTTGGTATTATTTCCTTGCACATTATTGTTAGTGCTAAAGGCAATTTGAAATTAAAAATGCTAAGAGCAAGGAGGAGCTAAGTTAATCAGAACCTCTTCGTTCTGATTACATTTGTCCCAGAATATTTAAGAAGTACCAGGACTCCTAGTCACTGCTATATTTATATTGTTTGGAGATCACAATAACAACCTATGGGCCATTGCTTTCATCAGTCTGGACTGTGTCACTGAAATGATTTCTGAATATGTTTTTTGATGTTTGTAGTGAAAAGGATTGGAAAAAAAAAAAAAAAGAGTTTCTAATGGGTAAATGCTAAACAGAACTAATGCAGAACAGCTGCCCAAGTAGATAAAACTTAATGAATTATTACAAGTCTATAATCAATATTTTACACCATATCTACTTGCTGTCCTTGTAAACACAAGACGTAGAGGATACCACTGTGAATTTTTACTATGTATGGATTATTACATGAATTATCTGCTGTGAAATGGGAAGTTTCTTCTTCTTCTTTGTCAGCCTAGTGGTGGGTTGTGATTCTTTTTCTCCATTGGTTACTGCTGTCATGTTTCATGTGTGACTTGTTCTGCAGGCTAGAGGCAAACATGATCACAGAATCACAGAATGTCCCTGGCTGGAAGAGACCTCTAGATCATCCAGTTCAGCCCTAGACCTAACAGCGCAAGCTCACCACTAAACTATGTCCCTAAGCACCAGGTCCACATGCCATTTAAATGCCTCCAGAGATGGTGACTCCACCACCACTCTGGGCAGTCTATTCCAATGCTTGACAACCCTTTCAGTGAAGAAATGCTTCCTAATCTCTAACCTAAACCTCTCCTGGCACAGCTTGCATCCATTCCCTCTGGACCTATCACATGTCACCAGGGAGAAGAGGCTGTCCCCCTCATCATTCCCCCTCATAATTCCAACCTTCTTTCAGGTAGTTGTAAAGAGCAATGAGGTGTCCCCTCAGCCTCCTCTTCTCCAGACTACACAACCCCAGCTCCCTCAGCCACTCCTCAAAGGACTTGTGCTCTAGACCTTCACAAGCATGATTGCCCTTTTTTGGACACCCTCCAGCACTTCTATGTCTTTCCTATATTGAGGGGCCTAGAACTGAACACAATGATACTCCTTTGCAAATAGTAAATTTGTTGCTTTCACTCATGATAGAAACTTTGGTTTAACAATCAGGGCTTTTAATGAAATACTGCTCAAATAATCACAATGAATAAGGCTGATGACTCACTAAATTAGACCTTTTGGCAAATTAGTTAATGACTGACAAAACTTCCTGAACATCTTTACTCATCAATGGGATGTCAACACTGCTATGAAAAGTAATGTAAGAAATATGCTATGCCGGCCTAGTGCAATCCCAATGTAGTGTGTTATCAGGCAAAGAGCAGAGAGAATTACTGTTGACATATCTAGATATCTAGATGGACTTACTCTCTAATAATCAGTATTAACTCAGTTAATACTTGCATTTCTTAAATGACTGTTACATAGGACGTTAATCACACCACTGTAACCCAACTGGCAGAGTTATTCACTCTGCAGACAACCACAGAGATCTTTTATGAAAAGAAGAGACAAGGTGCTAAAGAGAATCCGGATCTGGCATAAGATTCATGTAGTGCCAAAAAAAGTCAGTCTGAAACCCAGGCAGCATTTCTTTGGACCATGGGCTAGAACTAAGATATCTATGTTGCTTTTGAGTGAGATCGCAAGCAAAATGGACCTGTGCTAGTGAAGCAATGGGCAATATGGGCAGTGGAGTCACAGTGAGGCAACAGGAAAACCAAGAACCACAGTGAATGGCAACCTGTTCTGGAAAGGTGCTGAGTGGTCACATAGGATCAAATTTTTGCCACACTTAAGAGTTTTTATTGCAGGTAACTAAAACTTAGAATGAGTAGCTCCTGCAGGCATATATTGCTACAGTAAGTGCAGAAATGTCTGTTGTTATTGTCTAATTGGAAGAAGAGTTCCACATTTCAATCTCTGCTTCTTCCTTTCCTACACACAAGGTCTTCCAAGTATATAAGTATCTTTCAAGTGAGTAACCACATGAATAATAACAGAGTCATTCTCCCACTTTAGTTTAAAAAAGGACAATGTTTAGGTGGTTAAATAGTTCACAGAAATGAGTACGTCTGTTTGCACAATGGTGGCTATGAGCAGGGGGCCCAGGAAGCAGCTTACTCCTTTTTGTCCTCTCAGAATGGATTACAGAAGTTCAGGTTTTTCTAATAAAAGAGAAAATGCAATTATGGCTCCAGTACAATGTTTAATGGTGGCAGCTGAGTGGTGAGCAGAGTTGGGGTAGTAGAACCACAGGTTCTGCTGATCTATGCATATCTCGATTGTTGGCTTTATCTGGTTTCCATGTTTGTACTGAAAAGCCTTGGTGAATATATTTTGTTTGAGATTTGGTTTTGGTGTTCAGGTGTGATGTCAGAGAGAATATTTGGATATTTTGCCAAAATCCTGGGCCAGATCCTTATTTCCACTGCACTGGAATAAATCCAGGACTATCCCATTGATTTAAAAGAATTTACTACAGGTTCACATCAGTGTGCATTGCTCAAAATGTCAGAGCTCTGCTGGGATGAATAGTCTTCGTTTTATATGAAAGTGGTATCGCAAGGTCATATAATTTTCCTGTTGTAAGTCAAATGTATGTGCTGCTTCCTAGTTAGCATTTCTTCTGATGGAGGGGAAATACCTTGTTGATGCTGTAGTAGGTAGTCACGTGTTCAGTTTTGCTCTCAGTTTCACTGGGGATGCCCTCAGCTAGTTCCATTTATGTTGGACCTACTGTTGCATTAAATCTAAATGTGAGATCAGCAACTGGCTGCACTTAGCAAAATGATTATTAACAGAGTTAATTACTTTTAATATTAAAATAATTATTAACAGAGTTTCATGATAATGAAAGTGAGAAGAGGCTTCACCCTACATATAAGTGATGGGTGCTGTGGAAATTGCTGGTGACTGCTAGAAAGATAGGCAAGCTCCTACATCCATGCAGAAGACTGTCTCTTCTCACATCCAAAAATTCACCATACAGAAAAGCAGTTACTGTTTACAACCTTCCTGTGTTTTCCTTCAAAGCTTCTCATATGCTTGATATTACAACTTTTTATGGTTAAGCAGTAAATTAAATAGACAATTTCTATAGCAAGATTTAGACTGAGACAAGTCCCTTTCCGGAGGTGTAAGCACTTTTGTCTGGTAGTAATTATATGGATAGGGATCAGGGTTGCTAATCTGGCTGTAAGGCAGGTTCCACAAGGAGTGGAAAACAAAAAAACCAAACCTCAACAAACAAACAAACAAAACTGTAAGTGCTTCACTTTAGTGGGTAGTATAAAACAAAGTAATCAATGTATTTTTCTTCAATCCTGACCTGTTGCTTAGTACATTGTGAAAAAAAAATATCCATTTTTTTACCCCATTTAATAGTCACCAAAAAAAGCCAAATGTTGTCCAGTAATACCTGGTAAGACGAGGGTGATTTTCCACAACTAAATGAATTAAATTATCTGAAGCTAACCCAAATGCCATCACAGAGAAATCTAGATAAAGATGTGATGTAGGGTTTTCCCAGCATTTTATTACAATTTGCATAATTTATAGCAGACCCATAATGATGCAAATTGCCATCAAGGAGGATAATTCAGGCCATTGAAATGCCATAAAACTGCAGGAGATATAAATTATCATCCCCAAACTTTGCATTCAAATGGTTGTTGTGAGGGATGAACATAAACCAGTCTCAATGTTTCCCCCAAGTTTGCTGGGCACAATGCCAGATAGAAATGATTTCATTATAGTAATTCTTTGTTGCTGCCAAAAAAAGGGGAAAAGTACACGGGAGACAATTTAATGTATTGTATTGATCAGGTTGATTTGAAAAGCTTGGATTTAAAAAAAATCTTGGAGTTAAAAAGCAAGAGAAAAGAGGTAATAAGAATGATATTACTTGAATCCTTACCCTTCCCTTTCCTCCTCCCCTTTTCTTTCCCCTTCCCCAGAGGCAAAGTAATTTGGCAGAAAATAAACCTCCTAGTGTTCCAGCTTATCCTCAGATGTCAGAGGAGCAGGGGGCAGTGTGACTTAGATTCTGAGTGATGCCCAATTTTCCCTTCATAGTCTGGTCTCACCCACTACCTATGTTGGACTCTCACAATTACAGATGAACTAATGCTGCACTCTCTGTCCAGAAGTGTCCTGTGAACTCTAATGGCAACACTCAGGAATTTGGTTGCCCTCAAGACCTCTCATGATGAACTGTATAATTTATTAAAGCAACAGATGCACAAATTCTTTTAGCTTGCTGGTGACAAATTCACTGTCTGCAAAGCACGTGCAAATGGATTACTATGGCTGGGTTAGATTCATGTGGGATAATAAAAGAATCATAGAATCATAGAATCATAGAATCTTAGGGGTTGGAAGGGACCTCGAAAGATCATCTAGTCCAACCCCCCCTGCTAGAGCAGGGTCACCTAGAGCACATCACACAAGAACGCATCCAGGTGGGTTTTGAATGTCTCCAGTGAAGGAGACTCCACAACTCAACAACTAGAGAGACTACAGAGATTCCTGAGTTTGCCAGGGATGCACTTGGGAGAATCAAGTGATCAAATCTTACCCAAAGGCATCCCTATTGAAATGAGAGAGAGGCTCAGCCCATTGACTGGTCTTGGAGGTCGTGGAAATGGGTCATCCTTCTGATGGTATCTTCCTTAGCATCCTTCCTCTCTCAAACCATTTTATAATATTTTCCCTTACAGGTGGAGCTGGAGTGACTCTGGTCATACAGTCCTTTATCATGATTGGTGCAAAATTCTCTCACTTTGCATTTAAAGGTATGGAGTAGAGAAAATTCAGTGTGCAAGCTAAGTGAGGGCTGGTTCCACCTTGGGAAGTGGGGGAGGGGTCCCAAGGGTGGCTCTGGTAGGAAGCTGAGATGCTCCCCCTGCTCCAAAATCAGCCAAAGAGTCATTAGAGAGAAAATAGATGCTCCTCTGCAATTCACATACAAAAGAACTGATATAAGACCTGAGTAGAGCCAGCAGTTGGAAGAAGAGATGAACTGGAGAGGCAGAACAGTGCTGGTGTCTGATGAGGAAGAAGGGGAAGAAAGTGCTCAAGCAGAAGTTTGCCTGCAACCTATGGAAAGATGGCAGGCTGTCCACCTGCACTCAGGGAGGAATGTGGTGAAAAATTCCATGAAGGTGCCAGGAGGGGTGAACTAGGCCAGTAGACTTGGATTTTGCTGCCAGTGGACTCTGATTATGCAGCTGTGGAAGACTCCGGCACCAGGGGAGATGGCTGTTCCCAAAGCAGCCCGTGACTCTGTGGGAAGCACACACTGGAGCACATGGGAGGGACGCCACGTGGAAGAATCACAGAATCACAGAATCACAGAATCACAGAATCCTAGGTGTTGGAAGGGACCTCGAAAGATCATCTAGTCAAACCCCCCTGCCA
The DNA here is from genome assembly GCF_020740795.1 of Apus apus. Classification (NCBI taxonomy): domain Eukaryota; kingdom Metazoa; phylum Chordata; class Aves; order Apodiformes; family Apodidae; genus Apus; species Apus apus. Next base: position 42,871,222 of record NC_067312.1, on the reverse strand, counting down.
GAGCAGGGTCACCTATGAGTACATCACACAGGAATGTGTCCAGGTGTGTTTTGAATGTCTCCAGTGAAGGAGACTCCGCAACCTCCCTGGGCAGCCTGTTCCAGTGCTCTGTCACTCTCACAGTAAAAAAATTTTTCCTGATATTCACATTGAACCTCCTATGCTCCAGTTTGCATCCATTACCCCTTGTCCTATCATTAGACATCACTGAAAAAAGCTTAACTCCATCTTCCTGACACTCACCCTTTTACATATTTATAAACATTGATGAGGTCACCCCTCAGTCTCCTTTTCTCCAAGCTAAAGAGACCCAGCTCCTTCAGCCTTTCCTCATAAGGGAGATGTTCCACTCCCTTCATCATCTTTGTGGCTCTGTGCTGGACTCTTTCAAGCAGTTCCCTGTCCTTCTTGAACTGAGGGGCCCAGAACTGGACACAATACTCCAGATGTGGCCTCACCAGGGCAGAATAGAGGGAGAGGAGAACCTCTCTTGACTGACTAACCACACCCTTTCTAATGCACCCCAGGATGCCATTGGCCTTCTTAGCCACAAGGGCACATTGCTGGCTCATGGTCATCCTCCTGTCCACCAGGACCCCCAGGTCTCTTTCTCCCACATTGCTCTCCAGCAGGTCAGCCCCCAACCTGTACTGGTACATTATGTTTTTCTTCCCCAAATGCAAAACTCTACACTTGCCCTTGTTAAACTTCATCAGGTTTTTCCCCGCCCAAGTCTCCAGCCTGTCTAGGTCTCTCTGAATGGCAGCACAGCCTTCTGGTGTGTCAGCCACTCCTCCCAGCTTGGTGTCATCAGCAAACTTGCTGAAGGTACATTCTGTACCCTCATCCAGGTCGTTGATGAAGATGTTGAACAACACTGGTCCCACTACCGACCCCTGAGGGACTCCACTAGTTACAGGCCTCCAACTAGATTCTGCCCTATTGACTACAAATCTCTGATTTTTTCCTTCCAATCAGTTCTTGATCCACCTCACTATATGATCACCAAACCCACACTTGATCAACTTATCTACAAGGATGCTGTGGGAGACAGTGTCAAATGCTTTACTGAAATCAAGATAAACCACATCTACCGCTCTACCATCATCTATCCACCTAGTTATTTCCTCATAGAAGGCTATAAGGTTGGTCAAACATGACTTACCCTTGGTAAAACCATGTTGACTGCTGATGACCCCCTCGTCCTTGATATGCCTAGAGACAGTGCCAAGAACAAGTTGTTCCATCACCTTTCCAGGGATGGAGGTGAGGCTGACCGGTCTATAGTTACCCGGGTCCTCCTTCTTGCCCTTCTTGTAGACTGGAGTGACATTTGCTATCCTCCAGTCCTCAGGCACCTCTCCTGTTACCCATGACTTACCGAAGATGATGGAGAGTGGACTAGCAATGACCTCCACCAGCTCCCTCAGCACCCTTGGATGCATTTCATCCGGACCCATCGATTTATGGATGTCCAGATTACTCAAATGATCCCTAACCCAATCCTCATCTACCTGGGCAAACTCCTCATTTATCTTGACTTCTTCTGGGGCTATATGAATCTGGGGCTCATGGGGAAAGCCTGCAGGAGTAAAGACAGAGGCAAAGAAGGCATTCTGTACCTCTGCCTTCTTTATATCCTCTGTCACCAGGGCACCCATCTCATTCAGCAGTGGGCCTATATTGCCTCTGGTGTTAGTTTTGTCGGCTATGTATTTGAAAAAGCCCTTTCTATTATCCTTGACCTGACTTGCGAGGTTAAGTTCCAAGAAGGCTTTAGTTTTCCTAGTTGCCTCCCTACATCCTCTGACAACAGTCCTATATTCCTCCCAAGTGACCAGCCCCTCCTTCCATGATCTATAGATTTTCCTTTTCCATTTGAGTTTCCCCAGCAGTTCCTTGTTTAACCATGCTGGTCTCCTGGCTCCCTTACTAGATTTCCTACCCATTGGGATGCTCTTATCCTGAGCTTGCAAGAAGTGGTCCTTGAATGTTGACCAACTATCTTGAGCCCCTTTACCATCTAGCACCCTGTCCCATGGGACTTCCCTTAACAATTGATTGAGGAGGACTGTAAGGAATTCTTTGTTCTGAGGAGAAAGGAGCAGCAGGAACCACCAGCCTGTGAACTGACTCTAAATCCTGTTCCCCTGTGCCGCTGCGGGGAAGGAGGGAGAGAAACCAGGAACAAAGTGATTTGGGCCCAGCAAGAAGAGAGGGGTGGGGTAATATATGCAAGCCCTGCTCTGTGTGTTGTCTGTGTCCTGTGTGTTTGATTAGTGTGAAATTAAATATTTTTCCCCAGGTTTATTTTGTTTTGCCCGTGACCTTAATTGGTGAGGAACCCTCCTTGTCCTTTTTCTTGACCCATGAGCTTCTAGTTGGCCTTTGTCCTTTGCATCCCATGGTGTGTGTGTGTGTGTGTGTGTGAGTTGAGTGCATGGCCACGTGACTGGTTTTTTGTTGTCGTGTTAGGCCCAAACCACGACAAGTCAGCATGCCAAGTTCTCCTGATCTTGCCAACATCTAGGATTGCCTAGGGATTTGCCATAGTAATTGCCCTCCCCTCCTCTCTTTGGTGGGTGCTACATGTACTTTATTCCATGCAAATTCAACAGAGATCACATCATACCTTGCCAGATATATTCTGCATCCAAAAGCAGTAATTATACCACCCAAAATGAACTGCTTTTGCACTTATCTGGTAGTATAACTGCTCACTCCTGAGTTGTTGCCAATGATAATTTGTATTCCTAAAAGAAAAACTCATTTGGATTCTCCTTGGTTATTTTTAAATTTTGCAGGGAAGTGTGTTGGCTTCTTTCATTAACTGCATAGGAACTTTAGATTTTTTACGTTTCAGCAATGTTTTTACATGCAAAGATACATAGGTGTTACAGCCATATTGTGCTGTTTTGGTGAGTTCTTTGGGAGTAGGAGAGGGGCTCCTGTAGGAAGTTGAGATGCTCCCCCTGCTCCAAAAGCAGGGAGTCAAGGAGACATTAGAGAAACAATAGATGCGCCTCTGCAATTAACGTAAGAAAGAATGGAGATAAAACCTGAACAAAGCAAGCAGTTGGAAAGGAGCTGAACTGGAGAAGCAGAGAGGTGCTGGTGGTTGGTGAGGAAGAAGAGGAAGAAGGTGCCCAAGCACAAGTTTCCCTGCAACCTATGGCAAGAGGGCAGGCTGTCCCCCTGCACTCATGGAGGAACATGGTGGAACATTCCCTGAAGGCTCCACTGCTGGGAGTGGTCTTGGATCATGCAGCTGTGGAAGAACTTGCGGTAGGAGAGGTAACTATTTCTGAAGCAGCCTGTGACTCTTGGGCCCGTGAAGAAGGGAGGGGTGGGGTAACTTACATTAAATGTATGTTAATGTATTATAAAGCTACTACATAATGTCCAGAGGAAGGCCACAAGGTTGGTGAAGGATTTAGAGGGGAAGCCGTATGAGGAGCAGCTAAAGGCACTTGGTCTGTTCAGCCTGGACAAGAGGAGACTGAGGGGAGGGAGACCTCATTGCAGCTACTGCTTCCTCATAAGGGAAGGAGGAGGAGTAGGCACTGACTTCTTCTCTCTGGTGACCAACGGTCAGACCCAAGGGAGTGGTACGAAGATGTGCAGGGGGAGGTTTAGGTTGGATATTAGGAAGAGATTCTTCACCCAGGAGGTGGTAGAGCTCTGGAATAGGCTCCCCAAGGAATGAGTAATGGCACCAAGCCTGACAATAAGCAAGAAATATTTGGACAACACATTCAGGAACATGGTGTGAAGTTTGGGGTTGTGCTGTTCTGGGCTGGGAGTTGGACTCCATAATCCAGGCTGTCCAGGGAGATGGTTGAGCCACCATCCCTGGAGACATCTAAAAAGACAGATGTGGTGCCAGGGTACAGAGTTTGGTGGTGGATGTGGCAGAGTCAGGGTAGTGGTTGGACTCGATGATCTTGAATGTCTTTTCCAACCACAATTATACTGTGCTACTGTGCTACTGTGGTGTAAGCACTGCTCTTTAAGTTGTCTGTGTGCATTTTGATTAATGTGAAAATAAATAATTATTTTTCCCCAAGTTGAGTCCGTTTTGCCCATGACCTTAATCGGTGAAGAACCCTCCTTGTCCTTATTCTCGACCCATGAGCTTCTAGTTGGCCTTTTCCTCTCCATCCCAGTGTATGTGTGTGTGCGCATTGAGTGAGTGGTCACAGGGCTTGTTCTTTGTTGTTGTGTTAGGCCCAAACCACAACAAAAATGTTATTCCTTCCTGTGTCCTCCAGAACCCCAAAATTCTACAAGTATCTACTATAAAGGCTGCATATTTTGGTACTCATTTATTTGGAGTTATTCCAAAGTGATCTGAACATGGTGTTGGGCAACTGGCCATGGACAAAAAGTTTTGGGACCATGTGATCCTGTTTGAGTAAAGGATTAGAGCGGTTGACCTCCAGAGGTCCCTTGCAATCTTAGCCATTCTGGGACTCTGTGATTTAACACTTGTTTATTGTGAATGTACCTAAAACAAGCTCAGCAGAGACTCTCCATAAACTTGAAGATAAATAAATAGCGAATGATGGCAAGAGTGGAGGGAAAAATCTTGGAGCAGGCCATCCTGTCAGCTTGAGCATGACTCACATATAGGGTGTGTGAAACAGATATATTTCTGGAATATTTGGTTCTCTGCTGCCTGATAGTAATCTGTTGTTTTCAGCTGTGAAAAATACAGGTGTATGAAAAGTCTAGAGTTTTCCAAGGACCAAGATGCTGGCTGCTAAGTATATCCTGCCTTTGGTGCATGTGATTGGCTATGGATATAGCCAGCAGTGTAGGAAGTGTGAACCAGTGTTATACAAGACTTAAAGGTGCAGAATGTGAGGTTAGCCGATAGTCTGTGCCCCATTTTCTTTGCCCAGGAAAACTGACACCTGCTTCTCCAGCAAACCTGGGTAAGAAATTCTTGTGCTGCTTGGATGACTGGGGAATGGGGGCATCAGTGGGGATCAGAGAATCACAGAACCACAGAATCTTAGGGGTTGGAAGGGATGTCAAAAGATCATCTAGTCCAACCCCCCTGCCAGAGCAGGATCACCTAGAGCACATCACACAGGAACGTGTCCAGGCGGGTTTTGAATGTCTGCAGCGAAGAAGACTCCATAACCTCTGCTCTCCTCCTATACGACTGCCAGGCTGAGACATTCTGAGCAGCCAGAGACCTGGACAGCTGCATTTGTGAGAGGGAGGGATCTCTGTCTGGGCTGCCACTGTCCTTCTGGCAATGTTTTTTTCCCAAGTGGGTACCATGACTGGGTCCTCTTCGGGGGGGATGATCACTAGCCAAGTTTTTACCTTGAGCCAAGAAGGGGCCCATGCCCTGCTCCGCACGCGCTGCCTGCTGAGCTGCCATGCAAGCTGCTGTGCCAGGCCCTTCTACCGCGCCAGGCCCTGTTTGTTGCTCTTGGTCCCCACGCTCCCCAGGGGCTGCTCTTCTACCTGAGGGGGTCAGGCCGCCGTCCCTTTGCCTCTGCCCACGGCGAGTCAGAGCTGCTGCTCCCCAGAAGCTCTCACTTCCTGCCCAGGGACAGGGCTGGGACTGACTCCCTCCCACTCTCTCCATTTCTCTCCTTCCCTCTCTCTCTCTCTCGCCTTCTCTTCCTGGTTTTGCTGAGTTTCCCTGTGATTTAGCCACTGCAGAAGGGGTCCATCAGCATGATCCCTCTCTCTGGTGTTCCTCACCTCAGTGGCTTCACTGAAATGGGGATCTTGAGGTCCTAATGATACTTACATGTCTTGGAGGTGGTAAATGTCCAACTCCTGTTGCTACAGCACAGGAGGAGACTGAAGTCTTTAAAAGCCTGAGAAGTCTGCAAACCCAATATTGCAAGTGCCTGAACCACGTTGCCACGTACAACTTGTCCAATGAGGCCTGTGGCCATTCAAGGATTAGAACCTGAGCTTCTAAAGTACTAGGAAAATTCTGTCAGAATGTGTATAAGTGGGAAATGTTAAAACATCCTTCTTTTCCTGCAAATAAACCCATTCAAACAAAGAAAAACCACAAACAAACAAAAAAAAACAACCCAATAAACTTGATGGGAAAATGCCACCTTTTTCTCTTCTCCTGCTTTTTAATAGGCAAAATTGTCATTGAAGAGTGACTAAAGAAAGCCATAGTAGTCTACCTAGTAAATAACATTTCTAAACAAAATTGTTAACACTTGTGACTTACAGCTTTAATACACTAAAAACAAAAAGGAATTTAAATTAAACAAACTAACAAACAAGCAACAGAATTATTATATTCTCACTCTCTCTTCTGTAATGTAAAACAATACAGATATTTATTTATTCATTTGTATTTATGAACATTTGTAGTAGCCTTACTTTTAAAATAATCACAGAGTTGTTTTTCTTTCAGATTAGATGAAAGTTTGAAAGAGATTTGTAAAACTTTTGTAATCTCCACAAGGATGCTTTCTCGTGATGGGACGTCTGAGGTGGCCTGAACATCAGTATCAAAAGGAGAATCAAATTATAGTCAAAGAATTACTATATTTATAAGTGGTCCAGGGATGACAGTTTATTTCTTCAGAAAATACTTAATTACCTGGCAGAAATAAATACCGGAGGCAATTACTAAGGCAAAGATTTTAGAGATGATAAGAAATTTAGATAGATGCCAAAATCCAATATCTACTTATAGGGATAAGATGAACACAAATTGATTTTCATATGGACGTCATGTATTACCTAATTTCATTAGAAACACCCTGAGGAGTTCACAAACTGTAGTGACAAGGTAGCAAGTGAAAGGCAACTTTGTAATTGTATTTTATACAGTCTTGTATTTTGCCCTGAAACCCTGTCTACTACTTCTATAAAAACCTCTTTCCAAATGAGAGACAGACCACCAGAAACTTACTAGGGCAGTTTTACATTTAATCTTGGTTCTGTATTCCCTTGATTTTTTTTTTTTTTCTGTGAGAACACATTTCTTTTTTTGAGTGGTGGTACTAATAATATGGATTTAATTTCCTATTTGGTGGCATTTATTATGTGCCAAGGCTGTACAATTTCAAGATGAGTTTCCACATTGTAATTTTTCTGTGTAGTGATTGAATGCCATGTTCTTCAGCTTTGGTGTTTTGAAATCTCCTATTAATTTGTTTTTGTTGTGTCCTACTGAGGACCAGTAGGATGCAGTCTATGACTAAATTCAGGGGACCAGCAAGTGCAAATTGAAGAAACACCAGAGTAGTCCCTTTTTTTCCTCTCCTGCTGGTGCATACTGATGCCTCCTTCTGACACTTAGTGTGGTTCTCTTTGAAGTACTTTCTTATTCTGTACTCCCTTATAGACCATTAGAGTGTTATTTTTATTTCACCCCCTCAAGACACCGGGTTCCAACTGTGTTTGCGGAATCTGTTCAAACCCCTTTAATTAATCAATTCTTTAAGATGTCCTGAGTCATGCTTTTAGGTCCATTCAATGCTTATGGACTTCTCAGCCAGCAGGTAACTTGCTCAATTAAATAAAATGGACTGAAAATGTGTGTCCACAGAGGTAGAGAGAATGAAGGAATACTCTTGCTGGGGTGTGGGTGACCTAGGATGATGATCTTCTAAAACTGAAGAGAGGGGAACTATTTTAGAAGTCAAATATGACTTTTGAAATGCAACTTAAGATGAGGCGTCAAAATGAGAGGAGAGAATGAAAAAACTACACTGTGCTACTGTCTATAGCAGTAAATGAACCATCTGTTGCTTTTTACATCTGGATTGTGATTTGCCCTCTTTCTTTTGCTAGTAAGTTAGGGTAGTAGTAATGGGGAAAAAGCATGGCAGAGGAGATAATCTCTATCAATGCAAACTAATCTTTTAATTTTAAGTCACAATACAAGTCAATACAGAACAGAGAGCTGGATCCAGGACTGCCAGTGCTTACTAATCTGCTCTAGTCACTCTCCTGTAGCAATGGAGTGTCCCCATGCAGTGCACAAATGCCAACAAGACATCAGAAGAGCACATGCAGCTAGCTTTTCTTTAACCATTCCTGATGACCAGGACAAAGCAATAAAAACTTTAAGTGTGTAAGTCCGCTTACTGGGACTTCTGAGTTTCTGTGAACCCAAAAGGGTGCTGACAAAACAAATCTTTGCTAAAAGCATTGTCTATTTAAAATAATCACAAGGCTGAGATCCTTCTTTCTGAATGCTTACATTTTTCTCTCACATGCAGAGCTGCTGAGGGAGTGAAATTATGCAATTTTAAAGGAAAATGTAATACATGTAAAGATATAAACACAGACCTTTGTATTGTATTATTGAAATGCCACTATTTAGTGGTGCAGTTCATTCTACTCAGAATAAAGCACTCACCATTCACAGTGGTTTCCATTTTGAACAAAGACTGTACCTTTTTTTGTTAAACTGAGATCTGAGATTTTTTCCCCCCTCTTCCTTCTAGTTTCAAGGACAGAATCTTTTTTTCTTTCTTTCTTTCTTTCTTTCTTTCTTTCTTTCTTTCTTTCTTTCTTTCTTTCTTTCTTTCTTTCTTTCTTTCTTTCTTTCTTTCTTTCTTTCTTTCTTTCTTTCTTTCTTTCTTTCTTTCTTTCTTTCTTTCTTTCTTTCTTTCTTTCTTTCTTTCTTTCTTCCTTCCTTCCTTCCTTCCTTCCTTCCTTCCTTCCTTCCTTCCTTCCTTCCTTCCTTCCTTCCTTCCTTCCTTCCTTCCTTCCTTCCTTCCTTCCTTCCTTCCTTCCTTCCTTCCTTCCTTCCTTCCTTCCTTCCTTCCTTCCTTCCTTCCTTCCTTCCTTCCTTCCTTCCTTCCTTCCTTCCTTCCTTCCTTCCTTCCTTCCTTCCTTCCTTCCTTCCTTCCTTCCTTCCTTCCTTCCTTCCTTCCTTCCTTCCTTCCTTCCTTCCTTCCTTCCTTCCTTCCTTCCTTCCTTCCTTTCTTCCTTTCTTCCTTCCTTTCTTCCTTTCTTCCTTTCTTCCTTTCTTCCTTTCTTCCTTTCTTCCTTTCTTCCTTTCCTTTCATTCATTCATTCATTGCATGTCTTTAACCCAGTTTTATTGACTTAAATAATTTTCCTATATACTTCTAAGCAGGAGACCAGAATAAAATAATTCATATTTTCACTTTTCAAGAACTACTTGGTTCATGCAGTTTTTATCTATGGTAAATCCCATGGGTCACAATGGAAATCAGGGCCAAATATTAAAAATGCTGTGTTTTTTAAAGCAATCTATTCTTGGAAGAACTAATAATTTTCATGGATAAGAATTAAAAGTTAACTTCTAGAGCTGGTCACGTAGCCTGGGCAGACATGAAATAATTTGTTGCCTGATGTTTTTGTGGCAGTAGATTGCCTATACTTAGGTTTCATTTACCGGACAATTCTGTCTATTTTAAAGGCCCGTGTGAGTCCTTCTAGTTCTGACATGATTTATGTGCTGTGTTTCATAAGCCCTTATTTTTTTGTATTTAGGGATGCTTCCGCAGTATTTGTGTGGAAGATGTGAACAATTTGTGCAGAGGTGGTATTGCTCCTATGGCACAATGGAGAGTTGGATTGTAACAACTTTTAACATTATATAAAATGTCAAACTATATTTCATATTCAGTTATGTTTTAATTTCTAACAGACTCGGTGACACTGTAAAACTAAAATATCTTTCACATTGATAGTTTGCCTGTTACTATTAATTACCATTTTATACCTTTATTATTTCACAAATTCACAATGGGTCACTGCACCTCTGCAGACAGTTTTACAATCAAAGGTGCTTGCTTGTCTGTTTCTTGCATTCTGTTAAATATTTCTTATTCCCTTAGACTGCACTACAAGGACCATTTCACTGTCCCCTTTGGCTTCTGCATCTTGCTTCCATCGTGAACAGACAGGTAATAACCATTCAGCAGGGCCATTACCTCTTCTAAAGACTATTATCAAAATGGTCATTATACATAATGGAGATTATTACAGGCAGCTTGAGAGATCTTTTAGATACATCTCTACAATAATAGGTAGCCCTTTTTAGCATTACACATTGGTGGGAATAATACCAGGGCACAAAACACACAGGAAATATTGCTTTTTATCAAAACTTTTGTAGCTTTTAATTTCTTTCCAGGATTGACTTCTGGATTAAAATGATATTTATACAACATCTATGAACACTACCTGTTGATAAGTATATCAAACTATAAATGTAACAATGAAGAATTAGAAGTTTAAAAGGTAGACAAGGTGTATTTTCTTCCCTAAAGCTATGCAGTTATGAAGAAAATAGAAATATTATAATACAGCAGATTCCTAGGCAGGTATATACTTTACGAAACAGTTTGAAACCAATTTTTAAAGAATCTCAACCTGCTCCCCTGTGGAAAAAGAGACCATATGAAATCACTGTTTTTCTTTTTATAACAGCATTTGTTTTCCAAATTATCATGTTTCTTTTTCACTTTAAATTTGAATTGCAAAATCTTGGCTAATCCAAGAAATATCTCCAGGGAAGATGAGCCTAAATCTTGAAGGGATGTGTCTTTTCTTTCTACAAGTTTGCTTTTCCATCCACAGCACTTACAAGAATGCTGTTTGTAACCCTGCTTCCGTGCTAATCTGGCATACTGCAAAGAGAAATGCCCAACAAACTAAACTGCATTTACATCCTGGATTTGGGACAATGGGTTCTGAAGAAATGCTGTCCTGAAGAATACAGTGCCTGGTGAGGGGGAGGAGGTGATGAATATTTTTTTCAGCTTCTTTGTGACTCTTACCCAGAGGAGCCCAGCATTATTTAGACACATCATTTAAAATGTTCTGTGTTAGGAGGCATAGCTCCAGTGTGTCAGATTTATTGGAAGCTATGTCTCTCTTCCTCTCAATTCTGCTCTGTGTTTGAATCACAGTTCAAAGCAACCCTCTTCTAACAAGCGCTGAGTAGATATGGGATTATTATGAGTATTTTTGTTGTCTTGATTATCCCTGCTGCATGCTGATTATATACCTTTCTTCTTAAAAAACGTTCTCTCTTCCCTTTTTTTTTTTTTTTTTTTTTTTTTTTGGTGGGGGTGGGGAGGGGGAAGGGATATATATACATATATATATATATATATATATGTATATGATCTGCCTACTTTACTTCTAATAATGGGTCTTATACTTTGAAGGAAATAAGAAATGGCCTCCTTACCTAACCTCTTACTTTCCTTCCCCTGTCATGTAGTTAACTAATCTCCTTTTCAAATTTTGTGGCAGCTATGTGTGTACTTCCCAAAAACATTGTATTTCTCATCACGCTGTTCTTGGTTAAGTAGTCGATCCTTCTCTAAGTTACACCATCTCTTTCTGACATAGCCCTGGCTGACAGGAGAGTGCTGACATTTGAAATGTCTGAATGGGTAGTGCAAAAGCAACTCAGGCAATAAAAACTGCAACCAAAAGGTGATCAGAAGAGACACTCTGCCCTGCAATATATTTTCCAGAATGCTACTTAATGATGGAAGCAATTTTTAGAGCCCTTTAATCCCAATCCATTATCCTCCCGTAGCCTTTTATAGTCAGACAATTTTGAGAACCTAAATGTGTGCATGGCTTGTAGAGGGGCAGAACAATTACACCTGACCTAACTTTCACTTTTGTGCCTTGTGCAGTGCATGTGAATATGAAGAGGACCTTTCTGAGCAATTACAACAACTACGTTTTCATGTGTCTTGCCTGTTACAGAAAGGCTTTTAAGTATTCCCATCCTGATATTTTCAGCAGTTCTTCCTTTCTCTTCTCAGCTGTCCTACAGACATCAAATACATGACTATCACTGTGTATCCAGCCCTCACTACCTCCAGAGTGCAAGCATCCAGGAGCTCAAGTTCTTTTCTGTAATAAATCTCACAATTTGTGGCATCAAGCCATTTGTTGCCTAGGACTTTTGGTATTAATAAGTTACTGTGCTGAGTGACAACAATTGACCAAAAAGAGCTGTTTTGTTCAAAACACCACTGGAAACAGAAGTCTGAAGATAAACTCACTCAGAAAACATTTCTGCTTTGGGACTGGTTACTTTCAAGCACCTGAATCTGTGACTCCCCAAACAAGATGATAGCATATACCAAGCAAGAATAATGTTTCAATCACATAATATTATTATTGGTTGTGAAGTAATTTTTCCACTGCAATATACGTAGGTGTCAGATGTGACACATTTTGGACCATATTCATAACTAGCACTGAGAAACTGTGCTAGTTAGAATGGAGCAATGGCATAAAACTTAGTAAAATTCAACTTGTCTGCCTCTGAGTGTTGGTGCATGTAGGTACAGGGAATTAAATTGCTGTGGTTGCTTGGAAGGCATGTACTCCCCCTGACATACAATACCTTTTATCATTAACAAGGGCTTGGATCAGGTCTGTGATTTCTGTCAGGTGAAAAAATAATTGTCAACAATTAATAATACCTGCATTAATTTAGGTTAGCTGCATTAATTTAGGGACTGCCACACTTAAAATCACAGCCAGAAAGCAGTCATGTTACAGCTATATCCATTCTTTGCCTCATTTGCAGCAGCAAAATGGGTGGGTGGAACAGGGACAGTAATAGGAGGTTTCTTGATAACTTTAACATCAGTGAGACCTTTTTCCTGGTGGCAGAGCCTGAGTGGTTTAACTGCATGAAATCCAGGAATTGTCACTTCACTTAACCAGTGGCTTGTAGATTATTTGAAAGAGAGAAATGAAATGTATGGTGGGAAGGCAATTTAAATAGAAATAAGATTCTTATTTTTTTGAGTCTTACCTATTCAATTAATTTGCCAGTTTAGGTCTGCAGGAAAAAGCATTTAACTTGCTGGACAGCCAAGCCTCAGTGCCCCTTACACAGCTGTTAAGTTAGGGGCTGTAAATGCTTAGCAGTATGTGAATTAGTTTGCTAGTTTGCAGCATCCTTTGACTCTGATGGAAAAAAGGAGGGGGGCTGGGAGGAGGGAGGGAGAGAAAGAAAGCCTGCCAGCTATTTGTGAAGTAAATGTTCCCATTTCTTTTAAAATACAATAGTGAAGGTAATTTTGTCACATGCATCTGTTGCTATCTCCTCTCACTTTGTGCTGAAGTGCTCACCAGAGCATTTACAGAAGTGATTCTTCCTCCCACCCCTGACATCTGCCACCGAAAATGCTGCATTATTCATCAGCGTGCTAATGGCAGGTGATGAGATCTTTTCACGCTACATCCCTCTCAGTAGGTGTTTATTACTCTGTTCACCAGCAGCCCTGCTATTACTGCGGGGCCAGAAGAACTCTACATACTTGCTTGACAGGTAATGGGAAACGTGCTCTGTTCACTTGGCTCACAAGTGCAGATGAAGGTTATTACTAGGGCAGCTGCAATATCATGGGTGCAAAGAAGACGGTCGCTTTAAGTGAACAGCTTAGTTCTGGAAATCCATACAAATCATGTCTGCACCGTGATAATCCATCTTCTTTACCTTCTATCATTTCAGCAGTCATCATGCTGTAATAATTTTCTCCAGGTTCACCTGTGGTATCTGTGAATAACAGAGTGGGGCGGGCAAGGGGTGAGAGAAGGAAAAGGAGATGAGTTTGGCTTCATGTCTGATGATCACACTGGTGAGGAATTTATCTCTGTCCAGTAAACAAGATGCAGCCTTGTGTCTATGAGCATGTGTGCACGAATGTGTGTGCGCATGCAAATGTTTGCGTGACAAGGAGGGGACAATCCTGCAATCAGCACTGAATGTGTGTGTTTTATTTTTAAAAAAACAGCCTGACAAGAGAGGTAAATTTCTACTGATTTATTATGACAAAAATTACAGAACATAAACATGCCAGAGCACAGGGAAAACTGAAGGATGAGAAATTGTTTGTAATCTAGAGAAGTCAGTTCACTAACAAGCTTTCCCTAGTTGTCTTTCTTCTAGGTTTCTCACTTAGAAACATTATACCATCCTCAGCAATCCATAAAAAACCCTCACCCCACACCAGGAATTGCCAGACTTTTAAATCATTGAAAGAAGCAGCGTCATTTTCACATAAGAAGGAGAACTTTGTGAGCATAATGTTTCCTTTTCTAACACAAAAAGTGAGCCGGGTTTGCAGAAATCTCTCAAGTCACTTGAGAAAAATGATGTGGTAAGGCATTGTGTTTTTTTAGAATGCATCCTGCCAAAAATGAAAGCTAGAGAGATTTTGAGAAAAGCAAAACTGGCTGAAATTTTATGTGTTACAACTGCTGAACTACACCAGTTTCCTTTATAGTACAGTCTACAATAATAAAACAAAACCTGAGATGTTAAAGAATGATTTTTTCTTCTCATCAGACTTTTGTCCTTAACATCCTGTTTCTTATTGCCATGTAATAACTGCAGGCAGTTTGTTATGCCTAGCAGAGGAAAAATGCCTTTTAGCAAGGGCGACAAATGGTAAAGGAAATAACTTCAAACATTTCAGGTATCTGTTTTGTTTTCCATCCTTCAGTTTTTGACAAGCACACTTATTTTTATCTGCTAAGTTTCTGTATCAGTTCAGCCTATCTAACTTTTAGATGGCCACTATAGACTAACATATACATTATTTGCAAATTAAAAGGAAGCATAATCAATAGATGGGAAGGAAAATTAATGCAGCTATAATTTCTGTTTCAGTATATGAATTAATTCCAATATAGCTTTAACTGAAGGGTTTTGTAAGGTGGTGACAGAGTATGGAAGAGATATAATTCTCCTAAGATTTAATATGAATTCAGCTCATAATAAAATGATGCCATGGATGTATTTGCTGTGTTTGGAAATGATTAATTTAAAGAATTTTTTGTAGGAACAAAATGCCATCAAAAGAAATTTCTTTGTGCAACCAAAAGGAGGTGACTGCTGCAAACCATAATGTCATTTATGGTGATGTCACCATTGCCATTCAGATGCAATTGCAATAAAAATGTAGGTTGTTACTTTGGGCTCAGCAGGTGTTTGAGAGGAATTACATTTATGAAATCACTCTTTGATACAGTGTTTTGTTGTTTGTTTTTATTCTTACCTCTTATATTAAAAAAAACCCAAAAAACAAATACCAGTAAAGATCAGTATTTGTGCTAGAAACACATCTAGGTTACATAATGCTGAAGTTGAGAAGGAAATAATGGCCATGTCCTTACCCTAACTTTCTCTTCAAACTGGCAAAATAACAATTTGAGCATGTGAAAGCACTCAGTTTCTTTAGCTACATATAAATTTTTAAGTTTACCAACAGAGATAAGAAGTGTCTAGGACAGGAAAAGGTAAATAAAACTAAAAAAATCAATAATAATGTTATGTTATTGAGCAAAATGAAAAAGTGACCTACAAAAAAGCTAGGAGAATCCACACAGAGAAAAATACGTTTCTAATTAATATCAACTTCCTTTCCACTTCTATAAGGAAAGGACTGCAAACTCTTGCATCCAGTCTGCTGCAGTTGACATCGAAGATTGCAGTGAAAAATTTGTCCGGAGTATTGTAAAATGCACAGCAAAAATACTGGAGAAAGATGAGAGAATTTCTTTCACATACTGGTTTTAAATTTGTGTTAGCACAGTCGAGAATATTCTTTTGGACTCCTTTCAGAGAGAGGTAGGAAGGAGCCAACACACTGCTGCAGCTGAACCATTCTTCTCACTCTCTCAGTCATCAGTGGTTAGGTGAAGAGTACCTGTAAACTCCTCCTATCCATCAGAGTGGGAATATTCCCTCTCCAGTGATCAAACAGAAATGTTTAGGAAAATTATTCTCTAACTGCATGGTAACTGTAACTGGCTAAAGAACTTTCTCACTGAACTTTTTAGGAAAAACTTGTCTTTATTATGCTCCACAAGGAATAAAATATAAAAAATAGCCATTTTTGATGATGTAACCTTGTCAGTTTTGATTTAATGTAATTTGTGGTCTTTTAATTTGTTTGTTTATTTGTTTTTTGTTTGTTTGCTTTTTTAATTATGTGTTTTTTATTTTAAACTTATGCTCCAAAGGCAAAACATAATGTACTGATGTTGTCCAACAATGTCCTTATCCACTGAAAGCATGTATTTTTTACAATTTCATATGAAATTTTGCATTTTCTTGGGTTCATTATATTTTTTATCCTATTTTTTTCATCCCTGTCTCCCAAAAGTACCAGAAATTTCATTGCTGCTTTCCTTGACTTTTAAGTCGCATTTATGCATGGCCAGTGGAATGTTATCAGGAACAGTTTTTAGCCTGAAAAAAATATTCCTTATTGCCATGGCACCTTAATGTTGCTATGGTCCATGTTGATTGTGCTGACTGTCACTGTAGACTACAGAAGCTGCCAAAATATTCACGATTGCTGTTAGGCTAACTACAGTTTGTGTGGCCATTTGCATTACTAGGAGTTGCTGTGACTTGTGGTTTCATGTGTTTGCTTTCTCCAGCTATTCTTACTGCTTGTAGATGACTGCACAGGATAAACCTAAAAGAAGAATCTGTTTCCAGCAATTCTTTAACCTTACATACATTTTTGTAAACAATGGATTGTATCAACTGTGAATGATTTTAGAAACTGAAAGTGATTTTGGAGAAACTTGGTTGATCTCACAGTGTTGAACTGATTTACAAGGACTCTGACAATGAAAGAGGGTATGCAAATACAGAACAAAGAAAAGAGAAAGCCACTCACACAGGAAAATGCCCATTCCTTGGGCAGAACAACTAACTTCATGAGGGACAGTTTAAGTCTGAGTTATGAGTAGGTCAAGGACTTATAAACTCTAATGCTATTTTATTTTCTTTTTAGCTTTACATACTCTATATCCAGGTTTTCACTGTCTTGTAGTGACTGTTGCACAGCCATGGTGGCAAATAAACCTATATTAAAAAAAACCCAACAAACAAAACCCAAAAGCCACTAATGATGTAAAGGGAAATTTGAATCCGAGAGTTAGTTAATTGTTGTCAGGTGTGACTTGCAGACAGAATTTTGAAAAAGGGGTCTTTTTGGCCTTGGTTGGTTGTGTTTTACATTTGTGGCTTGTTCAAATGGAGTTTGGGGTTTTTTTGTTGCTTTGGTTTTATGGTGTTTGTGTGTGGGTTGTTGTATGGGTTTTTTCCTTTTTTTTTTTTTTTTCTGGAAAACAAATCCTTCTCTTCAAAGTAACTCTGAAACTGGGATTTTTTGGGTTGAGAAAAATGACAGCGATGCTGATGGCACTGCTCTGGAGGAAAGAGAGCAGCTTCCTCTGTGGCATTGATCTGTACGCAGGCTGTCATGTTTGCCTTGCCCTGATGTCCTCGGGAGGACTGAGGTGCTCTCTTCCTGGGAATGGCAGTCAGGCAAGTTGTCGAGAGATGACAGTCAATAACCATCCACCCTAGATTAAACAAAAGAAGTTGTTACAGACTATCTGTAAAAGGAAAACAATGTTTTCTCATGAGGTATTGTCCACATTGTGTAGATGTGACTCAATATTTTTACACTTAACTTATGGCCCTGTTACCTACACCTAAGTTTTCTCAATAACTGACCTTGCTCCTTTCTTGTTTTGCTAACACTGAAAGCTGAGTGTTTTGAAGTCTTTTTTGAGGAAACATGCTGATAGTCTAAAGCCTGGCATAGGTGATTACTTCTGTACAGCTATACCTGTAGTTACATCGTTCTTGTGTTTTTTCACCCGAATTGCTTAACTTCATATTTCTTTCTTCCTTGTCATGATCTAATTATACAACAAACTTCTTGCTTATCCACAAGGACAAGCTACTATTATATTAATTTTCTTTATAATGTTAGTACTAAAATACACATCAGTTAATCCTGAAGCCTAAGCTTGCTTTTGACCTGTGACTAATCCTGTATACACCTTGCTGTATCTGTATCATAACAAGCTCCACTAAATTGGTTGAAATTGTCACAGTTCATAAGATAAAACATACTTATCACTCTTTGATGGGGTAAGGCCTTTCTGTTTCTCAGTCTGAGTCCCACAAAGGGAAGGCTTTTAGGCATGGATTGAGTTTAGAACACAGAAAATCCTGTAGACTTTGACCTCCAAAATCTTCTGATTTCTTCCTGGAACGTAAAATATTGCCTTATCTTATCTGATGACAGCTATCTTATATCTAGCAATTTAAAAAAAGAGGAACAATGAAAAAGGAAGTATTTTCTTAGATTGTTCTTTTTGTTATTTATTTTTTTTTCTTATTTCTAAATTTTTTTCTGTGATGAGCGAAAGCTCTGGAGGAGCAGGCTCAAAGTGGCTGTCAAGCAAATTTTTTCACAAAGTAAAAGGTGCTGACAGACAAAAGAACTATGTCATGAAAAATTTATAACCAAATTTCCCACAACAGAAAAGGGGTAAAACCACCTTACACATTAAATGCCAAATCTTCATGCATATCTGCTCCAGTGCTGATTCAATGGCAAAATAACTTTCAAAATGTTTTATGGTCCAAAGAAGCTATAAAGTAGCTACACTTGTCATTTTAGTAGACTAAAATCAGAATTATACTAATATTCAGTGGGCTGACAGCAATGTATTATCTTGTCAAGCAGGAGATCTGAGTTTGCAGGAATACACTGTAGGTTAGAGAGCGGAGATGTAAGAAGGATGCATTTAATTACATAAATAATAATAAGAGTGACGATAAACTATAAAACTAGTTTTACATTCTAGAATACATATAATAATATGTGGATATCCATATTTACATTCATATAAGAATATTTATATAAGCTTTCTGCCAAATACCAGTGCATATTCTAAGCTAATATCTCATCTTTTAAATACCTAATGGCCCTTATTTGCATAAACGTATTTTTCAGATTAAAATAAACTATAAAATACTTTTCAAATTAAAATAAGATATAAACTGATGGGCTCAGAATTTGACCCAACATGGAAGGATAAGACTTTGGATCTGCTCATTGATCTTAGGTTGAGCATGAGTCATTAATATGATACGTCAGTAAAAACCAGATAATCTGATTTAGGGTGTATCAAGCAAGTCAGTTTCAGTAGAAGCAAAAGCAGTATTAATGGTGTCATAGAAGGTACTGGTGATACCAGTCACAGTGTCCAAAGCTGTTTACTCTGAAAGGTCAACTCAAATTGGAATGAGTGCAGAAAAGGGCAATCCCTTTCCAGAACTGAGAAGTTCCGGAAACAGGAGATGTCTTATATCAGAGGACTCTAGACAAGTTTGGGTTGGTAGACCAAGAAAGAGATGACGGATGTATTTACAATCATTATTGCACTACCCCTCTGAGAAAATCCTGTTAATGGAGATTACCACTGATATACAAGGGTGTAAGGAGTGAGCAATAAAGGGCTGCAAATTCATATGTTTCCTATTGTTAGAAATCTGAGATTTTAGAATAGCCTTGGCATAGGGGAACACGTAAAGTCTTTAGGAAAAACAACAAATCATTCCACTTCTCTTGGTATAGTTCAGTAAATATATAGAGGGTGTTTATGGTGGGACTTTTATGGGATCTATAAAGCTTTCTCCAGATCTAACTTCTTTCAGTTGATGTAAAAAAAAGACATAAGAGAAGACAGGTATTATATCTGTCACTGGATTATCCCCAAATGGTTTATGCTTCTAGTTGCAACATCTTCCTAATTATATATTACTGTTTGACTAACCCTTTCAGAATGTACAAAAAACTTAAGGTTCACATAAAATAATATCAGTAAACATTTCTAAGATAAGCACACGAATAAGTACTTTTTCAAAACATAACAAGTTGTAACAGGGTTTTTTTGTTAATGTCTCTTGCTAAGTCATGGCTTAAAGAAGCTAGATTTATGTAAACAACAAAGTAACTATCAGAAGGTCTTGATTCTATGGACCTCTGTGTGATCTTTCAGTAATCTTGCAGATAGACTTGTGCAGGCACTAGATTTTTTTTTCTTGTGATTTAATTATTGAAAATTGCAATGACATTAATATTTTTTAATTACCCTCAAAAAAGAACAGCTTTAGACAAATACTTTCATTTCATTCTTTACTTTAGAAGATTTATTCAGCTTATATTAACAAAAATTAAAATCAGTAATGACAGTCTTTTTGCAATAAAAATATGAACTGTCAGCTCTAACTGAAAAACATGCCACCACCTGGTCTAATAATTATTTTATTTAGGTTTTAGGCAGGAAGAAGCAATCTTATTGCACATTTCTAGCCCTTTATGTAACATGACAAGGGAAAATGAAAACTTTCTAAAACTCTGATTGATTGTATTGTATGTAACTTTCGTATGCTGTGGATTATCCCAAAAGGAGACACATATATTTTCTCTTTCTTATCTTTAGCTTACAAAGCTAATTTTATTTTTTTCTTAGAATGTAGTAGCCAGTGAAACATTCAATGTTTGATAGAATATGATAGAGTAATTCCCTGTCAAACCGAAAATAAAATCCAAGAGACAATTCTTCCATGAAGTAAAAAACCCAGCAAATTCAAACAGATAAAGAATAGTGGGTGTTTTTTGTTGTTGTTGTTGTTGTTTGTTTGTTTTGTTTGTTTGTTTGTTTGTTTTTCCCCCACATACGAACCTACTTATTTATACATCCATAATATAGTCCTGGATGCCCTGTCTACTTATTAGCTCACTGATTTCTTGTAGCTATCATAACAAATGTGTACCTTCAGGACATACTGAATTTTGAAGTGGTCACTGGCTTGCTTGATCTACTAACAAAGGCATTTCATGTGAAGAAGAAGACTGGACAAAATCACAGTTAGGCTTACAGAAGAACATCAGCATATTAATTCTGAGAGTTTTGTGGAAAAATCACAAAAGATATGTTTATTTAATACAAAACCTACCTACCACGTAGACAGTTGTGCTGTTTTTATACAAAAAAATTTTGAATTTGCAAGTTTGAATGTTGAAGGTTGTTTATAGGCTTTTGTTCTATTGCTGGACAACTTTCTGCATCCCAGTAAAACAGAAAATAGGTTAAGGTGTCTTTATAAGCAAGTATCTCATTGATTTAAAAATCCAACCTGGCAAGCTATAGAATAGATATTTTAAATGTGCATAGTGCATGAAATTACCTCACATTATGGGTAATGCTTGCCTTGTAGCAATTATGTCACTTATGCTTACACTAATTAAGTGTTGATGTGTGAGCACTAAGTTGCAATGATGTTGTTAACTAATGTACATAAATATTCCGTTTAAGCTGTAATTGCACTTTGCCATAACTTAAAAGAAGATAGGCTCAACTGGAAGTATGCCATTCTCTTACCTTAAGGAACAGATTACAAACTTCAGACTGTCAGTAAATACAATGCTTGAGTTCTGTATTTTTAACATAAAGGGGAAATAATCCGTTTGTCATGGACTTTACAATATCCAATACTGTCAGAAAAAATTACGTATTACCCATTTAAAAGGAGAGCAGAGATGTGCAGGGTAAAACAGTTCAGTGCACAAGGGCTGGATATCCTAAACCTGAAGGATTCATTGTGACTTAATCCACAATTTATCCACAGCAGACATTAACTGCCCTGCATTTCCATCAAAAGAACAGAGTCAATCTTAGGAAAATTTGTAGTGTTCTACCCATTTGGTGGGTGAATGCAAGACTTATGATGGCCTAAAGTTAATGTTGTTTCACTTTTAACACTAGAAATCCAGTATCTCTTCTAAAAGTGAGGCTGAGGAAGATTCAGAACCATGTGTTGCCCATAATTCCTGCAGTGCCACGAAACCACAGAGTAACACTGTCCTAGGAGACAGATCTCAGGTCATTGCAAGACTGATAATAGGCATTTTTTGAAAAACAATTAGGTCATCTTTTTTAGAAAAAAAAAAATAAAAAAAGCCTTGGTTAGCTAAGAACAAAAGGAGTACTAGTGTTCTTTACCATGTATGCAACAATACACATTGACTTGCACTAAGAAGAAAATGAGTGAAGAAAACAATGTTCTTCTGATTCTAGGCAGTGCCAGCTGGAGTAACAACTGCAATCCTATAAACCTCAATTATACTGAGAAAACAAATACTGCTTGGGAGAAAAAACAAGATGTTTATATGTTAAGTGCTGGGAGCTATATGAAATTCAACCTGTGTCTTCAGTAAAAGATTGGGCTTTTTCTGCTTCATTTGAGGACAAATTCTCAGGCAGTTACTGTCTCTCACAGTATCCTGGACAAAATGTCCAGCATACAGCTAGAGAAGTCCATAATAAGCTGGGTGAGCAACTAACTGATGGTTGAGCTCAAAGGGTCATAACAAATGGGATGTCATCAGACTTGTGGCCAGGCTCTAGTGGGGTTCCCCAGGGCTCAATTTTAGGCCCAGTGCTCCTTTATGCTTTTGCACATTCTCTGGATGCAGGAATCCAGTCTACATTGAGTAAGTTTGTCAACTGAACTGAAATAGAAGAAGCTTTAGAATCCCTTGAGAATAGAGAGGCCTCAAAGAGAGATCTGGATAGACTAGAGAGCAGAGCAATCACCAACCATATGAAATCTAATGAGAGCAAGTGCCATATTCTCCACCTGATACAGGGTAATCGTGAAGGACAAGAAGCTGGAGAGCAGTCCTGAGGAAAGATATCCTGGGGGTTTGTGTTGGTGGCAAGTTGAACAGGTGTCAAAAGTGTGCTATGGCAGCAAAAAGGGCCAGCATTACCCTAGGTTGCATCAAGCACAGAATTACTATCTAGTTGAGAGAGGTGTTGATCCCACTCTATACTGTGCGGTTGTGGCCCCAGTTGCATCCTGTGTACAGTTTTGGGCACCTCAGTGTAAGAAGGACATAAAACTATTAAAGTGTGTCCAGAGGTGAGTGACCAAGATGGTGAAAGGCTGAGGAATGACTGAGGTCACTTGTTTTGTACAGCTTGGAGAAGAGAATCACACAGAATCACAGAATCACTCACGTTGGAAAAGACCTTCAGGATCATTGAGTCCAACCATTAACCTTACTCTATCAAGTCTAGCAATAAGCCATGTCCCCAGGCTCCACATCTAGACCACTGCTAAACACATCCAGGGATGGTGACCCAACCACCTCCTTTGGCAGCATGTTCCAATATCTGAAAACCCTTTAAGTGACAAAGTTCTTCCTAATGTCCAGTTTAAATCTGAGGGGTGACCTCACGGCAGTCTATAGCTTCCTCTCGGTGGGGCAGCAGGGCAGGCGGTGCTGGTCTACTCTCTCTAGTGGCCAGTGATGGGGCTTGAAGAAATGGAATGAAGCTGTGTAAGAGGAGGTTCATATTGAGCATTAGGACTAGGTTCTTCACTGAGAGGTCAGTCACTAAAACAGGCTTCACTGGAAAGTGATCATGGTACCAAGCCTGTCAGAGTTCAAGTAGCATCTTGATTCTGCTTTTATTCATATGGTTTAGTTGTAGATAGTCCTACGAGGAGAAAGGAATTGGATCTGATGATTCTTAGGGGTCCCTTCCAACTTGAGATATTCTATGATGAGGAAGATGGAATTCCTAAGACAAAAAATAGGTGTTTTCCTGCAGTTGTCATTTGTAGCCAACACCAAAATTCTGATAAAAATCTCATAGGTGTTGCCTGAAGTTCCATCTACATTATTTTATAAATCCAAGATCAACTTTCTGGAGAAAAAAGAGAGAGCAAAAGAGGGAGAACACTACTTTTTCTATTGGAAAATGGTTGTTTACCACAATGCAGCTTCACTGCAACCTTCAAAGTCTTTTTTAACTCCAGTGTAGAGAGGAATAAAAAAATGGGAAACTTTCAAAGTTGTCATCAAATAGAATTGTCCTCTAGCCAGCTCTCATAGTAGCTAAGGATAGCACAAACAGTATTGCCTGTCCTCCCAAAACAGAGAATACGAGATAGAATGACTCAGCACCAGAAGACAGTAACTGACATCACTGATGCAGTTTAGAATGCAGTTTAGACGTAAAAACATTCAGCAGTTGTATGATCAAATGTATTAGTTCAGTTATCCATAAGGCAAAAATGTTGACAGAGGACAACACATGGACTCCCTAAGCCTGCGAAGTTGTTACGCGCACAACAGATAAAACACTGAAGCCCAGAGACAAGCCGGTGTAAGTCTTAGATCCATCAGGGATATGTCCCCAGTGGCTTGTGGGAATAAGTTCCAAAGCTCATAGTAGATGCATAACAACTAAATGCCTGTTCTCCCAGGAATTTAAACCTACTGTGAGAGATGTTTGGAGGAATAGAAAGAACAGCAAAAAAAAATCTGTTTTACCAAGAGAAGCAATACTACCATACACAGAGTATATAAATTACTAGAAAGTATTATCACAATACACAATAAGAAAATCTTGAAGACTTTGAAGAGAAGCATACAAAACTTAAGGTACTTCTGCTATTTCAAACTTCATTAGCCAGGTCTCTGTTCTAGTCTAGAAAATAAGCCTTTAAACTTGCTGAGTTTTTCAGGCCTCAGTAACTTGGGTATTACCTCTAATATTATTGACAAATTTAACACTGGACATATTTTAAAAACAGCCAACAAACGAAAAAATTACCCACTCTCTGCCAAGAAAGTCAACAAAGACATTCTGCAGTCTAAATTTTGATGAATCACCACATTCAGTCCTGATTTATCCAACATGCTTCACCTGTCTGAAATAGCAGATTTTTCCGTGATGGAAAGCTCAAGTATTCCAACAGACTGCACATAACTGGAGTAACTTGGAAATGGATAAAGCGAAAATCTCTTTTCTGATGGGAAGAGAGCAGCCAATACAGAACACAATGAATATGGAAATGCACAGGGAAGAAACTTCATGATGTAACATGCAGCTTCTCCAAACAAAAGAGGACCCTGACCTGCAATTCAGTGCAACATTGTGAAGAGCATGAGCACAACACCAAACTGAAATGCCAGGCTTCTCTCCCTGATGACTGAATAATCCATGCTGATTGTTGTCTCAGTCTGATCAACTAATCCTGCTGGTTTAATGTTGGTGTGGAATTTGTCTTGACTCTTATTCCTGGATGTGATCAGAAGATCAGGAGAAAGGAGCTGGACCCTCAAAACGTTTTTCTTCAAGAGCACCCATGCATTAACAGTGAGAATTTAGGCTAGATATAAACTACAAAAAAAGCAGAGTAGCAAAAGAACAGAAACTAAAAGTAAAATGGCCACTCATGTTGAGGAGTGGTCTGCATCAAATCTGGATCAGTTCAAAGAATGAATGTTGATCTTCAGAGGCCTAACTGCTTTGCAGGGGAGGAGCAACCCATAGTACTCTTCTTCATGGAGTAAGCTACTCACACTGTGTTCACATGTTATTCTCTGGCTTCTTTGGCTAGAAAAGGGAGTGGATAGAGCCATGGCTAAACCTACCCTTTCCTTCCCTTCTGCTTCATTGTCCCATATTAAGCCTGGCATCCATAGTGGAAAACAGGCTTGTAGGGGAAGAAGCTGTAAAATAACGGCTATAGTGATTTAGCTCAAATTTAGTCATTTCTCTATAAAAGGTATCATGTGGACATTTAACTTAATTTTAAAGATAGGGACACTAAGAATGGGGCAATGAATGCAAAAGAAGAATTTGAGCTAAGCTTACTGTCTACATTAGAAATAATATTTTCCAAACCTGCCAGGCATGAATGTTTGGTGCATTTCTGTAGTATCATGTATCTGGTTTCAACTGTAATCTTCTGTGAGTGCTAGAATGTCTGCTGCTGCTAGAATGTCTGCTGCTTTTAGTGGCATATCTTGTATCACAGTAAGTGCCACAAAAACATTACTCAGCTTATGAAGCTGTGCTAGCTACTACCAAATACATGATGTACATGTTGCAAAATACTGACCAGTCTTTCTGCTTGTAACAAATAGGCTTGTCAGGTATGACATTTTTCTTCAGACTCTGTAACCTCAAGTAACCTGGACTGGTTGGACTGGGAGTATTCCTACTAGTGCTGTGTGGGCCTGTCGTTGGCCTTTATGTCCTGAGGTGATGTGAAGCCATTTGCTAGGCTGCTTCCCAAATCTTTAGGCATTGCCATTCAACCAACCAGACCCTAGGGTAGCCCTAAAGCAAGGTTATTTCAGACAACTTTGTTGTACATTTCGGAAACCAAATATTTGGATTCTGCTGTGCCTACTTTGCTGCTTCATGCCATGTATGCTTTGCAAAGAGCAAGCAACACAAATGTGCCTTTTGCTTATTTTGAAGTCTATCTGCTTCTCTCTCACACTGGTTTGGGTCAATAAAAAAAATTAAAATAAATCAAGTTAGGTTTTGGTTCAGATATTTTTTTCCCTTTACTTACTTATCTCTTCCAAACACTTAGGTGAGTGATTATATATGAAGTAATGGAAGAAGTAAAGGTTTGTTGTGTTGGGATAAGGTATTTAGTAAGCCTCTGGGTACTCAGCAAGGTCCAAGGTCACAAGATATTTCTTCTAAATAAGCACTGATCATCAACAAAGAATTTAGTAGCACCTCCTAAAAGACATCTGAGATGGTAGAAGGTGATTTTGAATTACAAAGAGTCATCTTTGGAAATTTCTAGCTGTTGAAAGTTTCAGAAATTAGAAAACAGTAACTACTGAAGTGGTGTAAAGTAGTGGATGAACTGCCTTCCCTTCTTCCAGAGAAAATAGGAAGGATCTTTGTGATTACAGGAAAAGATGGCTTTTCTGATATAGCTACATGTTGGCCACTCAAGTAAGTATTGATTAGATGTCTTTTTCACTGTATCAGTAAGAATTAAATTGCAGCCTGAAAAGAAGTATTAAAAATTCTAGCCCCAAAGAAATTTTTGGGGTGGGCAGAAGAAAGGAAAATTAAATACTTGCTTAGAGCAGAATTTACTTCTTAGTCACATTGGCAGTTCTCACAAATCTGTAACCTGTGCTTTTTTTTATTATTATTTCTTTTGAGTGTTTTTGTTTTTTGTTTGCTTCCTTGAGAGGCGTTATTTGATATGTGGAAATGGTTTGGCAATTTAATTTTGGAGAAGGCATTCTTGTAATCCTTTCTTTGAGTTATCAAGGTGAGACATAGTAAGCTAAACAGTATCTTTACAGCCTCCCAGTGTTGGTGCTGGGCTTCTTCAGCAAATGGTTGAATAGTTTGGTCAGATTAGATTATGATTCCCATCTTCTGTGCTGTATGTGACACCTTTGCTTTCTCTTCTGAGCGAGTGGATAATAACACTTCCTTTTCAGCTTGTCATGTTGGATTACAACAGGATGGCAATGACAATACTCCTTCATGCAAATGTTAAAGCCTCTCAATCTACTTTGTTTTCTCTCACCCTTTTCCTCATTTCTCTCTCTCTCCCTTTGCTCAGAAAGGGGGTGAATGAGTATTGAAGGCTCATAAAGGCAGATCCAGTAAAGTCAATGAAGACTCATTTCCTTATGAAAACAAAATTTCCTTAACTGTTATCACCAGCAGAAGCATGACATTTGAAAAAATTTGCTGTAGACTATTACAATGTTGGTAATCTAGTAGCCTGAAAAATTACCACTAAAGAACTATTTGTGAAACAAATGTTTTACCTCTTCACCTAGCTAGTCACTGGACACTGTTGCTTCAGTGATGCTCAATCCTGTGTGGAATAGGAGTTTGGGTCAAAGAAAAGATATGGCACCAGGGGTAGGTACAGTGTCACATCCTTTTGTCATCTCCTTCCTTAGATGACTGGGGGCTGTGAAAGCACAGTAGTTACTACTTGATGTTACCAATGTTTTCGTGCCTTTGGTCTGCTCCTCTTACTTAGAAATACACATTATGAATTCTTTGCTATACTTTGAGAAGAGGGTCTGTCTATGCTGTCTTTTTCTTTTGTTGTAGTCTTGACTGTCTTTTTGCTCCTGAAAGTATTTATTTTAATATTCTGCTTTATGGCTTTTATCATTCATTCTTTTTGACATAAAACTATGCTCAGCTGACATGAATGAGCTTATAAACTTTGTTCATGCTGTCATATTTTCCTGCTCTCATCAGAGAAAAGTGAGTAATCTCCGGTGAATAATTTGTTAAATTTATCCTCTTTCTTCCTCTCAAACTACATGATTTCCTCAAATGCATCTATTACTAGACAATGTGTCACAAACACTTAGGGCTTTATTCCATTTATTGAATATGAATATTCAAAATCTGAGTTTTTCAGTTTGGTAGGAAGAGGTCAGGAACAGGACAACATAGTATTTCTCATTTTTTAAAAAACATCCTAGTGAGATAAAAGCTTGAGTTGTCACTGTGCTTGGTATGAAGGAGACTAATATCTTCAGATTTGCTTTTCAACTTGTTTAACATGGGAAGAAGAGAAAAAAAGCCACCAACCAACCCACCCATGCAATATCATGTGAAGTTCGAAGCCATCTGCAAAATAACTGAAGATGAAATCTGATTTAAAATTTTGAAGTTAAGCGGAATATTTTAAAGTGAATAATCAATTCAGTACTTGGTAAAATACCCTACTGAGCATGGCCTATTTTTGCAACTTGGTTCAAAATCACTTTCCACTTCTGCTATGAAATTTTGTCCAGATCTTGCATGCAATGCTATGTAGGGATATATTAGAAGGAACAACAAGAAATCATGCCCCAAGCTGGAGTGCCCTGTCTGTGCTGAGTGTGCAGGTCTTGAAGAGAAGGGGAAAATTGTCTACTTGTGAAAGCCTGTTGACTGGAGACATTCATGGATTGAAACTATACCAGTTCTGCTGCTTGGGGAGAAGGACAGTGGGCCTAGCTCCAGTCCCTCCACTCAGGACACATCTTGTGGGAATGAATGTCCTGTGTTACTCTATGACACATCACAGAGAAACCTGGAGTCCACCAGCTCTGCAAAGGAGACTCCAGTAATCTTGCCTGTGCTGGAGAATTTGTGGGGAGCTCAAACGGTTTTGTCCAACTGCACTGTTCAACTTGGGATGGTGGATGTGCTGCTCTGTGTTCAGCAGTTTTCTTGGCACTATTGGCAGTGGGATGGTACGCAAGTGGCAAGTGAGAACTTTTATTGTCAGCAAAGAGAGGGAAGTGAATGATACTTGGACAAACAGGTAGATGCTTCATGTCCAGAACATAACTACACAGAGGAAGGCCTTTTCATATGTTGTATGGATCTGTAAGGGACCTTCAAAATCGTATCTTGTGCAGGTCTCAGCACTAGTCCTCTTTGGCAACACAGATTTCTGCCATCTATTCACATTTTTAAATCTACCCATCTATCTTCTACCCTTTTTTAAAAAGGGTAGAAAGGAGGACCATGGGAAGGAACTACTTACCTGTCAGCCTCATCTCTGTGCCTAGGAAGATCATGGAACAGATCCTCACGGAAGCTCTGACAAGGCACACGAAGGGCAGGAAAGTGATTCCAGATAGCCAACGTGGGTTTACTAAGGGCAAGTCCTGCCACCAACCTAGTGGAGTACATCAGTGAGCAAACAAAAAACAGTGCATGTCATCTATCTGGACTTCTGCAAGGCCTTTGACATAGTTCCCCACAACATTCTTCTCTCTAAATTGGAGATATATGGGTTTGATGGGTGGACTGGTCAGTGAATAAGGAATTGGCTGGATGGTTGCACCCACAGGGTACTGGTCAATAGTTTGATGTTGATAGTTGAATAGTTGATGTCCAGATGGAGAGGGGTGACAAATGGTACCCCTCAGGGATCCATACTGGGACCAGTGCTGTTTAATATCTACATCAGCAATACAGACAGTGGCATTGAGAGCATCCTCAGCAAGTTTGCAGATGACACTAAGCTGACTGGTACGGTCAACATGCCAGAGGGATTGGATGTTATCCAGAGGGACCTGGACAAGCTGGAGAAGTGGACCCATGTGAATCTCGAGGTTCACCAAGGCCAAGTGCTAGGTCCTGCACCTGGGTAGGAACAATTCTTGCTATCCATACAGGCTGGAGGATGATGTGACAGCCCTGTGGAAAGGGACTTGGGGGTACAGGTAGATGAAAAGTTGGACGTGAGCAAACAATGTGCAGTCACAGCCCAGAGCGCAATTGCATCCTGGGCTGCATCAAAAGAAGTGTATCCCTCTACTCCCCTCTTGTAAGAGCCCACATGGAGTATCGTGTCCAGTTCTGGAGTCCTCAACACAAGAAGAATGTGGATCTGTTGGAACGAGTCCAGAGAAGGGCCACAGAAATGACCAAAGGGCTGGAGCA
Organism: Apus apus; assembly: GCF_020740795.1. Taxonomy (NCBI): domain Eukaryota; kingdom Metazoa; phylum Chordata; class Aves; order Apodiformes; family Apodidae; genus Apus; species Apus apus. The sequence goes on along the minus strand of NC_067312.1, from coordinate 42,841,108 downwards.
CCTGTCTTTTGAAGACAGGCTTAGACAGTTGGGGTTGTTCAGCCTGGAAAAGAGAAGGCTCCAGGGCGACCTTATAGCAGCCTTCCAGTACCTGAAGGGGGTTGGGGAGGGACTGTTTTTATTTTAAACTGTGATGTTCTGTTTCCTGCAGCTAGTTGAGTGACATGTACAAAAAACAGGTGAAACTAGTTAATATAAGAAAAAACATAAAACTAGCTGCAGAAGGAAGTACTTTCAAGTGTAGAAGGTAGAGAAAGTGGAAGCATAATTTTCTCGGGTCTCTTGATTTTAGATGCCTTTGGTGTTATTTATAACTGTAGGAGTTGAAAAGCATGTGGACAGAGTGTGATCTTCAAGCTGGTGGTCTTTTGAAGGGTCTTGGATCTTTTAAAGGGCCTTGAATCTGGGCAGGTATAAGATGTAGAAAAAAAATAGAGAAAAATAACAGAAAAACTGAAAGTAATTTAGAAAATAAGACAAGTCTCTGAAGGCCAGAGAAAGAACTAACACAACACCTCAATTATATTTGAAAAATATCTAAAAGAATTGCAGGAAATCAGACCAGTCAGTTTGACATAGATTGTTTAAGTATCAGCAGGTTTTTTTTAAGGATCAGATATGGATACATTAAAATAGCACAGCCTAGAACTGAGAATAAGTGTGGCATAAAGATGAGGTTATGAAGTTTAAGTAATTTGTGTATGCAAATATACATGTGTGTGTTTTAAAGATATTACTATGTGAAACAGTGGGAGTGCAATAAAAGGTATGAAACAATGCAACTATCTGACAAAATCTCCCTTAAATGTAAGAACTAAGGCAGGAAGTCCTCAGAATAGAGGAAAATACAGCACATAGTGTTGGTGGCTGACTAAATTAGGCATAGGGATAGATGTCTTATCTTTGGTCATTACTGGACACAGCTATGTGTCATCAGCACCAGAAAGCTCTGGAAAACACTCCTGATAGCTTCAGAAGCTCCTGATGATTTGTGTGACAGTTTTGCCCATGTGTGTCAGAGGTGTTGTACAGAGAATATAAAAAAAATTATGCCCTTTGTTTCAAAGGACTGAGAAAAATATCCTACTAGAGAAAAACCAACCAACCAAATACATTATTCTAAAACATTTTTCTGACATCAAAGCCATTCAGCCTAATGTGTGGGCTATGCATACTGTTGGTGGGGCATGGAGAGGAGAACCAGTGGAACGCAAAGTGGTAGAGAAGCAAGTGCATAGAGAAAAGATGGGTTTGAATGTGTGAACGATGTAATTATTTGTTATTTGCATAAAAAGAACATGTTGCCTTACAGAATTTTGGAAGCCATATGCCCAAGTCTTAATAGGCTTGGCTGAGGGCAGGGAAGAAGGGCATGATCAGAGGAATCATTTCCGTGAAGTGTAAGACCCCTGTAGAGATTACAATGAGACACATATGTCTGATATAAAACTCACTCATGTATGCTGGTAGAAATTTAGAGAAAGTTTGTCTGCTTTCAGATACTACTCAGTTAGAAGCCATAGGACTCTGTAGGAAGATGAGAGGGTAATTCTGTCATGTACATAGATGGTAAGCTCTTCAGGTAATATGCAAGTCACAAAACTGGAATGAAGATCTGCATTTTAAGCATTCCAAAGCTTCACTATGTGGATAGAAAACATAAACATCCAGATTTCAGTTCAGATTTTTAAATTCAATCAGGAGTCTAACTTTCTCTAAGAGCTGGGAAGCACCCAAACCCTCGTGATGAAAAATGCCAGTAATGTTTGCACCAGTAAACCTGAGTTGTTTATGTTACCCTTCTGCAGCATTTGTCCTCAGAATTATTAGATCCTACTGTTTTGTTGTGCTGCACATGGAATGCTAAAAGTAATCTGAGTTATATTTACAGCCACTGCTTTGAAGCATTTAGTAACTTGTCCTGGACATATTCATAAAAAAGAGGCAGAGGGTAAATACAGGCCAAACATGACCCTCTCTGTGACACTGTAAGGCTGGATGTGAACTTGAAGCAAGCACTTGCTGCAGGGTTACAGTTTTGTGTAGCTCTCTCTCTCTTCATCCCCGCCCCCCCCCCAAAAAAAAAAAAGAAAAAAGAAAAAAGAAAAAGTAATTTAAAATAATATTTTTTACTCTATTGGCCTCGGTTGATAGAGTTGATACTTGGATCCCTCTGCCAAAGAAAAGGCGATTAGGTCATGGCTTTTTGTACATCTGCAGACAGCTCCAGTCCAAAATCCCTGGAATCTTCTGTAATTGTTTTAGTTCTCCTGTGTTGGTTTTCACAACCTTTACAAGGTGTGAAGAGCTACACATTTGAAGGACATCTGGCAAAAGTATAAGACTGACTGCAGTGTCACATAGAGGTTCACATGATCTAGTGCTACACAAACACTGGAGGAATTAGACTATAACACATACCTGAGTGATTTCTGAACAATTCCTATTACACTGGCAGTTTTTACCAGATCTCCACTAGTTGAAATAAACTGTCTCAGAAAGCAGGGTCTCTTGTCCCTTCTACTTGGACATGTCATGACCGTAAAATTTTTATCTAATCAGGTGGCAAAGTAGAATAAGGGAGTTCTAGCCAAGTACTATGTTTTAACAAGGTACAACTTAAGACCTGTTTGTGCCATGTGTTTTTATGGCTCTCCCAGGTGAGCAAAGTGTGGGAAGCCCTGATTAGCTGGGTTGTCTAATAGTGGCTTACTGGAATTCGTAGCTTTCTGTGCTGAGAATAGCTCATGTTGTGTAGCTCACTGAGTCTCTCTTATCCATACTTGAACACAACTGCAAGTCCAAAATTCCCTTGCATCCAGCTTCTCTTTTGGTCCTGGGTTGTTGTGCTGCTGTCACCTCCTCAAACAGCAAGTTACTTCCTGGGGGAGCACCTGCCTCCTCTCTTATCTGGACAGGAGCAGAGGAAGCAACCATGTCATAGTCATACATGACACAGGAGGTGGAAGGCTGTTGATGAAAGTGGTCATCCTCTGAATGGTAAATTCCTCACAATTTACTGCCTTCTGGGATAATATCATGTTTGAAAGATCAGTGCAATCAAGGTCTTACAGATTTTGTAAATGCTAGAGCAATAGACTGAATTATATATATATATATACATATATATATATACACACATATATATAAATTTATTTTTTTCCCCAGGGAAAACCAAAAGAATATTAAGTATTTTATTTGTTAGGGCTGAAATATTTATTATCCTAGCCTGCTTGTGAGGATTTAAAAAAAAAAAAAAAAAAAAAAAAGTAAAATCTGAGTATGTATGAACAAACAACTGTTTTTTTTCCACTAGAAACAGGAAAAAAAAATAAATGCAAGAATAGAAAGCAATCATGCATTTTCTTTTACGTGCATTTACTCACTTTGGGAAAAGAGAAAGAAAAGCTTTTCAAGTCTCATATGGTGCACCTGCTATTTCCAAGACTGCTTCTCCACCACCTGGTCCCCTGCACAGTAATTTATCATTATATGAATTGGATTAATGCTAACATCAGTTAAACCACCCAGGTGATCTGCCTCACTTTATCACCAGCCCTTGTGTATTTTGGAGACTCAAGGCTGCTCTAAAATGTCCCTGTTTCACCTTTGCACTGTAAACCTATATACCTGAAGAGCATCCTAATGGCATTTTGTATAATGCCACTACTTCCTGCTTCCTTCTTCCTAGGGCAGACCTGCTTTCTCTGCTGGGGTGGTTGGAAAGACTTGCAGGAGCCAGCTTATTATTCAGACATGGTACAACAGGGACTGCAGCACCAAACCTGCATTCCTGGTAATACTATCATTCTTCCCCAAGAACTGCCCGAGAGATGTGGAGTCAAGCATGTGGCATTGCATTTTTAAATTAGTTACAAAGGTCCCTGTTGAATTTCAGTCTGACCTGAAAGCTTGAGAGCGACGATATGGCTGCCCTCCACAGCTAAGGTTACTGCCTTTGGATTCAGTTGACTCTTCAGATTTGAGTCGTCTGATTAAATCTGCCCACTTCTCCACACAGATAATTATCAGTCTTTTCTACTACTCATGTTACTGCATGATATTCCCTCTCGATGACTTTATTAATTTCAACCAGGGACAGCAGGTGCCAGATGGCAAACCGATGCTATGTGATACTCAGTATTTCTATGACTTGGTGCTTAGAATTTCACCTTGCTCCTGTGCGTTAGCCTGATGGGGATGATTGCTTTGGTTCATGCTAATAAGCTCTGGAGCATGAGAAGTGATAATGTGTCATTGCTTTGGAGTAGCAGTTTAAAGGCAATGAACATTGTTACTGTCTGTATAAAAGGGGCTGACTGTAGCCTCTTAGACTTGTAAGGAAAAGAAGAGATTTTATGTCTGCTCTTTTATGTATCAGCTTTCAATTTCAAAGAGTAAATTAAGTACTCTTTAGGTTAGGCCGCAATTTACTAGAAGAACCTGGACTCAAGGTTTAATTATATAGACCACATATAAGGAACTTTGACACAAATAGGCAGTGTTCACTACTTACAGATGGTAGTAGCAGCTGTATAGAAAGCTGCAGTGGCCACTAGAAGGCGCATTTTGCATTTATCTTCAGGACACTTTGCAACTAAGAGAATGGGATTTGGGCAAGTCTCCTTTCCTTCTGTAAGAAAAAAAAAAGAAAAAGAAAGAAATTGAAAGAAGAATAGACAAATACTTTGTTTATTTATTGCCAGGAGAGAACCATTAGGATTCAGTCTGTTTCCATGGCATTCCAGAGACACAAACAGAAAATACAGGCTAATGCATTCAGTTAGACAGAGATTTTAAAGTCTAATGCATGATCTAAATATGTATCACATATGCCCACTATTTATTTATCTATTCTACACACTGCAGTGAGACAGAGAACTCGCTAACTATTCCAGGGCTCTAATCCATTTACAAATGTGCCTCCTGCAGATGCTCAGTACTTGTGTGGGTTATATGTAGGCAGTGTTATTTGGTTGCCTTTCAGATTTCTCTCATTTTTCTCCATATGATTCTCCACTAAGTTATTATCCTCATACCTATAAGCATCTCTGGTTAGGAAGCCCAAATAAAATTAAAAGATCCCATGCTTCAGGACTGGATGCTGCCTAATCCCTTCTCTCTAGAGTGCTAAATATACCCGCCTGTTTGTGAAGTGTTTCCATTTACGACTACAAATCGTAAGGCTTGTGCTGTATGTCCCTCCTTGGTTTGAAAACATCCTTTCCAAAACAGAACAAAGTAAATAATCAACTTTAATAAATAATTAAATATAATTAAGTGAGTATTCCATTATGAATAGTATTTATTTTAACAAAGAAATAAAATCTTTATCATTTATTCAGGGGACTGCTTTGTCCTTCTCAGAGGTAGCACCTGAGGGAAGCACTGTGCAATGTAAAACGTAGCTTCACAGAATCACAGAATCACGCTGGTTGGAAAAAACCTTTAATATCAAGTCCAACCATTAACCTAACTCTTCCTACACCTGTGCTAAACCATGTCCTTAAGCACCACATTTACATGTCTTTAAACACATCCAGGGATGGTGACTCAACCACCTCCCTGGGTAGTCTGTTCCAGTGTTTTATTAACTTTTCAGTGCAGTGCAGAAGTTTTTCCTAATATCCACTCTAAATCTCCCCAGGCACAACCTGAGGCTCTTTCCTCTTGTCCTATCATTACGCACCTGGAAGAAGAGGCCAACACCCACCTCCCTACAACCTCCTTTCAGGTAGTTGTAGAGAGCGATAAGGTCTCCCCTCAGCTTTCATTTCTCCAGACTAAACAATCGCAGTTTCCTCAGATGCTTCTCATAGGACTTGTTCTCTAGGCCCTTCACCAGCTTGGTAGCTCTCCTCTGGACACCCTCCAGCACCTCAATGTCCTTCCTGTAGGAAGGGGCCCAGAACTGAAGAAAGTACTTGGGGTGTGGCCCAGTGCTGAGTACTGGGCACAATCACTTCCCTACTCCTGCTGGTCACACTGATGCAGGCCAGGATGCTGATGGCCTTCTTGGCCACCTGGGCACACTGCTGGCTCATGTTCATCTGGCTGTCAACCAGCACCCCCAGGCCCTTTTCCTCTGGACAGCTTTCCAGCCACACTTCCCCAAGCCTGTAGCATTGCATAGGATTCTTGTGAGCCAAGTGCTGGACTTGACACTTGGCCTTGTTCAACCTCATACAATTGACCTTGACCCATTGAGCCAGCCTGTCCAGGTCTCTCTGTAGAGCCTTCCTACCCTCAGGCAGATCACCACTGGCACCCACCTTAGTATCATCTGCAAACTTACTGAGGGTGCACTCGGTTCCCTCATCCAGATCATTGATAAAGATAATAAACTGAACTGGCCCCAACATTGAGCCTTGGGGACCACCACTTGTGACCAGCCATGAGCTGGATTTAACTCCATTCACCACACCTCTTTGGGCCTAGCTATCCAGGCAGTTTTTTACCCAGCAAAGGCTACACTTGTCTATGCCATGATTTGCCAGCTTCTCCAGGAGAATGCTGTGGGAAATGGTGTCAAAGGCTTTACTAAGGCCTAGGTAAATAACATCCACAGCTTTCTCCCATCCAACAGACGGGTCCCCTTGTTGTGGAAGAAGATGGGTTTGTGAAGCAGGACCTGCCTTTCATAACCCCATACTGACTGGGCCTGGTCACATGGTTGTCCTGTACATCCTGCATAATAGTACTCAAGCTGGTCTGCTCCATAATGTTTTCTGGCACCTTGGTTGGACTGACAGGACTGTGGTTCCTCCTTTCAGTCTTTCTTGTAGATGGTGGTCATATTTGCCAATCTTCAATCTACTGGGACCTCCCTGGTTAGCCAGGGCTGCTGGTAAATGATGGAAAGTGGCTTGGTGAGCACTTCTGCCAGATCACTCAATATCCTTGGGTGGATCCCATCCAGCCATGTAGTCTTGTGTATGTCTAAATGGTTCAGCAGGTCACTGACCATCTCCTCTTGGATGATGGGGGCTTCAATCTGCTCCCTCCTCCTGTCTTCCAGCTTAGGGGGCTGGGTATCCAGCAAACAACTGGTCCTTCTCCTAAGGCTGAGACAGAGAAGGCATTATGTACCTTAGCCTTTTCCTCATCCTTAATCATTATGTTTCTCTCTGCAACCAACAACAGACAGAGGTTCACCTTAGTTCTCCTTTTGTTGCTAATACATTTGTAGAAGCTTTTCCTGTTAACAGCTGCAGCCAGATTAATTTCAAGTTGGGCTTCAACCCTTCTGATTTTCTCCCTGCACAGCCTCACAACATCTTCATAGTCCTTCTAAGTGGCTGGTCCCTTTTCCCAAAGGCCACAAACTCTCCTTTTGTCTCTGAGTTACAATCAGTTCTCTCTATTCAGTCAGGCTGGTCTTCTTTCCCACTTTGCTCTGACTGCCTCTCAAGGGAGTCTGTCAACCAGTCTCCAAAGCATGTCGAAGTCTGCCCTCCAGAAGTCCAGGATAACAGTTCTGCTGACCCGCCTCCTTACTTCTCCAAGAACAGAGAACTCTATCATTCCATGATTGCTATGCTTAAGACAGGATTTAGGTTTGTTGGTCTCCTGCATAATCTAATGCTCAATCAAGTGTGCTCTCATAAATACCCAAAACTATCTTGCTGAAATCAATTCTGTGCAACTTGCATTGCAAGGTTAAAGTTGCACATTAAAAAAAGGTGAATAATGTACCATGACTTCCAGTGAGATTTGTGGCTGCAATCAAGAACTGAGTTTAGCATCCTGTTTCCAGATAAAGTTGTCAAAGAGAGCTTAGTAGAGAAGACAGGAGCTTGAAACTAAACCCATCCAGTTTTTTTGCAAAAGAAATGCAAGAGCTTCAAAACCAAGTTTCAGAGGAGCAGCAAAGTTTCATCAGCATTTCACTCTGGGCTATCTGAAACCTTATAAGGCTATGCAAGGCACAGCTGAAAGCTGGAGTACTCTTAAAGGACTATCTGGGATGTTTCCCATTCCTGTATTTCCTGCCAAGGCCCTGGAATGAGGAAATACTAACTTGAGCTACTTAAAACTGCTAACACGGCTACTGTTGCTCCTACTAATATTACGGATAATTAAAACATTATCAATTTTCCACGGATTTAATATTTTGGGAATTAAATAAATTATTGAAAAGTTTCTATATAGCAGCACAGGGAGGAATGTCTGGGTGTGAAGTACAAATTTACGCTGAGTGTGAGACTGACAGTAAGCTCAAGCAAAGTCAGCAGGTGGCTTGGACAGGATATTGCTGTGTTTCACGTAGCTGCTGTTAGTGGTCACAAGTCTCCTTACCTGCCTCTCACTTCACCTCTGGCAGTGAGAAACTGATTCTCCAGGGATACCCCCCAGTGTGTCCACCTCTGCAGGTGCTGTTCACCTCTGTTCACCTCTTGGCCTGCCCATCAATGTGTGATTAGAGAGGTCCTGGCCCACAGTACCTCAGATAAGACAGGTTCAATCTTGCTGACAGCTGTGGGACGTGAGCTTTCTATTTATGGGAATTACTTGGTGAAGCCTATGGGAGACGTTGAGTTGGGTCTGGATGTAAAGCTCCATTTTTTTCTGACTCTAAAATATTGGAGAAATTAAGAAGGTGATTTTAATTCTGATGGTGAAAAAGACAGTGGACCTATGGTTTTATTTCTAGCTTCAAATGTGTTGGCACAGATCTCATTAAAAATTAGCTAGACATTTACATTTAAGGCAATTGTTTTAATTTATTCAAAGATGAAGTAGAGATAAAATGTCTTTATCTCAACCCTCACATTTTTGCACTTTTACTCTTCTGAATCTTCCTCCACCCCACAGTATCCCACAGTGAGCTGGGTCCTCTGTAGAGTGAACAAACTGGCTCCCTATGGGACACTATGGTGATCTCTTAGTGCAAGCAGCAAGGATTAGATTTCCCCAGGTTGCCCTTTGTCTACTCTACAGAGGTTATATTGTCATTTATATGCTATCATACACCATATCATGCTACATTGCACTTCTAAGTGTCCTCATCTGCCCTCAGGCAAACACTCCAGATCACACAATGCCTACCATAGGCATGATACCATACAAATCTCATTTTGATAACTGTGCCCTACTATTTTATGCTCAGTGAAATGAAGATCCCCTGGCTGACCTGCGCTTGCCATGAGAAGTCACTCAAGGTGAGCCTCGCCATGATCTTTCCCAGTACCAAGGTCAGGCTGACAGGCCTGTAGTTCCCAGGATCCTCCTTCTAGCCCTTCCTTTAGATGTACATCACATTAGCCAGTCTTCAGTCATCTGGGATCACCCCTGGTGTTCAGGATTGTAGGATAAATTATGGAGAAAGGCTTGGTGAGCTTCCCCACCAGCTCCCTCAGCACTCTAGGGTAGATCCCATCATGCTCCATAGACTTACACATGTCTAGTACAGGAGCAGACAGGGGTTTGTTCTGCTCTCTGTCTTTATCTTGCAGCTCAGGAGGCTAAATACCCTGTGGGAAGCTGGTTTGACTATTAACAAGGGAGGCAAAGAAGGCATTAAGTATCTCAGCCTTTTCCCATCTTTGGTTGCAGTGTTCTCCCCTGCATTCAGTAAAGGATGAAAATTCTTCCTGTCTCTTTTTTTTTATTTCTAATGAATTTGTAGAAACTTTTTTGTCGTCCCTTATGTTAGTGGCCAAGTTGAGCTCCAGATGGGCTTTTGCCTTTCTAATTTTCTCTCTGTATAACCTAACAAGTTCTCTGTACTCCTCTTCTGTTCAGGACATTTGCTGAGAGAGTGCCTTGGGAGATAGTCCTGAAGGGCAAAGGCATCCAGGAAGGCTGCACGCTCTTCAAAAAGGAAGTCTTTAAGGCTCAGGATCAGGCTGTCCCCACATGTCAAAAGATCAAAAGGTGGGGAAGGCAGCCAGCCTGGCTGAACAGGGAGCTTTTGTTGGGACTTGGGGAAAAAAAAGGAGGTTTTACCACCTTTGGAAGAAGGGACAGACAACAGAAGAGGCCGTTGGATGGGAGAAAGCTGTGGATGTTATTTACCTAGGCCTTAGTAAAGCCTTTGACACCATTTCCCACAGCATTCTCCTGGAGAAGCTGGCAAATCATGGCATAGACAAGTGTAGCCTTTGCTGGGTAAAAAACTGCCTGGATAGCTAGGCCCAAAGAGGTGTGGTGAATGGAGTTAAATCCAGCTCATGGCTGGTCACAAGTGGTGGTCCCCAAGGCTCAATGTTGGGGCCAGTTCAGTTTATTATCTTTATCAATGATCTGGATGAGGGAACCGAGTGCACCCTCAGTAAGTTTGCAGATGATACTAAGGTGGGTGCCAGTGGTGATCTGCCTGAGGGTAGGAAGGCTCTACAGAGAGACCTGGACAGGCTGGCTCAATGGGTCAAGGTCAATTGTATGAGGTTGAACAAGGCCAAGTGTCAAGTCCAGCACTTGGCTCACAAGAATCCTATGCAATGCTACAGGCTTGGGGAAGTGTGGCTGGAAAGCTGTCCAGAGGAAAAGGGCCTGGGGGTGCTGGTTGACAGCCAGATGAACATGAGCCAGCAGTGTGCCCAGGTGGCCAAGAAGGCCATCAGCATCCTGGCCTGCATCAGTGTGACCAGCAGGAGTAGGGAAGTGATTGTGCCCAGTACTCAGCACTGGGCCACACCCCAAGTACTTTCTTCAGTTCTGGGCCCCTTCCTACAGGAAGGACATTGAGGTGCTGGAGGGTGTCCAGAGGAGAGCTACCAAGCTGGTGAAGGGCCTAGAGAACAAGTCCTATGAGAAGCATCTGAGGAAACTGCGATTGTTTAGTCTGGAGAAATGAAAGCTGAGGGGAGACCTTATCGCTCTCTACAACTACCTGAAAGGAGGTTGTAGGGAGGTGGGTGTTGGCCTCTTCTTCCAGGTGCGTAATGATAGGACAAGAGGAAAGAGCCTCAGGTTGTGCCTGGGGAGATTTAGAGTGGATATTAGGAAAAACTTCTGCACTGCACTGAAAAGTTAATAAAACACTGGAACAGACTACCCAGGGAGGTGGTTGAGTCACCATCCCTGGATGTGTTTAAAGACATGTAAATGTGGTGCTTAAGGACATGGTTTAGCACAGGTGTAGGAAGAGTTAGGTTAATGGTTGGACTTGATATTAAAGGTTTTTTCCAACCAGCGTGATTCTGTGATTCTGTGAAGCTACGTTTTACATTGCACAGTGCTTCCCTCAGGTGCTACCTCTGAGAAGGACAAAGCAGTCCCCTGAATAAATGATAAAGATTTTATTTCTTTGTTAAAATAAATACTATTCATAATGGAATACTCACTTAATTATATTTAATTATTTATTAAAGTTGATTATTTACTTTGTTCTGTTTTGGAAAGGATGTTTTCAAACCAAGGAGGGACATACAGCACAAGCCTTACGATTTGTAGTCGTAAATGGAAACACTTCACAAACAGGCGGGTATATTTAGCACTCTAGAGAGAAGGGATTAGGCAGCATCCAGTCCTGAAGCATGGGATCTTTTAATTTTATTTGGGCTTCCTAACCAGAGATGCTTATAGGTATGAGGATAATAACTTAGTGGAGAATCATATGGAGAAAAATGAGAGAAATCTGAAAGGCAACCAAATAACACTGCCTACATATAACCCACACAAGTACTGAGCATCTGCAGGAGGCACATTTGTAAATGGATTAGAGCCCTGGAATAGTTAGCGAGTTCTCTGTCTCACTGCAGTGTGTAGAATAGATAAATAAATAGTGGGCATATGTGATACATATTTAGATCATGCATTAGACTTTAAAATCTCTGTCTAACTGAATGCATTAGCCTGTATTTTCTGTTTGTGTCTCTGGAATGCCACGGAAACGTATGTTCAGAGGAGAGCTGCCATGCTGTTGAAGGTTCTAGAGAACAAGCCTTATGAGGAGCATCTGAGGGAACTGCAATAGATTAGTCTGGAGAAATGAAAGCTGGGGGAGACCTTATCACTCTCTACAACTACCTGAAAGGAGGTTGTAGGGAGGTGGGTGTTGGCCTCTTCTTCCAAGTACATCATGATAGGACAAGAGAAAATGGCCAGAAGTTACAGCAGGGGAGGTTTAGATTGGGTAGTAGGAAGAATATCTATACTGAAAGAGTGGTCAGTCACTGTAACAGGCTGCCAGGGGGATGGTTTCATCATTGTGCTTGGAGGTATTCAAGAAACATGTAGATGTGGCACTTTCAGGGTGTGCTTTAGTAGCTGAGGTCTGCTGTGTTTTTGGCGAGTTGATGGTTGGACCTGGTGATCTTTGAGGTCCTCTTCAACCATGTGATTCTGTAACTCTGTGAAATACTGTGCTTTCCATGTCACTGGAGCAGACAATGTGCATTTGGATTTTGCTGAAGTCTTGCAGATTATGGGTTTTATGTATAAGATTCTGATTTAAGACAAGATGAAATGCAGGAGTGCACATGCTGGGGCTATTTTAGTCATCCAAATCTAGGTGCAAAGAGTATTGTAGAAAAGATGCAGATGAGAGTGTGTTGAGTCTCAAACCAAATACCTTCTTACGTTTCATACACTGGAAAGAAGTAAAGATGTGTTTAACAGTCCCAGCTGTCCTCCTGGAGTGCCCCTAGTTGGGCACTAGTTTCTGCTAAAGGATGTTCGGCTTCAGCTGATGCTAAGTGTTGTAGCTTTACCAATGGCATTGAAGTTAGACGGGTTTACTCATGTCTATAGAAAGTTCAGTGTTCACTGCATGAATAAATGTAATATTAAGTTTGGCTTAATGGAATTCTGGTTCCTCTTAGTTCAGAGTGGAAACTTGAGAGGTTAGAAGGAAGGAAAAGACAGGAAATAGTCAAGTCAAAGTTTGAACATGTGAAATAATCCATTATTTTTGTTCCTAATGGCACTTGCAAAGTGTGGAATATTTCTCTGATTCAATACTTGTTTGTTTACATCACCTTGTTTTTTTGAATTGCACATTTATGCCTTACATTAACATTTCATGTGCTGCACACTGCATTTCATGGTGACACTAAAGATTAAATCCTACTACACTAAGCTCTGGATCAGAAAACAAAGAAAAGTGTGGAGAAGCATTCTTAAAACACTCCATTACACAGCAACATGAAGAGTTCTTTCTTATTTGTCAATATGTTCATAAAGTATTTCTCTCTTTCATAGTTTACCACATTAATTTTGTATTTTAGATGACATATTTAAATCCAAACAAATATTTTAAAATAAATGGCATTTGTGGAGTGCTTGAAAGGTGTCTCTTGACAGCATGCTGTTCACTCATTGAATATGTAATTGGCAACAGCCTGAGCTTATCCTCTGCTTGAAATATGGAGATGGGGGATATGAGGTGGGACAGCAGAAGAAGGAGTGCTTCACTCAGTAAATGGCTATGACTGAGGACAGTTCTTTTTCAAGGGCTCATGTCACATTTGTAACTCTAGACATGATTTTCTATATCCTCAGGATGGGCTGTGCCAATAATGGGACAGGAAGCATCACCCTCTGCTTGAAGATGACCTGTTGTTGCTTCCTTCTTTATGGGCTGCTAAGGAAAATATGTGCCTTATGTACCTGTTTTCAATCATAAGTGTAATTTGTATCTGTTTGTCCATAAGGAGGGGAATAAGGTGTTGGCTAGGTCAGCTGGAGACTGATGACCTTGCTTGGCACAGCATGATACATGTGTCAGAAGCTGGACTGTCCTGTACCAAGGCTTTGGGCGTCCTCCTCCTTGGGCCTGGCCAACCCCACCTCTCCACAAAGAGTGACCAGGACCTGGGCAGCAGCAGTTTTTGTGTCCAGCCTGCCGCTGCCTTTATCTGGGTGACTTCTGTATCATCTATGCAGTACTATACACCCTGCAGGGGTGCAGGAGCCCCTGTGGAGACATGGTGATGGAAGAGGGCAGTGGGTATGGGGTTGAGGATGAGGATGGAGAAGACTGAGAAGATGCTGAGGATGGAGAAAGCAGGAGGGAGAGGGAAAGCCCAGTGCTTGCCCAGACCTCCTTCAATGCTTAGCAGCAATAAGGACTGCAAAGCCACAATGTGGCACCAGATGTACCCAGCCAAAATAATTCCCCAGCCTCCATCCTTACTTTTTGATCACTCAGCAAGAAGTTTAGTACAATGCAACACTGAAACTTCACAAAGAAAGAAACAATGTGTTTTATCTTGAATCTGAAACTGTGCATTAGCCATAAGGCTTTTGAAATGTCATGGGCTGTCTCAGATCCTTTGCACCAGGATGAAAAAGAGCAGGAACATTTCTTTGGCCCTGGCATATTATGGCCATTTTCCTATCCCAGATTAGTTAAATCACAGGGTCTCCAGTCTAAAAAAGTTGGTGATATTCCAGAGGGAATGAGTAATAGTTGACGCTGGCTTTCAGAAGTACAGGAGTTTCAGCATTTTTAGTGTAGCTGGAGTTTAATGATTTTTTTCCGTTTCTTTGTCTTCACTATTTGCAACCAAATTTTTATGGATCCACTGTGCTGGAAAGCATCTCACTTATTTCCATTTTAAGGCAGTTTTTTCTGCTTTTGGAGAGGTGTTATACTTATTATGCACAGTTGATAAGCAAAGGAACTTAGCCTCTGTGAAATATCAGAGGAGGTTTTCCATGTCTGTGACTCTGCATCTTCAGAACTTCAGTAAAGTCCTCCATTGCATCTACTCCCAGTGATGTTGCTTTAAAGCTATATGTTGGCCCCTGTCCCTAAAGGGATGAGAAAGCAGTTGAGAAGTACTCGCACAGATCAAGCTTTATTACACGTAATACTGGGGTCTTTTAACTCGTCCAGCTAGAAGGCACAAGCACAGTCAAATTGTAGGGAAATTGGGAGATTAGAGCAGAAGTTGGAATGAAGAATGCAAAAGGTATCTTAACAATACTTGTTTACTACTTGTAGTTAGATCAAACAATAAAGGTTAACCATTAAAATGTTGGGAACTTACTTATTATCAAGATTTATATACTAGGCCTAGAACATTAAGTATAAATTTTAAAGGTTTCTAGATCTTAAACTTAATGATGAAAATTACTTAATATAAAGTTTGCTAATAAAGACAATAAAGGAGTTAATATTTCTCACTCTTGCCAGGCCACAGCTGGGTGTCCCTGGGTGGATCGTAATTCTTGAGAAATCAGTCTCTCTGGCAGGAGTCCCTGCTGGAGGAGAGAAGGTCCAGCCACCTCCTGGGAAAGCATACGGGAAGTCTGCTGATCAAAGATGGGATCAGGCTTTTATAGAATAAAGTAGATTGACACCTGGTATTTAATTATTTACCTGTACCTTCAGATCTCTCATTGAGGAACAAAAGGAAAACAGTAGAAAAAAACTATGAAGGCCCTGTTCTCACCAAGAAAACTCTTGTTTATCTGTTCATTCTCACTTTATTTCAGGCCTAGCTGTGGCCGGGCTGGGCTCTGTGTTCTTCAACACCAGAAAGCAGCTGGTGTTGCTAACATCAACTTGGCCTCTGTACCTTTCGAGGTTGTTACCAGCTCAGAGTTTGCTAGGCCTTTTCCTTTCTCATGAGAATCTTTCCCACCAGACCTGGCCTGCAAAACTGAGAGACAAAAAGCAATTGAATCTAGAGTGAAACTGAGCCAGGCATATTGAGAGATGGAGTGCCGCACTACAGCCCCAGGTTTGTTGATTACATTAATTGTGAGCAGAAATGTTTCTTTAGAACTGAACCTGCTATGCCCCACCATGTGATTTATGTTCCATCGTGCGATGCCAGTACATAACCCACATTTAACAGCTGAAGTGTCTTGTAGGAGTGGGTAACAATATCACTGTCTGCACATCCAGTTCCTGGGGGTTTTGAAATTGTACTAACATTTTCTCTTCTGTGAGAGAAATGGTCTAACCTTGTGAACTCTGCAAGACTAAATGGACAAGTGCTTTCACTTACCACAGGTTTGCCAACTTTACAGGGAGCCCAGATGTCTGTGATGCAAGAAAGAAAATGACCCTGATGGAACAGAAGAAAAAATTACCTTAGCCACAATAAACCGTGTGGCAATTATTATAGCTGTTTTGAAGATGAGATTTCTTAGATGCTTCTAGCTTTATCCTATGTCAGATATGTAATTTCATATAATACTGCCTGTTTCTTATTTTCCCTTTTTATCCTTGAAGAGAGATTCCTCACAAGGATTACTCCACTTTATTGTCCAGAAATATCAGCTATGATTAATACTCTGCCTTGGATAGTACATCATATATTCCCTGTGGGGCACAAAGTGCAGTGTCCTTTCGTACACTTTTCCACCCTGACAAACAGGTTCAGCTATATTGTGTTTACACAAGGACATATTTTCTGATGCCTACTGCACGCATTATCAGATTGGTCTGCAGTATGTAGGGCTTGAGATATATCCAAGCTAAGAAATACTTGCCTATATGACTACTGAAAACTGGAATTTTAGAAATTGTGTTGCATTATCCTGGTTTGTAACTTACTACAAAGTAAAAGAAAACAAACATGAACCAAAAAAAATCAGGGTCTGAGTTCACAAGATATAGTATATAGTAGACTGTTTCTAAAGAAGGTGATCAGTCATTAAGTGATGGAACATGTATGAACACGACCAGAGACTGAAAAAATTATTGAGAGCTTAAATTCATAATTAATAGTAATTTAAAAAGGGAAGGCAGGTGGAAAGAAGGAAGGAAGGAAGGAAGGAAGGAAGGAAGGAAGGAAGGAAGGAAGGAAGGAAGGAAGGAAGGAAGGAAGGAAGGAAGGAAGGAAGGAAGGAAGGAAGGAAGGAAGGAAGGAAGGAAGGAAGGAAGGAAGGAAGGAAGGAAGGAAGGAAGGAAGGAAGGAAGGAATCTTTCATGCCCCTGTCTGCTCACCATGTATAGCCTCTATTTGAGAGAGAGCCTCTCACCTCACAAGGAGGTAACATCTGATGCCAAGAACATACAAAGAAATGTAAAGCAGCTTTCAGTAGCTGCTTATATTACCTTTCTCTAGTTGTTCTTTTTTGTTGTTGTATGAAAAATAATGACTAACTATGAGACCTTCTTTGCTCTTACTGACCCCACTATCCTCCATAGACTTCTGTCACCATAAAAGCCAATGATATGTAAGAAGTTTAACCTTCTGAAAACTCTGGGTGTAATTCCTTGTTCAGCTAGCCACCTGCATCTCCTGTACTTAATGAGATGCCTATATAAAAATTAGCTTCCATATTTAAGCAAGAGACAAGACAAGGTGAAGAAAACTGAAAGATGATATAAAGCTTTATGTCCTGGTTTGAGCCAGGATGAAGCCAATTTTCCATTTCACTGATTTTTTTTTCTTCAGTCAGCTTTCTTTTAACTAGAAACATGCTGTTCTAGCTAGGCTGATAAGACATTGGAATGTTTTTCTAACTGCTGGGTCTTCAAGTTCGCACCTTCACTCTGCCGGCTCGGACACTACGGGGAGATCTGTGACCCCCCCATAGGAGGCTGAATTAGACAGACAGCAAAATTGGCCAGAGATATTCCATTTATCTACGTAAGCTCAGAGGAAGGTCAGAGATCACAGAAGACAACTTCCTTCCTTCTTTTTCTTCCCTTCTCTTCTATGGCCGGCATCCTGGGAGGAGTCCGTCCATCCATCACCGTCGACCCCCAGGCTTGAGCTCTCCTGACCCTCATCACTCTCTGCTTTCTCCAGCAGCAGCTCCAGGATTTCTTGGAACTGTTCCAGCTCAGGGGAGTGTGGTGGGAGTTGCTGGGGGTAGGAGGCGAGAGGCTCTTGCACATACCTGAACATATCTGTATATAATAGTATATATTTTCTTATATCACTAGTGTTTAATTAAAGCTGTGTGGTTTAGTTTTCAACCCAGCCAAGTCTCTCTCTTTTTCTCTCTCTCCTTCCCTACCTCAGTGGGAGGGGGAGGGGATCGAGAGCATTGTTGTCGGACCTGAGTTAAATGGTGACACTTTATATCAATTGAAGACCAGAAAATGTATGCCAATAGAAAATGTTGAAAAGTTAATCCTTATCCTTGTTTTTAAAATACAAATGCGTATTTTTTGTTCACTGTAGCTTCTTCACAAAAATTCTTTTGGAAATAAAAGACTTTTTATGCAGCTTAAATTGCTTATCTCTTTACTTCTAAAGTTGCATTTACTTACCTTTCAAATAACCAAAACTCTTTATGAATGCATGAAAAAAAAATAAATTAAATCCCAATTTTCTCCTCAACTGAGAATTTGTTTACCCAGTTAGAGGCTGGAGTGAATTTTATGGTTGAAGTATAAACCACTAAAAATCTACTGTTTTTATGGAAATGCTGGCAGACCATTAGCTGCAATGCTGATCACGAGAGCTAAAAAAAAAGTAAAATTAACGACACAAATCTCTCTACCTCTTCTGAATCATACGTGCTTCTTGATCTTCCAGGAGTGGTATTGAACATAGGATAAAAGCTGTAATGAATTGAGTACAGTTCAATAAACTTAGAAAACAAAAGTCTCTTTTTGACAGTCTCATATGGCCTCAATTACCTTTCCCATTCAGTATCAAAATAGCTAATTGCCTGGTGAAAATAAGAATTGTTACTCTTAATTGACCTGTGTATTCCTGTGACTTGCTGAGCAGACTGAAGGCTTGAACAAAACCCCATCTGACTACATGGGAAAACTTTCCTTGGCACTATGCGGCCCTCTGAGAATGGCATTGCTCTTCATGTCTGTGGCCTACTGCCAGTTTGGTTTGGCAGCATTCGCTGAAGGAGGGACATTCTGGGTGGGCTGGGTGCTTCCCTTGAGCACAGGATTGAATCTCAAGTAGTTTTTCTTACATGAAGTCCACCAGCAGCTGACTCTACCTGGGGACGTGGCTCCTTTGAAGAACAACGGAGGAGCAGATACATAAGAATGTCAATATATACATGATCATGCATATGAGAAGCAGTGGTCTAGGAAGTGTCCATCTCTGGGAGATGCCTGGGAGAGCTGTAGTGCTGGTGCCCCTGGCTAGGTACCAGTCTGTGCCAGCATGGTGAACAGGGTCCTTGGGCTAATGCCTGTCCTCTGCCCTCATCACAGCCCTTGGGATTATGATTGCAATAGCAAACTGGGTGTTTATGGGAAACTGGGATCTACACTTACTTCTCTTCACATATGTGCTCTCTGCTTGGCAACACTGAAGGGAGGACTAATAATACAGCAGTTTTGTGTTATTTGCCTTTTTTTTTTTTTTTTTTTTCATGTGGAAAGTATTTTCCAACTGATCCTGCAAATTCCAAATTCTGTGAGTATTTATCTTCACAGACTTCTTTCCCTTTAGTTTAGAGGATTATAAAGTCCTTGCTATGATATGGAAAATAAACCTGCTTGTACCTACTTCAGTAAAGTTCATTCTTACCACTTTTCTTTACGTCTCACATAACCATATGTCACAATCCGACTCTCTTCTCCCTTTTGGAAAAATTTAATAGGACTGAGGGTCTGCACGCAGTGCTCGCCTCTCTCAGAGGAGCAGCCAACTGCAGTGCCTACCATCTAGGGCGGGA
The DNA here is from genome assembly GCF_020740795.1 of Apus apus. Lineage (NCBI taxonomy): Eukaryota > Metazoa > Chordata > Aves > Apodiformes > Apodidae > Apus > Apus apus. The sequence goes on along the minus strand of NC_067312.1, from coordinate 42,821,599 downwards.
AAGCAGCCAACCCTCACCATGCCCACAATAAACGCAGTTGATGCCAAATTTAAGATTTAGGAATTGAACAGTTTATTTAAGGGATTTAACAAAATTTAGGGAAAGGAGGTTCAGAAAGGGCAAAGAGCAATAAAAGCTAACAAAAGACACTTGGGGTAACACTCCCACAGTCAAAGTTTCCCACTCAGCAATGCTAGTAAGTGGGGGAATTTAGGAGGGTTGAGGAGAGGAGGAGAGGAAGGACAGGCCTGACGCTGACTTTTCCCCTCGGTGGGGTGGCGAGATGTGTGTGTTTAAAGGCAAGGTAAGAGGGGGAAGGAATTCACCAGATGGGTCTTCACCCTGTTCCCGAGATGGTCAGCTGTTTCAATGATATTCGCAACCCCTTTGCCTCAGCAGCGCGATGGCAAGACCACGCACAGCGAGGACAGGTGAGGCCACGACTGGCGGTGGCCTGCAGGGGTTTATCCCTGACAGTGGTGCCTTCTTTCTTCTCCCTCCTTTATCAGTGCACTCTCACCGTGACAGCAGCACAGAATCCCTGTGGCAGTCCACAGACAGCCCTCCAGCAGTCCAAAAGCCACCCAAAAAGAAGCAGCAGCAGCAGTGGTCACAAGCCAAGACGCAGCCCCACGGCACCCAGCAGGCAGTTCAAAGGCAAAAGGCAGAAAGTGGTGGCAGCCATCCATCAGGGGCTGCTTCTATAGCTTCCTACCTTCTAGTCTAAAATCTCCAATTGGTTCTTTACTCTTTTCTTCGAGCCATCATCCAATCAGAGTCCCAGAACTCGCTGCAGTCTCTGGGCGGAACAGCAACAATGTTGCGGTTTTCCCGCCACAGAGTTCCCACCTGGAGTCTGTCTGCCCTTTATGGAAGACAAGTTGTTGTTTGTCCCTGAGGAAGGGGAAGGCAGGGACCACGAGGAGCAGCCATTTTGAGTAGTTTAGATCACTGCTCCATGAGCAGTCAGTTGCTCCAGAGACGCCATAATGTATGCAAAACTCTTAGCTACTCAGAACTTCTTTACAGGTAATTTTCCTCCCATAATAGTCAAATCAACAGAAAAAAAACACTTCATGGTTTAAATGTGCTGATAGAAGAAGCCTGACAGTAGAAATACATACCATATAGTAACTTCCATAGTCACAAAACTCAGGATTTTCATACAAGCGGAGATTACTTTTCTTCCCTGGAGGTATTCTGTATAAATTTGGGCAAGAGATTGTTCTTGGCTTTGTGCTACCATGTGCCCTAGACCTAATGACATTATTGATTTTCCACTGTTTGTCTTTATTTTTATAGGTCTATGATGGCAAACCATGCTAGTGGTCTTCTTCAGCTATTAACTGTGATCTGTATGATAAGTTTGCAGGAAGTATTTTAAGAAGAGGAGCATTTAGATAAATGTGCACATGCAGGTAGTAATAGACATGCAAAGAGAAGGGAATATATGCGCATATCCTCTGCAGTGCTGAGGAAATTATTTTAATACATTACTCAGTCATTTGATAATTTTGTGTATTTAGGAATAGATTTCCATTTGCACTAAGTCTCCCATATACTCTGAAAGGGAGTAGAGGGCCATTTAAATAAGTACATCCTGTACGAACAGAGGTGAAAAGGATCTTGTAATAAATAAGGATTAGACTTTTAGGGTACTGTTTAATTCAATGTAAGAAGATGCTACATAAGTAATTTTAAGCCAGAGAGCTATACAAATACAGGCTCTATTTGCTACGTAACTGACAAAGTCAGAAACTGGGCCATTTAGAATGTTCCGTTACTGTGCAATCACTGGTCATGAGAATAAAGTTTACGTGGTTTCCAGTAATGTCAAAACTAATGAATTATGGTGGAGCAGGCTTTTGGATACTCTAAATGGTCATCTCTCTCAATTGTCGTCATGTATATATATTTAACAAAAATGCCTTCTAAGAATGGCTTTTAGCCAAACCTTCTACTATTTCTATAAAAGTATTTATTAGGAAAAGCATTTTTGAGGGAGATACCTCAGTGAGCTGCAATATGCTAAGGTAAAGTCCTTTTTTTGCCTATTTATATGCCAGATTTTTATTTCTATTTTTTATTTTTTTTTTTTTAATAACCTAATGAAGTGCTTTGCAGTACCCTTTGAAGAAGTTATACTTTTAAAATGAATGAGATTTTTAAAACTTGCAGATGAGATTTACAGTAGTGGACAGGTATGAAGTTCAAGTAACCTGTGAAAGGGTAAATGAGATATTACTGTTCTGCATGGTTTCATACAATGCCAGTAGGAGTTTTAGACCTCAATGTATTCTATCTGTATTTGCACTGGGTTAATTAGTTCTGCCTCTACTTATTCTTTAATTAGCAGTGGTGTCCTGCTTCTGGGATGCCAGCAAATGCCTCTGAATGGCCCTTCACTGTGCTGTGTAGAAAGATGAGCTTGTTCAGAGGCAGTTCAGTATTTTTACACCACCTTCAATTGCACAATTTGTATTAGTCCCTAAGTAGACTGTGAGTTTATTCACTAGAAGTCAAGAGGAGTTCTGTTCTATAACATACGCAAGCATGCTTCTAGGTTAAGATGTGAGTGTATGCTGTGGATACTGTATGAGGCATCTGGACCTCAGAAATGTGGAAACCCTTTGGAGTCCAGCAATTCTAATTTATTGGCACCTCTAGTATATTGATAGAGTTGCAAATCTGGATGCTATGTGTCCAAATAATTTTTCTGCGAGAGTTACAAATCTTTAGGGTGCTTTGGATAGCTCACAGTTTGTCGTTCGAGAAAATAACTGTAAAACAAATGTACTTCTTATCACCTATGGTTTTAATGAATAATCCTTCTGACTAAAGTTGTGTTTAAAATGGTTGATTAGATGAATATTGACACCTTTTTATATGGCTTGTATTAGTCATGTAAGTGCTGAGGTTTTCCTTTCTGGGACTAATCTGAACTGTACACTGAAAATATGCTTACATTCTTTTGCCTCTGTGTTCTACTCAAGTGATTGATTAGTTTTAGTTTATATGTCTTAATGGCTTTCTAGACATGTCATACAATATAACATCACTTTAATTCTTAGTTTTATTCATTAGGTTTGTATTTGCCATTTTCTAATGTGCTCTCTATCTTGATACAGAAATAATTTTGTAGACAAAAAGCAAATTAAAAAAACCTAGATTCTGCTAGATTATTATATTATATTATATTATATTATATTATATTATATTATATTATATTATATTATATTAATTATATTATATTATATCTTATTTTATTTTATTTTAATCCTCTACATAAATATCAGTATACTTTTCTTATTGAAAGAGCAAAATACCAACATTGGTGTAGGTTAACTATCTAGATTTATGCTTGTAAGTAGGGCAATTTTATAGAACATATCAAATGTCTCAGCAAATCTGTATTCTGTGATTTTTTATCATTCTGTAAGTAGAAAGCGTCTCCCTACAATACTTATCCATGCATTTTATTAAAGGATTCACGTAAGTGATACAGGTGTGACTCCTCTGAGACAATCTGAAATTCACTAATCTTATGTCACAGAGGTGAAGGAACATGGAAAATGAGATACTCTGCAAGTACATGAATTGTGACTTGAATCCAGAATAGGAAACCTGACCCATTTAGATGTTTTCACTTGCCAATTCACTTGCCATTTCCTAACACTGCAACGTATCAGTATCTCTGATACTTACTGATACTTGCTAAATGAATGGAATCAAATTTAACAGTGGCAGTTCCTGAGGTTTGCAGACAGGTGCTGCTACATTCCTGCTGCTTTACAATCAGCTACATGCTGCAGTGTTAAATGTAGATCTCTTAACACACAAGGCCTCATTCTGATCTTATTTCCAACACGTTTCACACATCTTTTCTGCCACAATTTTCTCTTTAGCATGTCCTTTCATCTTAAACTGATCCACAAATGCTCCACAAAGCTGCTTAGTGAAATCTCCCCCAAGCAACCATATATTTGTTGCTGAGGAGAAGCTATCTGGCTAAATGGCTTATTAATCTCTTTTGGGATCCTACTGTCTGCTCATATACGAGGGCAAGGAAATGGGTAGACAGACAGGGAGTGAGTGAGCTGAAACTGATAGCAAAATACATGACAGTGTATGTCTGACCAAGCCAGGGAGTGTTGAATGATTGTGGAGAGAATGAGAGATAACAATTAATGAGTTTTAACTAATAAAATTATGAGCAAGGAAAGATATTGGTATAAACCATCAAAGTGGTGAGTTCTGTATCCTTTACACCTTCCACATACCTTCATTTACTGTTTTGAAGCAAGAGTTCTTCAGCTTTGATGCCTGAAAAACACAATGTTTTGAGACCTGGTGCATCTTAAATGCCTTAACTCTAAATGACAGCAGAATCTCATCTAAAATGACTTTTTTGTCGCATTGGAAACTTTATAAAGTGTAGTGGACTCCATAGGCTTTAAATAATCTCATCTCACACTGTTGTGCACAACTAGTGGCTGCTTTATATATTCCTTTGTCCAAGGAAAAGGATCTTTTAGCTGGTTTTGAAACTCTGGAAGCCATATTTTGGTTTTAGTGCGCCTGTGTTAGCATTACTAAGCAGTGGGCAATAGAGTTCCTCTCGTGTACTTTCAGAATCAATATAACAGCAGGTTAACTGTAACACCATGGGCATTTGTTTTACTTCTCAGTTCATTATGGCATCTGTAAATCCACTTGTACCTGTTCTTTGTTGGATATGTGCTAAGTTTTACTTTGACATACTCTACCCTACAGACTTCAGAAGTAACTTGTGAAACCATCCATCTCCCTCAAGGAAGAAATTCCAGGACTGAAACTTCCAAATTCACTCACAAACTAATGAGATGTATGTCTGTGTTTGCACTGATAATATACTGGGAATGTGTGCCAATATTAGGTAACTGCATGTGTTAATTAGATACGTGGTTAAAACCCAGCTAAAGAAACTTGATAAATGTATGCTCTAAAATTCCCTTAGTTATGTCAAATACAATGATTTCTTCTTTGCACCTGGTTCTGGGAGTGATGGCAACCAAAAATGGCCCAAGTGCTCTATAATGCATAGGCAGCACATTTCTGTTGCATATCTGGAAATATTCTTTAAGTCATGGGAAGTGTTTGCTGAAGCCAAAGAACTTCTGTCAGGGACGGTTCTTAGTCCTTCTTGAAGCGTTGGGTAATGCTCTCAGAAGGCAGAGTGAGTGTCATCAGCTTGACTACATTTAATCACAAATCCACCAGGGCATCTCCACACATGAGAAGAGTCTGCTAAAATATTTTTTGTTCTCTCTGGTTCTCAAAACACAACAATTTAATCCAGTGTAGTTTTACCTGTTCTACAGTTTCCCTTATTTTCTCATCCAATATCTCCTCCTACATAAATATGTAACTATTTTCAACCTGTTGTCTCCAGTCTGTAAAGTAATGTCCTATTTTGTTAATGTCAACAATACTCTAATGCCAAATACTCTAAGCCTTAACATCTGGGGACCTCAACCCCAGCCTTGTTAGGCCTGGGAACACTGGTCATATGAAGGTCCATTCAGTTCTTCTATGTAAACTAACTAGTTTTGGTTTAGTGCAAAGAACTGCTTGAAAGTGTGATGTTAAACAGGTATGAGCTATGATGTACTTGTGAGTTATCACCTGTTGTCCTTGGATAATGCTGGGTATATGGTGCCTAGTGTGAGTTGAACATACCTGTGTTATGTACTATATGCTTAATTTGAACCTAAATATTTCCCACTGAGTAATTTATTTATTTTTTTTATTAAATACCAAATTTTAACATTATCACCAATAAGAAGGAAGCAAATGATTCTCAGCTTCCAACCAATCTTAGTTTTAAAGATGCCTTTTTTTTTCTTCTTCTTTTTTTTTTTTTTAATCAGAAAACCTTGAGAAGCCAGACATGAAAATAAGCGTCTTCCTCACCAGACTAACAAATGTGCAAAATTTCATAGAAATCCATTCTCACAGTTTCATTATGCAGAGGATTAATGTTTAATGCTGGCAGGCTGCAGGTCCACACTAATAAGAAAAGATACAAAAGGCTATTGTACAGGGGAAGAAAACTTCATTAAACATTCCAAGAATATCTAAAAGGTTTACAGATTAAAAAGTTAGCTAGAGGATGTTCTATTTATGTTCAAGGAAGTTCCTTGATGTAAGATGAGATTTTAACCATACTGTATTTTCACAGTGTCTGTATTGCTACTTTTTGTCTTCTTTCATCATCTTTGACCTTGATCACACAGTTGTAAGAATTTGAATTTTCTTTTACTTTTTTTTTGGTCCCTGAAACAACAGGCAGGCAACAAAATATCACTGATGATTGTAGCTCTTTGAAACAAGAAAGAAATTATTCAGATTTCTGTTGCTAATCTGTTGCAGATGTTTTCTACAAACATTTTTGTCTGGAGGTTTGCCACAATATTAGGAAAAAAACAAACCAAGAATTTGTAAACTAATTGGAAGAAGATTATTTTAAAAACTTAGGCAGACGTTTTTAGAAAACTGTTGTCAGTACCTCTTTTGCTAGACATTTTTTCTCATTCTTAATTTATGCCACAGCACTGTAAAGAGTAGAGATGAGAATCCTTCTCTATAGGGGATTTTCTGTTGAGTTAGCTATGTCCTGAATTTCACTTAAAATATACCATTTTCTTCTTTATGTTAACAAAATTCGATGTTCTTAGTCTAAACAAGAAGTCCCTCTCAAAAGTTTTGTATGAACAAAATTTGAACAACACAAGTTCCACATGGAAGGAAGTATCTGCTCTATGCACACACACACACACAAAAAGAAGTGTTGCAGAATGCACTAACTTGAAAAAGAAAATAATTTAATTTTCAGAACTGTTGTTGAGATGTTTTGTTGAAAGTCAATGTATCACAAAGCCCTGATGAAATAATCTAGTATTTTTTTAGGTCCTTTTGAGATCTTCTGAAGGCTTCTCCATTTTTTCAGGATATCTCAGAAAAAAAAAAAAGTATCTTAGCTGACAGTTTTGTCACTGTAAATCTACAGAAACAGTATCGTAGAGACAGTCTCAGAAAGGATGGCTGAATTGCAGGTTACCTGTTCAGTGCTGAGACCCTAGCTGTGTGAGAATGGGTTCATAGATGCTGGGATGGATTTGAGCACACAATTTTTCTTTTCTACAGTCAGTTGTGGACAGAATATTTGTTCAAAACTAATTGCATTTAATCTTTTACAAAGGTTACTGCTGACACGTGGAACTGAATCTCTTGAACATGATGGTGATGTGAGCACTCCCACATGTGCACAATCCATCCATTGCCATTGATCATTTTAAACTGTGCACAACACAGACACACAGCTAGGCAGTAGAAAAGGCTGTCCTGTATGGTCTTTTCTGTACCTGCAGGACTAGTTTATGAAATTTAGTAGGGTCTCATCCATGTGCAATTTGGTCAGATTTACAGTTCGAAGTGCCTGGGAGCATCTCTAGCATCTCTGTCCTCACCCAGGATATTAATCAACACATAAATGTACAAATACCCATCAACACAGCAGCAGCAGCCAGGAGGGATCTTCCAGATTCCAAAATTCTCCTGGAGGGTCCTGTAGCACCTACTCAAAAGCTTTGTCACAAAGGTGGCTCGTAAGTGGAGTCCATCACCGTGCCTTAGGTTGGTGTGCTCTTACACTTATGAAGAAACTGGCTGCAGTGTTCCTGAGTGACATGGTGACTTGACAGGGTGCACTAGGTTTGCCTGCAAGCACAACTGTGACACCCAACTAAGACACAACTGTAACTTGAATTTCATCCTTATGTTACAACTGTAACTCAAATTCCTTAGATTATCCTCTGCCAAAGAGAAGTTTCAGATTAATTTTAATAATTTTAATTTTTTAAATTAAAGCTTTGTGGGTACTACATATGCACAGCAAAGTATTCCTGAGATCATGTGTCTATGTGTTTAAGACAGCACGTGTGCAAAATGTCAAAACTCTTTAGGAAATTAGAGCATTCATAACCCAAACACTTGCATCTGTCACCATTTTCAGCAAATATAGTTCTAGAAGATAATTCAGATTTTATGTATGAATGTTCATATGTTATTTGTCATGTTTAGGTTAATGTGTAGTCCAAGTATGTTTATAAGAAAGAACAGGAAAAGAGAGAAGTAAAGCAAAGGAAATGTCACAGAAAAAAGAGAGAAGGAACAGAAAAAAAAAGTTAAAGTAATTCAGGTGTAGAAGAAGCCATCTTTGTATCGCTCAAGCTAGTGTGCTAATTTTATTTTCCTATCTGGGACACCTTGGTCTTTACCCTCAGTATATTTTAGTGCATTTTGTTGTATTCTTTCCCTTACCCAAAATACACAGATCCTGTCCTGTTTGCAACCAGATGTTCAAAAGTTGTTGGGTGGAGAACACAGAATTTTTAAACTTTAGTTTATTCAGTCTGAAAACAGATAATAATTTTAAAATTTGAGTTGAGCTTGGTGACAATTTTAGTGCCTAACAGCCTGCAAAGAACTTGATTTTCTGCAAATGAACATTTCTGTTGTACCTGAAAGCTTAGAGGCAGTGGTAAATTTTCTTATAATTATCATGGATGCTGACAGTCAAATATATAGATCACCACCTCCTCCCCTCCTGAAAAGGATCTTAATGCTCTAGTGTTGTCTTGACAAGAGTCCTCCCCTGTAGGGCTTTTAATGCTATTAAGTGTATACAATGAAAAGTGTTTCTAATATACAGTAAATACTGACTACACCCTAAAATAGGGATGGGATACCTGAAGATGCGACCCATAACACTCAATTATAAAGCATTATATGAAAAAGAAAGGCTGATAACCTTTCATTTGAAAACAAAAAGCTCTAGTGCTAAGTGCAATATATTTTATAGATAAAATCTGTCACTATAGTTATGATACAAAGAAGTGAAATCCAATGTACGTAAGAAGTGTTATCTAGCAAATTTTGAACTGGAGGTAGAGGACTCTCTCAGCTTGTTCAGTGCCTTGGAATAATTCTCTAATGAATGCTCTTCACCAGGAGAAATCTCAGCCTGAATTTTCATGCCAAGCCTAAATAGATCCTATTTGCTTTCATGCTTACTTCAAAAATAGGCAACAAAAATAGTAAGAAGGGTAAAATGAGGTGTCAAATCTCTTCATAGGTGATTTCATCTCTTACCTGTAAGGTTGTAAGATTGTGTTTGTTCTCATGTATTTTGGTGTTTGTGTGTGGACCCTCTAACTGTTGTATCATTATTTCAGAATCAGTTGTGAGAGTTTATGTCAGCATTTCAGATCATGTGTGCTGTTGATAGGCATTTCCACATAAATTTATGTCACACCAAGAGCACTGTAGCAGTATTACCAGCAGGGTCTTTATCTTATGAAATAGGGATGCTACATGCTAATGTACAAATATACATAGAACATGTCTGTCTGTCCATTTATTGTAGTGGAAGCAGATTTAGTAACTACAAACTGTCAGAGACTGATGTTGTGTGTTGTATTTTATTCAGGCAATAGGTACAAGTCAGATAACTAAATTTACCTCTGGACATATACTGATCTTTAAAAGCTTGGAAGGTATTCCTGACAGACAAAAATGCAATTAATTTTAAATACAATTTGCATGCTGATATTTAGAAATTTGATTAAAATATTTCACTTTTATTTTCAATATAGGTAATTTTTCACAGAGCTCAGCAATTCATTCCTATCTCTGTAATTATCCCTTAGATGTAATAATATTCAGCCTTTTGCTGGATCAGGATATAGTCCTGTATTTGTATGCTTTTCACTTTTAGATTCTTATGCACATAATTTCCCATTATTTCCTCTTTTTAAAGGGCTCTGGAAATTACTTGCTGTTCAGTCACTTTAATCTTGTATTTCTTAGTTTTGTTTGGTTTTGGTTAATTTTTGTTTATTATTGTCTAAATGCAAACATCAGAAAATTTGTAGGAAATCTTATAAAAAAAGTTTTTTGCTGTCTTATTGAGGACTCACTTTACTGTTCTTTTCATTAAATTTTCTGGGCTGGACAGAGACCTATGTATGCACTGTAATATTGAAATGAAAATGTTACTCTAGGCTGTGTAAAGGAAAAAAAAACAAAACCCACAAGAAGGAGATTTCTTCCATTCTGTTGCCACTTATACAGTTTTAATTCTCATATATTGCCAGGGTAGAATTGTAAATTGTAGGCAAACATAGAATTTCTGGTGGGAATCTGAAAGCTGACTTTTAGAATCCCATAAGATAGGGATGAAAGTGAGACCTTCTAAATACACAAAGTACTCGCAACAACTTTATTACCACATTGCTGCTCCACTCTGTAGATTGCACAAAGGCCTGGAGACTAATTTCAGCAACAGCCACAATTTACTAGCTATAGTAACCCTCAGATAAATAGTTTCTTGTAAAATCAGTGGCAGCTTTATCCTACTGGAGCACAAATAAATCAGCTCTTATTATTCCACATTCATTTAATCCTGGGACATTAGTCAGCAAGACCTTTCTGCAGCCTAATAAACAGCAGCAGCAGCAGTTTTTCTTTATGAGAGTAGTTGTTCATCCTAAATTAGAGCCAGCTTTAGGGGAAGGCAGAAACTTTCGCAGCATGATTTAAAGATACATAATATGAGACTATAATAGTGTATGAAAACTGCACCCCTGTGTGTCAATATAGTGGGGTTATAATTTAGTTATATGTGCGTTATTTTAGAACATGTGGGTTATTTTGTCTGTATATCTTGAAAGTGTGTATTTTGTTATGGTGAGTAATATTCATGTTATCTGGTTATTTCTTTGGCTTTGTCAGTGGCTTCTAACATTCATGTACCTTAGTAACATTGTGCAGAGGAAAGAAAAACATGAAATGAGGACACTGATTCAAAAAAATTATCTAACTGTATGTTACTATTTCCATTTTACAACCCATAATCAGGAAAACACCTCTGAGTTCATATTTACAAACAATATTTTGCTTTAAAATGTTTGGTGGAGTTTGTGAAAGAGACAAGATTTGGGCTTTTGACTGTGAGTTCTCTTTTTTAGTTACTGCAAGATATGAAAAAAAAAAAAATATGGCTGTTGCTCCTTTTAAAAGCTTTTATTTTTAATGATGTTGACAGTTACCTTTTTATGAATATCCATATAGGTCTATCTCATAATTTAGAATATAGAGAAAAAGTGGATAATGTTCAGAATTAAACGTGAAAGTTCAGAAATTCCATTTTCATGGAAGGAAGCAGTTTGCCTGAATGCTGTATGAGGGCTCCCAGCCTCTTTAAAAGTTATGATAGGACCTTTAGGGCTTTTTGCAGTTGAAAATTGCATTTTCAGTTAAACTGCTTGGGAGTATGTATTTGCTTGAATTATAGTTTCAGAGTGAAACTCCAGAGTTCTGGAAGTGAAAATCTGCTGGAGTGGCTCAGGATCAAATGGCTTGTAATTTTGAATTAAGGCTTTTGAAAATGTTAGCATTTAATTTCTTCGAGTGAGTGCATGGTGCTTGTACTGCTGTCACAGTATGTAAATTACTATTATGGTTATTTATTGGATCTGACTAATAGTCCATTACTAAGAATCTTCAATTTCAAAAAGTGTCTTTAGAAGTACTTGTTTTATATCCATTTAGATCCTTAAGTAGGAAAAATAGACAATTAGCCTCTGACTATTTTGAAGTGGTTTATATACATCATAATTTCATTTGCTTTTAGTTGACAATCTTTGGTTCCACTGTTACATAAACTAACTTATTTCTGTATAAACATACATGCAAACATACATATGCTCACAGAGGAAAGTGGATGAAATTATTAATTCCTATAATTTTGTTATCAGCTATAGTCAGATTTTTCACAATTCTGAAAATTATTTACTACTCCTTCATGTTCTCCATGTAATCTGGATATTTTATTTTATTTTATTTAAAAAATAAATTTAATCTGTAACCATTACCTTGATTTCATTGTTATATCATTGAAATAAAAAATAGAGATTATACTGCTTAACTCTATGCTCTGTATTGTCTCGTTGCCTTTTGGTGTTGTTTTTTGTTTTGTTTTTTTAATTGTAAACATCCTTGCAGCTTCTTCTCTCTCTTTGTACCAGTGATAAATCATAGAAATGAAAATAAATCTGAGTACTGCTTTATGGGTTGTCTGTTTTTGACTGAATGGCTCTAGGAATTGTGTAATTGCTGCCAAATATCTCAGTGAGTCTTTTAATGAAAATTACAGTTTTCATGCTTGCCAACACTGGCAGGAAGACAGAGCAATTGGAGCAAAACCGTAATTTAGTACTGTACTTCCACTCACTTCTACCAAACAGAGAGCACATCTAATGCCTCTGTTTCTATGTCTTTAACTTACAATATGGTGAGATGTGGATGCCAAATAACTGCTATCCAAAATGCTAGGAACTACAGGCTACTACTCTGACACAGTCAATATTTTCCAGGGTCCTTCCTTTCCTTTCATTCATGTACACTGTCAGCCTTGTAACAGTCCAGTAAAATAGATTATATTCTTCCTCATTAATATACTTTGAATAAACTTGATTTGATCAAGAAAGTTGATAACGACAAATCTCATTCTGAGTAAAAGCCACGCTTTTTGGGTGCTTATATTCAAGATTCATGCTTCCTTCCTCCAAATTATTTTTTGCCTCCTTTCTGATGGATGTCCGATGTAAAACTGAAGGTTTCTTCTGAAGAGCATCACTGCTATGTTTTGCAGAGGTTCTGAAGACAGAATTCAGAAAATTTAACCTTCCATTGGGTTGGTGTGCCTTGTAGGGCTGCAGGAAAATAGACTTTATGTGCTGGCCTGGATGAATGTTGTTCACAGTTCACCCAAGAATACAGGCAGCATGGAATGCACAGTGACTCCCTTCCCACCTTGGACAGCTGGCTACAAAATACAGAACTCACTCAACCTTTTTGGAAACTCTGCTACTTTTCAGTAGCACTCAGACTACCACAGTACAAGGTAAATGCTATGTCTGACTACATTTGACTAATGTACTCAGGTCTTGCTTCTATAAACAGTGCACTTGAATTCAAAGGATCTGGTTTGAAATTAATGTGGTTAGGCATATGCACTCTCATGTTCATGCCTCCTTTAAGTTGTAAGCCTAAATCATTTTGAATGTGTCTCATGGTGTATCATGACATGGGCTGCTTAGTGACAAATGAACTGCTTGTCTGGAGGAGCTGATACACTGAAGAATAGCTGGTCCTTCACGTCCTTCCTGCTGCAGCAGGAAAGACCAAGAGAACAGTTAGCAGCCTAATGCAGAAGTCCTTAAAACCTAGGGTTGTAGTGCATGACTGAAACATGTGGACTGAGTCAAAGCCTGGAGGACATCCCCACATTATCCTGCAGAAGGTGTTAAGGGGAATGTCCCTGTACGGTATAAAAAGAATTGGCTGTGCATTTTGTGACTTCAAAGCTTTTAAGGATCTGATGCCATTTTCTTCACTGAGCTGCCATACCTAGATCAGAATCTGACATGGGGAAAAAAATCTGTCAGGTTGTTTGCACCTTCTCAAGCAGCTGGCAGTGACCTGCACTGGAGAGGAAAAACTGAGTCAGGCTGGTAGGCTGGCCACAGCCAAGAAATGTTTTTTTGTCCACCAAGACAAAAAGGGGGAATTGGAGGATGATCTTGATTTTTTAATTATTTTATTTTTCACTTTCTCTCCAGCTCATTTTGGTGCTGTGGAGAACAGTCTCCTATGACATCCAGGGTTAAATTTCCAGCATGATATGAGGATTAGTTGCATTCTCTTCCACGTACCAGTAATGAGTTGTACAGCTCAATGCCTGCATACTGTGCTGAACATTTACTCCCACAGTTTCAAGTATTAGCCAGGAGGGAGGGTGAGAGCTCAGGAGACTTCTTCAGCTTGAGAGATCCCAGGACAGGAGAATGGAAAATGGCAATCATTGCATGTGGTAGAGAGAAAAGCTCAGGTCTGAAATAGCAGTGGGACTGCAGTTTAGGATTAAGTCACATTCCAAGAGCGCTGCAGGGGAGGCACAACATAATGTTTACTCTCACTGTGCCCCGCTCTAGCCACTCTTAAGTTGTGACCCTCTGGTCCTGGATGTTGGACAAGAGCTGAAACACTGGCATCATGGTAGATTAAGCAAATCAGGTGACCCCAGTTCTCAACGCTCATTTGCATATGCATTGCTCACCAGGGAACCCTCCATGGGCAAAGGCAAGTATCTGATTTGTGCACTCAGATTTTGCCTTCGTATCCTGCATTGGCTCATTGCATGCAAATGTATGCATTCAGTTACATGCAAGCCAGGTTTGGAAATCATTCCTCTGGTTTCAAGGAAGAAAAAGAATAATAATCATTCCCCCCCTTTCCTGTCCTCCCCCTACTCCAGCCTATTGTCAACAAATTTCAGTTCATCACTGTTGATTTTGCTGAAACCTACTTCGGAATGTTACAGCCAGGATTGATGTTATCCAATGCCATTTTTATCAGGGTTTCACTGTGCAATACAGAGTATTCACGGGAGTCACTGCAGGCTGCTGGTGCCCATGATTGCCTCTGACATGTACAGCTGAAAAGACTCTTATTCCAAGAATGATCTTCTTTTTTAGACTGTATTGAGTTGGGACTGATTTTGATAGCCAGTTTCAGTCAAGAATCATGAAGTTATTGCACATTTAAGACTGTTAGTATGAGAATCATTCTCTGTCTCTCTCTCTCCCTCCCCCTCTCACCATTCTTTCCCCTCCTTTTCTCTTTCTCATCATTTCACAGGACTGCAAGGTTACAGAAAGGTCTAATCAATTGTCAAACTCTCCTTTATCTCGGAGAAGGTGAGAAAAAAATCTAACTGCCCTGCTGTAGGGGGTTCTTCTGACTACACAGCACCCTTTTTCACATACAATGCTACCATGATTAATGTCCTCCCACCTCAGACCTTGTTAAAACCTGTTCTTTAAAGCAGGCTGGTGCACCACAGTGAGAGCAAGAGCAAGGTTGCATAAATCAACGTGTTCTCACAGCCCCCAGGATATCCATTATAGATGCCAGCTGGGTGACTGGAAGATAGAGAAAAATGAATATTGTATCCTATGGCCTTTTGCCTCTAATGACCACTTTTCAACATTTTTGAAGGCATGATTAAATTTTGATAACTGGGGAAGTCACTCTGAGCAGGCTGAAATAGAGATAAATTGACTGAGGGTCTGACATCCCAGTGGAGAGCAGGCAACTAATTAGTGTGTGAATCGCACTCTGAAAGAGATGTAAAAGGGAGGCTGGTTTAATCAGAGGAGCTGCTGAGGTACAAGAATAGTCAGGGATAATTGCGGCCTAGGTAGAAATCACAGGCTCAATGAGCAGCCTTTTCTGTCTGCTTGATTGGCAGCCACTGACCTAGTGTCCAAAACCTTTGAACCCTGGCAGCAGTAACAGCCTTGTCAAGGCAATTTGCTTGCAGCTTTCTGTGACCAGTTATTTCAGCTGTGGAGCCGGGACACCCAATTTGAAAGAGCACTTTGCTCCTCTGCTGCAGTGGAAGCTGGGTGGAACAGCCTCATTATTTTTGATGACTTTACTTTTGAACCCTTTATTTCCCCTGTCCCCCTCCCCAGTTCTCTCTTCCCTAATGCACTTCACACACTGAATACGTACCCACTCCCTGGGGACCTTGCTGTACGGATGAAGTGTCAGACCAATTTAGCTGTTGATTGCAGCAAGGGAAAGTGGGGCAGGGGGAAGGACAAACCTCTGTCACCCTGCATAACACCATGGTTTTATTGCATGAACATAGCTTCCTTGATGCTTGAACTGGTGATGCTGTTGGACACATGAAACATGAGCATATCTGGAGCTCCTTTTCCTGGGTTTAGAGGAATTAAAGGCAACATATTTAGTCCCTTTAATGAGTGGCTGGGTTAGCACCTGCTTTAGTTGGAAATGAAGGATCACATATGTGCAGGAGGTGACAAAGAGAATACCTTTCCCGTAACGCTTCCCATTTATCCAGTGCACACATGTAGCTCTTTGCTTGTGGTACCAATAATGTTGTAACTTAAACTGGTGTTTAGGGGAATAATAATATTCCCCTGAAGCTGCAGTAGCTGGTGAGGCAGATTTCTTTTATCTAATTATTTCTTTATTTGTTTGTTTATTTATTTATTTTTTCATTTATTTTTCTTGTAGAGAAGGAGGTTAGCTGAAGACAGAACAAGAAGATAGGGCAGAAAGCTTGCTGTCTTATTCCATTTGGCTGTGTGAATTAGTGTTGCTCTGAAATATTTTTTTGCCTGCAGTGGACTAGTTTCTTTTTTTAAACTAATCAGTCCCCCTGGGTCTTGTATTTTACCGAGGACCAGGATACCTGATGTGACTGGGTTTTGATGTGACAGCATACTGCTTCTGCAGAGCCTTCAGCTAGGATTTTCAAACCCACAATTTTTCACATGAAAATGAGGGCCAGTTGTATGTTGGTCTGCATAATTAGGCACCTGCTGTATATTAATACCTTTTTACTAAGTGGTTTAGTCTAGTGGTAGCTTGGGGCGTGGCCACATGAGTAAGTTAAGCTTAGCTGCTGATTGACAACATGCTGGCTGCTTCATGGTTCTTACTTGTGTACATGCTCTTACCTGCAGAACATGACCAGAACCACATTTATGCTCACACAAATCTCCTGTGAATAGTATGAAGCCTGTCAAGGCAGTATGGGTCCTGATGCTTCAGGGCTATGGTTGTGTCTGTCTTGCCATTTCTTTCTGAATGGAGGAAAGATTCTTTATCAAATACATGGAAACATTCTGGGCCCACCAATAAGACACTGGTGCAGGTCCCCAGATATAGATACTATTCAACTTTCCGTATGTAGTGTCCTCTCACTATGTGCTTCTACATTGAGAAGCACATAAACAACCATTTGTCAAATATTCTTATAATTTAGAGTGGCAACTTGGGAGGTCCTTTCAGAAATACGTGATGGCAGTAACTTCCATGAGATGTCACAAACTTCTTAGGGAGATTTGTACAAATGTGATCTAAGTTTAATTTTGGATTGTTGGGAAAGCACTATGGAAGCCAAGGCACACAAGTGTTTTGCTGAATCAGGGTCAAAATGCTCAGAGTTTTTATTTCCTCTGCCACTACTATCACCACTACTCAAAACAAATAAGGAAAAGGAGGTATAGAAAAGTTAAGCTTTTTGTTTAAGGCCATGAAGTGGTATGGGAAATAGTTATGGCCTAACTGTTGGCTTTCTTTCCTTAGTAGTTTAGGAACTTTAAAAAAAGGAATAATGAAATCTTCAAATTTCTAACTAGACTTAGAGGGAAGAATTTGACTGCTGTGCATAGTAAATATGAAGCCTGTGCTAATAGTCACCTCATATCTCCTTGCTGACCTGCTGTAAAATAGTGACAAGCACTTTGCTTCAGTATTAGGAGCAGCAGCTGCAGCAATGAAATTGAAAGGAAGAAAACCAAACAGACCCATCACAACTTGAATAACAACAATTTGTAACAAAAGTTATTTATGTATCAGGACATGGGTTGAAATGAAAAAAACAAGAGACTGACACACTGGAAGTATAGGAATATTGTACCCGTATTGCTAATAAAAAAAGAATTAAAATGTGAGCTATACAACTGAGGCACCTTAAAAATGTATTATTCTGGTGATGTGACTCTGTGCATATTTCTGGTTCAGAATGAGAAATGTATGCAAACAGATGTATACCTGCAACAATGATGATTTCTTGGGAAAACTTAATGTCTGAGGTGCAGAGCCACTTACAACTGTTAATATCAGAGCAACATAATAAAAACTAAGAGTTTCAATTAATGACTTATTTTTCTACCAGTGTTCCCTGCATGATTTCTGACTTTAGTGTCAGATTGTGCAGCAAAATTGTTCTTGAGGTATGGGCAATAAAAACAGACACAATAAATCTGTGTGGGCCAGGCAACTGTGATGAGTTAATTGCTACTTTAGTGAAAAGGCTGCAGCCATTATGTTAAATTATTAAAAATAACACCCACAGTAATTTATCAGAATTCTAGCCATTACTGCATTAAAAAAAAAAAAAAAAAGTATCAGCAATTTTAACATTGCAATGTTTGGGATAATAAAAGTCAGCAGAGGTAGTTTGAAGCACAGTACAATGGTGGTAGAGACAGGAGTATGTATTTATGTCAGCCTTACCAGTTCATACAACTTTAGCTCTTGTGACTGGGAGACTGAGAAGAAATACATCCTTTGTGCCCGTTTGAAAGGAAAAGGGAGGTACTGTGGCTAGGAACAAGGCGTTCAAGCCAGGAACTGCAGTCCCCATTCTCGCATGATGTTGTTAATAGTTATGCTCTTTTCTTCTCATGCACAACGCTTATGTGAAGGTTAAGGCTGTGTGAGGGCACTGCCAGCTGCTGATTTGCCAAGCAGGGTAGCAAAACTAATGCTTTGTCAGTGTGTGGGCTATCTCTGCCTGTGCTTGTGTCTTTAGGAGTTTGTCTATCCAAACTCTGCAAGTAACAGCCTTTATTAATAAAGTAGTTTTTCAGAAAGCAAGCTTTATGTTGAAAGACTCATGTCTTGTCATTTATGGGTGTCTGGATATTTCAAACAGGGGAAGTGAGTTTTATGAGAGGTACCCTGGATACACAAGTGATTCCTGAGAGATGCTGTTCAGCAGAACAGGAAGAATGTATGTGGTTCTGATTTGCACTTCCTTTAAAACTCTGCTTTGATTGACCGAAATGTTTTGATTAGTTGAAGCAGTTAGAGCTGCCAGTCTCTGTGTGCTCCCATGGCCAGCACCCAAGAAACTCACTACTTTTTCTTCTAGTCAGATCCAAAGGTTTCCAAACAACCACTCAAGTCAAGGAACTGAGGTATACAGAAGCTTGCCAGGGATGGAAAGATGGAGGAAAGAAAAGGCTTGAGTTGTTAGTCTTACACAGCTGTACAAAGTGCCTTAAATGTTGATTTCACTATGTGTGCCAGCTATGATGGAAGTATCTTACAGTCCTCTTATTCATGCTTTAAGAAATGATGGAGTAGCAGAAAAAGTAGGAAAGAAGCTATGACAGGAAATGGTATTGGTATCTAGGAGTCTGTCAATATGAAGCAGAATTTTAAATAAAAATTTTGCAGTGGCTGTATCTCCTTTGTCCAGATGTGTTTCCACAGTGTGTATATTTACATATATGCATGTGTATATGAACATATGTTTCAGTACATGTGCATCTTCATGTAGAGATACATAATTGAAGTAATTAATTCCATTTAATAGCAGTCTATAAAATGTTGTGCCTTAAATGGCTCATTGTAAAGGCTGTCATAATGGCAATTCAATTAAACGATACTGTATTATTATTCCTCACCCTATGTGCAAAATCTAGTGAAAACATTACTGAAATTAGGAGAAGCTATTCCAAACATCAGCAGAAAGTGGTGTTTGATTTGAATCAGAACACTGCCTTTCAAAACTTCTGACAGGTAGATTATGAATATTTACACATATGCTTTTGCTGGGCAATATTTATTTGAAGTAAGAAGTTCAGACTGTAATGTGCATTCAAAGGCTAAGCTAATTAGGACATATGTTTCTCAAAATGTAAAAAGAAGAGTTTCAACTGGTTTTTGACATCTTTTTTGCAAACACTTGAAAACCATCTAGAATTGGTCTGAACTCCTTATTTCTGTATTAATACAGAGAATGATGAAAAACATTTTTTATTTCCCTCCATACTGAATACAAAGTTAATTTTTTTCTTAAGAATAACTCATGCTAGAATTATTGTAGGTTTTGAATCCTGTTTTCTTGCAGATTTACAGCTACCACAGTTTTCAAACTATATTTGCTGAATTTACTGAGTTAACTCTTCTATGTCAAAGGACAACACATTTTTACAAATGTGCTGCTCAGGCACTGCAAGAAAAATGTAACATCTTTTTAAAAAGGCTACAAGGATGAAGATAATTACAGAGCAGAGCTCTTGAACATTTTTCACAGAGGAGTTACATACTTAGTTGGAAAACACAGGATGACAGCACAGAGAAAATCAGCATTGGAGATGTTCAGGGAAAGAGATGTAACAATAATAGGCACCAAAAATTAAGAAAAAAGAAAAAGGTGAACCAATGCACTTCTATGACATATCTAGCAGTTGAGAAGTGCACAGTCAAATTTACAATCACTCTCGGGGTGTTATGTGGCATAGTCACATTCATCCAATTCATCCAATATTCAATAAATTACTCCATCATTACAATCCTTAAAGTTAAAAAACTTGTGTATAGTTTTTATACTGAAAATCAGTATTGGTGACTTGACTGCAGATCTTGGTTCATACATGGGGAATTATACGTGGTCCCCTGCGTCTTTGAAGCACCGGAGTTTTGCAGTGAGATCAGGTTTAAAGCTTGAAAAAGCAGCTGAGTTTAAGTAAGCTCAATAAAGAGCCGAATGGTGACTTACCTCAGTGAATTATAGACCCATGTGGTGGGTTGACCCTGGCTGGACACCAGGTGCCCACAACAGCTGGTATATCAGTCTCCCTCCTCAAGTGGACAGGGAGAGACCAAACAGGACAGGTTTGTCGGTGAAGATAAAGACAAGGAGATCACTGATCAGTTACCATCACAGTCAAAACAGACTTGACTTGGGAAAATAATTTTACTGCAGTGAATGCCTGAGCCTAACACTTGTACTGGAGGGAGCCAGTTACACTGCTGGTGTGTGGTGTGAGCAAATAAATGATATGCTCAGGAAGGTGGTTCAACTGAGGGAGGAGATAGAAAGTTTGAGAACCATCAGAGAATGTGAAAGTGAAACATATTGGTGGAGCCACATCCTGAGGCAAGGGCAGAAGGAAGAGGCTCTGGAAGAAGTCATGGATCCCCTCCCCTCCTGTCATCAGACAAAAGGAGGAAACCCACAGGACAGGGAGGAATGGAGAGAGGTTCCTCCTCGGAGAGGCAAGAAAAACCCTCCCAGCAAGCCCCACCCTCCCAGTTGCCCTTGAAAAATAGGTATGAGGTTTTGGAACTTCAGGGCCAGGAAAATGAAGATGGAGAGGAAGACCCATCTGGTGAGTCACCTAGGGCTTGTCAGTCACCCCCATGCCTTAGGACTTCTTCAGCTAAGAAGAAAAGGAGAATAATTGTGGTGGGTGACTCCCTTCTGAGGGAAACAGAAGGGCCCATTTGTCGACCAGACCCATCCCACAGGGAAGTCTGCTGCCTCTCTGTGGCTAAGATTAGAGATGCTAAAAGGAAACTCTCTGATATGGTGCAGTCCTCTGATTATTAATTACACTTTGTTAGCCATCCAGGTTGGTAATGATGAGATTGCAGAGAGAAGTCCAAAGGCTATTAAAAGGACTTCAGGGCACTGGACCGACTAGTTGAAGGCTCAGGTGCGCAGGTGGTGTTTTAATCACTTCCTCAAGTGTTAGGAATAACTACTGAAAGAGGTTTGAAAACACACCTAATCAATGAGGGGCTCAGGGGCTCATGCCACTGTCAAAATGTTGGGTTCTCTGATTATGGGGAAGTTTTTATGGCTCCAGGTCTGCAGAAGGTAGATGGAATAAATCTGTCTCCAAGGAGCAAAGGGATTCTTGCAGAAGAGCTGGTGGGGCTCATTGAAAGGGCTTTAAATTAGGCTCAAAGGGGGATGGGGATAAAACCAGGTTCTATACATGAGCCTAGGGATGGTCTTCTGTCTGCCACCCCACTTGAAGTGGGAAATGGAGATAAATATGGCAAAAAAACCCACAGGGCTTGCTAATGGTTTGCTAACCAGGGAGGTGACTGGGAATAGTCAGAAACCAAAAGAGAAAACTAATTGCTTAACTCCCTCTCTGAAATGCTTATATACCAATGCATGGAGCATGAGGAATAAGCAAGAGGAGCTGGAGATCTGTGTTGTATTGAATGGCTACAACATAATCGCAATCACCGAAACATGGTGGGACAGCTCCCATGACTGGAATGTTGTCATGGATGGCTATAAACTATTTAGGAAAGACAGAGCAACAAGGCAAGGTGGTGGTGTTGCTCTTTGTGTATGAAACTGGAATGCATTGAGTTCTATCCAGGGAAGGAGGTGGAACAGGTTGAAAGCTTGCAGGTAAGAATTAAAGGACATGCAATTGAAGGTGAAACTGTTGTGGGTATCACTATAGACCACCAACTGAAAAAGATGTTGATGAGGCCTTCTACAGTCAACTGGAAGTAGCCTCTAGATCACACTCCCTTGTACTTATGGGTGACTTCAGTCACCCTGATATTTGTTGGAAAGCCCACACAGCAAAGCAGGTTCAGTCCAAAAGGTTCTTGCAGTGCATTGGTGATAATTTTCTAATGCATGTAATGGAAGAACCAATGAGGAGAGGAACACTGCTAGACCTTGTATTCATGGATAAAGAAGGTCTGGTTGGGGACATTAAGCCTGGGAATAGCCTTGGCGACAGCGACCAATACATGGTGTAATTTAGTATTTTACAAGGAAGAAGCAGAGCAATAAGTAGGATTACAACCCTGGACTAACTTTGGACTCTTCAAAGATCTACTTGCAGGAATCCCATGGCTAAAACTCTGGAAGAGAAGGGAGTCCAGGAAAGGTGGTCAGTTTTTAAATACCGCTTCCTCCAAGCCCAAGAGAGGTGCATTCCTTCGAGTAGAAAATCAAGCAGAGGTGGTAAACAACCTGCTTAGATAAGCAAGTATGTTCTTAAGAAGCCTCATGGAAGAAAGAAATGTACAGTTTATGGAAGAAGAGACTTGTCACTTGGGAGAACATTATATATATATATATATAGGGACATTGTTAGGGTATTGTCATGATCTGCAACCTGTTTACACTCTGAAATTGTAGTCTTGGCCTGTTCACGAGTAACAGGCCAACCACGTGCTTGCGCTTCCCTGTAGCGGTCCGAGATCCCTGAATGACCCCTCTTGATGTGGAGCCGTTCGAGTAGTCTTCCCCATGCAGAATTCTCTCCTCGAGCAGTGGCTTCTTGGATCTCTACTACACTGATCTGAGCCAGCTCATCAGCTTCATTATTCCAAAAGGCTGCCTCGTCCTTTAGAACTGATTGGTGTGAAGGCACCCATAGGACATGGAAATTTGGATTTGATTTAGCTGTGGCCAATATTTGCTGCCATTTTTCTTTCTGCCACACTGGGACCCAGCTGATTTCCCAATTATTATGTTCCCAGTTATCCCCTCCACACAGCCCTTAAAGACTGCAAAGGAGTCTGTGTAAATACACACAGCTTCCTTAGAGGTTTGTTCTTTTATGAAGACATTAAAGACAGCATCCAGCTCTCCCACTGGGGCACTACCTTTATCTTGATTTACTATTTGTTCACCTGTGGAGGGCTTTATGGTAGCAGATTTGAAAAGCCAGTTTTTGCCTTCCTGCCTGGAAGAGGCATAAGTAAACCAGGCGTTGGTCATCCCATCTTTATATTCCGGTGCGTCTTTAATTGGACTGGGAGCTTTCATTATTAAATCTTCTTCATTTTTTGAGCCAATTGGGTCCTGTATTTTTAATTCTTTGTCAGGACCTTCCTCAATTTGGAATAGGCTGATATGGTATTCAATTTGGCTGTACCATTTTCGAATTGTGCCTTTCTGGGTTATCCTGTCTGGAGGGGCCCTTCCGGACAGCACCTGATTTGAAAGGGCCTTGGAGAATTACCCTTTTTTTAAAATAATCTTGCTGACTTTTTTGAGTGCTGTGCAAACAGTTAACGACCCCTTCTCCAGAATGGAGCATCGTTTTTCTCAATCTTTGAAACTTTGGGAGTAAAAACCAATTAGTTGGGTGCTCCCAGTAGGTCCCCATTGCCAAAAGTAGCATGACAAGGCACTGGCAGAGAATCCCCACTTGATTGTTACTGGATCCTCTGGGTGGAGAGGTCCCAGAGTTTGGTATATTTGTACCTCCAATAGCAATAGTTGGAGTGCCTCATCGTGGGATTGTTCCACTCCCAATGTTGGCTTTTTTTTAACAAATCATATAGTGGATGGGCAATGATTGAGAGATCAGGGATATTCTTCCTCCAATACTGGAGAGTTCCTAATATCTCTTGCAGTTCCTTTTTGGAGGAAGGGGCTTTAATATCTCTGAGATGGGACAAGGTATCTGAGGGGAACATTCCATGTCCCCCCCTTCTACCTTATTCCCAAAATTTTTGCCTCATGGGATGGAGCTTGTCTTTTCTCTTCAGGGATCTCTATTTGGAGTTTAGTTAAATTACGTCATCATAAACCACCTGTACCTCATCTGCACTCTGGCCCCCTACCAGCACATCATCAATATACTGATAGACTTTCACTTTACTGTTATTCTTGATGGCTGTTATTTCCTCAAGCTCATACACAAGTGCGTGATGGGCCAGCATGGGTGAGTGCTTGTATCCCTGGGGCAACCTAGTAAAAGTATATTGCACACCCTCCCAAGTAAAGACAAAATATATTTGATCCTCTGGATCAATTGGAATTTAGAAAAACATGTATTTGAGATCCAAAGAGGCTAGGATAGGGTGTGTTGCCTCTTGGATCTCCAGCACAAGTTCAGTTATATTAGGTACAGCCGCTGTTAGGGCTTCAGTATTACTATTCAGTTTCCAGTAATTAATAGTAATTCTCCATTTGCCATTTGGTTTCTGAACAGGCCAGATTGGTGAGTTAAAGGGAGAATGACAGGACACAATAATGCCCTTTTGTTTTAACTCACTGATTACCTCTTTTATGCCCTCTTTTGCAGCAATCAGGATTGGATATTGCCTCACGCTTGTGATCCTGTTTTGGGGCAGATGGGGAGCAATTTTTAGCGACCTAACTTTGAGTGTGGGCGTGCCAAAATTCCAAGAACGGCTGTTTTCATCTCTTCATGCTTGGCCCATGAGAACATCTATCTATTTCTAACAAATTGTAAGGAATGTCACCAGTGATCATCTGGGTCCGAATTGTCTCATCTTCCCCTGGCAATATTAGGGTTACTTTTGCTGTTTTTTGTAAAGTGGGCTTGCCAAATGCACCACTTACAAATACTGGTTTTAGACATGCATTGATGCCACATTGTTTGGCCAGATCTTCTCTTAGCAGGGAGATTTGTGCTCCTGTGTTGGCCACAAATATAACAAGATGACGTTTTGGCCCAACAGCACAGGTGAGTTCCAAGTCCCCATTTTTGTTTTGAGCAATTCTTAGCACATTTTGCCAATCTTTTGGAGGACTTGAAGTTTTAGGGCCTGATTAGTTTACTTGCAGATCTTGTTCAGTTTGTGAGGTGGCCTTCCAAGATCCACTCTGGGGGTCAGCCAAATTGACTGTGTTTGGATCATCCCCTTTCTCCTCCCTCTGCCTTCTTTTTGACATCTTTTTATTGG
The DNA here is from genome assembly GCF_020740795.1 of Apus apus. Classification (NCBI taxonomy): domain Eukaryota; kingdom Metazoa; phylum Chordata; class Aves; order Apodiformes; family Apodidae; genus Apus; species Apus apus. The sequence continues at coordinate 42,796,174 of NC_067312.1, read as the reverse complement.
CAGAAGGAAGCCTATTTAGTTTCCCTGATTCTGGGGATTTCTTCCTCAGATTGGGCTTTGCAGGCCACTCCTCAATTAACATTTTGAGGTGATTGTAGGAGTAATTTTGGACCAAAAGCCCAGGCAGGATACCCTTATACTTAGCCTCCTCCTTTAGCTGAGCATAAGGTCCCTTATCACCCTGTGGCAAAGCACTTTTATGTTTGGGACGTTGACCCTTACGTGTGCTGTTGGTTTGTTGCCTTTTATCGTTTTTGTTCTTACTGACAACTTGCCACTCAACCTATGACTGTTCTCGCTGTTGCGTGGGGCTCGGAGGTGGCATAGCGGCTATGGCAGCATATGAGGACTTTCTGTTGATTACTGGAGACTGAATAGCTACGTGTCTGGTGGCAGCAGATTTCTGGGTCTGTTCCACCTCGGGCATACCATATGTTCTGGAATAATCAGTAAGTGCCTGGGCAAGATCTGCCCATGTGTAGCCCTTTGCTCCAGATGAAGTTCAAATTTTTTCTTTAATGTTGATGGCTACACCTTTCAATGACTCAGGTAGCCCATGAATCATGTTCATATGGTCTCAATTTAATCTGATATTAAGAGGGCTTTCCTCATGAGGAACCAACTCATAGTTATATACTAATTGAATAGCAGCAGCTCTGTGGATATTGTTGAGCAGTTTGGACGAGTCACCTTTCAATATAGCAGGTTCACCCCATGAAAGGGGGTCTATAAAGCCCATGTTATAGGTAATCCTCTGTGTGATCATCCATGGATATCTGGGATCACCTGTTGTTAACAGTATTCCCGATCCCCAGTATCCTGAGGCTTCTTCCTCAGTTGGCATGATGTTGTCTCCCACTGAAGCAGATACCCAGATAACATGCTCCATATCTGTCTCTGAAGTGAAGTGGCTATATTGCCTTTTTAGTTGTGCTGTCTCCAATGGGGTGTACATTGTTTCCTTATCTATTACACTTTTCTGTTTGGCTTCACCCTTGCTGTGGTATGAAGTATCTGTGTGCACGACTGGGTGAAGACGTTTGTGTTTTATTTTGTGCCTTTCTCCTTCTTCTTCTGAGCTATCAGTATTATAGCGGGAAGAGGAGAAAGGGGAGGCACTTTCTAATTTAGTAGCCAGGTAATTAAATTTCTTTTCTAATTTGTCCATTTTTTTATTGATCAATGTGAGTATTTCCAATCCTCCCGCTGCCCTACCCTGCACAAAAGCAGAGGGGTGTGGTGTTTTTTGTGTCAGTACATTGGCTGGCACTTGCCCCTCCCGTGCAGTGGGTGTAGCCTTGGAAGTGGGTGTGGCTTGAAATCTGGAGAGCACCACCTCCCAGGGAGGTGTTGGAAGAGTTGTAGGAGGGGTAGTGGGAGGAGTTGTGGGGGGAGTTTCCACCCTGGTAGGAGGAAGTGGGGGTGTTGCTTGTCATTTTTTAGGTATATCCTTAATGCTGGACCAATTTTCACTGTGAAACACACGTTCTTCATTATAGTCTTTTTTGGGGAAGATCTCGGTTCTTCCTCCTCTGTAGTATTGTTAGAGAAGGACAGCATTTTCTACGAGGGATGCATTTCTCAACATCAGAGTTTTCAAAGTCAGCCCCACTAGATTCTGAGCCTTCCTGATATTTAATGAAATCACTAAATTCAGCAAAATTATCAGAGTTTAGAGTGGCCAATTAGTTGTAAAGTTCTTAATTTTCTTTCTAAGTTACTATAGCAAGGGTAAAGAGTGCTCGTGCGTTAAATTTATTTTTTGGTAGACTTTGAAAGTTTGATTCCCCCCTCCAGGTAACATAAATCCTCTCCTAATTCAGCTAATTTCCCTTCCTTATATTTATTTAATACTATAGAAAATAAGTGGGGTGTGGGAAGGTAACCACAGGCACTCAGGTGTTCCTGAAAAGGGAGCACAAGAGGCACCGCTTAAGTTCTTCCTGGAGATAATAATTTAACGATTAACCATTTCTGAGCCTCCCTCTCTGTGGTGCAAGCAGCACCATCGACTGCATCACAGCTGAATTTTGCTGCCGTTATTACTTGGTTTTGTTCTTAAATTAGAAACACAGTGAGTACAAGTAGTTACTCCCTGATCCCACTTCTGACACCCGATTTAAAATATGTTGTGATCCGCAACTTTTTTATTTCCCTTTTGGAGAGATTTTAATTTGTCAGGTTCTGTCGAGGGTTCCACACGCGGCACTTGCCTCTCACAGAGGAGCAGTGAGCATCTGCACTGACTTTTAGGGTGAGACAATTGTCTGGTACTCACTAGAGTTTCCAATGAAAGCAGCCAACTCCCAATTAGAATTTACGAATATGTGCCTTATTAAAGCAATAAATAAATCAATTTGGGGCAGGAGGTTCAAAAAGGGTAATCAGGTAACAATAGTAGCAATAATAATAATAGTGAATAATGGAAAAACAATAATACTATACCAAGGTAAGTTCAATTAGCAACAACAACACCCCAGCAATTTAAGGAATAACAAGACAATACCGATAAGGAGAAGGAAAGGAATGGGAAAAGAGGAGGTGGAGGACGTACCTAACGGATTGTAAAAGGAATCGCAGAGACTAAGGAAGGGGCTGGGTAAATGGGTAAGGAAGAATTAGGGGCAAGTAAATGGTTTTTTTTTCCCAAATCCCGAGATGGTGAGTTGTTCTATAGGTTTTCACTGTTTTCCTGCCTCACTGGTGGGCAGATTTAATCACGCCGTGAGTACAGGAAGAAACAGTGACTAAGCAAGTTTGCAGATAATATGAAGCTGGGAAGGTTGGCTGATTCACCTGAAGGTTGTGCAGCCATTCAGCAAGATTTGGACAGGCTGGAGAGCTGGGCAAAGATGAACTCCATGAGGTTCAACAAGAGTAAATGCAGAGTCCTGCACCTGGGAAGGAACAACAAAACACACCAGTACAGGCTAGGAGGTCATGTGCTAGAAAGCTGCTCTGTGGAGAAGGACCTTGGAGTCCTGGTAGACAACAAGTTATCTGTGGGACAACAGTGTGCCCTTGTGGCCAAGGAGGCCAATGGTATTTTAGGGTGAGTTAAGAGGAGTGTCTTCAGCAGATCGAGGGAGATTCTCCTCCCCCTCTACTTGGTCTGGTGAGACCTCACTTGGAGTATTGTGTCCATTTCTGGGCTCCCCAGTTCAAGAGGGACAGGGATCTACTTGAGAAAGTCCAATGGAAGGCTATGAGGATGATTAAGGGACTGGAACACCGGCCTTACAAGGAAAGGCTGAGAGACCTGGGGCTAATGTCTATAAGCACATGAGGGCTGGGCAACAAGAAGGAAGGGACAACCTCTTTTCACTTATGGCCTGTGATAGGACAAGGGGCAATGGCTTCAAACTCCAGCACAGGAAGAACTTCTTTACTGTGAGGGTTACAGAGCACTGGAACAGGCTGCCCAAAGAGGTTGTGGAGTCTCCTTCTCTGGAGACTTTCAAGACCTGTCTGGATGCCTTTCTGAGTGATCTGCCCTAGTTGTGTTGTGTGGGCGTTTTTTTGTTGTGTTTTTTTTGTTGTTGTTGTTGTTGCACTGACTCATTTCCAGAACATTCCCAAATCCAATACTGAGTCTGCACAAAGTAGGCTGAGCCTCACCAGGAGAGGCAAGGTTAGGTGCCATCAAAGAAGCAGACTTGAAATGCCCAGGCATTGTGCCTACCATCCAAGGACCACAGCATCATACTGGGATTTTCACTGCATCCAAGGGTGCTGATATCTTTCCTATGCCCTCTTTCTTCATCTCTCTCTCTCTGTCTCTCTTAATCTCTCTCCCTTCCTCTCTCTCTCTGCTTCTAACCTTATTCTTGGCATGTGAGGGTATAATTTATAGTTGTGCTGAGTTTTTCCAGTTGTAACCTGTTGTTTTGAGAGTACATTTTTGCTAAGTTATGTTGGTTGTAACCTGTTGTTTTTAGAGTGATGTTGGGTTTTTTTTGACAACCTTTATAATCTACTCAATTTTAAGTAATGTTTCGTATAAGGCTCCTGGGTAATGATGGTCTTACTCTTAGAATACTGTGTGGGGAATTCCAGAGGTTAATCTGGCTGGGCTAGTAAAAGAGACTAATTAAGAGAGGAGGATTGGATCCAGCCACACCTAGGCTCCTCCCTGAGAAAGAGTTTAGAAAGTAAGGGGATCCAGTCTAAATGTCCTTCAAATTAATGCCCTTAAAAATGAGGAATCACTTCCAAAATTTCAACTATAGCCCCATATCCTATTATTTTCCCCATCTATCTTACACAAATTATGATTTACAAGTACTTTACAATGGCATTTTGAGGACATCTTAAATAATAGTGTAATTTTATCAGCAGATCTATGACAATGCATGATCCCAACAGCACAGTAACTTTTTTTTTTTTTTACATTTGTACATCATGAAACCACAACTTGTTATCCTGCTGTCATAATATTAATCTTTGGGTGACCTGTAAGAGTAATTTCTGTTTTTTATCTCCTCAGTTTTGTATTGATGGAAGTGGCCACTGGAAATACTACCCTGTATCTTGGGATGCTTCATAAGGGGATTTCTAGGCTAAAGAACATAATCTCACTTCAATATGGTAAATTTTTCCCCCATTCCAGTTTGGCTAAAAAGGGCAGGTTTTCAGTATTTTCTGTGGTTTGAATACTTACAGTATAAAGTAAATTAGACCCAAGTTGCAAATATCAGAAATTTTTTAGGCTTACATATCAAGCGTTAACACTGAAACCTGAAGCAAAATAATTAGTGGTCTTTCCTTGCCCTTGGAATTGTGGCTGGGCTCAGCTGGAGGGTATGATTTGGTTAAGAAAGCAACTACAAGAAGAGCTTAAGTTCTTGCCACTATCTTGTTTCTGTGTTGACCTGGGAAGTGGAGGGAGAGAGAGGGAAATCTGTCTGTGAAAAGTCCTTTTGACTCCATTCAGTGTGTTGTTACTTCTTCTAACCTTAGCTTTCATTAAAAAACAACCAGAGTGGAATGTAATTATACTTAGATGTAACTGTTGAATAACAATGATTTTTGTCAATTATAATAAAATTCAGAATAAAAAAAAAAGATCAAATAACTATGGTGCAAGCTAGGAGAAAACTGTGGTTTCTGCAGAAAATATGAAAGTACAGGATAGTGAAAGGACAGGAAATCTCTTTATTTCTAGGTCTGGTTAACTGAGGTCACAAAATTAAACATTACGTCTGTAAAGGGCAACAGCAAGTTATATTACTTTTGGTGTGGAGCTGCCAGTGGCTATTACTGGTAGCCCTACACCTTTTTGGATTGTCAGGGAATAATTTTAATACATACAACATTATAAATAGAGGGGAGCAATCAGATTTTAAACATTGGATTTTCTGTCATTTGTGTATTTCTACTTGATGAATGCTGAAGGTATTGCAAGACTACTGATCAACAAATACTCATTAGTTAATTATGTAAATGCAGAATTTGACAAGCAATATTGGGAGTGCTTTGCTTCTGAAGATTAAATGAGCTATTTAAAATTATATGAGCTATTACAAATTTTACTGACTGCACTATAAAGATATTTTGAAATTTTTAAGGCATATCTTGATACTTGGGGAGGAAAAAATGATTGGACATCTCTACCTGTACCTGCAGTGCTGCTCTAGCTGAAGGTGAACAAAGAGGTTTAGACAGTACCACAACTCAGCACTGTAGAGGAGAAAATAAGACTCTCTGCCTCCCACTGTGAGATGCCTTCTGCAAATAGTTTCTGTGTGGTCACCTGTTCTAAAAGGAAGAGACTGAGGAAAGCAAAAGGGCATTCTTCCTAAAAAATCCATTTGTATCTTGTCTTCTCAGTATTTTCACAGGACTGGGAACTGCTAATCTCTGGGCCATAGCAGAAGATGGAAATACAGCCAATGAACTGACTTCTTATTTTCAAGAGACAGGTAACTAACTGTTCAGATGTTTTAATGACTCCTTAACAAATTTCAAATATGACCACTGTTAGTGAAGAATTTTATTGTGCTCACCTTGTGAAATGTTCATGATTTGCTCCTAAAACCACTTCATGCTTTACATGGAGTTTTGGGGAAACTTATCCACAGTGTCTGGCTTCCTCCTGAGTGCAAGACAGACAAAAGGCTACATGGGCTGAAATTCAATATTAATCCAATTAACTATGCTGTGGTGAGAAATGTTTTATTATCTCTGAGAATGAAGCTCACATAGGTGGAGTAATTTAATTATTAAAACTTAGACTGTCATAAAGCCAAACATTGTATTTGGGTTTCTAGCTTGGAATTCTTTGCAATGCTTGAGAAAAAAATCCCTTCTTACACATGCTGTTTGGTGAGTTTTAAGTCATAAACAGAATGTAAGACAGTGAGCAGTCTCCACCATATGCTTTAAAAAAAGACAAAAAAGCAGCAAATGCTCAGGGTGCATGAGGGGAGCATATTAGGCATGTAATGCCTATCAGCCTGCTCTCTTCTAGCATCTGAATGCTGTGTCTGCTGCAGTAAGAAGCTGCAGCGGCACATCCAAACTGAAAGTAAAACCAATAATCCTGTAGTCACTGCTGTTGATAATACCTCCTTTTTTTTCTGTGTGTTGTAGTGCTGGAGGGTAGGTGCCTTTCCCAGCCCTCAGCTTTTCATTCCATCTTGTTTCTTTGATTTTTGCAGGATATACAGATAGAAAAGAACTATTGGGTCTTAGCTTTGCTATCACCAGCTTTTAATACTTCTGCTACAGAATTGTATACAGAATTCACAAAAAGTAAGTTGATAAAGGGAAAGAAGTATTAAAATCATTTTCTGTTGGGAACTTGATTTCTTCTGCTAAAAATATCAAATATAACAACAGCTTTTTTCTAATTCTGCTATTCTGTTATATTTTCTCATCACTATTTAAGGAAAACTATCTCCCACAGAAGAAGGCAGCAGGAAAAGAAGATTCAGAATTTTATTCCTCCATTGAGAAAACAGTTGTGGCTAACAACTTTTACTCTGATTGCCACCATGGATAAGAAAAGGATAAATAAGCTCTGTGAGCAGCAGTCACAGCTAAGGCTGTAAAAAGGAAAGGAAGGTATCAGAGAAAGGTGAGTAGCTTTGTGATGATATCTAATGCAATACACACAATATAATTACAGGCAAAAAATTAAGCAGTAGAATGTAAAAGAGTATGTGTAGTCTAAATACGCACTAGACTGCATATGCTCAGTCATAGCAGGCATACATATGCCATCTGACAAGTGCTCCAGGAAGTTAGCTTGAAGAGCAACAAACACTCCCAAGGAGGTCAACACACATCAACGTGAAGAGAGATCACCTTTTATTACTTTATTCTTTGCTAAGGGAAGTGCTTCTCATGTGAACAGGAAACCTGATTGTGAGATGCGCTAGGAAAAAAACTCACTTCTGACACTAGCAGACCTCCTCTTTTGTCAAGTAACAAGTGTCAGATTAAGAATTCTTTCAAGTCTCAGGATGACAAGGCCAATGAGAATGGTGCTGGTCCCTGGAAATATCATTGCAGAATGAAGTTATCAATAGCTAAATAGGACAGCATTCACACAGCTGTGTACAAGGAGAGAGGGGTGGACAAGGAGACAAATTCTGTCCCTGGTCTTGAGCGCTGACTGAAAGCAGCTACTGCATCTTTCCTCTCCATGTGTACATTTAACCTCTGAGATGCAGATGCCTTGTTACAGCAACATATATATAATGTTATTCATACATATAAATGTATACAAAGCACAATGCAAGGCCTTTGGGAATAAGTGATGCCTTTTTGCAAAGTAGGTAGAAGTTTGCAAAGAAAAAAACCCAAACAAAAACCAACAAAAAACCCTACCCTCACCCAATGAAAATACTTGACAAGTTATTTTATTTGGATAATACATTGAACTCTCAGACCAAATTAATGCTGGTTATTCATATGTATGATTCCTTGAGTGAAGAAACCCTGCGATTCTGGGATGTGCAATCTCTATTACTATTTCCATAGCTAGTATAATATTACTAAGCAGGTGAAAGTAGAATTGTCTCCTCCAAAACCATCAAAGGCAAAGGATTGAAAAGAGCTATTTCAGAGAATGTTTGTCCTCTGGATGTCATGTATTTGCTTACATGTATGTTTGTGTTTACCCATTTACTCATATAGACCATTCTGTGTTCCTGGGCAGAACATTCTATGGAATGGAAAATTGCCATTCCATCTCTCTTGGTGGACTATAGTTCCAGTAAGGACTGCCAATTCTGAGTAGGTGAATCAAGCTTTTGCCTAAAATAGAGGCCTTCTGTTCAGATCTTCTCTGATCTAAGCAAGTATCTGATGGATCTTACTATGAAACTGTGTTGGTGTTAATCTGCTGCCCCCCATGGGTGCCTGTAAAGCACAATGGGTCACTTCACATAGTATTTCAGTATCTTCTCAACATGAATTAAAGTCCTGTTGACTTAAATCCTTTTGTACTGAGCTTTCCATTGTCTTTCTAGAGTTCCTAATAAAAATGGACAGACAGTGATGCGTGAGAGCTTAGGCACTGTGGGATCTTGCCACCGTTAAGCTCTCTAAGGTCAAAAATCTCCATCTCCGTGCTTGGCCTTTTATTGATTAACTTAGGTCTGTGTAGCTTCATCTTCCTTATTTTAGTATCTTCTCTTCGGGCCAGGCATTCATATTAATGCCTAAAGAAAGGAACAGGAATAATTTGGCTTGCAGATGGGTTTCTCAGGAAGTGTTACTGTGTTAATCAATCTGTCTATGATGATCTTCATACTGCATATAAATTACTTTTGAGTGCCTAGTCACTTGAACTCATTTAGTAAACATCTGCCCTTTTCTGAGACACTGACAACACAAGAGTATTTTCAATGGGACATTAATAATTTGGCTGTACCAGGTACTTCCCTGTTATCAAGATGCCCAAGACAGAGCAGCTTTTGCAGTCACAAAATTATGGACTATATAAGGTCATAAAAGTGAAATCAACCTCAAGATCAGTTCAGGTTGCTACAGTTATCCAGTCTGTTTTGGAGTATCACAAATACCTTCCACTGCTGCTTTGAGTAACCTGGTCTGGTATTCATCCTCACTGTGACTTTTTGTTTCTTCTAGCTAATCAGAAGTTCACTTGATTTAGCTTTTATCCATAGACTCTTATTGTTTCACTGTGTACTTCTGAGAATAGTTCAGCTCTGTTAAAGTAGTGAAAGTCATCAGTTAGCTCATCTCTCCCTAGCCTTGCCTCCTTTGTTCATTCAGGCTGAAGGAACATACGTGATAATTATACTACCTCTGCTCTGCACCAAAGTTTGTAAGAGAGATGTGAATCTAGTCTTCACTGATTCTTCCTCTTTGCCTCATTGTAACCTGTACAATAATTCCACTGACATCTAAAATCTGTTGAATTAAATCTTCATTGCTGTGTCAGTTTCCCTCATGCTAGATGAAACCATGTAATCCCTGGATCTCTCGGCAAGTGTCATTCTTTTCCAGTCTTCATGTACAGGTGGGCATCTTTGTCAGCAACTGTCATTTTGTGTACCAATCTTCATAATGGAGTGGTAGGAAAACTACGCTCATTCACATAAATGAAACAAGTAGAAGGTATGCAGTAACTATATGGAATCTGATAAGGCCATGAAATTATTAATTATTTTTGCTTCCAAAAGTAAGATAATATCATGCTGAACTGCCTAGATGTCTGAGCAATTCACTTGCTTTTCATATCTCAAGACATATTTTATTAGTTCCAGGGTTTTTTTAAACAACCTTAAGAAGATTTTTTAACTTACTGAAGCTGCACATCTTCAGAACTATTATGTAATTATTAACTTAGTTTATTTTTTTCACCAATGTTACCGTATTTGCTAAGTGTAAAAGACAAATGGCTTATAAATCCAGTGTTATTTTCCATGGAGAATTAGGATTAGCTGGATACAAAGAATACATACCAGGGTTTCAGCATAATCAGAATTTTATTTTGTATTAAAAACTTAAGGAAGATAAAACCAATATTTCTAGCATTCCTACTCACAAAGAAAAGCTTGAAAGTGCAACCTTAATTTAGTATGGATCTAGTTCTGCATGTTTCTAGTTCACTTTATTGAGGAAATATATCCCACTTTCCATAACTATTTGTCCTCTGCAAGAAATAGTGATGGGAACATGGAGATTGTTCACAAATACGCTTTTTTAAAAATTTATTTTCTTTCTTGTGACAACTGTCAATTTCTCTGCTTTCCTTCTTTATCCATTTCTTCATATTTGTTTGTGTCTCGGACACCAAGTAAATAGAAATCCTCTTAAAAGGCCTGCCTCAGAAAGCCTCCTGTTTTCCTGAAGGGGAACTCATCTCCTCTTAGCTTGCAAAATTCCCAGTGGTTGCTAAAAGTACCATAGTATTGCTGCAACTTCTGTGACTGTGAAACACATAACTGACACGTTGCAAGACCTAGATTGAGATGCTTCAATGGCTCCAGCCACCCATAAAGACAAGCAAAAACCTAGGATACAAACCTCCTGCAGAAAACACCTTTTCATTTGATTGAATGCCTTTTGAAGTTGCCCTCATTATGGTGGAAGGTAACACGCAATGGGGTTGCCTTTTAATGTAACCCTGTAAGAGGTTGCCACTTGTGAGAAAATCCATTCAAGAGTGGAGGTTGGATTAAACTGTATGGCAGGTCAAATGGCACTAGTTAGAGAAATGAAGAGATGTACTTCAGTCCAATGATTCTCTGGCAAGTTAAGCAACAATGACAAATTCCATGAATACAAATGCACAAGGATCAGAGAAATGAAAACTACTGGATGCTGGTGAGAAAGATCTTCAAGCACTTCCTCCTTCCAGAATCCACTGAGCAGAAGCAGCTTCTCAGTCCTGAGAATAATGATGAAATTTCAGAAGACAGAGATACCATATGGTCTGGAAACACCTATACAGACATCTTTACAAAGTTGCTTTCATCTGGAGTTTCCCTAGACTATCCTATTGTTGTCAAGGCTGTCCTGCAACCTGAAAGTACAGCTTTTAAGTCCTGTGTCAACACTGAGATTTGACTGGTACCACCAGGGTGCTTAGAAGAAACGCCACTCTCTGTGTTCTGTCAAAGCTCAGTGCAAAACTCAGCTCATTTTCTGGGCAAGAGAAATACAGATGAAGACAATAAAAGGCTCTAGCATTATTGATTGTAATCACACATGAATGGACTCCTTGCTCTGTAGATATAATTGAGTTCAACAATCAGCTTTCTTTTAAACACAAGGCAGTTGTCCTTGTTGACCTATGATGAGGACAAGGCACAGAGCAAAAGCTATTTGCAGTACTGAGGTGAAAATGTAGGGGACATGTACTGGTTTGAAATTGTTTTTTTTTCTGGGGTTTTCTGTGATGACTTTCTGCTCATCATTCATGAGGACCAATCAGTCAGCTGTGTGCTTTTCCTTTTTGCTGAAAAGTACTTGGAAGTCAACACTCACTGCAAGTTATAGAATGAAACAAAAAATGGAAATGGTATGCTGCAGTTTATTTACAGATTGCTGCTGTGCAAATTTAATCACAGATCTCTGTAACTATCAATGCTCCCCTTGATGAGAACATCAAGACCTAAAGTTTGTAAAGATGGGGAAAAATAGTCATAATCCATGTATCACAGTAACAGCCAATTGTGCTGTGATGAGAAGGGCCACTGTATTAGGGCCAATACCTGAGACTAGCTTTTGCATTGCAGCTGGGACTCTTAATGACCAGTAAAATTCTCCTGGCATTTGCCTGAAAAGGTAACTGAGCCTCTCAAAGAAGCTTTCACTTCTAGCCCTACTGAGAAGGCAAGATAAATCATGGTCATCTCACTTAGTTGCCTTCTTGTGAATTCCTCCTTTCACAGATTTTGAAATACAATAATATGTATTTTGGAGTTTGATGTGATTGCCAGGTAACACGTGTGTCATGGATCATAAGGAGGTTTCCAATTATGATAATCAATTATCTGAGAAGTTCAATGTATAACCTCTCCTTTTAGGCGTGAATTTCCCTTCAGGTTTGAATAAGAAACATGTATTATTCCATCTATTATAATTTCTTTGTAAAACAACAGAGGTAAATAAATAATTGCCAGAAAACAAATGTACAGCTGAGGAATAACCATTTCAGGCAGTATGTGGTGATCAGGGTCCCACTGCATTCCTGTATCACTATCAGTTTGCTAGTGTAATAAAATGCAAAACTAAATTTAAACCTGTTTCTTCTCTTGTGGTTCTATCAACCAGTCTGTTCTTACTTTGATCTTCCAGTTAAAAGTGGCATTTGGCAATAAAAGTCATAATGATAATAATGTTTGTTTTCTATTCTCATGGTAAATTAAAGCCCAACTATACCAGCTTTGTGTATTGGGTTTGTGTGGCAAGGTTTTGGTAGCAAAAAGTGTTACAAAAGTGGCTTTTGCGAGAAGATACCAGAACCTTCTCCATGTCTGACAGAGCCAATGCCAGCCATCTTCAAGAGGGATCCATCACAGGCCAAGGCCAAGCCTATTAGCGATGGCGGTAGTACCTTTGTGATAGTGTATTTAAGAAAGGGAAAAAAACCTGATGTAGAGCAGCAGCCAGTGAGAGGAGTGAAACTATGTGAGAGAAACTCTGCTGACACTAAGGCCAGTGAAAATGAAGGGGGAGGAGGTGCTCCAGGTGTTGGAGCAGCGGTTCTCCTGCAGCCCATGGTGAAGAGCGTGGTGAGGCAGCCTATCCTCCTGCAGTCTATGGAGGTCCATGGTAGAGCAAATATCTACCTGCTCTAGATGAAGGGTCCCACATTGAGTGAGTGGATACACCTTAAAGTGGCTGTGATCCCTGGGAAGCTCACATCAGAGCAGATTTGCTGGAATACTTGTGACCACACAGGGGGCCAATGCTGGAGAAGTCTGTTCCTGAAGAACTGTAGCACATGGAAGGGACTCATGTTGGACCAGTTAGTGAAGCCTGTGAGAAGGACTCCCATTGGAGAAGGACTCACCTGTGGAGGAGACCCCCCACTGGAGCAGGGGAGAAGTGTGAGGAGTCCTCCTCTGTGAGGAGGAAGAAGCAGCAGAGACATGTGATGAACTGACCACAACCCCCATTCCCCATCTCCCGGCAGCACTGAGGGGAAGGAGGTAGAGAAATCAGGATTGAAGCTGAGCCTGGGAAGAAAGGAGTGTTAGGGGAAGATGTTTTTAAAATTTAGTTATATTTCTCCTTGCTCTATTCTGATTTGGTTGTCAACAAATTACATTAAATTTCCTGAGCTGAGTCTGTTATGCCCAGGATGGTAATTGCTGATTGATCTCTCTGTCCCTATCTTGACTCATGAACCTTCATTGCTATTTTTCTCCCCCTGTTCAATTGAGGAGAGAGTGATAAAGCAGCTGTGGTAGGCACCTGGCATCCAGGCAGGGACAACCCATTGCACTCCTCTTCTGTGATTGTGCTTGGTTTCCTAGGTATTCATACATACATCTGTCCACCATAGCATTTATGACCATTGACTAGATATATTCTATACTTACGTGGTTTGTCCACTTATTTCTTTGTGCGGTCTTTCTGCTAGTCTGTGCTTTTCCTGGCCTCTGTCTCTTATTTCTATCTCTATTTCTTTTCTCTCTCACTTGTTTCAAAACACCTACCTGCACTTCCAACAGATTCTAACTGAAGCAAAAAAAATTCCTTTTATAAGTTTCATATCTTGGGTTAGCACTAGCATTTTCTACTAACCTTTCATATTCTGATTCCCTCGGTGTTGTTGTCTGCTCACCCAGACACAAAATCCTACAGGTTGTGACAGAAAAGGGGAACACTTCTGTGATGTTACATGTGGGAACCTTGTTTTTCTAAGGATACCCACTTAAACTCAGGTAACAAATCTATAATCCTCCAGATATCCTCCAGATTTTTTTTTTTTTTGCTTGTGCCATTTATATCCCTCAGCAGAAAAAGTGTCTGAAACACTGGAGTGGAAATTATACTAATGGTTCCCTGGAATTTTGTTTCCCTCTTCCAGCACATGAATACTGAAAATGGCTATCACAAGTCTCTTGTTTTATGGCAATTTGATAATTGAGATAGGAAGTTTTCACTGTGTTGTTGTTAAGACTAGTGTAGCTGCCAAAAGTATTTATTATTTTCTTTTTCTCTGTTGCTAGAAATAAGCCCATCTATCAGGCTGTCAGCTCATGTGAAGAGCAAAGCAAAACCTAATCTGGAAAACTCCACATATCATTTCCCAAGTGTCAGCCATGTAGTTTATTATAACTAATTTCAAAGAAAGGACCTCTGATACCCAGTGTGACTCATTGCAGAATGACTTGAAGAGTATGGTGAGTGAAAATCTGTACCAAATATGAGCCTGTTAAGAATGATAGTTGAGTTTAAATATCTTATTCCAGTAAACTATATTGGATTATAAAATTATATTAGCTTTGGCATGCAGTGTGTTTCCTTTTGACTGTGATTTTAATTTTTTTGTTGGTGTGTCACTTGACCCTACATCATGAACACAGTTACATATGGGTGTAACTCATTCCTTGAAATGCTCCAACTATTTTATTTCTACTGAGTATTTGAGCAGGATTTAAACAATGCTATTTCCACACCTAAATGTATGAAATAAATTGATATGCAAATATTTTGGTTGTTGCTGCTTTCTGTTTTTGTTATGTTTTTTTTGTGTGTGTGTGTTGTTTTGTTGGGTTTTTTTGTGTGTAATTCTCTGTCTACTAAAAAGATTTGTATAGAGTAGCAGTAGGAGACTATCCATCAGAAAACAGATAAAGCAACATAATTTGAAGTGGCTTATTGTACAACGGTGAGTAGTAATAGAGATATAGCATATTGACAGCTACTGTACTTGGCACATTGCACCATGATTATCCGTTTGAATGAGGGCAGCAGACTCAGCTTGACAAAATTTCTCCTGGTAATTGTTGCCCTACTATAGCACCAATCTGCGTGAAGTCTCCCTGTAGGGGCATCTGTTTGGTCTCTCAGGGCTGCATTATACTGAGCTTCACCTTCTGCATTTTTGCCATGCATTTCAGTGAGCATACTCTTGTTCATATGTAACTCCTTAATGGAAGCACTGTCTGGCACAAGATAAGCCTGTACTTGTGGGAAGTTGAGAGGCCTCATCCATGGTGGGATATGAGAAGTTATTTTATCAAACCAGCCACTGATCTGGTCAGTGGAGCCTCATGTAAGCAGGAAATGAGCAGAGGGTCTTACAGGAGCAAGTTGTCATCCAGAGAAGGCACCAGAAGCCAAAGAAATATTTAATGTGACATATGATTAGAGGGAAAACAGAGGAGGCTTAATTGAACTGTTGCATTCAGCTGGCTTTTAATAACATGGTTTTTCTGTGGAGACAGGCAGTTTTGAACCAAAAGTTTAAACACTGAGGAGTAACGGTCTAATGCATGCAGGTTCAGCAGGTTCCCAGTACCTGGAATATGTTTCATTTTCTCTCCTTCAAGTCACAGCTGGAGCTACAAACATGCAGATGTTTGAGGTAGAATGGTATTTCAGCTTTACTGTTAGTGTCAAAGAGAGGACGGCAGTTCCCTTATCCTGAAAAAAGGTTACAATGGATATTAATCTACTGCATTCCCTCTGTTGTTAAAGTGCAAAGGAACAGGGAGGCAAAGGAACAGCGAGGCAAAACAGGGAGGCTGGTTAACTGAAGTCCTTTGTTACTGAATATCAGTTTTCAGTTTTTCTATGTCATGAAGAAGAACCCAGACCTACAGCTTTCTGCTAAGGTATCAGTCTCAATCTTTCATTACCACAGCAACAATGATTATGTCAGTTTTGACATAAAATGACCTCACTGGTAATTTTCTCTTCTGTCTGTTTCTCAGTCATAGAATCATGACCCATGCTGGAAAAGAACTTTAAGGTTATCAAGTCCAGCCTATGACCAACACCTCACATCAGCAACACCATGGCACTAAGTGTCACATTCAGCCTTTCTTGAGCATATCCAGGGATGGTGCCTCCCCTGCTTCCCTGGAAAGTCCATTTCAATGCCTAATCTCCCTCTTCATGAGGAAGTACTTCCTAATATCCAACCTAAATCTCCCCTGGTGCAGCTTGAGGCCATGCCCTCTTGTCTTGTTTCTAGTTGCCTGGGAGAAGAGCCCAGTCCCCACCTGACTATAAGCTCCCTTAAGTAGCTGAAGAGAGTGATAAGGTCCCCCCTGAGTCTCCTCTTCTCCAGGCTAAACAAGTCCAGCTCCCTCAGCCTATCCCTATAAGACTTTCCCGCTAGTTTCTTCACCACCTCCAGACCTGCTCCAGTACCTCAATGTCCTTCTTGAAGTGAGGGGCCCAGAACTACACACTATTCAAGGTGAGGCCTCACCAGTGCTGAGTACAGGGGGAGAATTACATCCCTTCTCCTGCTGGCCACACTGTTCCTGATACAAGCCAGGACGCCATTGGCCTTCTGGGCCACCTGGGCACACTGCTGGCTCATGTTCAACCTACTGTCAGCCAGTACTCCCAGGTCCCTCTCTGCTGAGCTGCTCTCCAGCCACTCTTCTCCCAGTCTGTAGCACTGCCTGGGGTTGTGGCCAAAGTGCAGGACCCTGCACTCGGTCTTGTTGAATTTCATGCCATTGGTCTCAGCCCATCAACCCAGCCTGTCCAGGTCCCTCTGCACCTTCTTCCTACCCTCCAGCAGATTGACACTCCCCCCCCAGCTTGGTGTCATCTGTGAACTTACTGAGGGTGGACTCAATCTCCACATCCAGGTCATCAATAAAGTTGTTGAATAGGACTGGGCCCAGTACTGATCCCTGGAGGACACCACTGGTCACTGGATGCCAGCTGGTTGCATCTCGACTCAGCATCAATCTCTGGGCTCGGTCATCCAACCAGTTTTTAACCCAGCAAAGGGTGCACCTGTCCAAGCCCTGGATTGCCAGCTTCTGCAGGAGGGTGCTGTGGGAGACTGTGTCTGATGTGTTCTGATGTTGAGGTGGACCACATCCACAGCCTTCCCCTCATCAACTAGGTGGGTCACTCAGTCATAGAAGATTGGTCAGGCAGAATCTACCTTTTCTGAACCCATGTTGGCTGGACCTTCAGCAAAATTTTGGAGTCATGAACAAACTTCTAACTGTAGTAATGAGGATTCTCCAGATGGAACCTTAGTAGTCTCGTTTAAGATTAAGGTGGCCAAAGCCATTCTAGCCTCTAAATGATCCTAAAGGTTTTCTTTCTATATTCTTTTTCTCATAACATTCTCAGAGATATTGAGGTGTAAACAGGCTTCAGAGCAGAACACTGGAGAAGGCTTGATCTAACTTCATATTAGAATAGCTTTCAGGACTTCAGTGGACTATCACCTTGAAAATTCCACAATGAGGAATCATAATGGGTTTGTAAAGTTAAATTTAGTACTTTCTATAGCTACATGCTACAGGCCATTTTCCTCTGAGCTCTACTTTAATGTAAAGATAATGCAAGCTACAGATGCAAAAGGGTAGGGAGCTGCATGGTAAGATTCAACCCAAAAAATTTATTGAGGATATTTATGTCAGCTGTTGATAGTATCTTTCTTCCTTACCTCATGGACTTAAGCAGAAAAAAATCTGAGTACTTTGGAAAGGCTCCCAAACATCCCAGAGAGTAGCTGCCCCTGCAAAGTATTGACTAAGCTGTATCAGCATAGTGTGAACTGTTTGTAAGAACCAAAATTATGAAATTTCAATAATGGAAATACAATAATTCTTAATTTCAAGTGGCACGTTATTGACTCCACTTTGCCTGCCTTCGTTATTTCTTCGGATCACTGTTTATACAACAGTGGAGATTCAAAAGTGACATTGTAAGGTTCAAACTTGACTACTTTACTAAGAAGGCAGTCAAACTCTAGAACAGGCTTCCTACAGAGATGGTTGATGCCCCAAGCCTGTCAGTGTTTAAGAGGCATTTACACAATATTCTTAATGAAATTATTTAAGTTTTGGTCAGCTCCAAAGTGGCCAGGCAGCTGGAATAGATAATTGCTGTAAGTCACTTCCAACTATTCAATTCTATTAGTTGTACAAGATAATATATATAGCTAGGGAAACACTATTATTCTTCTGAGATAAAAAAGACAGTAAGCACCTACAGGGATGCAAAAGGATGAATTGAAAGATGTAATTAGTTGTTTCTAAAAAATATGGAAATGTATTTGAAAATTTAATCAGCAATCTTTAGAGAAAGAATTCTAGAAGGTTTTTTACCTTGAGGTAGAGAATAATTTTTTTAATCAAAGACATTTCATAAACCCTGTACAAGTTTATCAGAAATAAAAGCTGGAGGCAGCTTTCAAATATAGAATAACTGAAATGACTATCCAGGTTCTCTTGTTCAGTAACTTTTAAAAGACTGTTGTCAATGAACAACATACTATGTGTGATACGAAAATTTTTGTTTTGTGAAAGGGAGAAGGATAATGTGGTTTTAAATTATCTTAGAGGAAGGATGGAATATCAGTCTGTCACACTATTTCAAAGACAAATACAGTAACACTATACTTACTGTTTCTACATTGATTTCTAAGCACACCTTTAACGTGACATTTATAGTGTTGTTTCCACTTCCCCCTCAAATGCTTGCACCCAGTTTATTCTGAAAAGTTACTCAGCTAAAAAAATACCATTGTATATGATCAGAAGACAATTTAGAATCACAATTCTAAACTTACTGTTTTTTTGGTTTTGTTTTGTTTTGTTTTGTTTGTTTTGTTTCTTTTTGAAAGAGATTGTTCCAGCTATGTGTAATCAGGAAATTCAGTGGAATTGTTTTATATTTATCCAGGGACATACAGAGACAAAATGTGAAATCACTGGTAGAAGAAAAGAAAAATTTTATTTATAAACTGAGTACTGCTTTTTCTGAAGGCCTACTGTGATAAACAATATCTACTTTTAGATGTCAAAGTAATTCACTAGAAATTACATGGTTGAAACACTGTCTTAAAAAAAGTGGTGACTCTGGCCATAAGAGTTTTGAGGCGACAAATCGTAATAGTTCTGCTATAACGTGTAACTAGCAAAGAGGAAACTCTTGCTTTTTCATGCCCTACCTTGATGATATGATGTCATATTGCTTACTTTATCTCCCATTATTCTCTATGTGTTTTAGATTGGCCATTTATTGATGACCTGATGACAAAAGAAAGAAATGTGTGTAGGAAAGAAGTGTCTTTCCTCCCCCTCTCCTCCACTATCTTCTAGTGGTATTACACATTTGATAATTTTTGCTATTGCTGTAAAAAATGGAAACTTGAGAAAGGATTCCATCAATCCATATAAAAAAGTTTTTCATCCTTACTCTCAATGAACATCAGTTGCTGATCTGAAAAAAGTCAGCCAATGTCTGGGAGATGAGACTTCCTGTATATTTTTAAGTGTAGAGATATATTTTTAACAAAGATCAAATTGTTGTTTTTCTTGTCAGCAGTGCTAGTATGGATGAAATTTGTACTTACTGTAATTTGTACACAACAAAAAGTTGTTGTAATGAAGTAATATGGAACAAGCCAATTACTATTCTAATAAGCCAAACTGTTCTTATTATAGTTGGATGGAAATTTATTTACTTACCTTGTTTTAAAAGCCAGGGTACCTACAAATGTCATAGTTTATCTTACTTTTGGTCATGTTAATCAGGGATTTATTTTGTTTTGTCCTAAGCTGAGATTCTCTCTGGAATTTTGGTTTTGTTTTTCATTACTGATTATTCTCTAATTCTTTTTGCTTGCTTGCTGTGCATTGAACTTTCACTAGAAGTTACTTGACACTTGTGTCTGTCTATTCAGCTCTAGCATTTCAGGTAGTGTACAGTAGGTACAATAAAAATCTGTCTCAAAATATATCTCAGTAAATGGAAAAATAATGATGGTTCTATAAAGGTGATTTTGGAGTATTTCAACTAATAAATAGCCTAAGGTAGCCCTAGCCAGTATTGTATCCAGCAGCTTTCCATCAGCTCTAAAATTAATATATCTATACTAATTTGTTTGGTTTTATGTCTGACAATTTCTCTCTTTCCCTGCTCACGTCCCCCAGCAAAAAAAATCAGGGCATGATCTTTTTTTTAGCCCCAAGAACTAGTGCATGGCAAGGTTTTCTATCAGATTGAGTACTTTCTTTCATTTCCCCTGAGGACAGGTTGGTCTCACTTGCACTGTTATTTGGAGGAATCTCTACCCCATACGACTGTACAGCCGCTCCTGGAAGATATTTGGGAAGTAGTGTTGCTGAGGCTACAGGCAGATGCCAACAATTTAACAAGAGGGGTAAGTCTGCTTCTGTAGAAACAGCCTGAGGCTGCACGTTTCACAACTGTCACTGTGACAGTCTCTTCCAAGTCATGAGGAGTTGAGTCTCAATTCCTATAACAGAAAACCATGGACCTGATTTCCAAGTTCCCTGTACCACACATAGTGATTCACATTTGTGTTTTACATCCACCTTGCAATGTGGCACATACAGGAACCAGCCAATATGTAGTACATTTATATTAAGTGTATTTATCTTCTTTCAAACTAATATTTGCATTTGAATTGTATTTCTTCATTACTTTTCGGTCTTTTTATGCATGTTAATTGCTTTGTGGGACATGAAATTTGGTGAAAACTGTGTATAACTAGTTGGAAAGGGAAAAAAGTGAACCAAAATACTTACAGACATGTTTGCAGAACATGAGGGTATGTGTAACAATGTTCTAATTAACTCCTATTTTCAAAGAAGATAGGCAGGGAAACACTGTAAATGCTGAGAAAGCCTTTGAAGTACATTAATCTATAATGTCAACTCCTTTTATTACTAGAGTCTTTGAAATTAATTAGTGAGCTAAAATTTGAGAATTTTAGTAGAGGCAGGATAAAGTGGCTATCACCAGAATGATATAATAAAAGATGTATTGACTATAGTTGGCAGTGACTCCTTATTCTAGAAAAATTCTGAAACATGAGCTCTCTGAAAAATGACCTCTCTGAAAAACTACATAGAGCTTTTGACTAAGAACTGGCAGATTTCATCTACCACAGCAGTAACTTCCAGTGAGAAACGTTAATTTCAACTTGTGGCTTGAAAATATATTTACATCTCTTTTACTACTGTATGTGTGCATATGTATATGTGCATATATGGGAACAGCAGACAAACAGATACAGATTAGAAATAGGGATATTTTTCACATAGTAACCACTGCATTCTAATTTTCTTTCAGTAATGGGTATTGTCCTGGTTTGAGCATGTCTGACTTTGGGAGAGAATCCTTAATTTGACAGCTGGTAAAGTATAGAGCCTGTATGTAATATATGGTATGGAATAAGGGGTGGAATGTCCTGGTTTGAGCCAGGATTAAGCCAATTTTTCTTTTCACTGATTTTTTCTTCCTTCAGTAAGCTTTCTTTTAGCTAGCAACTGTGTGTTCTGCTAGGCTGATAAGACAGTGGAATGTTTTTCTAACTACTGAGGTTTCAAGGTTACATCTTCACTCCGCTGGCACAGACACTATGGGGAGATCTCTAACCCCCCCCCCCGCCCCGTGGGAGGCTGAGTTAGACAGACAGCAAAATTGGCCGAAGATATTCCATTCCATATATCTACGTAAGCTCAGTCTAAGGACAGAGATCTTAGAAGACAGCTTCCTCCTTCTTCTCGCCGCTCTCTTCCGTCCATGGCCGGCGTCCGGGGAGGACTCTGCTCATCCATCACCGCCGACCCTTAGGCTCGAGCTCTCCTGACCCTCATAACTCTCTGCTTTCTCCAGCAGCGGCTCCGGGATTTCTCGGGACTCTTCCCAGTTCAGGGGAGTGCTGTGGGAGTTGCTGGGGGTGGGGGGAGGCGAGAGGCTTTTGCCCATATCTGAATATATCTGTATATAATTGTATATATTTTCTTGTGTGATTCATTAGTGTTTTAATTAAAGCTGTGTAGTTTAGTTTTCAATCCAGCCAAGTCTCTCTCCTTTTCTCTCTCTCCTTCCCTGACTGGGTGGGGGGGGGAGGGGATCGAGAGCATTGTTGTTGGACCTGAGTCAAACGGTGACAGGTATCTTCAGCAATTAGTAGTATTTTCCTGTCAGCAAAGTATCCTCAATTCAGAACACACATGATTTGAGAAAGAAATTCAAGAGAGAGAAGGCAGATGAAAACTCATTCTTCGCTTTTCTTACTGGCATGAGCTTTTAAGGTCAATAGTTATTTTCCTAGCACAGCTCACTCTTCAACTTATTTTCTTACAAATAAAGAATTAGGTCTATTTCTTGAGGTAAGCTTGTGCACATACAAGTCTGAAGCTGACTGGATAAGATATCTCCAGAGAAAAAGAAATAATAATGCCACAGACCAAGGATGCTTATATGGAATAAGCAAAGTGTGTTACGTATTAAGGGAAATACAAATATTTGAATGGCAGATTAGCAATTCTGTTTGAGTCTGAAAGTTCTTGTATTTTTTTGGGTGACAGAACACATCAGATACCTTGCAGGGGAAAGGAGATTGACCATAAAATTCCACTGATGTCAACATGGAGCTTGTGAGCAGGTGCAGAAACTTAGAGGAAAACATTAGGTCAAGGTTTGGTGAGGCAGCTGTGATTCACTAGTGAACAGAATGTGCACATATTTTACATGTGATGTAGAATCATAGAATCATGGAATGGTTTGGGTTAGAAAGAACTTTAAAGATCATCTAGTTCAACCCCACTTTCATGGGCAGGAGTACCTCCTGCTACACCAAGTTGCTCAAAGCCTTATCCAACCTGGCCATGAACACTTCCTGGGAGGGGACATTCACAGTTTCTCTGGGCAACTTGTTCCAGTGTCTCACTGGAGAAATACAGAGCAATAGAGTAATTAAAAGGTTAAATGACAATGATGTAGTAGCACGGTATGTGTTTAAAATTGGTGTTTACATATCTGTTAACTTTTTGGTTCTTTGATGCTTCATTTAGATGAGATCTAAAACCTTTCTGTAATGTGAGCTTTGTCTCTGTAATCAGACCATTCACATGTCTACCATAACGTTGCTTTCCATATCATTTGAGTTTTCTGGCATTATACTGACCAGTAGAGCAAGTATTTTGGCCCATACTTGGAGTAAAGTGTAGATTTCTCTATGTTTCTGGCATTATCATGGTCAAAGCCTTGATGGGTAAAACAAAAGAACACAAAAACCCCACAAACCCCACAGCATTTTCAGGAGAGAATTTTATTGCCACTGGAAGTTAGCTGGCCAACTTCTACACATCTTCAGAAGTTCATTTATGCCTTTCCAATATATTTAAATTTTGTGAAAGCCTAAAGCAAAAAAAATAATGAGAAGGGTGAATATCATGTGATAAACCAATTTGCTGCAGGTTGAATGTCCATAGGCAACAGGCTGCAATTGTTAGTTTCTTTCATTGCTAGAAGACAAAACAAATGGCACCATCTAATCAATTAAAAAACTATTCCACTAATACAGAGCCATGTTTTACACCGAACACCTGATCTTAATTATTGATACGGGACATTCATCTGTAGGATTAAATGGTTTAAGGATGAAGAACAAATAGCAATTTTATGAAGGACATAAAACATTTTCTGTGATTAATAATAAACATACTCACAGGGATACAAGAGGAACAGTAAAAATATTTCATTGATCTGTGGAATGAAGCATTCTGATGATAGCATGTTTAGAATGACTTGACAAATTATTGTAGAATTAATATTTCTCTCCTTGCACCACCAGCTGTTTATGGGGTTAACATTATGAGCCATGTTTTTTGTGTTCTTATTCTTTGATGTACTGAATCTTGAATGCAATAAATCTAGAAATAGAATTTCAACACAAAAACCCTTTGATTGACTAAAGTCAGAATGTCGTTTTCGTAAGTACTCCACTCTTGTGAATGCATAGAGAGCATATTTTTGCTTGCAAATTGTTTCAGCAGTGTACCCAAGTTTTATGTGTATGAGCATACCCGGTTATGTTTTATTGCTCTTTCTGTTGTTATATCCTTAACAAAGGAAGAAATGGCAAATTACAAATCCTCTAGTTGATCTGAGAGAAATCAACTCTGAGTATAACTTAGAATACAAGTTAGAAGAACCACACCTAAAATTTATAATAGAAAGCTTCAAGTACATTTCTGAGAAAGAGTATTTTCAATAAATTTTGCAGACCAAATGAAGTATGCAGTGAACGTTCACCTCTCAGGATTAATTCTCAGGTTACAGTGAGCTCGTAAAATTTCTATTTCTTGACCTAAAGGGAGGTTAAAACACTTTCACTGGAAATCAATTCACTTTAAAGTATTTAGTACTGTTCATATTTTGTAGAAGTATATATGACAGGGCTGGTTTCAATTGGTACTTTATGTAGCACTGGTGGCCAGCCCATCATACACAGAAAGAAATCTGAAAGAGTGTTTAACAAGATAGGCCATTTCATTATTTTTCTTCCAAAATGCTAGCTGAAAGAGGAGCTGAAAAGTAGATATGCACTATGTCTTGTGTTGGCATACATGACTGCTTTGTATGTTGAGGGAAAGTGGTTGTTATGAAACCTCTTGGCTGTTAGCCTTGCACTTTATATAAACATGATATTCAACATTATCAAATACTATTGCGTGCTACAAAACATAGGATGCGACTTTGTTCTTCATGGTACAGTTCCAGCGAAATCATGGTTTAATCTGGACAATTCTGAGTTGATGTGATGTGTCACAGACTCAGAAGAAAGACTGGAGAAAATCAACAAAAATTTAGACCACTCCTTTGCCTGAGGCAGACATACAGCATTCTTGATTAATGTTTGCTAAACATTCAACTCCACTGATAGAAATGACCATTTGTGTAATGGCACTATCAGTTGAACTATTCAAAGGTGTGCAGAGAAGTCACCATTACAGCTAGAAGCAGAATTGGACTACATGAATTCTCCGCAATGCTGTGCCTTACCTAAAGAGGGTGAAACACGAACTCAACTACACACACATCACTTGACTTGCAAAAAGCAGTATTCATTGCTATTTCACAGGGAGGGTAAAGATAATGGATAAAGGGACTTGCAATACAAAATTTTTCATATCATGAACAGTTCTACTGCCTATCTGTTCCCATGTCTATTTACATGAAGAAGCATGAAGAAGCACTATGAAAGGTTATAAACTGGAATTGGTTGCTCAGAGAAGCTATGAAGTCTTTGTCTTTGGAGGTTTTCAAGCTGTGACTTGGGCAGGGAAAAGTCCTGAAAAGCCTGGTCTTGATTTGTTGCTGACTCTGGTCTCGGCAAGAGGCTGGATTTAGAGACCTCTGTCCCCACCTGAGGGATTATCTGGTCAGAATGCTAGACCAGCTTGTGCTGAGGCCCTGGCTAGTTCTGTGCTGTGTGCTGGATCACGTTTAGTCCTGTCTGCTGGAACTTCTGTCACTATGAAGACATATGGTTTGAGGCTGTATAAGATTCAGTTACAGCCCTGGATCCCTATCAGAGTGTGGGTGCATTTGGTGAATGCCCAGAGCAATGGTTCACTGTCAGAATATTCCGAAAGGAAGGTTTTTCATGCACATAAAAAAAAAAATATCAGAATGCAGTCCCTAGCTGCATAAAAAGATTCTCTTCCGAATAACATCTTTCCTCTGAAACAATGTACTAAAGTAGAGACAAACCATGCATATCAAACTAAATATGAATATTTGGCACTTAGTATGCTGGGGGCTTCTGTTGTCTGTCTTCTTTGCTCCAGTCAGGAGCAGGAACTTGTGGAAGTCTTTCTCTCAGCCTAAATAATGCCACGTAATCAGAGGTAGGTTCTTTGAAAGGACAAGGTGTTTACTAAACTTTGGGTTTGATGCAATAATAAGAGAGCTGAGTAGAGGGAGAGAATCACTTCCCTTGACCTGCTGACCATGTTTAATTTGATGCAGCATAGGACACTGTTGGCTTTCTGGGTTGCAAGGGCATGTTTTAGGTTCATGTTGAGCTTCTCATCCATAATCACCCCCAAATCCTTCTTCTCAGGGCTGTTTTTGATCTGTTCTCTACCCAACCTGTATTTGTGCTTGGGATTGTCCCGACGCAGATGCAGGACCTCGCACTTGGCCTTGTTGAACTTCATGCAGTTTGCACAAGCCGACCTCTTAAGCCTATCAGGGTCCCTCTGGACATCCCACCTGGAGTACTGTGTTCAGTTCTGGAGCCCCCGAAAAAGAAGGACATGGAGCTACTGCAGCGAGACCAGAGAAGGGCCACAAAGTAGGTAAGAGGGCTGGAGCATCTCTCATATGAGGACAGGCTGAGACAATTGGGATTGCTCAGCCTGGGAAAAGAGAAGGCTCTGAGGAGACTTTGTAATTGCTTTCCAGTACCTGAAGGGGGCCTACAGGAAAGCTGGGGAAGCACTTTTTACAGTGGCTTGTAGTGAAAGAACAAGGGGTGATGGATTAAAACTAGAAGAGGGGAAATTTAGGTTAGACACAAGGAAGAAATTCTGTAGTGTGAGGGTGGTGAGGCATTGGAACAGGTTGCACAGGAAAGTTGTGGATATCCCTCCCTGGAAGTGTTCAAGGCCAGGCTGGATGGGGCTGTGAGCAACTTGATCTGCTGGGAGGTGTGCCTGCCAATGGAGCAGGGTTGGAACTAGATGATCTTTAAGGTTCCTTCCAACCCAAACTATTCTAGGATTTTATTATTTGACTGGAAAATTATGCATTAGCTATACTTCAGTTTTAGGTGCAAATTTATTTTGGTGTCTTTTGTTTTCATTTACTATCTAGAACAGAGGCAAGAAACTTAAAACTGTATAATTGGACTCTCTTTTATTACAGCATTTGCCTCTTCTTCCATTTTGACCTATAATTATCTTGTCATTCTTCATCAGCCACTGAGTACTGACTCACATGGAGACTTTTGTTGTCCTAGTGTCACTCAAATAATTTTCTGAACACTTAGAAATGAAGTTATGATCTTGGATACCTCTCTTGCGTTCCTGAAATATCTAAGATATAATCGAAGTATAAATGAGAAAAAAATGGTCCCTATGCTAGAAACAGAGAGTCAGGAAGCTCTTTCCTACAAACATGGATTTTTTCAAAGCCGTCTTGCTTTGAAATATAGAGAAAGAAAGGTATATGTAGCTGTTCAAACTGCCCCTTGGCAGAAGACCCATCACCTGCAGCAGCAGAGATTAGACAATATCTTATGGAGAAGGCTGGCAACAATGTATCCTGCATCTATTATTTAAAATTTGACCCAATGGGACACTTGTATTCCCATTCAAGTTTGTTTAGTGTGAGCCACAGTTTCCAGCTTTGGGTGGGGACTTTGTAGTAATTTAATCTGGCCTCCTGTCTTGCATAAAATATCAAACCTCACCTTGTAAATTCTGTGGCAGATCCAGAGTTTCAAGAAAGCTCTATGGCTACTCCGAAGCTATTCATTACCATAAGGATGTGAAATAATATAAGGAACAGTTGAAGTGAGGTGGAAAGTGCACTAAGGTGGCACAAAAATTACAGCTATAACCACTACCTACTGGTTCTAAATCAAATGCATTGCTCCAATGAGAAGGCAAGTTTTGGATCTCTAAAAAAATGTAGCTGAGACTTTACAGGTCCACATTTTATTCCATGAACCTGAAGATTGATAAATACGTGATGGTCTGCCGTGAACCAATAGAAATGGAAGATCAATAGCAACACTTGGTGTGGCAGATTGACCATGGCAGGAGGCCAGGTGCCCACCAAGCTGCTCCATCACTCCTGCTCCTCAGACGGACAGGAGAAGAAAAACACTATACAAGGTTCATGTTCATAAGGACAAGGAGATCACCAAGCAATTGCTGTCTTATGCAAAAAGGACTTCACGAGGTGAAATTAATTTAATTTATTGCCAACCCAATCACAGTAAGTCATGAAGGAGTAAAACTAAATTTTAAAAACATCTTCCCCCACCCCTCCTTTCTTCCCAGGCTCAGCTTCACTCCCGATTTCTCTGCCTCAGTGCTGCTGGGAGACAGTAAAAGGGGGTTGTGGTCAGTTAATCACATGTCGTCTCTGCCGCTCCTTCCTCCTCACGCTCTTTACCTGCTCCAGTGTGGGGTCTCTTCCACAGGAGATAGTCCTCCATGAGCTTTTCCAACATGGGTCCTTTTCACAGGCTGTACTTTTTCATTAACTGCTGTAGCACGCATCACCCCCATGGAGTGCAGTCCTTCAGGAACAGATTGCTCCAGTGTGGATCCCTGAGGGGGTCACAAGTTCAGCCAGTAAACCTGCTCCAGAGTGGGCTTGTCTCTCCATGGGTCCATAGGTCCTTCCAGGAACCTATTGCAATGTGGTCTTCCCATGTGATCCCAGCCTTCTTCAGGCATCCACCTGCTTCAGCATGGGGACCTCCATGGGCTGCAGGTGGATATCTGCTCCACCATGGACCTCAATGGGCTGCAGGTGGACAGTCTGGCTCACCATTTTATTCACCATAGGCTGCAGGGGAATCTCTGTTCAAGAACCCGAACCACGTCCTCCCCCCATATTCACTGGCCTTGATGTCTGCAGAGTAATTCTCACTCCTGGCTTTTGCTTCACAGCAGTTTTTCCCCTTCTTAAATACATTATCACAGAGGTGCTACCACCATCTCTAATGAGCTCAGCCTTGGCCTGCAGTGAGTCCGTGTTGGAGTTGGTTGGCATTCGCTCTGTCAGACATGGAGGAAAACTTCTGGCATCTTCTCACAGAAGCTACCTCTGTAGCCCCACAGCTAGCAAAACCTTGCCATGCAAACCCAATAGACTTACATGTAGTATGTGTCCTGTATTCAAGGACAAGGGAGAATGATGTCAGAATATGAGGAGTGGGTGAAGTTCCTGTACCACCTGTGAAAAGGCACATTTCCCCAACCAACCCATGTCAGATTGTTCTTTCTTATTATGTAAAAAACCCAAAATGTTAGTCTTTCTGCTGTGATTCTTCATAAACAGCAGTGGCTGTGCAAACTTCCTCCATCCTCTGAAAACTGATTTTTTTCTCCTTCTGTGTATATCAGCTTTGGAAACCTTGCATTTTATTGTATTGAAAACACTCTTGAGGCATCTCCAAAGACACTTACATCCCCTTCTGTTCTAAAAGAAAGCAATAATTTAGTTATTTTTTAAAAAGTGACAAGTTGCTTCTTTCCAGTAAATCAGCATTGTAATTGTAAACAAGTGCCAGACAGCCTCAGCGTTGTCATACAAAATGAAGTACTGGTAATTCTGGTCAGTCATAACTGGCAGTTTCCAAGACAAGGATCTCTTAATACACTTCATGGTTTTGGGTCATTACCAGGTTGATTGGAAAGTCTGCCACAGTTTTCTCCCACTCTAAAAGAGCTATAGTGAGACTTTTCTTTAAACGTCTGTTCTTACCTTGTTAAACTCCTGAGTTGCCTGGTAAATTGATAATTTCATTCTGAAGTTTAGGTGTTTCAGTCACAAAAATAGATAGCATTTCCCTAAGCAGAGAAGCAGCAGACAAGATTCAGCAATGGGGACTGCTTCTGAGGAGCTGCCCGAAAAGCCTGTGTTCAACAAGGAGTAAAATATCCCCTGGCCTGCAACTTTTGAATGTATTTACTGTCTTCAGTGTGACTTATACACACTTGCCGTATGCAAACATTGAAGGTCCATGATGAACTGGCTCCTAAACGAGAAGTCATGCATTAATTATGCCATTTTTATTCTTTGTTAACAAGATTTTTTTGTGACAATGATTGTTTAAGATACTTAATGCTACCCCATAGCATTTATAACATCTGTTCTAAGGCCAGTGAAAAATGCTCTGAGTCAGTCATCTTATTCTTGATGATTTAGAATGCAGTCTTCTGTTCAAATGATCCATACAATCATAGAATCACAGAATATGCTGAACTGGAAGGGACCTATCAGGATCATTGAGTCCAAATCCCGTCCTTGTGTAGGGCACCCCTATGTCTCATTCTGAGCAGTGACTTGGACTCAGATGGGCCTGAGTGGTTAGCCCTTCTGTATTTAGGATCCTCCCCTGGTTTTGGAGATGGCGATGACTACAATGTATGATACACCAGAAACCCTGAATATGAGAGCATGCACGCCCACACACAGTGGAGACTGGACACTGAGATGCGTTTTATGTGATTTAACAGCATGAATGGAATCACAAATATGTGGGAAATGAATTTAGAATGTATGGATACAAGGTGTGTGTGCGCAAAACTTTCCTGAGATAATTGCTTGGATTGAAAGCAGAAGAAAAGTAATGATAGAAAGGTGGCTTGTATAATGTGTCGTAGGTTCCCTCTTGATAGGGTCAGTGTTGTGAGTGGATGTAAGGGCCATTTACGGTTTTATCCTGGGGAGAGATTGTGCTTAGAGATAGAATAGAAAGAAATATTATTAGAGCTTACTGTCCCGGCAGGCTGCACACGACAGAGACGAGCAGGATGCACATGGCAGTGTATGCGGCTTTAAGATGGTGGCTTCTGGCTTCACGTGACAGCATCTGGCTGCAGGCGTCTTCTTTTCTGCCCCAATGGAAGGCAGGAGAGAGCCTTTTGGGGATATTTACAGCTCTTTTAGGATTTCTCGAGGCAATGGTGGTAGTAAGTACTGAACTAACGATTCCTGTTTTTAGCCCTGCTCTCGAGTAATAATTTACAGCTCTTTCAGGTTTCCCCTTTCAGAATCTCGAGTGGTGACCAAGCCATCGTAGGCAAGATCCGTGGCTCATTCTCCTCTCCTTCTTTCTTCTTTCTTCCTTTTGGTGCCGATGAGTGCAAGTGGGTTGATCAGTAGCAGGCAGCAGGCAGACCAGCAACAACAATCCAAGCCAGGTAAGCTCTTCTCCAAGCTGAATAATCCAAGTGACCTTAGCCACTCCTCATAACTCATCCCATCCAGACCCTTCACCATTCTCATGTTTCTTCTTTGGACACTCTCCGATAGCTTGATGTCTTTTTCATATTGTGGTGGCCAAAACTGCACACAGTACCCAAGGTGAGGCTGCACCAGTGCAGAGTAGAGTGGGACAATCACCTCCTTTGACCAACTGGCAATGCTGTGCTTGATGCAGACCAAGATAATTCTGTACCTTAACATTTGACTTCAAAGAGATTGATTCTTTAATTTAGTGAATATCATTTGTAATGAGAAAAAAATATAAACGTTCAAAACCTTTGGGAAGCATTTAGTAGTGTAGACATAGTACCAGCTTCAGCAATTTTGGAAGGTACTTAAAACTACAAGCAAGGAAACAGAGTTATCTGTAACTGGTTAAGAAGTTGGATTAAAATATAGCTCTGCTTAAAAGTTATTTCCAGGATAGTATAAACTCAGCTGACCAAAAGACACCCAGTCCCCAAACAAAACAAAAAAAGATAGAAAAGAATTTGCAGCCATAAATCACTGTAAGACTCAATACGTCAACAAGCTCAACATCTTTACATTTTAATTTAATTATGCTTTAGTAATCTTATGGTGTGGTTAGCTTTTTTCATCTGAGGAGCTGTAATACTTCAGCCTGTATTTCTTAGCTTGGAAAAATTGTTTAAAAATAAGACCATATTCAAAAAGACTACATGGTTTAACTTATGCTTGCCATATACTTTGGCTTTTTTCAAATGAAAGTTTATGTCCTTTTTTTTTTTATGCCCCTTTTTTTTTTTTTTTTACATTAAGATATCAAAGAGGAAAGTACAGTATAGCTTTTGGAAAACTTTAATAATTTTGTATCTTCTTACTACTTGCTCACATTGTTCTGTTCCATCATACAATGCATGTGAAAACTGAGGCTAATGTTCTAACCAAACCAAATACATAGAAATTAGGGGTAAAAATTGGTCCTGAGATGGGCGGGTGTGAAATTTAGTGCTGAAAATCCAGGGTGCATGTTACATGTATGTAGAGGATCAGACAAAGATTCAGTAATAGCTTATGGAATTCTGTCAGCTACCTTAGCTCCAGTAGTTGGGCGTAAATGTCCCACTAAAAATGGTATTTCATTTAAAAATAGGGCTCTGTTGTAATCCACTCACCAAGTGTATACAACTGCTGTACTGATTTTTAAAAGACACACTGTTGCCGCTAACAATGATTTAGGAAGCCAACAAATTAAAAAATAAATCTTCTCTTTTTAATTTATCAAGGTTCATTGAAAACATACAAAGACATGATGATATAGAAAGTGCTGTTACTTAAATTTAGAAAACTTCATTTAAAATTGATATGTCAAGAACCTAAAGGACTGAAATATGAGCCTACAAAGTATTTAACAGAATTTTACAAGATCAAGATCAAGAACAGTTTTAACAGAGAAGTGTTCCAAAATAGACAGAAAAGTGATACCCAGATGATTGTTAATTAAACATATATATTTTCAGATTGATTTATCTTGTTCTCTGTAGACCATGAAAAGAAAGTGTTCAGGTAGACATTATTTCCTACATTTTTGTGTCTGTCCAAAGACTTGTCATTTTATTCTGTTTTTCAACTTTATGATCCTACCCTAAGTTAGGGCAGTCTGGGGGTTTAGATTTTAGCCTTAGACAAAATCTTTCATATTTTTCCATGTAAATGGGTCATAGGAGACATTGTAAAATTGATGATTATGCTGTTAGAAGGCAACATGCTTATAAATAAATATTGTAAGTAAAATATCAGCTACAGTATGTTGTTCAAACTACTTACATAATTATAGCCTGGGAGTAGCATTAAGGTTCCTATTAATACAACTGATTTATAGTTACATTTTAGTGTGAGTGTTTATGGTGGTTTGTCAATCCTTAAGTGTATTTTTCATTTAGAGATGCATCAAATTTGCTTGCAACTCACAAATATTTGGACATGAGGCTATTTTAAGTAATGATGTGGTAGTTGTATGTATTTAAAATCCTTCAGTGTCACAACTCTGTGTGTATTTAAACATATATAGAAACAATTCTATCGAACTCTCACTTCAGCTATACATTGTCTATGTGCTGAAAACATCAGAGTTTATAGCAGATTCTGATTGTAAGGTATGTGAAGAGTGTTTTTCCTTATATTATTCAGTGTTCAATTGTTAACTTTCATTAGATGGCATAAACATGACTGGTGGTTGGCTGAAAAGACTTTCTGAAGAAAGCTCAACTCAGCTGTTTACAGAAATAACTTTCTAAAGAGCCCTCTTTAAATGTTTTTAAACTGAGCCATTGGTTTTTATATTTTTCTTCATCTTTAGCCAAATGTACACTTAGATGCTACTTGAATAAGAGGATACAAAATGTATCCCAAAGCCAGCCTGTTAAAATATTTTATTTTTGGGGTGGTTTTTTTTTGTTTCATTTCATTATGTTTTGGTTTGTTTGTTTGTTCCTCCCTCACCCTCCCACCCCCTCCACCACTCCCCCCACCCCACAGAAATTGGGGAAATATTACTGCATTTTCAGAAAGGAAAACATCTGCCACACAAACTCTGTGATAAATAGAGTGTACACCAGAAACTCATGACTCTGGAACCCCAAATTGAGATGGGACATAGCAGTGTGTGATTAGTGTTTTTCAGGCATCTATTTCGGCTCCAGAAATCAATTCCTGGTGATTACAGGACTGTTGAGATGGTTATCTGACTGTAAGTCTGGAGAGCCACTGCTTATCTTATATGGCCTGCTGAATATAAATAATGAGAAAGAAGATTGCAAACCAGCAGAAATGCTGCAGTGTTTGCAGTGTTACATTACTGATCCCATTCACTAGGTCTTCAGCTGTAGGAAGGATGTTAATATCAGAGGTGTTTTGTCATGAGACATATCTAGAACATGGAGCATTTACTGATATGCTGAAGTATGGCACTATCCACCCTAGTTTATTTTGGATTTATTGTGGTGTGTGTAGCTTTCAGGTGGGTGATGGATAAAAAGAGAAGCTGCTGATGTCACTGATCTGCTTGCCCTGTGTTAAGGTACTTTGTGGTGAAGCAGTCCTGTAATATGCAGAAAAAACTGAGGCTGGCTTTTTTTAACACCTGTCAGCCAAGGGTAGAATGACCCACCTTCAGGAGCTGCAATATCAAACTTTAGACCTCAAAAACATGGAACATTTTTTAATTTTTCCAAACCATAAGAGCTCCCCTAACTGAAAAAGCAGCACAGAAGGGTGCAGCATGTCCCAGTTCCCAAATGCAGCTCTTGTCTATCTGACAGTCTATCATGAGTCAGCTAACACAAACTGCTACACTGATCCAGAGCAGCTGTCTAATTACAATTTAGTTATTATTAATTACCAAGTAGAAAATAATTTGTAATTAGCTCAGACTAAATCACAGTTTAAACAGCCAAAAATTACATTGCAAACTAAAGTGTAATTAGA
This sequence comes from Apus apus, assembly GCF_020740795.1. Taxonomy (NCBI): domain Eukaryota; kingdom Metazoa; phylum Chordata; class Aves; order Apodiformes; family Apodidae; genus Apus; species Apus apus. The sequence goes on along the minus strand of NC_067312.1, from coordinate 42,761,809 downwards.
GCACTACACTAAAGTGTTTATTTAAACCCAGTTCAGTTATTGCAGATTTTTCAATCAGGTTCTCCAGCTCATATATAGATGTAATTAGTCTCCAGTACTGACAGTGTACTGCATTTATTCATTAAGCATCAATATTTCTGAACAAATATAAATAAAATTTAGACAGGAATTCTTTAAAGGGACAGTCATAGAAACATCTGGGTAAGATAACGAGGCTGAGAATGACGTGAATGTTAATGAGCTTTTGGTGCTGCTCTGGTACTCAGAATTTGTGAAGGCACAGACTTGAACGCCCACTATTTGCACCAGAGTTTGGAAAAAGCAGTGGTCCTGCATTTACTTGCCTGTAATCACTTACTCAGACTGCATCAGTGGATCTATGCACTCAGCATCCAGGCAGATTCTCACCAACTACACAGGATAGAGTTTCAAGTGCTTCATACTGTAACACTGGAAAGGAAAACAGCACACAGCAACACACACCACTCACTTTTCTTAATGTAACCTACATAATTTAATCTAAAATAAAGAATAATGAAATGTACAGTAAGACTTGTAGGCAAAATTTATTTCTTCCAGCTGTTCTGTGGAACATTTCAGAAATCTGACATCTATACTTTGCAGAGAATAGATTCTTTCTGAGTTCTTGACTGAGAAAACAGCTTTTACCCTTGGAACAGCGGCAAGAACAGCAACCTTTCTAAAGAGGCAAACATATTCTAATATCAGGCTTTGTCTTCTGAACATCCTCAAATTCCAGGATGCTCATGGATAGGGTCTGGTGATGGGCAATGGCAAGCAGTGAGATGAAGCACATTCACTCTGGACAGAATGACTGTGATTTTGCACATGGATATGGAGATCATGCTAGAAAAAATATCAGTTTTGGTGCAAAAAGGCTATTCTAGACCGGAAAGCTGTCTGTTATAATGATGATAGTGTTCTACATGCCGTTTCAGCTCAACTATTGACACCATAATACAGACCTCTGAACAGTCCAGAATTTTGTTATAGAGCAAGAGTGCTAACAGTGATATTACAGAACATGAGAAACCCCTGCTATAACACTCTTAGATTCAGGTGTCTAAAAAACATAAATTCTTTTTTCCAGTGGTTCAAAATCTGTATGCTACCATCAACAGGTCATGTGCTCAGGTGAGTAATATCTGCATGAACTTTAATGTACACACCCATTACATCAAGTAGGATCTCTTATTGAATTAATTCATTGCTTATTGTAGGAAGACCCTTCCTCCTTCCCCTGTTTATTGAAGCTGGCTCTTTGACAGCCTTGGGTTCCACACAAATGAATTCAGTGACCACCCATTAACAAGACTTAATGAAAAGAGGCTTTTACCTATGTCACCATGTATACCACAGAAGCTGGCTTCCTTGGCGAGACTTCGAACACCATAAGCAGAAGGCCAGTAAGGAAAGCTTTGCATATGGAGGTGTTTAAGATTTCCTGGATATAAGAAATGCTTAAGAAAAGTGATATCAATCTTACTTGAATACCTAGTTACCAAAAGTGTAAGAGGCACAAAGTTAGGTATCTAAAATCTGATGTACCTGATGAAAATGATCTGTCTGGCTCTGCGTACTGGTTAGTTGAGATGTTTTGGCTGAAATACTAACTGAGCAGAACCAAGACCCCTCAATGCAGTAATGAGCTTCTTTTCCCTCCATTTGTGGGAAAATCTAGGCTCTTTTCAACACTGTGTACATGTTTAACTTTAAACACATGTTGAGTATACCTTTTTAAGAGGAATTAATATTTGTTGTTAAAAAACAGCAACTACATATGATCTTTGGTAGGTTTTTTTCAAGGTGGGGAGTACTTATTTGCTTTCAGATGACATTAGATTTTTTTTTCACATCTCAACTGAAATGATTGCTACAAAGGAGGGCGTTCTAAAAACTATAAATAATACATGGGGAAGTGAATAAAGGACAGAAAAAAAATTGTCTAAAATTTTACTGGACTACTGCCTGATTCAAGTTGGAAAAAGTAATACTTGGTCCATCAGCTATTTAAGGGTTATATAAAAGCCTTGTTATTGAATTATAGAAACTTAGTTGATTATAAAGATCTATACAACTTTAGGCCTTAAAATGTGACCAGTAGAAATAGTGCTTCTCTCAATATTCATCTTACAGTGTGTCTGTTTGCTGATGCTAAAGTGAATTTGACATAATGGTAAGTAGTTCAAACAATCTATACTGCTGGAAGCCTTCCCTCACAAATTATTGATTTTCCTACCCCATCTGCAGGATGCTCAGAAACATTTTCCATTCTGTTTACCATTCTGTTCAGCTAGAATGCATCATTTCACACTGTAATGGAATTAAGCAAACCTTGGGACACATTTTGCTGTAAAACTTGATATATTTATTTGTAGTTCAGCATAACAGGTAGAGAAATCTCTTTAATTTAGCATCAAACCGCAAGAAGTTTTTGTTTAGGTAACCTCCTGTTTTATCTGGGGAGAGGCGTTGGTCTCACCAAGCAAGGACCAAATCCTGACAGATAATTGAAGTACTTTCAATGCATGTTTAAACTGGCTGAGAGAATTCCCTCCTTGTCATAAACAGTCAGGGTGAGTGGTGAGCCTTGTTAGGTCAGAGTGTGATATGATTTTGCACAGATGATTGTGCAGCATGGCTGTTCTGTCTGTCATGTTAAATTTGCATGGGAAGGAGTTGTCCTAGGACACTTGAGAAATTCCACAGATAGTGTGAGCTCTGCTATGGGAGAGGACAAACTCTTGAATAATTTCAGGAACATATTTGGAACCATCCACTCCACAGATGACATGGATTTAAAGCGAGGTGCCACAGTGACTTTTGGTGGCTTGTCTGTTACTGTGAAATGCTGGACGTATACATATTTTAAGAGTGTAAGGTGGGAGAGAATGTAAAGAAGAAATATCACTTCCAGTAAATACAGCTGTGTTACTGCTGAGATGTAAGTGATATTTGGTTGGAAAAGCTACTGTCTGCTACTTTGCCAGACCTTTTAGAGAGTGAGTGGGTTCTTTTGAAAGCCTAGATTCTTTCACATCCACTTGGGCAGACTGGGTATTCATAAAGTATTCTAATTAACCTTCAGCACTACCCTGTCTGCTGGTTTGGTTCTGGCATGGTTTTGGCAGTTGGGGAGGGGCCCCAGGGGTGGCTTATGTAAGAAACTACTAAAAGCTCCCCCAGCTCAGGTGGCCAAGGCTGAGCCATTAGAGGAACAACAGATGCGCCTCTGTGCTTAACATATGACAGAACTGATATAAGACCTGAGAGCAGAGAGCAAGTAGAAGAGCTGAGCTGGAGAGGTGAGAGCAATGCCAGAGTGGAGATCGGGAGACTGGTGAAGGGGAAGGAGGTGCCCAATCAGAAGTTCCCCTGCAGCCCATGGCTAGATGGCAGGCTGTCCCCCAGTGCCCCATGGAGTAGCATGGCAGTGCATCCCCTGAAGGCTCCAGGAGGGGTGAATGTGAACCTGTAGCCTGTCGACTTGGATCTGCAGCCATCAAAGACACTGCGCCAGGGGAGGTGAAATCACAAAGCAGCCAATTACTCTGGGAAGGCCACGCTGGAGCAGTCTGCTGCTGAGGGACTGCACCTTGTGGGAAGGGCTCATGTTGGAGAGGTTTGTGAAGGACTCTCTCCCATAGGAGGGGCCCCATGGGGAAGCAGGGGAGAACTGTAAGCAATACTTCTCCCTGAGGAAGAAGGAACAGCAGGAAACAGGCTGTGAACTGACTCTAAACCCCATCCCTTGTCCCCTTGTGCCACTGCAGGGAAAGAGGCAGAGAAATCAGGATCAAAGTAATTTGAGCCCAGGAAGAAGGGAGGGGGTAATGTATGCAAGCACTGTTCTTTATGTTGGCTATGTCTTGTGTGCAGCTGAGTAGTGTGAAATGAAATTATTATTTTTCCTGAAGTTGACTCTGTTTTGCCTGGGACCTTATTTGGTGAAGAACCCTCCTTGTCCTTTGTCTTGACCCATGAGCTTCTAGTTGGCCTTTGTCCTCCCCATCCCACAGTGTGTGAGCATGGAGGCTGGTGGTGAGTGGGAGGCTACATGGCTGGTTCTTTGTTGTTGGATTAGGCCCAAACCATGACACTTTGCTTTTTGGTTCTGAACAGACCATCATGTAACTTAGATGAAGCATTACCCATTGCAGGTCTACATTTTGTTTTTTTTTCTCCTCCCTTCCCCATATCTGTCCTTGATGTGTTCAGGTTTTGTGAAAAAACTTATGTGGATCTCATTTTCTCTGAGTATTCCTCTCAACACAAAGCATGGATATTTGCTTTATCCTGTTGGGAGATTTCCAAGAAAAGAAAAAATAAGATAAGTTTCTTGATCCTAGCATGCATGTTAAAACTCTTCAGGATTTAAAGCAGAGACAGGACTTGATCTTGCTGAAAAAAACAGACCAACGGACAGGTTTTTTAGAGCCAGAAACCTCAGACACATCTGAAATAGTACCCATATGAACAGTACTGCTATGTTCAGTAAATTAAAAAACAAGCTGATGAGAGCAAATCTGAGAACTGCAAAATAAAGACGAAGAAGACAGCTGATAAAGAACTTTAAAATATTAAAGAAGACTTTTGAAAAGATCTCCTGACAGCTTTTCCAGGTACTTTTGGGTGACAAAATAGTTTTGTAATGCTCCTAGTACAGTGCAATTTTTTACAAAGACAAGAGAGTGGTGACTGTGCAGACACCTGAAGTTGTTTCAGCTTTTTCATTGTGTTTTGGGCATGAAGAAAAGAGCATGTTGTAGTGCGATCTTCTTCTTTCAGGAAAGATATCAATGGCAATATTGTATACCTGTGTTATTTATATCCATTCATTTGTTTATACCTCTGTTTTCCACAGCTCCATCATTTGTTGTACTATTGCAAATTTATTCTGATTTATAAATAGGAATATATATATGCCCATATTATTCTTGTTGTGGTTTACAGTGGAAAAGAAATAATTGCCTTCTGGGTTGAGAAAGGGACCATTAAATAGTATTATTGTCCACTGGAGACCATTATTTTAACCAAACAGAGCAAGGGTTTTACTTATAAACCAGAAACTCTAGTTTATGTATGTTTTATTATACCTTTTAAAAATGTGTTTTCCTCTTGCTTCAGCTACTTTACACTTAGGTTTCTTTCTTTTAGCCTACTCGCAGCTATCAGACCTACAGGCTGGCAAAGGTGTTTCATTCTTTATACTGCTATAGGGATTACAGGTAATTGTGGCAATTTCTCTCATTTTTAAAATATTTAGTTTAGCTAATCTTGTAGACTAGGTATTTTAAAGATGAAAAGGAAAATACCAATAAAGTGTAATCTGAAATATTTGTGTATTTTTCTTCATGCTATCATTTTCCCAAAATTCCATAAATGCTGGTTGGAAAAGACCTGTAGAGTCTTCAGAACAAAATCCTGCAGAACTGTCACCAACACTACACCAGGATGTGATTTTTATTATTTTTCAGCTGTTTGATTTGTGTTCGCAAATAATATTGCTGCCAATTAAAGTGGTCCTACCACTTCATTGTCATGAGTTCCTGGTAAACTGGAAAATGTTATCTTCTAGGACTTGAATGAAGTGCAGTAGGAGAATTCATTAACACTACTAGTACAAAGAAGTTTAGATGTTTATTTAGTGGGCATTTGAAATACGAACTCTGATTAAACAAGACTTTATGAGTATAAATAATAGCATTAGCTCTTAGAAAAGTTGGGTATATTTTTGATCACAAGACTGGGGCCATGCATGGAAGGAACTTTTACCTTAGATTCTTGGAGTCACATTCCTTATAATTAAATCAGTGATTTTAATTAACATATTTAGACTGGAAATCACTTTTTGGCATGGTCGGATCTATTTTACTATATATACATACACATACACACACATATATATACATATATATATACATACAATGTTTCTCTGAAGAAAGATTATCTGAATTCCACAATTGCTATATTTAGCAGCTAGTATCAGTAGTAAGCCATAATGTCAATTTTGCTTAATATGATTTGTCATACTTCTGACAATTAGTGCTAATTGTATTCATTATCCACATTGGATGGTGTCTTATTCAGAACGGAATATTTAATCATTAAAACTCAGAGAGTTTCTTCTCTGTGCTGATCAGCACCAAAGTAAATTTTTTATGTAGACAATTTTTTTACCCTTAAATTTTTAAATTTTTAAGTAGTAGTGAATTTTTACGTAGAAAGGGAAATATAGAACAAACTTTTCAGTTAAAAAGGGTGCTTTTTAAAACAAGTATCTTTCCTTAGCAAAATTATTTATGAAAATTATCAGTACAGAGACAAAGAAGAACAGTGTCCTGCGTCTTGAAGACAGAATAGTGAAAGCAAGAAGAATTAAAGGTAAAAATAAGTAAATTTTGTCAGCTAACCTGCAAGCACTATTAAAAATAACGAAGTAGGAAAATATATTAAAAATTGATTATCTTTACAGTCCTCAGAAGAACAAGAACTAAATGTCTGTTTTCTGTCACAGTCTGTTTTTGTTTTTTTTTTATCTGCAATTGAAAATACCATTATCCTCCTGTTCTCACAATGAGTTCAGAACAGATGTAATTCTTTGTATTGGGAACTTACTGCTACAGAGCTATGGGGACAGGGGTAAATTTACTGAAAAATGCACAGTGCTGCAGGTCAAGTGTATGAACGGAGTAAATTAACTGAGGAAGCAGGCACTAACAACAAACACACCATGCACAGCAAACAAATGGCAGCAGTATACAGCTGTGCTTATAGTTTTGCTGTAAACGCTGTACTAGATTTTGTTGTATGAACACTTTTGTGGAGAAGCCACTCCTCAGCTCAAGCTTGAAAGCCTGAAGTAGGAATGCATAGACCTTCTTATTTGCATGCCAAGTAGCCCTGGCTTTGTTTAGAACTCACAAAATATGAAGTATGAGAAAATATCCTGAATATCGAAATGCAACTTCATGCTTCCACTTAGGTTTATACATTTTCTTTTTTTTTTTTAGAAAACAGTTTCTTATATAGTCATGCACAAGTGAAAAAATATGTCTAATTATATCTAGATCAGATGCTCAATTCAATTACTTTTTACTTTTTGTTCTTTCTCTGAAGGTGCAATTAAGGTCTGATGTCAGACTGCAACGCAGTGCTCATTAGTCCTCTTTACTTAACCACTTTTAGGAAGACAGCATTGTGGATATGATGATAAACAATTCAGATTTACATGTTAGCAGTACCTTAAAAACAAATAATCAATACAATTCTGGTAATGAAAGGATCCAGATTTACTCTGTGTTATGCTAGCAGCAGGTGCACATACACTTCTCTTCAAATCATAGAACAGCAAGCATGGATAAAGCCACAAGATAAACATTACTAGATACAGTATTAAGATCAGATTTAATAAAGGTGGTCTACTTTGCAGAATAAGCATTTCTGCTTTTAAGTTCAATGAGTCAGTGAGGAATATGATAACATCTTGGAGGGTAGAGGGGCCCATGAAAGCTGGCTGATATTTAAGGATCACCTTCTCCAGGCCCAAGAGTGTTGCATCCCAACTAAGAGGAAGTCAAGTAGAAACTCCAGGGGGCCAGTGTGGATGACCAAGCAGCTCCTAGAAAAGCTCAAACTGAAGAGGGAAGCATACCGGGGGTGGAAGCTAGGGCAGGTATCCTGGGAGGATTACAGAGAGGTTGTCTGAGCATCTAGGGATCAGGTTAGGAAAGCCAAATCCCTGCTAGAATTAAAACTTGCCAGGGATATTAGGAACAGTAAGAAAAGCTTCTATAAGTATGCTGGGGAGAAAAGGACAACTAGGAGAATGTAAACACTCTCCTGAAGGAAACAGGCGAGGTAGCAACACAGGATGTTGAGAAGGCTGAGGTCTTCAATGACTTCTTTGCTTCAGTCTTCTCTGGCAAGTGCTCCAACCTCAACACAAAGGCCACAGAAGGTGAAAGCAGGGACTGGGAGAATGAATTAACCCCCACTGTAGGAGTGGAGCAGGTTTGTGACCATCTAAAGAACTTGAAGGTGCATAAATCTATGGGACCTCATGGGATTCACCCTTGGGTCCTGAGGGAGCTGGTGGATACAATTGCTGAGCCTCTCTCCATCATATTTGAGAGGTCATGGCAGTCTGGTGAGGTTCCTGCTGATTGGAAAAAGGGAAGTTAGCATCTATTTTTAAAAAGGGTTGTGGTCAACGGCTCAATGTCCAAATGGAGGCAGGTGGTGAGTGGTGTCCCTTAGGGGTCAGTACTGGGACCAGTGCTGTTTAACATCTTTGCTGGAGATATGGACAGAGGGACTGAGTGTATCCTCAGCAAGTTTGCTGATGACACCAAGCTGTGTTGTGTGGTTGATACCCTAGAAGGAAGGGACGCCATCCAGAGGGACCTTGACAGGCTGGAGAGGTGGGCTAGTGCCAACCTCATGAAGTTCAACAAGGCCAAGTGCAGGGTCCTGCACCTGGGTCAGCACAACCCCAGGCACAAACACAGGCTGGGGGGAGAATGGATTGTGAGCAGTCCTGAGGAGAAGGACTTGGGGGTGGTAGTGGATGAGAAGCTCAACATGAGCTGCCAGTGTGTGCTGGAGCCCTGAGAGCCAATTGTGTCCTGGGCTGCATCAAAAGAAGTGTGGCCAGCAGGACCAGGGAGGTGATTCTGCCCCTCTGTTCTGGTCAGACCCTACCTGGAATACTGTGTACAGTTCTGGTGCCCTCAGCACAAGAAAGATACAGACGTGTTGGCGAGGGTCCAGAGAAGGGCCACCAAGATGACCAAAAGCCTGGAGCACCTCTGCTATGAAGACAGGCTGAGAGTGTTGGGGGTGTTCAGCCTAAAGAAGAGAAGGCTCTGGGGAGACCTTATAGACACCTTCCAGTACTTGAAGGGGCCTCCAGGAAAGCTGGGGAGGGGCTTTTCATCAGAGAAGACAGTGACAGGAGAAGGGGTAATGGTTTTAAACTGAGAGAGGGTAGATTTAGATTAGAGATTAGGAAGAAACTCTTCACTAGAAGGGTGGTGAGGAACTGGAATGGGTTGCCCAGGGAGGTTGTTGATGCCCCATCCCTGGAGGTTTTTAAGGCCAGGTTGGACAAGGTTTTGTGCAACCTGGTGTAGTAGTAGGGTTCCCTGCTCATGGCAGGGGAGTTGTAACTGATGATCTTTCTTGTCCCTTCCAACCTTAATGATTCTATGTTTCTATGATGTCTCAGATTGTACATAAGTTTTTGATGAAATAAATAAAACATGAGTTGTACAAGGGATTTGCAAATGAAGGGTCTGGTCCTGCACATTTATTTGTACATGTTCAAAATGATGTGCTTGTACATATCTCTAGACAACTTCTTATAAGCTTTACAAAAAGGAATGTACAAATCTTCGGAGGGCTGGGTGTGATCTGACGTAACAATGGCTGGAGGAAGAAGTAAAGAAAAGGTAGATATTTCAGCACATATTTCATTATTGATGTGATCTGATTTACGGCAGGAGAGGGCAGTGGCTTGAGCTGCCTCTGCTGTAGGTAAGGATGGTGAAGAGTGGGGATGGTGTTGGGGGAAGGACACCTGATAAGACTAAAGGGTGCATTGTTGTAAAGCGTAGCCCATGAACACAGTGTCTGACACAGAAGAGTGCATGCATAGACCTGTCATTTTAGCTACAGTAAGTGGCTGCTTAGCTTGGCCAGTAGTGAGATATAGCTCTGCTGCAATCCTGAGGAGCTTCTGGTGGTTCCCACCAGCTACCCATTCTAGCCACACCTGAGCTTCAGGGTGCATAGGAAGACAGGCATGGTAGAGAGAAACTTGGACACAAGCTTTGCTTGGTCCCCATATCTGTGAACTTTCCAGCTCTGGCAGCTTGTCAATACTATATTTTGGTGTAAACTCAAGGAACAGGTGGTGTTCCCTAGAAAGGCCTGACTGTGCATGGCAGTCACAAAAGCTTGAGAAGCCTGAGCCTGGGCTGCTCTTCAACATACTGGTACAAGAGTCTGAGTCCCAGAATTGTCTCATATATAATACGAACAAGACTGAACTACGGAGGGTACTGAAGATTAGTCCACTCCCTTTCTGGGACTGTAGTCACAGGGAACATTTCTTAGGTACTAAATGCCTCCATATATTTTGTAAGCTGTAGCTTTTAGAGTGCAGAGTAAACAGCCAGCTAGTAATGATATGGAGTGACAGAGTAGGCTTGAATGCCAGAGACAGATTAAAATAATGTTATGAGGCATCAGATTCCAAATACATGCTGGTCTGGCAGCTGACCCATGAATAGTCCCATTTGCTCCCTTTAGAACAATATCCAGGAGTCAGAGAGCCAGAGATCAATAGAGGTATTCAATTCCAAGACTGTGCACTTGTAGTATAAGAGAGCTGCCTACGCTGTTTCAAAGGTCTTAAACAAAAAAGACCTCAAATTTGGCTTCCTTTATAGCAATAGATGTTTCTGAGAAGGCTCCCTTTCTTTTTGACAGTTGTCTTAAAGTGTTCATGGCTGTAAATGTACTCATGACATAGAGGAAATACCCAGGTAAATCTATCCTTATGCACACTTTGCTTAAAACTGTTTAGATACTGCTTCAGTTCTTTGGGTGCATATTTGTGTAGGAAACCTTAACAGCACATCTGGACCAGTGGGTGCACACTTATTCTAGTTTCTGCATAAACCAGTGCACACTTAAATAATGTATTTGTCTCCTCTGTAGGCAATTGTGCTTTCCACACTGCATTATTCTTCTAGAAATAAAGTCCACTTTGGCTAGTGCTTCACAGGTAACAGGATTTAAAAAATGTTGCTGGATGACTGGAGATATGATGTCTTCCTTTTACTTCAAGTATAAAGCTCATGCACATTCAGCAGCTCCCTTTAATTTGCAGCATGTTCTGAAAATATGGTTGATAAAAAGTTGCTATGTGCCTTAGGTGTTGTCTTTTCCATCACATACTTCTATTATTGAGGTAGGGCACAATCCTCACTCTCTTATTTTATTTGCTTCATTTTCAATCCTACTGCGCACAAAAGCACATCAGGCTAATGCTTCAATGATTAACTCTTCTGACTTTCATTTGAGGTGGATAAAAAGTGGTAGTGAGTGGGCCTTTGAGAGCCATGTGGGGAGCAAACCTTTAAAGAGCTTTCATTTCTGTCCCATCATCTCAAATTATCTTGTTTACCCCCTGAATTTTGAGCAGGTACCATTACTGCACTCAGTTGTCCACATCGCTCTTTTGAAGGGAAAATTAATTCTGAATTACTGGCCCTATAACTGCCTACTCTTTCACATCATCTGTCAGCAAAATAAGCAGACGAAAGCTGGCTAAGTGGGTTTCTGTTAGCTGCCATTCAAAAGAAAGGGACAGGTGTTGAATGAAGCTTCTTTTTCCAACTGCTAGTGAACAATACATATAGGAGATGTTTAATCGCTTGCATCCACCTGCACTCTTGTAATTTCTTGGCTTTATTGATTTTAATGAAAATATTAAGTGCACTTCAGGAGCAGCAGCTAAGTGACATGTTGATTGAAATATACAGGAAAATGTATAATGGAAGCAGGCTATTAGAGTTTTAATAGAATCTGAAAGAAGTAACATCTAGAGCACATTTCCCCCTGCTATTCTTATGCTTATAGCAAATTCTGAGATGAGTAATTGGAAGCTGAATAAATGTTTGATTGTTGTTGAAGAAGCCTTTCACCTTAATAACCTAATTTTTTTTGAATAAAGTGACGCAGGCTTTTTGGCTTATTTTATTCCATTAGGTACCCTTCAGGGTGCCACATAAACACAGGAAAATATGGGTATGAACAGTATCCAAAATAATGATAATTCATCATTCTAAACAACAACAGCTTTACAATGTAGACATCAAAAGCACAATTTCTGTTTCAGTAAAACTCTGTATGACTGGTTTGGAGTTTGCCTGAAGCTGCATTCTCTTCTCTTCTCTTTGGAGGACTTTGGACTTAGAGGAGCAAGCAATCCAAAAGCAAAGTCAGGTTTGGTTCAGGGATACCATTCAATGACTCCTTGGAGTCAGCTTTGAACACGCTGGTATCAGTTATTGCAACTCAACCCTGTGCTGGAAGAGATATTCCCCATCAGACCTTTCCAGAATTTGCATGTTCCACAGCTGAAGAGTCCTTACATAAAAATCACTTCATGTGTAAATTTGTCTGTTATTTTTCTGTACCACTCTAGTTCTACTTTACCTATTTTGATATGGGCAAGGTAGAACTATGGGCAGCACTCAGAGTCACTATCGTAACAGAAATTTATGGAGAGGCATAAAGTTATTTTTCATTTTTTCTCTGCATATTTTCTTAATGACTATATCCTAATTTTCTATTTGCCTTTTAAATGTTGAGTGAACACTTTTCAAACTAGCTTTTATAAAGTCAAGACTTTTCTCCTCAGGACTAAAAATCCAATTCCAATCCTGTTTTGAAAGTTTTGGATTTTTATTCCTCTATACATTACTTCACAGTTATCTACATTGAATTTCATTTGCTATTTTGCCCTGTTACTCAGGCTTTCATCCAGCTCCTAGTAAGTAGTCTTTGTCCTCACCAGCCTAGAAGACACAGTATCATTGCTGTCTTTTCCAGATCATTTGCAAATATGCTGAATAATATAGATTCCTGTGGGGTTCCGCTAGTGAGCTACTTCCTGCTTTTTCTTTTCTATCTTTTATTTTTTATGCATACATAGATGAGTATTTACTTTTATTCCAAGAGTACCTTAGTTTCTTTGTCAAACTTCAATGATGGATTTTATGAAATGTCTTGGAATACCAACTGATCTATCTTGTCACTGTGCTTGGTGCCTCTTTTAAGAAATAGCAATAGATTAGTGAGACATTATTTCCCTGTGTAGAAGCCATGTTGATGCTTCTTCAAGACATCATATTTAGTCATGTAGTTGATAAATATTCTTTAGCTTAATTGCAATTGTTGTGTCTGATATGCACATCAGGCTTCCTGGTGCGTAATTCCCAAGTGCTCTCCTGTCACTTTTCTAAAAAAATTTTAGCATGCTGGCCACCATCTATTCCTATGACACCAAAAGAGTTTAAAATGAGAAATAACATGTTGCATTTGTAGCTTGGCTATTTCAACCTTGAGTTCCTTTAAAGCTCTTGGGTGAATACCGTCTGTTCCTGGTGATTTGTTACTGTTCATTACAAGCAACTGGGATGTGCAGGTTGCACTGAACATCTCAATAGTGAATATGATAGAAAGGGAATATGTTGGGAATTATGGAAATATCTTAAAAGTAAAGATAACCTGATTATGGTTGGTATTGAAGGCAGTAATTTGTACTGAGTTGCCTCTTGCTCATCCCAAAAATTCAGCTGTGTGGATACAGCAAAGAAGAGGGTGCTAAAAACCATGCAGCAGTAAATAAAGTTATCAGGAAATATAATGTGAAAAAACAGAAAAAGTTGCCATGATTATTCCATGTAAAACTCAAATTGGAATAAGAAAGTATGAGAAGAGTAGAGAGGAAATACAGGCATAAACAAGCTAATTCTTGTGAAATGGCATTAAAAAAATATTCTTTCTATACATACCAGTTTGTGGAAATGTTCAAATATGTACACCCATCCTTCTCACATAGTCACTGGAAGGAGAATGAAGAATTTGTGTTCATGCAAATAAACCTCTTTAGAATTAAGCAGAGGACTACTTGCTCTTAATTTGTTTCCCACATCTAGATTCTTCGTCCTACATAGGCAAATCTCATTTAAGTGAACTCTTTAAGAAAGTATGAAGTTCTAAATATTTTTTCATACAGTTTCCTAAACATCACTTTCACTTATTACATTGTCAGCATATTACAGGTGTTCACATCATAGGATTCTAGTTGGGTCTCCTGAAAATCTGCAATAGAAAAGGAAGCAAATCTGAAAGACAGATAAATGTTTTTACTAATGACAATAATACTTTTTTTGTGTGTGAAGGCTATTGTATTTTAAATAATAACGTGAGAAAGAGGGTATTTTATTTTGGAATAAAAGTAACTGAATTTACAACAAGCATGATGACTTTGGAGATAGGCAGATTACTAAATTTGAAAAGTATATTAGTTCAGTAAATCTTGAAAAAAATCCAGTCTATTTTTCAAGTGTGGATATGGTTCTGAATAATTTTGGTCAGTATTCAGAATTCTGGATAGATTTTTCTTCAATATTATTGGTGGAATCAGCTTTTTGTTTTTCATCTTCCCTGAAATCCAAATCACAGAATCACAGAATCACCAAGGCTGGAAAAGAACTTTAAGATCATCAAGTCCAGCCTATGACCAACACCACCACATCAGCTAGACCATGGCACTAAGTGCCACATCCAGCCTTTCTTGAACACATCCAGGGACGGTGCCTCCAACACTTCCCTGGGAAGTCCATTCCTATATCTAATCATGTTCTCCGTGAGGAAGTGCCTCCTAATATCCGACGTAAACCTCCCCTGGTGCAGCTTGAGGCCATGCCCTCTTGTCTTGTCACTAGTCGCCTGGGAGAAAAGCCCAGCCCCATCCCTGTAAGGCTTTTCCTCTAGTCCCTTCACCAGTCTCGTTGCTCTCCTCTGGACCTGCTCCAGTAGCTCAATATCCTTCTTGAAGTGAGGGACCCAGAACTGTACATAGCACTTGAAGTGAGGCCTCACCAGTGCTGAGTACAGGGGGAGAATTACATCCCTTCTCCTGCTGGCCACACTGTTCCTGATGCAAGGCAGGATGCCATTGGCCTTCTGGGCCACCTGGGCACACTGCTGGCTCATGTTCAACCTGCTGTCAGACAGCACTCCCAGGTCTCTGTCTGGGCTGCTCTCCAGCCACTCTTCCCCCAGTCTGTAGCACTGCCTGGGGTTGTGGCCAAAGTGCAGGACCCTGCACTCGGTCTTGTTGAATTTCATGCCATTGGTCTCAGCCCATCAACCCAGCCTGTCCAGGTCCCTCTGCACCTTCTTCCTACCCTCTGGAAGATCAACACTCCCCCCCCAGCTTGGTGTCATCTGTGAACTTACTGAGGGTGGACTCAATCTCCACATCCAGGTCATCAGTAAAGATGTGGAATAGGGCCCAGTACTGATCCCTGGAGAACACCACGGGTCACTGGACGCCAGCTGGATGCAGCTTCATTCACCATCACTCTCTGGGCCCGGTCATCCAACCAGTTTTTGACCCAGAAAAGGTGGACCTGTCAAAGCCCTGGATTGCTAGATTCTCCAGGAGGATGCTGTGGGAGACCATGTCAAAGGCCTTTCTGGTCACATCCACATCCAGTAGGCAGGTCATCCAGTCATAGAAGAAGATGAGATTGGTCAGGCAAGACCTTCCTTTCCTAAATCCATGTTGGCTGGACCTGATCTCCTGGTTGTCCTCTACATGCCACTTGATGGCACTCAGGGTGATCTGTTCCATAATCTTGCCAGGCACCAAGGTCAGGCTGACAGGCCTATAGTTCTTTGGATCATCCTTCCTGCCCTTCTTGTGGATGGGTGTCGCACTGACCAACCTCCAGTCATCTGGGACCTCCTCAGTCAGCCAGGACTGGTGACAAATGATGGAGAGTGGCTTAGCCAGTTCTTCCGCCAGCTTCCTCAGCACTCTAGGATGAATCTTATCTGGACCCATGGACTTGTTGGGATCTAAGTGCCGCAGCAAGTCCCTAACTACTTCCTCCTGGATTACAGGGGGCAGATTCTGCTCCACATTCCTGTCTACCAAGGCAGGAGCCCCATTGTTCTGAGGGTAGCTATTCTTTTTGTTAAAGACTGAGGCAAAGAAGGTTCTAAGCACCTCAGCCTTTTCCTTGTCCTCTGTTACTAAGTTCCCCCCCTCATTCAATAAGGAATGAAGATTTTTCCCTGACCCTCCTTTTATTATTAATGTATTTATAAAAACATTTTTTATTATCCTTTACAGAGATGGCTAGTTTAAGATCTAGCTGAGCTTTGGCATCTCTAATTCTCTTTCTACATGACCTTACAATACCCTCAAATACTTCGTGGTTCACCTGCCCCTTTTTCCATAGTTGATACACTTGTATTTCTGAGTTCTCGTAATAGTTCTCCGCTCAACAAGGCCGGTCTTCTTCCCCTCTGGCTCCTTTTTCAGCACACAGGGACAACCTGCTCCTGCGCCTTCATAATTTCATTCTTAAAGTAAGCCCAGCCTTCCTGGGTTCCTTGTATTTGAGGGCTGCTTCCCAAGGGACTCTCCTAACCAGTGTCCTGAAGAGACCAAAGTCAAGCCTTCGGAAGTCCAAGATAGAGGTTTTGCTGACCCTCCTAACTTCTCCACATATTGAAAATTCTATCATATCATTGTTGCTGTGCCCAAGACAACCTCCAACCACCACATCTTCCATCAGCCCTTCCCTGTTCGCAAGCTGTAGGTCCAGCATGGCACTACCCCCGGTAGGTTCACTTACCAGCTGTAGCAGGAAGTTACCTTCTATACATTCCAGAAACCTCCTGGATTTTCCCCTTTCTGCTCTGATGTACTTCCAGCAGACATCTGGTAAGTTGAAGTCTCCCTGTCTTAAAAGACAAGAGGCAGCTACAAGAAAAACATGCAGTAATATTATTTAATTTGAAATATTTATTTAAAAGGGGAAATATTTCTGTCATTCTAATTGTAATGAATGACAACAACTTTATCTTGTTTTTAACACTGAGCATAGCATTATAGGCTGTGTTTTTGTCTTTTTGTGACTGTTAGCACTCAAGAACTGTGGTAGTTAGGTGAAATGTAAGCACAGGAAAAAAGAAAGCCTACATTCTGAAAATTCTGAAGTTTTGTTATTGTTTTCATTAGCAGTATAGCTGACAAGACTGTAACTGACTCTGAATATCCTTGTCATCAATGGCTATTCTAAAAGGAACCAATTCTCAGCTCCTGGTATGGTATATTTGTACAGTGTCCTTAAAAGTAAAGTATTACTTACAAGCTCAGAATTGTCTTTGTGAGTTCAGACCATTTTTAAAATGTGTTTAACTGGGCATTTCTTACACATTGAAGTCCATTCAACAAACACTTAAATATTTGATCAGGTTTTGGAAGCCTCATTTTCATGGACATTTTATTTTTCTCTAGATGATATGATTGTGTTCATTTTATTTTTAATCTGAGATAAATTTTATTTCTTAATAAAGTCCAAGGTAGTAATTTTGATTAAAATATTCTCCAGTAAGCCTTGTAATATTTTTTAGCTCCTTTAATGTTATTATTTTGTTAAATTCAGAACAACTAATGGCTTAGCCAAGAAGAGAAGTATAGGGGATCCTGTCCATTTGGACTGATGATTGGCATTTTGAAAACAGTAGGGGAGATGAAACAGAGTTCTTTATTCTAGTTTACTATGCAAGTGTGTTCAGCAATGTATGCTGTAATCTATGGTATGAACCACAAACTTTACTCACTGCTGCAGCAACGAGGTAGCAAGATGTTTTTGTTTGTCCAGAGTGTAGTACTGCAGTCAGTATCTAACTCTCAAAGCTTAGCCAGAAGCCATCAAAAGACATATTGCGGACAACAAACTTTTCTGTGAACCTGAGTCAGTTTATTGGTGTAGATGTTACAGGATAAGAAATATCAAAAACAAAATCTTGAAGCAGCCTGTATTGTCAACAAATAAAAATTGAGTTCAATTCATTACATTTTGACAGGATGTTATTTAAAGTCATGTAAAATGCCTCCTGTAAATCTTGATATAAACCGAAGGCATATAGGTATTTTGATTTATAGCTGTATTTTAATAGGAAAAATTCCACTGCCAAACACTGTTGACTGTGGTCCCAAATTTAAAGACAGCATACAAATATGAAGAAGACAAATTAATGTGTGTAAATTCTGTAAGTTGCATTATCACTTCTAACTATTTCTATGTGCTCTTTAACTTCTAAACTCAGAATAGAAACTGGTATTTAGCCAAATATCATTCCATGTAATTCTTTTCACAAATGGATTAATTAGCAGGAATCTTTGGAAAGTAAAAAGACAGCAGTTTTGAAGAGTTGCATATATAACTCATGGCTTGTACAGCTGCAGTGGTTTGTAATTTTTTTTTCACTAAAATAATAACAAATAGTAATCACACTCAACCCTTCTATTGTCACAACTTATATTCTGCAGAAAAACAACAAAAAAATATTACATTTTTTTTTAGGTCTGAAAAACAGTGTTATTACCTTTATCTGCTGACTTAGCTGCTGGTTCATAAAGATTTAACATACATGTTTTACAGATAAATATGCATGAAAAAAATGGGGGTTTCATTTTATTTAATGACTCTTGTCCTGTCTAATATTAATTAGCCATAAGATATGACTCTACTAGACATCCAGTGTCTAATCTACTGTGCCTTAATCATGCAAGAATATATCTGTCTGCAAAAATTGTGACAAGATTAAGCATAATGAGTTAACACACTGCAAAAGATTTTGTTCATTTCAGTGAGTAACATTAGAAAAGTTATTCTGAGCAAATACCTTTTTGCTAGCTGTGGAGAATATCAGCTACAACAAGCAAAGTACTTTCATGTGGAAAAAAATAAAACAACCCTTGAAGTGTCTGATGAATATTTTATCACACTTGCAACTTGAGGAGTGTTCTAACATATCTCTTTGTAGTTTAGTCTGCACTGGGTTAGAGAATGTCATATTTACTCATATCAAAAAACACAAGTCACATATAAAAGACTACATTTGAAATTGAAATGTAGGCTACACTTGAACTCTCTAAATTCTCTTTACCTTTTGGAAAAACAGCAGGGACTTTTAGGGACCTGAAATGTCCTATGAGTTTTAGGATAAAAAGGTAACCATTTAAAGAAGGATGTTTCTCTTCTGATAAATTACTTCCACTATAAATTAAATAAAATACTATTTATTGCGCTGTACCAAGCCTTTCTTGGCATTTCATAACCTCCCTTCCTTTCCAGACTGCCTGTTTTCGGTGTATGTCCCATATAGTAAATCTTAAATTGGAGTAAAGTAACACGCCACTAATTTAAAGAAAAGTAATACTAGAACAAGGTTGTAATTATAATGTCTTTTAAGAAACAAATATAAATACAGGGAGTTATAAAAGAAACTTAGGAAAAATAAGGTATAGAATTGCACAGTTAATGTAAGATGGAAACCTGAAATTTATCCTCCAATCAATGACTGTATAATAGCACTATGACAAAGCAGCAGTTGTAGCTTCAGATTAGATTAGTCTAATTATTGTAGACAAATGAGATTACAAATTCTGTGGCTGTCTGACTAAAAAATAATTTTAAAGAATCATAAAATTAGGAAAAGTTCACTCTTACGTGTTTTATGCAAGAAATTCACTAATTTTCAAATAGGTCTGCAGGGAGGAAGTGCAGCAGATCATGCGTAAAAATGAATAGGGTCACAGAATGCAAGGTCATATCAAATATGATTTGACCTCCTCTGCATCAGAAACCACTACATTTAATTCAGATGTTTCTTTTCTAAAGCAAGTACCGTGACTGTGATTAATGAACACTTGTGTACTACCTAACCCTCAGCGCTGCCTGGCACCTGTGAGAGGGAGGGCTATTTTTTTTGTCAGAGAGGAAAAACCTGAACTGCTAAGCCACTATGCTATGCATTTCTGAAGTTATGATTTGGAGTTAATTTTTAAAAATATTTTTTACATGTGAAAATGAAACCTGTCCAGCAAATACTGCTGACACAAGCTAATGAAATAAGAAAAAAAAATGCAAGTAGTTTAGAATTCAATTCTGCCAAACAGATGAATTTTTAAACCTCATTGTATTGAATGAAACACAGCCATGCTGTGATTGTAGTTATGGAGAAATGCCGTTTGAAATCAATAAAACAGCATGTTTTCCCCAACACTACAACTTTCCAGTCAATAAAATATCAAGTTATCTGATATAAAAATAAAGCATTTAGGTAGATTTCTTGAGAAGGAAAGGCTAACTTTTTTCTGACAGAGTTTATGGATAATACTTTCCCAGCTTGTTTCCCAATATGGCTTTTAATTTAATAACATTTAAAAGAAGTTCCGAATCTAGATTACAGATGTGTCCGACCAACACTACCTATCTTTTCCTCAGCATCTCCTAGACAAATCTTTATATAGCAATGCTTGTTCTTGAGAATATTCAGGGTGTAAGAACTTAGCTTTCTTTGTTGTTACACAAAAAAATTGTCATTTTTGAATATGAGTAATCCTCATGTGTGTTTATTGAAAGACAGCATCGTAGCTGGGGAGTAAAGGGAAGAAAAAGACTACACGTGATTTGCATTTGCCAGTGAAGCAAGAATCATATTGGCTTGGGTAATGCTGCCCTTTATTGTAACTGAGTAGGTTGGTGCTGACCAGTGCCAAAAAAAAAAAAAAAAAAAAAAAAGTATATGTAAATACTGTGTTATGCAGCAAACTCTAATGTTTCTTCCAGTGCTTGTCCCTCACAGAGAGAGAAAACTGGATGAAAACAAGCATTGTTTGTGTTGTGGGTTGCAGTCAGTTGTGGACTCAACTGTCCTGTTACTGTCATGAGAAGGGAGACTCCTTTTCTCACCCTGCTCTTCTGCAATGCTCCCTTGAGGAAACACTGCCTTCATTGTGGGTCTGAGATTTTATGTCTTGTGTGTGTACATAGACCCCCTTACATGTATGTATATTTACTTTTATATACACCCATTGTATGTATTCACATGTTATACACATGCAGAGCCTGTATATCATAAATGAGACTGACACTCAGTGACAATGGTGAATGAGTTGAAGCATTAAAAGGTGTAAGTCTGAGCTTGTTGAAAATATTGGCCAGGGAACACAGCACATAGATTGTGCTATTTCCAGTCATGCAAGGGAAATATAAAGGAAAGAAATGACTTTGCCCATATTGGTTCTTCCTGAGAAACTAAGTCTGTGGAGTAAGGTCTGAAGGGAAGAAAATAAAAGATGTATTATCTCTATGTAGTTACAATGAATTCAGCTGGATCTACAATGGGTCCCAATCACCATTAGCTGGGCTTAGAAAGGGAGGTCTAAGAGACAAGGATGCATTAAGATGAAATGTATACACCGTTTTAATGGGGAATGGACTGCAAGAATGCTTTCATTTTAGTTTTTTGTGCCTTCTCAAAGCACCTCCTCCTTGCAAAGTAGAGTGGTGTGGCATTCAGAATGTACAGTGCTTGTCTCGAACAATCCAAGAGATAAGTGATGGACTTTGGCACTCAGGATATCTGTTGTCTGTCTTGTGGCATCTGAGAGTTGAACAACATTTGTTGATGGACTAAAGAGATGTTTCAGCAACCCACTCAACAGTTTTGCTTCCCCTCCTGCAATGTGTACCTGAGAACTGGGGAGTTTAATGTGGGACATGCTGAGCTTGGAAAAAGAAAAAGGATATCTACAGCTGGTGCTGGGAACAGAGTATTCAGTGATAACCAGGCCTTGATATGATATCTTATGAAAACCACCAACTTAGCAGGACAAGACAAAGAGTGCTGGTCTCAAGCCACTTCTTAGGACTGAAACTCCACTGCAATAAACTAATCCTGTGGTGCCAGTTGTCTCAACCTCCTCTTTGAAATGGCTGGTCTTAACATTTAGCCAAACAAAGACTATCTGCAGAACATAGCCCTGGAGCCATACCTACCCCCCTGCTATCTCGGAGGAGCACAGAGAAGATAGCAGGATTTTCTCCCTTATTCAGGGAGAAAAGTGGGGGTGCAGTGGGCAAGAACTGTATAAAAATCTGTGACACTATGGGTGCATTGGAAGCACTTCCCCACCAGGAACCACTTTCCCCACCGACGACATCGCTGGACTGTGGTGGTAACTATGCTCTTGCTTGCTGTCCTCTGTATTTCTGCTTTCTCCTTTCTTTTCTGTCTCTGTTTTCCTCCCTGTCCTATCCGCTCTAGGGACTTTGCTGTGTTACTCTAATAAAAGTTTGTTGTGCGTGTGACATCTGACCTCGTTTGCGTCTTAATTTCACCATTTGGGATCACCTTTAATAAAAAAGTGCCACGTATCCGAATACCGGATCGTGAGAGGTGGTATTCCCCACACTCTACGCAATACCTGGGCTGTGCTCAGCCCCACCTCTCATAAGCAATCAGGCCTCCAAAGCTAACACTTTTCCAGAATTTACAACAGGATCTAAAACTCTTGTGGAACTTACACAGTGAAGAGATGATTGTATCAGCCTTAATCCCCATGAAATCCTTTTGGTTACAAAATCGTTAAGAACCTTTGACCCTGCAGAAGCACAGAGCCTCAAGGTATATTTTTTTATATTGAATCTAATAAGCCCAGCAGACGTGGGATTCATGGAATAAAATGTTATTATCATGAAAAGTAAAGCACACATTTTAACAAAAGGATACCTGATAACTTATGAAGTCTGTATAGTCTAAATGCAAATCTACTAACCAATTGAAGTGTCTCTCAGACTTCAATGGGGCAGTGCTCATTCCCAGAGATGCTCCAGCATGCTGGTACATTTTGTGAATTGTCTGAACATCTTAGTGTTTTCTAAAAAGCTTTTGCACTGAAGATAGTGAAGGTGTGAGAGCAAATTCTCTGGGAATTCAAGGTCTCCTTGAAAGCCCACTTTTGAAATTTCTGTGAGTAACTAGTTTGTTTAGACTTTTTTCTCCTCAAACTTATTCCACTGCATTCCCTCACGAAAATAACTGAATGAAAGATAAACCACTTAGTAAGAGAAAAGGCAGGAACAGACTAATATGTGTGTGACATTCCCCATCAAAAGGCACACTGAAAGAGATACAGTTAACATTTAGCATACAGGGAGTGGAAGCTGAGGGCAGGTATTCTGGGAGGATTACAGAGAGGTTGTCCGACCAGCTATGGATCAGGTTAGGAAAGCCAAACCCCTGCTATAATTAAAACTTGCCAGGGATATTAGGAACAATAAGAAAAGCTTCTATAGGTATGCTGGGGAGAAAAGGACAATCAAGGACAATTATTGTCCTCAAGGAACAAACCTTCTCTCCTGAAGGAAACAGGAGAAGTAGCAACACAGGATGTTGAGAAGGCTGAGGTCCTCAAGAACTTCTCTGGCAAGTGATCCAGCCTCAACAAAGAGACCTCAACAGGTGAAAGCACAGACTGGGAGAATGGATTACCCCCCACTGTAGGAGTAGAGCAGGTTTGTGACCATCTAAAGAACCTGAAGTTGCATAAATCTATGGGACCTGAAGGGGTTCATCTATGGGACCCAATGGGATTCACCCACAGGTGCTGAGGGAGCTGATGGATGCAATTGCTAAGCCTCTGTCCATCATATTTGAGAGGTCATGGCAGTCTGGTGAGGTTCCTGCTGGTTGGAAAAAAGTGAAGTTAGACCCTGTTTCTAAAAAATGGAAAAAGGAAGACCCACGGAAATACAAGCCAGTCAGTCTCACCTCTGTGCCTGGCAAGGTCATGGAGCCGTCCTCCTGGAAATTCTGGTGAGGCACATGGAATATAAAGAAGTGATTGGTGACAGCCAACATGGCTTCACTAAGGGCAAGTCATGCCTGACCAGTCTGGTGACCTTCTACAACAAGGCTACAGAGAAGGTGGATGGTGGCAGAGCAACTGCATCTACTTGGATTTGTGCAAGGTGTTTGACACTGTCCCACATGACATCCTGGTCTCCAAACTGACAAGGCATGGATTTGACAGATGGATCACTTGGTGGATAAGAGATTTTCTGGATGGCCTCACCCAGAGAGTTGTAGTCAATGGCTCAATGTCCAAATGGAGGCAGGTGGTGAGTGGTGTCCCTTAGGGGTCAGTACTGGGACCAGTGCTGTTTAACATCTTTGCTGGAGATATGGACAGAGGGACTGAGTGTATCCTCAGCAAGTTTGCTGATGACACCAAGCTGTGTTGTGTAGTTGATACCCTAGAAGGAAGGGACGCCATCCAGAGGGACCTTGACAGGCCGGAGAGGTGAGCCAGTGCCAACCTCATGAAGTTCAACAAGGCCAAGTGCAGGGTCCTGCACCTGGGTCAGCACAACCCCAGGCACAAACACAGGCTGGGGGGAGAATGGATTGTGAGCAGTCCTGAGGAGAAGGACTTGGGGGTGGTAGTGGATGAGAAGCTCAACATGAGCTGCCAGTGTGTGCTGGAGCCCTGAGAGCCAATTGTGTCCTGGGCTGCATCAAAAGAAGTGTGGCCAGCAGGACCAGGGAGGTGATTCTGCCCCTCTGTTCTGGTCAGACCCTACCTGGAATACTGTGTACAGTTCTGGTGCCCTCAGCACAAGAAAGATACAGACGTGTTGGCGAGGGTCCAGAGAAGGGCCACCAAGATGACCAAAAGCCTGGAGCACCTCTGCTATGAAGACAGGCTGAGAGTGTTGGGGGTGTTCAGCCTAAAGAAGAGAAGGCTCTGGGGAGACCTTATAGACACCTTCCAGTACTTGAAGGGGCCTCCAGGAAAGCTGGGGAGGGGCTTTTCATCAGAGAAGACAGTGACGGGAGAAGGGGTAATGGTTTTAAACTGAGAGAGGGTAGATTTAGATTAGAGATTAGGAAGAAACTCTTCACTAGAAGGGTGGTGAGGAACTGGAATGGGTTGCCCAGGGAGGTTGTTGATGCCCCATCCCTGGAGGTTTTTAAGGCCAGGTTGGACAAGGTTTTGTGCAACCTGGTGTAGTAGTAGGGTTCCCTGCTCATGGCAGGGGAGTTGTAACTGATGATCTCTCTTGTCCCTTCCAACCTTAATGATTCTATGATTCTATGATTCATCTTGCAGTGCTTAAGATAGCTGAATGTGTTATCTGCCAGTGCTTGGCATGTAGAGATAAAGAAAAATGTACTACCTTGGTTTTTCCAAAGTGGTTCTTTCCATCCATGCTCAAGTATAATCCTTCTATAATGAATCTATAAAGGTAATAATCCCTGAATCTTTTTTTCTAAAGAACTCCAATCTGTGTTTTCTTGAAGAGCATTTCTTGCTGAAACAGCAATCTATACTGTTTCTGGTGCATACGTTGTTTCTGGTGACAGATCTATCTTTGTTTTCTCATTCATACATCAGTGACTTCATTGCCTTTACTCTTTCTTCTTTGTTTAAAAGAGTACAGAGGTAACGGAGGAGAGAATTGTCTCCTCTGTGGAATCCCAGTGAGTACTTCTGTTGATGACAGAACAGGCCAGGCTCACTAGATTTTTACTCTTTTTTCAGAAATAAATGTAGTCTACCATACTAATAGAAGTAAAAATATATGCAGAGTAGAAATGAAAATAAAAGCCATTATGACTTTAAATTTGTATATGCAGGAACAAATGCAGATCAGAAGGAGCTGAGGAAAGGATTTTTTCAGAGCAGAAGAATGTCTGAGTATTTGCTGTTCAGCTCAGTCTTCAGAAAAGGGGAGCAATTCATGTAATCCATGAAATAAAAAATGTATTAGGAAGGCTTGCTGTGTGATTTTCAAAGATATAGCACGCGGCAGCAGTGAGAGCGCAGAGCGGCAGCGGTGAGAGCTGCTCCTTTAATTACTGAGGATTAGAGAAGAGACCGGGCTTCCCGGAGACGGCGAAGCCGGAGCAGAGCGAGGAGACCCGAGTCTGAGCGGGAATCCTGAGAGGAGCAGCAAGGCTGACGTGGCAGGGGTGTGGCTGAGAACCGGGGCAAGGTTTAAAAGCGGCCATCTCGGCAGCTCCCTCAGAGCACGCGGCAGCGCAGAGCGGAGAGCGGCAGCGGCAGGAGCAGGGAGTGAAGTGGCGCGAGGGCTGGGAGCGCGAGGGCAGGGGGAGAGCGGCGTGAGTGGAGGCAGGAAGCAGAGAACACCAGTAAATTTCTCTAGCATGGTGGCAACACGCCCTAAAACTGTATTGAAGAAGGATATGGGAACTCAGACGGAGGTTCTGAGCAGGCATGCAGCCGTGCAGGTCTCTGGCTGCAGCGAGTGCCTGAGCCTGGCACTGGTGCCAGAGGGAGCCAGTGGCACCGCGTGTGTGCGGTGTGAGCAAATCAATGATCTCCTCAGGCAGGTGGTTAAACTGACAGAGGAGGTTGAAAGACTAAGAACTATCAGAGAATGTGAGAGCGAAATAGACTGGTGGAGCCAAACCCTGAGGCAAGGGCAGGAGGAAGAGATGCTAGAACAAGTGATGGATCCCCTCCCCTCCTGTTCTCAGACAGAAGGAGAGAACTTTAGGAACATGGAGGAATGGAGGGAGGTCCGTCCTCGGAGAGGCAAGAAAAAACCCTCCCAACTCCGTCCATCCTCCGAATTGCCCTTGAAGAATAGGTACGAGGTCTTGGAACTTCAGGGAAAGGAAAATGAAGCTGGAGTGACAGATTTGTCTAGTGAACCGCCTATGACTTGTCACTCAGCTCCACGACTTAGGACTTCTTCAACTAAGAAGGAAAGGAGGGTAATTGTGGTGGGTGACTCCCTTCTGAGGGGAACAGAAGGGCCCATCTGTAGACCTGACCCATCCCACAGGGAGGTCTGCTGCCTCCCTGGGGCTCGCATTAGAGATGTTAAAAGGAAACTCTCTAGTATGGTAAATCCATCTGATTACTACCCACTGCTGATTTTTCAGGTTGGCAGTGACGAAATTACTACAAGAAATGTAAGGGCAATGAAGAGAGACTTCAGGGCCCTGGGATGGCTAGTTAGGGGGTCTGGAGCACAAGTCGTGTTTGCCTCCATACCTCCTGCAAGAATGGGTGGAGAGATAAGCAGGAAGAGTTTAATGATGAACGAATGGCTAAGAGACTGGTGCCAAAGGCAGGGCTTTGGCTTTTTTGATCATGGGCTGCTCTATGAGACACCTGGCCTGATGGTGGCAGGTGGGATGCACCTGTCCCAGAGGGGGAAAAGGCTTTTGGGGCAGGACTTAGCAGGGCTCATTGAGAGAGCTTTAAACTAGATGTGAAGGGGGAAGGGGAGAAAACTGTGTCTGTTGGGGACAAGCCCATGAGGAACATACCAGGGCCTGTAGGAGGATGGGCTAAGGAGGATTTAGTCCCACCGATGTGCTCTACTTGTTTCCTGAAATGCCTGTACACCAATGCACGCAGCATGGGGAATAAACAGGAAGAGTTAGAGGTCTGTGTGCGGTCTAAGGGTTATGATCTGGTAGCAATAACAGAGACATGGTGGGACAGCTCACACGACTGGAATGTGGCCATGGATGGCTATGTGCTTTTTAGGAAAGATCGGTCGGTGAAGCGAGGTGGTGGAGTTGCCCTTTATGTGAGAGAGCAACTAGAATGTATTGAATTTTGTACAGGGGCTGATGAGGGGCAAGTTGAAATTCTATGGGTAAGAATTAAAGGACAGGGTAGTATGGGTGACACAGTTGTGGGGGTCTACTACAGACCTCCTGATCCAGATGAGGAAGTTGATGAGGCTTTCTACAGGCAGCTGAAAGCAGCCTCACAACTACAGTCCTTGGTCCTCATGGGAGATTTTAACTATCCCGATATCTGCTGGAAGACTTATACAGCCAACCTTTCACAGTCTAGGAGGTTCCTCCAATGCATTGATGACAACTTCTTAATGTAAATGGTGGATAAGCCGACTAGAAGAGGAGCGCTGCTGGATCTTGTGCTCACCAACAAGGAGGGCCTTATTGAAGCAGTGGTGGTCAATGGCAACCTTGGCTGCAGTGACCATGAGATGGTGGAGTTCAGGATCCTGTGTGGGAGGAACAGAATTTCCAGCAGGACCAGAGCCCTGGACTTCTACAGAGCAAACTTCGACCTCCTCAACCAATTGTTAAGGGAAGTCCCA
Organism: Apus apus; assembly: GCF_020740795.1. Taxonomy (NCBI): domain Eukaryota; kingdom Metazoa; phylum Chordata; class Aves; order Apodiformes; family Apodidae; genus Apus; species Apus apus. The sequence goes on along the minus strand of NC_067312.1, from coordinate 42,734,003 downwards.
TGGGACAGAGTGCTAGAAGGTAAAGGGGCTCAAGATAGCTGGACAATATTCAAGGACCACTTCTTGCAAGCACAGCATCAGTGTGTCCCAATGGGTAGAAAATCTCGTAAGGGAGCTAGGAGACCAGCGTGGTTAAAAAAGGAACTGCTGGGGAAACTCAAGTGGAAGAGGAAAATCTATAGATCATGGAAGGAGGGACTGGTCACTTGGGAGGAATATAGGAATGTTGTCAGGGAATGTAGGGAGGCAACTAGGAAAGCTAAGGCCTCCTTGGAACTTAACCTTGCAAGTCGGGTTAAGGATAGTAGAAAGGGCTTTTTCAAATACATAGCCAACAAAGCTAATACCAGAGGCAATATAGGCCCACTGCTGAATGAGGTGGGTACCCTGGTGACAGAGGATATGAAGAAGGCAGAGGTGCTGAATGCCTTCTTTGCCTCTGTCTTTACTCCTGCAGGCTTTTCCCATGAGCCCCAGATTCATATAACCCCAGAAGTAGTCAAGATAGGTGAGGACATAGTAGATGAGGATTGGGTTAGGGATCAGTTGCATAATCTGGACATCCATAAATCGATGGGTCCAGATGAAATGCATCCAAGGGTGCTGAGGGAGCTGGCGGAGGTCATTGCTAGTCCACTCTCCATCATCTTCGGTAAGTCATGGGTAACTGGAGAGGTGCCTGAGGACTGGAGGATAGCAAACGTCACTCCAGTCTACAAGAAGGGCAAGAAGGAGGACCCGGGTAACTATAGACCGGTCAGCCTCACCTCCATCCCTGGAAAGGTAATGGAACAACTTGTCCTTGGCACTATCTCTAGACATATCAAGGAGATGGGGGTCATCAAGAGCAGTCAACATGGTTTTACCAAGGGTAAGTCATGTTTGACTAACCTCATAGCCTTCTATGAGGAAATTACTAGGTGGATAGATGATGGTAGAGCGGTAGATGTGGTCTATCTTGATTTCAGTAAAGCATTTGACACCGTCTCCCACAGCATCCTTGTAGATAAGTTGATCAAGTATGGGTTTGATGATCAGGCAGTGAGGTGGATCAAGAACTGGTTGAAAGGAAGAAGTCAGAGAGTTGTAGTCAATGGGGCAGAATCTAGTTGGAGGCCTGTGACTAGTGGAGTCCCTCAGGGGTCGGTACTGGGACCGGTGTTGTTCAATATCTTCATCAACGACCTGGATGAGGGTACAGAATGTACCCTCAGCAAGTTTGCTGATGACACCAAGCTGGGAGGAGTGGCTGACACACCAGAAGGCTGTGCTGCCATTCAGAGAGACTTAGACAGGCTGGAGACTTGGGCGGGGAAAAACCTGATGAAGTTTAACAAGAGCAAGTGTAGAGTTTTGCATTTGGGGAAGAAAAACGCCATGCACCAGTACAGGTTGGGGGCTGACCTGCTGGAGAGCAGTGTAGGTGAAAGGGACCTGGGGGTCATGGTAGACAGGAGGATGACCATGAGTCAGCAGTGTGCCCTTGTGGCTAAGAAGGCCAATGGCATCCTGGGGTGTATTAGAAAGGGTGTGGTTAGTAGGTCAAGAGAGGTTCTCCTCCCCCTCTATTCTGCATTGGTGAGGCCACATCTGGAATATTGTGTCCAGTTCTGGGCCCCTCAGTTCAAGAAGGACAGGGAAGTGCTTGAAAGAGTCCAGCGCAGAGCCACAAGGATGATTAAGGGAGTGGAACATCTCCCTTATGAGGAAAGGCTGAGGGAGCTGGGTCTCTTTAGTTTGGAGAAAAGGAGACTGAGGGGGGACCTCATCAATGTTTACAAATATGTAAAGGGTGAGTGTCAAGACGATGGAGTTAAGCTTTTTTCGGTGATGACCAGTGATAGGACAAGGAGTAATGGATACAAGTTGGAGCATAGGAGGTTTAAGATGAATATCAGGAAAAATTTTTTTACTGTAAGAGTGACAGAGCACTGGAACAGGCTGCCCAGAGAGGTTGTGGAGTCTCCTTCGCTGGAGACATTCAAAACCCGCCTGGACGCCTTCCTGTGTGATGTGCTCTAGGTGACCCTGCTCTGGCAGGGGGGTTGGACTAGATGATCTTTCGAGGTCCCTTCCAACCCCTAGGATTCTATGATTCTATGATTCTATGATATGTGAGATCTAGGTCTATTAGCAATTCCTGTGTCAGCCTTCTTTCATCTGCTTGTGAAATTCATTCTCTTACATGCATTTCAGAACTTGTAAGAAGTCAAAATGGACCCTGCTACTCAGTTTAAAAAGGCAGGTCTTCAGATAGCACCAGATATGACTATGGGAACTAAAAAGAAAGATGTTCCTCTGATAGCACTGACAGAAAGAACACAGATGTGTAAACCTCAACATTTGCATCCTGTTGCTTCACTTTTGTTGACTTTGCCTAGAAGCTGAAAACAAGCAAATTTGATTTTATATGTTGTTATATAGTGTGACAGAGTAATGTTATTTTGAGTGACTCTTGTTCGCTCTTATATGTTTTGGCTATAACTTCAGCATTTGTGTAGCTGAATAGGCTATGGTGGTTGATTCTGCAAGATTTGGACTTGGCATGTTGCATCCTACAGGATGGGGTGGATGTATCAGACACTTGTGAAGGATGTGAATGATGTCCTATTGTGTTCACCATTTAATCTGATTACTCTAGTTTATGATTTAATGAGATTACTGTAGTGTTGGCTAGGTGAATCCTAAGGCATAATTCCAGCAGAAGCTTTCTTAATCACCTAGTTTCTACTTGGCTCACAGTTTTCTTCTTCCCTGAGCAGGCTCTTCTCATCACCTTCAGATTCTAGCGTGAAACAACATTCGATGTTGGCCAGTATTTCAGATTTCAGGTCTATCTCATCAACCCCTACCACTGCATAAAGACTTTTAAGTATTGCCCTAACGCTTCGCTTAATGTCCTAAAATTCTATTTACTTTTTTTATGACTGCCATCTCTGAGTGTGATTTAAAGAAATATCCAGGGTTTGTTGGTTGTTTGTTTTTTTTTTTTCAGTAAATACAGTTAATGGAAACTTTTCTAGTTAATTCCAGTGTCCATAATTTTATATCAGCATACTACAAGTTATGGATGTTGTGACTCCCGTACTCAGGGTGACTTGAAAGTGGATATATTGGGCATACATACACCAAATCATCTCCCTTACTGATGAAACCCTCCAGCAAAAGTTGGAGGGTTTTTTTCTGTTGTTGTTGGTTTTTTTTGTTTGTTTACCCCCCACCCAAAAAACCATTGATTTTGCCTTAGCTGGTTATGTCACCACAACAACTGTGTCTGCTGTTCACTTTCTCCCCAATTTAGTAATGCAAGTGCTATGTTAACAAGATGTATAGCCATACAAAACACCAGCCTTCCCCTTCCCTTAATAATCATAGAATCATAGGATGTTTAAGGTTGGAAGGGACCTTGAAGATCATCAGATTCCAACCTCCCTGCCATGAGCAGGGACACCTCACTGTAGACAATGCTGCACAAAGCCTCATCCAACCTGACCTTGAACACCTCCAGGGACAGGGCTTCCACAACCTCCGTGGGTACCCTACTCCAGTGCCTTACTACCCTTGTGGTGAAGAATGTCTAACCTAAATCTCTCCTCTTTCAGTCTAAAACTGTTACTCCTTGTCCTGTCACTGACCTCTCTGGGGAGAATAATATCCTTCCCTGTGTTAAATTCCCAATATGAGACAATGTGAAACATCCCTTGAGAGATCAGTTTTGTCTATGCATGAGTGAGGATGGGGTCTGTGTATCAATACTAAGTGTTGTTTTGTCATTTATTTATTTATTTTATTTTGAAATGCATCAGTTAATATAAAATATTACGACTTCATGCAATTTTTGCCAGATATTTTGGATTTGGCAGGATAGAGTTGTTTTTTCTTCATAGTAGCTTGTACAGTGTATGTTTTGGATTTGTGCTAGAAAGAATGTTGGTAACACGGGGATGTTTTCATTATTGCTGAACAGTGCTTACACGAAGTCAAGGCCTTTTCTGCTTCTCAGACTGCCCTGTCAGTGAGTGTGCAGGGGATGAAAAAGAAGTTGGGAGGGGACATAGCCAGGACAGCTGACCCCAAATGACCAAAGGGATATTCCATACCATATGACATCGTGCATAGCATAAATCTGGTGGAAGAAGGAAGGGGGAGACATTTGGAGTTATGGCAAGTAACAGTTCTTCCCAAGTAACCATTACATGCCACGGAGCCCTGCTTACCAGGAAGTGGATGCACACCTGCCAGCATGGGAAGTAGTGAATGAATTCCTTGTTTTGCTTTCCTTGTGTGTAGCTTTTGCTTTGCCTATGAAACTATCCTTGTCTCTACCCATGGTTTTTTTCACTGTTACCCTTCCGATTCTCCCCTCTGTCCCACTGCATGGGGAGTGAGTGAGAGGCCTTGTGGGGTTTAACTGCTATCTTGGGTTAAAACACAACACCAGGTTGTGTCTAAAACCTGTGTGGACCACCTTTTAAAGGAGATAAATTACATCAATCCTGGAAGAAGGAAATATTTAACAACAACAAACTTTTAATTTATGAGTACTTTTTTCCTACTGTTAATCATTACAGCAAAGTTTTATAGTACAGTGCATTATAATAGAGTACATTACTGTACTATAAGCTGTTTTACTTTATTCTGCATCTTTAATGCTGAGGACACAGAGTCCTGTGGTAAGACTTGCATGCAGCAGAGACCACAGTGTGTTTGCTGGGGTGTCAGGGTGGGCAGGCAAGGAGTCCATGAGACGCAGCAGCAGCATTGGTGGCTCCAATGCAGAGGCTGTATAAGTGGATGACTGAACTCCAGAGGATTATCTCCCACTGATATTGAATATAAGAGGTTAAGAGCCTTCCAATCTCTCTTGAGTTCTGTAAAATCAGCCTTTAATTTGAGAACTTGCTGTTATATCCTTTATTCTTTGACACACTCTTATTTTTAATCCTTTGCCACATGATACAGCATATTGTTCAGCAGGCACTTAACAAGACTGTTGAACTCCTTTCATATATGGTCTGTGCTGGATGATGCAGCTCACACATCTTTAGAAGTAAAAAAAAAATTGAAAACCTTGAGTGATTCACGATGACAAAGGGTTCTTGTGTATACTATAAATACAAGCAAGGGTGAATCTCATCATTGCAGAAAACTGGAAGATTATTTCCTGTAGATTTCAGGAGGCTCAAAGGAAACAGAATGCATTAGGCTTGACAGTGCAAGGAATAGGTGGGAGAACACCTCAAGTCAACTAGAAATGGTATTTCACAACTGAAGCGCTGCCCTTGCATTGCATTTCCTGTTCCCTAATGTCATTTCCTGTGTGCACATGATAGGGAAACAAAAACACTGTTTGTGAAAATTACACTATATTTGTCCAAGCTACTGTACTCTGTCTATACTTTTAGTATACAGACATACACATTATATAGTCCATAGCTATCTGACGAAGCATACCAGGCTGAAGACAAAAGCTTTCCCTGTTATTGTCTACATAAAGCACTTTCTACAGAAATTACAAAGAAATATTTACATGTATATGTGTGCTTATGCACTCAAATACACACTTGTGTATGACCCCACATTTCTGGGGCCGTGTCTGTGTTCCTCATTTTGTTTTTTGCAGTCATATGATGAAAGTAACTGTAAAACTAATTTGCAAGAAATGCGATCTCTTGGAAAGACTTTCCTACTCATACTTTTGCCACACTGAAGCCCTGCTTTTGGAAAGCAAATTTTTTAATTTTGAAGGTGTCAGAGAAAGAAGACTTTGGCAGCATTTTAAAATGGAGAAAGAAGTAAAGGAAACTTGTTAGGTTTTAGTTCCAGTTTCACTGAAGTGTAAACCTCACAAATATTCCTGCAAGTTACGAACATTGGCATGCAAGTATTTTAATGTATAAAAAAAGACATCTGAAATTTTTCCACTAGCTCTTGTTAGAGCAGAGAGTGAAACAGACTTACTCCATACTAAAATCTAGTTCTTTCTCCTCTTTCCCTGTTCTTTCCCTTGGAATAAATATCTAAAGGCTTTATCTAAAGACTATTCAATTAAATAGGAGTCTTTCCACGGACTTACATGTACTTTGCACTAGACCATATGCTTTGTAGATCTGAAAGTAGTCTGAAGTGAAAACACACCATTCACTACATAGTGAATGCACTGTATAGACAAAGGTGTGCTTCTTAATATTTCTCAGACTTCAAGGAGAACAACCTAAATGCAATAGCACCTAATTTTCCATTGCCTTGCTTTCTTGTTCATTTATTTCTTTCAGGTGAACAGTCTGAAAAAAAGACACAGGAAATGTAAACTAGATTTATCTTAACTGAATAGGTATGGATTTTGAAAAGTCGTTCCTCAAACAGTGCTCCTTTTGTATATAAGCTTATATTGCAGAACAACAGAGAAGAAAGCTCAGTATCTGTAAAGTATTGATGACTTTAAAAATGTAGCTATTGTCATTGTAATTATTTCAGAAGGACCGTGCTGTGATTTGTTTAGTCTAATGGCACTGGTTTGTGCAATTTCTACTTGAGAAGCAGCTATGTCTTATTTTGTTAAATTTGTTGTTGATTATTTCTTTTGGGAAATTCAGCCTTGTTCATTTGAATTCATAGCAAACCATCCAAATAAATGTATTAAACAGTATCTTCATCATGAATGGTACTAGGTGACTAAGAACACAGGAACAAATTGGAAAATCAGTATTGTCATTGTGCATTGTCTGCCTTTCACAATCAAAGGAAATCAAGTCCCAGAGCTCTATAATTTTGTAGACAATCTAAATCGCTGGACACTGTTACAGTTATCTGCAATAAGTGGCATTAAAAAAAAGGCATTATTGATCACACTCAGAATGGGTTTTGAAAGATAATTTCAAATACCAAAACAATGGGTATTACAGTTCATGGCTTGGAAGGTCGATAATACAGAATTAACAGAACAGGTTCTGGGGTTTGAACACTGAAGATTTTAGATAAATGTTAAAGCATTCCTTAATCTATTTTCAGATGTCCATCAGATAAGTGCATGGCATATGCACTTATCAAGTGGATTCTCTCCTGGTATCCCAATATTTGCTCATTCCAGTAATTGCCACCTATGTCTTGGAAAAGTGAGACAAAAGTTTCCTATCCAAACTATGATGAAAAGGGTTGTAAGAAATGTATAAAAGAAGATAAAGTAATTAAAGGATCTCATATTGTTTTAGCAATAAATTTGCCAGGATGTCATTTCGGGGATAAAATTGTAGATCAAAAGGAGAACTTGTGTCTTAATACTCACAGAAATCATCATCCAAGTGCTCCATTACACTCAAGAGCCTTCTACAAGATCTGACTTTTCCCCAAAGTCTTTGTGCTGTTCAGGGATCTCTGCAGCTTCCCCCCTCTCCACTTCTGTGCACACATTTTTCTTGCAGGGATTTGCTCAAGTAAATGTGCTGCAAAATATTAGGCTTTATTTTCCCACCCCACTGAACAGTATACTTCATTTAGACATCTTCCTTCTCTAAGTGTTGTAAAGACTGCAGTATTTTTAAGTTTTATGCAATGTTTTGGTACTATCAGTAATATTATGTTGTTTCCATTGTGTATCCCTGAATGTTTTTCTCTTGCAAAGTCTTGATCTGTTGCACGTGATAAATTTTTGTTGTAAATTCTGATGACTGGATGATGTTAAAAACATTTTCCTCAAAGAAGGAAGAAAAACAGGATAGATAGGATTTTTTAATTTTTTAAGCAGGCAAGAAAAGCAAGAAAAATGTAGTTCTTACTACTCTGGATGTGTTGTTTGTTTTAGATTAGTTGTTCAGTTTAAAAGCATATCAGACACACACTTGACTGTAACTTATTATCACTCTGATCTTCTCTCCTGTGATTTTTGCTAGTTAGAAGATCTTTTGACGGGACATAATAAAGTCCATTTGTGTCTACTAAAATTTGAAATTCATCTTTTTCACAGCCTCTGTGGGTTTCATTGTTTCTGTTGAAAAGACTGAGCATTATATCTAAACCTTGTTACAGGATTCTCTGTTTATTTGTGCTCTGATGGTGTTGCAGAAGGAACAGAACTGTTTGTTTTGTTTCTTCCATAAGCGAAGTGTATTTGATTATAATTTTGTGGTATATTGGTCCATTGAGCCAAGTACTGTTAGCACACATAATTAAAAAGACATTCCTTGCTACAAAGAGCTTTTATTTATTTATTTATTTTAGCAAATAAAAAATGCAAGCAGAGGTAATATGGTAGAGGAGCTGGGCAGAATAAAGTATGGCTGGAACCATCCCTTTTAACATAATAACCAGAAGATATAGGAAAATCTTGCTGTGACTGCTAGCAAACATTTATTGTCTATTCATATTTTAATCGCAGGATCCACTTCTCAGGAGGGATCTGACTGAAGAAGAATATGGCAGTGCCTATATGAAGACTGGAAGTTACATGTTTTTTCTCCATGTGTGTTTAGCAGAGATATTTATGATGGCTTCCATAGACGTGCAGTTTGGATTTTTCTTTTTGGTGAGAGGAACTCCTGGAGAAATTTTTTATAATTTTTTTTGTGTTTTATTGTTCAACTTGTGTCAGTTGTGTTTGGAATACCCTTGTAGAGCCTTCTTAATCAGGAGATGTCTGCTAATCACTCATTAGCTTTAGTGTAGTCTGACCTCTTGCTTGCACAGCATCAGTTAGTGTAAATTAGTTTGAAAGCCATAATGCCTGTTTATTTCTGAGTTCACATGACAAATGAAACTAGCAAGAAGGCTTAAGTAACAGGAAATCCTCTCTTTCTAAAAGAGAAGAAATGGCAGTTATTCTGGGTGAGTTTGCTAACTGCTACAAGTCTACTCTGTACTATTCCACAAGCATCAATGCAACCTTTCCATCAGCCTCAAGCTTTGAATACTTTACTGCTGATGTGCTGTGTTTGTGTTGTTGCATATGTTTTGTTGTTTATGTATAAGAAGCTTTTTCCTCCCTTTAAACAAAATAGATTGCTAAGGAAGCAACTGAGTTACTGTGATGGGTGCAATGCACAGATTCTCTTGCTAATGGTAGAAAATTAATTTCTAACACTGTCCTGGTTTGAGCCAGGACAAACACATAGTCTGAATCACAGAAGAGAGTTTGTGAGAGGGTTATACTCAGAAGGAAATATGTATGTACTACAGAGAAATGTTTCCTGGGTTTTTTTCCAAGCATAAAACGTATACATATGAAAAATTTTATTTTTATTTTGTTGCAGCTTAGTCTATATCTCTTCAGATTCCAATAGTTTTCTAACTACAGAAGCTTAAATGCTCTAGAGACACAAGAGTAGACTCAGCTGGTTGTCATTTACTGTGAGGAAAAATGTGTGCTCTCTAGATCCTGTGGGGTTTGTATCCTGTAGTCCAGACATTTCATATGTTTGCATCTTCTTATTTTCTTCCCTATGTTATGTATATGTTTTAGGATCTTCTCCCAGATGTCTTGTCTCCAACAAGTAAATACTATATTATTATGTCTTCAGAAGAAAATACAACTGCCTGAAAACATGTAAGATGGGACACCTACACAATAGAGTATGAATCTCAATAAACACATACGCTGCCAAACCTACCGTAGTCTGCTGATAAAGGTTGCCTCTCCTTCTCTTGGGAATGCTTTCACACTGCTGTAACATTGCTCTCTTTGCTCCAATCGACTTATTCCATAAGGGCTTGCTCCTTTTTTTCAGTGCTGTGTCTTTAAAATACTACTCTGAGAAGATTCATTATTCTTAAATACTCTACTGGAGTCAGGGGAGTTACTCTTGTGTGGTTACTGTTACGTATCTCAGATCAGAAATTGTACTCCTGCCTTCCTTGCCATACAACTGATCCACAAGACCCTGATTATGTAAAATATCCCCAGATCTCACAATGAAACATAATTAGAATTTTGTTTAAATACCATTTTCAAAATGTGTCAGTGTTTATTACATCTGAACACTTGTGGAGAAAAAGAGTTCAGCACAGCCAAGGCACTTCTGAAAACTGTGAAACATTAGTAAAGGATAGTGGTCTGTGGGTAGTAAGAAAAGAGGTGAGACCTTCTGTTCTCTCACTGCCTCTGTGCAAACTGTTTTACTCTACTTCTTTTCCCTGGTTAAGCAAAGGCTGTAATACTGGAGTCTATTGCAATACTAATATATTGACACAAGAATGACATGCTTTGTTGGGAGAAAAAGTCACAAATATGTTAGACGCAAGATATAAAGATTAATTTTTATTTGATGTTAAATTGCAGCAGACTTATGATGCTGCAGAGTACTGTTTAAAAGGTTTTCTGCAAACATAAGTTTTGGTATTGCAGGGTAGGGATATCTGGTCCCTCCATATAAAAAGAGTTTATAATAATACTTTAGATCTCTTTGAAGTGTAGTTACTCATGCAATTGAAAAGAGGGAGTGAGGTATATACTGCTGAACTTGGAAGCTGATGCAGATTTGGGTATTTGAACAAGACTCAAGAGAAGTGTTTATTCAGTAAGTCTTGAGAGATTATCTTTTACTTGAGGAAACAGAAAATGCTTCTCATCTCCTGGGTCTGAGTGTGCAGCCACGCAGTTGGCAACTGCGTAGAAGAGAAACACATAGGTACTTTGCTGCCTGTGTTAAAACATTCTTTGCCAAAAAGAGCAAGGTACAAAGAGATTTGAAAATGGGAAAAACCCAACACTCTTTCTGCTAATTTCTGTTCTACATTAACTGCAACAGCTTAGCAACATGACCTTAAGTGTAATCAAGGAAAATTTTGTGAAAATATCTTTGTAATATGCAGTGATGGATGAGTGAAATAACTAAACAGAAAAGAACAAAACCAACAATGTATAATTAAAAATATGTGAGGTGGTATTGAATTAAGACAAATAGAAATAATTTTATTTTAAAATATCATGTCATAATATTAGTATAATTTGTTGAAAACTCAACAAGTCAAATAAAGGTGTTTTGGTTTTTTGGTTTGTTTTTCTTTTTCATGGATACTCATCTTGTGGAATTCATTGACCCATGTTACAATAGAGTGAAGAGTGAGCAGACAAATTAATGTAGTGGGTTTAGAATTTCTTTCCTTTAGAAAGAACAGTTATTTGTTCTGATTTTTGTTTTACCCAATAATGCTATGCTAATTAATAACTCTGAAAAAACCTTGTAGATATTTTTATTATGTTTAAAAGGGAAAACTTATTAGCAATGAAAAAAATTGTTATTCTGCTTACTTTGACATTGATGAAGTAAAAGTGTGGAATGATGACATAACTCAGCCTGATAAATCCTGTGGTTTACCAATGATCTCAGGTGCAGATTCAGCAATCAGGCTGGTAAAAGTATCACAGGAATGTTTTTCAAGGACATCTTTATCCACAGGAAGAGGAATTCCCCTCCCACCCTCCTGACTCTTAGATTTGTTAGCTGATAATTGTACTGGCTGATCATGTTGCAGCCCAGCTTTCAGTGTCTCTGCACTCAAGTGGCCATCGTGCCTGCATGGGGCTGCCACTTGAGGGTAAAATAAGATGGCTAGTGGTTCTATAGTGTTTGAAAAAGTTAGACAAAATATCTGATTGTGAAGTACGTTCGTCTCATTGATTTTTCCTTTCTGAATCACTAAAAGGATGGTCTGTTTTGCACTGGCACATGTCATGTTGTGTTGCAGGTTTTAAAAGCATGGCAACAGTTACTGAGTACAATGGTCAAACATGTTCTTGGCATTCCTGACTTTGCTTGTGAAATCATGAACAGAAGCATTAAGCACAAATATGGAAAAAATAATGATGCATGTGATTTGATGTGTTTTGAGAGAGAATTCTGATTTCTGTCACTTTCTAAATTTCATTTATTTCTTTCCTACAAATCCTCTTCTTCTTTTGACTCCTTCATCCTCCTTGTGATCTATAACACTTTCTACAATAATGCTTCTGTTTTTCTGCACCAGGACCACTGAAATGTATCATCAGTGGGTCAACTCAGAAGATCAGCGATTTATCTGAATGCTAAGCTACATAGAAGTAGTCCTACTCTGGTGCCTCTTTATGAGCTGTCATTGTGAGAGAACAGTAATGAAAAATTTGAGCTGGATCCTTGATTCAAAGCGTGGAGAAGAGCACACAGACCATTTTGCTTGAAACCTGCCCCTGTGCTTTAATGATGTGTAAATGACTGAGAGATTGAAAAGATGCAGCAGCTGTAAGACACTCCACTTAAAAGGTAAACCAGAAATATTAAAAGGGATATGGGAAGAAAAATGGAGGAAGGTTACAAGTGCTGATGAATACATTAGAAGGCAATTCTAAGAAGTGAGCTGAACATGATGGGGAGCTCTTTGATAAAGGAACAGATCATATGAATTTTAGAAGAGAAAGGGAAAGATGAAGGCAAAGCTGGGATGGATGTTAGTCATAAGTCCAATGAAGAACACATGCTCTCAGAAAGCAGAGGAGCCAGTAGGAAAAAAAAAAAAAACAACAAAACAACAACAACAAAAAGTTTTTGCACCATATAACCAGAGCCTCAGTAATTGATCACACTGCACATATCATGTGCAAATCATCAGGGTTGCCTATATAAGAATATGACTTGGTGGCTGGCACTGGTCAGAAGTTGAGAAACCTGCTAGTACCTCCTTGGATGTAAAGTGTAAGGGAAACCTTCCAGTGTCTTTAGCTATTTAATCTGCAGTTCAATGGCTAATCCAAATATCAAATGGCCTTTTTCACCTGTGCCAATCACAAACCTTTCCATACTTACTGCTTGGGTAGTTTTGCATAACTGTGACTCCATACTTGGCAGAAACAAGTTCTGCTGAGAACATCTCTCCTAATACCATTAGACCTTAGGTGAAAATAGAAAAAGAAAATACCTAAGAATTTTTCATTAAGTAGGCAAATTGAGGAATATCTGTGAGGCTTTTTGGCTCTGCTAGCTTGCTGGTACACTGCTTATCATGTTTGTTTGCCTGCAGACTAATTAAGATAATGACAACTATGCCATCCGCTTGACAGTTTCCTGTGAACCAAAACATACTGCCTCTTTTCTTTTGGCCTTTGCATCTAGTAGGAAGGAAACAAGACAAGGTGAAAGACCTTAGACAAACACTGTGTTGACTGTTCATTTTCAAGTGGATTTGTATCCAAGACAGAGATGTTTTTTCTGTTGTAATTATTTAGAACAAAACCCTAAATAAAACTTTGCATTTTCCTTCTTGTGCCTTGCACTCTTTCTATTTAAGCAAGTAGACACATTTTGACAAATAATGTTCCTTCTCTGGCTTGTGTTATTTCCTTCCTCAGGTCTCTACTCTCCACTCACTTGGAACTTTGCCTTCCTAATAACGTCATGTTCCTCAGCTAGAGTGCAGCTCCTAAACTACCATACTGATTTAGTTGTGAATGCATATTTTATACATTTTGCTAATGAATGTGAAACATAAATGAAACACCCGTCCTTGTTGTACCATATCCATTAAAATGCAGTTTGCATCCAGACACACAAATGTTCAATCAATTAATTATGAAATTAAGAAAAAGAGTGATATTTTATGTCCATGATAATGAGTTTATATCAATTCTTACTCTATTACATGTGGATAATTAGTTTCTCAAAGAAAACATTGGTTGTTGTCCACAGCTTAATTTTCAGACCTGATTTCCAATGGAGATATGCATAAATTTTTTTAAAAAATGCATACTGAAATTTAGTATGAGGATAAAGAAAGCAGTTACATATATATCTGTGTGTTTATAAGCAACTACATAAAATCTGGGATTGTAGTGCTTGACTTTGTATAACACCCAAATTCAGTCAAGATTAGTTGCACCGAATAGAGCTTTTTAAAAAATTGTCATTCTTTGCACAGTTTGACCTTTCATTTCCAGTTCTGCCAAAACTGTTGCTTTCATCCTCGTTCCTCTTAAGAAATTATACAGCTTTCTTCTCTCATTCTAGTTCACATCCACTAAAATAAAGTTCCAAAGTGATGCTACTTTTGAGGGATTATGCAATGATTGTGTTTCTGTCATTCCCTCCTCTGGTGTTCAAGATCCAGTGTGCATATTATGGGTGCTGGAACTCCTAGTTAAATATGACCCCTTGACATAGAAGTGTCAGCAATGCAGCCGTCGGCTTTGTTCTGCAGCACCGAGAGCTGGCAAACTTCCTGCTGTGTTAGGACATCACAAGAATAAATACATAAGAGGACAGAAAGCAAAGCAAAATATGGAAGTGCACAGTAGAGGCAAGAACATTTTGATAGGATTTTTCTAAGCTCCTTCACCAGTAAATAATGAAACCAGGTTGAACATAAGCCAACATATAAGTGTTGATATAGCTTTTGTATGGTTTCTTCAACTTACATAGATGTTGCAGCACACTACTTTGGATAGAAATATAAGTAACTTTTTATTCCACTTCTTGAATTTTACCCCCTTTTTAGCTGTGAAATTAACTGCTGTTCTTCCACAACACATTTTAAGCTCGGCCAGTGATATCTAGAAAGCTGCTTTAAGGGAAACTTTCTCCACCTTATATTCAGAATAGGTTTTTCTGTCTTTTCATTGCATTGTGTTCAGATATACATTGTATTTGCCAAAGCATCACCTCCTGCTGCACAAGGAAAGGGCAAGGAAAATATTTTAAACACTAGAACAGATCTCTAATTATACCACTGTCCATTTATGTGATGCTGGTAGTAGAAATGTCCTGTGTTTTAAATAAAAATGAGGTCTCTATTTCGTCATGTTTCTGTGGCTGCTAATGAAACCAATCCAGTTCTTGAGATTCCTCTTCCCAGCCACATTTTCTGATGCTAGTGCATTGCACAAAAATGGACATAAGAACCACATGCTGGGTCTCCAAATGCCAAGATGAAGTTGAATCTCAGTGTTTTTCATACAGTGAAAATGAGCATTACCAGTTGCTTTATGGCTCTGAAGCTTTGATTCACTCCAACAACAACAACAACTAAAGTTTTCCTTCTAATGTCCACAGTGTGTTTCCTGACTCAGATATTGTACAGGTAAAGATGCATGCATTTCCTTAAGAGTAACATATTTTCTTCTGCATCGTTTGAAGGGAGCTTATAAAAGGATACTGATGCATGTAATTACTTGATTACTGTATACAAACACATAACCTCACAATCTCTGGATGTAAATTACATGCTCATATTTGAAAATATGTAACTTAGTAGCTGATTTGAGATCAACTGAAAATCCAAGAACATAACGTAGGACACCAAACTTGCAGCCTTTTACTGCACTAACATGTACAGATTGTGTTGACCAAACTGCAACAATTTTTCTTCCTCTATAATATGAGATTCCTGCAGTCTGGAAAGTTTGCCATGATGTGCTTAGACTTTTAGCTAATTAAAAAATCTAAGAAACAATTTGCAAAGTACAAATTTGATTCCAGTCCAGATAATCAATCGAAGTATGTCCTAAAATGTGGATTTTTTCTGAGAAGCATACAGCTTAGTTACACCACTAGAATTCTCTAATCTTGGCAAGATTTAACACTGTTTAATTTCTTACCTAATCTTTATAAGTTACTCTTAATCTGCTAAACACTGAATCTTCCAAAACATGTCAGTTTTGCCTTGAAGAGAGAGAAAGACAGATGGATAAGGGTCAAGAAAATCCGTTTCCTATTGAGCATTTATACAAAGTATGAGTAAAATATAGTCTACAAGGTGCGGAGTTAAAAAGTTCCCTTGATTCTGATGGCTGAGTATACGAGATTTTCTACAGTAAGAACAGGCAATACTTCTAAGACTTTTGTTGGAACCCAAAATAAAAAAACTTTTAAAGTGGGGCAAATAGTTACTATGAAATAGACAGAAACATCACTCAGGAACTGCAAAGCTACGGAGATAAATTCTCTATATGTCTCTCAAATTGTTGGTGGATTTTAGTTAGTTCTATATTTCAGTTAAATTCTCCCTAATATTAATACAGTCTTACTTTGTGCACAATATTATTTCCCATAATACTGTACTGTAGATTTTGAAAATTGTTACAGTGTCTCAACTAAGTTAAAATTCTTTATCAAAATAATAGTTAAAATGATTTCAGTAATTGAATTTTGATTTTTTAATTGAAACTGTCCCAGACATATGCCACAAGACAGGGCAGATGTTCACTGACTGTAACTGGGCCTTGAACAGAAAACTTAGGAATTATAAAATTGTGAGGAAATTAATGCCAGCAATAATTTTTGTGTTTGTATTTGGGAAGTTAGGGAAATCCAAATCAAATAATTATTCTTAAACATAAACCTTGGAGTAGAATCCATGACAGCTGTCTTCTCTTCTCTATGTAGGGCAAAGTACTGTTCTCAAGTAACCTATAACCCTGTTGTAACATTCTATTATTGTAAACCTACCACTGGAGAAAATCTAGAAGAGGGTGTTGCCTAGGTTCATGAATCCTGCAATGGTTTGCAGCATTAACAACCTGAAATTCTAGGGAAGCTGAAAACACAGGCAAACCAGTCTTTCCCTGCAAAAGAGCTCAAAGTCTACCTCACTTGATAGACTCCATGTTGAGTGTAGAGATGCTGATCTCCAGCATGGGTACCCTAGGTCAATTAGAAAGTGTCTGTGCCTGCTTAAGAAGATTCCTCAGATAAGAAGTTTCAGTTTATTAGGACCAAGTGAGTCTTGGGAGGACAGAAGTCACTATGACATTAGGAACAGTCTCTACCATAATCAGAAGGAAACAGATTGTTGTTATGAATAATAAAAGGATTTAAACTATGAGTTGAGGAAGACATACAGCAAAAAGATTATTCAGCTAAGAATAATACTACTACAAATTATATTACTTTCTGTATCCAAAACTAGAATTGGGACAGCAAGTCAATTGCTTGGATGATACGAGAACAAAGAAGAGAGAAATCCAGTAAGGCAACAGAGGTCAGTGCAAATGATTTTTCTAAATCAAATAACATAACAGGTCACTAGTAAAGAGGCCACCAAAAATGACCTCATGAAATTAAGGACTGCAAACAACTATGAGGGAAAGTTTGAACACTTACAGTTGGCAGAGCTTGGGTGAAAGTCAAAAGTAAAAGTGGGGAAGGCATTTTTTAATTTAGGCAGAGAATTACATATCTCACTGAAGACTGTAAGACAAAAGATTACCCCTTCCCCTTCCTCTTCCCATCCCAATTCCCATTCCCCTTCCACATCTCCTTCCCCATCCCTTCCCTAGAACTGTACGGAAGACTTTTCACTACATGCAGTTCTTTACAACTTTTTTTTACACTTTTCTCTTGGAGTCTTTTTACAGAGGAAGGTAGTAGCAGTGCAGTGTTCAATTTGGACTGAATTTTTTTTAGGAAGTGTTACAGCATGTTGATTTTTCCTGTCTAGGGTATTCTTATCTTGTGTATCTTATGTACTTTGCAACACTAATTATCTACTGTAGAAAGCTGTGGTGTGATCATTCTTTTGAAACATTTCCACTGTGCTAAGAAAACAGCCTAATAACTGCAGTTTGTAACTGTAAGTTGCAAAGCTAAAAATTAACATGGATGTTGTTGAAACCAGCCCTTAATGCCTGAGTCATAGAGATGTGCATATCAGAAAATAAATAAATAATAAAAAAAATCTGTGTGCTTAAATGTGTTTGTCCATAAGCTGTTTGGGAAATAAATTTTTACTAATGGTAAAGTTTACAAATAGAGAGGTACAATCATGGGAAAGCTAGCTTCAGTTTCTGGCAGTAAGCTTAGAGAATATTACTCTAACCATCTGCTCAGGTTTCTGTATCACCAACCTAGAAAGTGGTGTTTGGCAATCTTTATCTGATTTCACAAAAATGCAGCAGAATAAAACAGAGAAAAGGCAACTGATGTGCTTAGATTCATATCCACCCCAGTCTAGGGAAAGATTAAACATTTCTGATTCTAAGTGGATTTATGGAACCAATTAAACACTGGAACAAGCTGCACAAGGAGCTTCTAGAATCTCAAACCTTATAGGTCTGGGGGATGTCATTGGACAAAGCTCTAAGCAATCCTGTCTAAACTCAATCAAAAGGAATTTTAACTGAAAGGACCCCCTAGATTCTGTCCAACCTCTGTGAGTCTGGGAGTGTAACATGAGATGAAGTGTATGAGGGCGGATATATGAAAGATGAACATCTTAACAGGAGACATAGAATAGGTTATGCATTTACTTCTGTCTATTTTTATTTATTTATTTATTTTGTATTACCGGAATGAAAGTGGTAGTATAAAGGAATTACAAGTGATTATGTGTAACGTGCCTGTGCATATATATATACAGATGCATAAATGACTGTTAAACAATACTTTTGACAAAAAAATTCTGTAAAGTTGAAAAACTCCCTGGTAGTAGACATTTGAGTAACTTTTTCCTAACTTTTTGTTGCTGCCAAGCTCTGTTAGGTCAAAGAATAGATTGCAGAGCACTGCTGAGGGTCAGGAAAGAAAGAAGTGGACAGAGAGATGGTATTCCATCTGCTGCATTGCTGGCTGCTGAAAACTTCTAAAGCAGAGGATCCAAGGGAAGGAATTCAGACTGAAGACTTTCAAGGTCTCTACAGTGGGTTTTGCTGTGCAATGCTGTTACTTGCCATATGTTATGTATCACTACATTTGCTTACCCAAAGTGAGATGTAGAATCCTGTTCATTACAATCCAGTATCTGCTTTTCACTGAAGCAATCAGCTTTGACCATGATCAGATAAAAAAATACTACATTTATCTTGTACAATGTAGTGCTTTTTGAGTTCCCAGATATTGGATTGCCAAGTATGTTTTTTCCCATTTGCTGGTGGATCTCCTCAGGGCTATAAAAAATGAAAAATGTTTTAGAATTTTAAATATAAAGGAATGCAATTTTAACATATTGTGCCATTAAGAAATTTAGGAGCTTTTAGACAGATTCTGTAGGTAGTGGGAAATGAGATGCAGTGTTGCATTAGACACATTTTTAGTATATTCTTTCTGAAAACATTGTAATTTTAATATTTTAGAACCAATTTAATGTCCCTGGAGTTAGAGCTTTTTTGTATCCATTGTCCATTAAATGAATAACTAAGCCAAGAATGGAAGCCATTTATAATGTATAAAATACTGTAAAATGCCTTAAAAACAGTCTAGGCAGGGAAGAAAGCATCAGGAGTCCATTAAATTCACAGACAGTAAGTTCTGATGTTCTTCTTATAATCAGATAATGTGTTTTTGTGCTTTGATGAGAGGCATTAGATATAGGAAGATTTATTTAGAAGTTTGAGTTCAATAAAAATTATACAGAACTACTGCAAAATGCATTCTATTTGACATTTGAGACAACTTTCAAAGCAGTATTTTGCTCTAAAAAAATCCGTGTTACTTCAGTAACACCTGAAATGATAGTGTCATTACTATAGACTTAAAAGAGATCTGTCAGAATCCACTATAAACTTAGGATCTCATGGGATCATAACTTAGACATAAAAATATGTTCTAGGCTGAATTCCTACCAGGAAATATGACAGTCACTGACATAGTTGTTAACAATTAAAAGAATATTTTACCTGTGGAAAATTCGTATTTTAAAGAACAACTTGCACTGTTGAAAAGTAACTGAATGAGAAGAGAATAACTGATCCTAAAATTTCCTGAGGAAGATTGAAAGTTTCACAACGTCAGTGCACCAAATTTGTTTTAATGCTCAGTCATAGATTACTAGCATAGATTAAGTATGTTTCATCCATGCTAATTTTATTTTTCTCAAAAAGTTTTCTGTTTCACCCAAGAGCCTTAAATGACTCCTTGGGGTTAAATGAAATTTGTGTTAACAACATTCACGTATCGTAAATGGCATGTATTTTTAAAAGCCCTCTCTATACATATATATTTACAGTCTTCCAGATTAGCTATCAATTGGAGTTCCTCAGGGGTTGGTAGTGGGACCAGTACTATCCAATATTTTCATCAACAACCTGGATGAGGGAACAGAGTGCCCTCAGCAAGTTTGCTGATGACGTGAAACTAGGAGGAGGGGTTGACACACCAGAAGGCTGTGCTGCCATTCAGTGAAACCTGGACAGGCTGGAGAGTTGGGCAGGGATAAACTTGATGAAATTCAACAAGGGCAAGTGTAGAGTCCTGCATCTGGGGAAGAACAACCCCATGTACCAGTACAGGTTGGGGGCTGAGAGAGCAGTATAGGAGAAAGGGACCTGGGGTTGCTGGTGAGCAGGAGGATGACCATGAGCCAGCAATGTGCCCTTGTGGCTAAGAAAGCCAATGGCATCCTGGGGTGCATTAGAAAGGGTGTGGTTAGTAGGTCAAGGGAGGTTCTTCTCCCCCTCTATTCTGCCTTGGTGAGGCCCCATCTGAAATATTGTGTCCAGTTCTGGGCCCCTCAGTTCAAGAAGGACAGGGAACTGCTTGAAGGAGTCCAGCGCAGAGCCACAGAGATGATGAAGGGAGTGGAACATCTCCCTGATGAGGAAAGGCTGAGGGAGCTGGGTCTCTTTAGCTTGGAGGAGACTGAGGGGCGACCTCATCAATGTTTACAAATATGTTAAGGGCGAGTGTCAGGACGATGGAGCCAGGCTGTTTTCAGTGACATCCAGAGATAGGTCAAAGGGCAATGGGTGCAAATTGGAACATAGGTTCCATGTAAACATCAGAAAAACCTTCTTTCCTGTGAGAGTGACAGAGCACTGGAACAGGCTGCCCAGAGAGGTTGTGGAATCTCCTTCACTGGAGACATTCAAACCCCGCCTGGACACGTTCCTGTGTGATGTGCTCTAGGTGACCCTGCTCTGGCAGGGGGGTTGGACTAGATGATCTTTTGAGGTCCCTTCCAACCCTTAAGATTCTGTGATTCTGTGAAATAACGTGGGTTCCTCCAATAAACTTTTAATTGCTGACAGCAGTTTGTATGTTAATCTGGCACTTCCAAAAATCTAGCTTCGACTATTTGGAATTAACATACATTTAAAACAGTATACTACGGCTGGAGAAGTACCAAGGACAGTTGTGAAAATGAGACACACCCTTAGTAGAGAGGGTAGTGGTGACTTACCAGTAACTATGACACAGGACAAAATAAAAGAAGAGCAACTGATGACATCTCCTTGGACCTGTGAAAAACATTCAACATTGTCATGAATGACATCCTGGTATCTAAACTGCAATGATACAGATTCGTTGGATGGACCACTCATTGGGTAAGGAACTGGCTGCATGGTCACACTCAAAGAGTTATGGTCAGTGGCTCAATGTCAAGATGAAGACTTGTGATGAGTGCTGTTCCCCCAGGGTTCGTACTTGGATGAGAGCTGTTTAACATCTTTGTCAGTAACATGGACAGTAGTATGGAGTGAAGCCTCAGCAAGTTTGCTGATGACATCAAGCTATGTGGTGTGATTGACATGCTGGAGGGAAGGGAGCTCGTCTAGAGGGACCTTGACAGGCTGGAGAAGTGGGCTTGTGCAAACTGCATGAAGTTCACCAATGCCAAGTGCAAGGTCCTGCACCTGGGCTGAGGCAATCCCAAACACAAAAACAGGCTGGCTGGAGAATGGATTGATAACAGCACTGAGTAGGACTTGGGGTGATGGTGGAAGAGAAATTTAGCATGGGCCAGCAGTTTGCCCTTGCAGCCCAGAAAGCCAACCATGTCCCGGACTGCATCAAACAAGTGTGGCCAGCAGGGCTGGGAAGGTCATTCTCCCTCTTTACTCATCTCTTGTGAGACCCCACCTGGAGTACTGTGTCCAGTTCTGGAGCCCCCAAAGTAAGAAAGACATGGAATTCCTGGAGACAGTCCAGAGGAAGGCCATAAAGATGATCTGAGGGCTGGAGCACCTCTCCTAAGATGACAGGCTAAGAAAGTTGGGGTTGTTCAGTCAGGAGAAGAGAAGATTCCAGGGAGACCTCACAGCGTCCTTCCAGTACCCTAAGGGGCTTACAGGAAAACTGGGGAAGGACTTTTTACATGGGCATGTAGTGAGAGGATGAGGGGTAATGGATTAAAACTGGAAGAAGACAGATTTAAGTTAGATATTAGGAGGAAATTATTCTTTGTGAGGGTGGTGACACACTGGAATATGTTGCCCAAGGAAGTTGTGCATGCTCTATTTCTTGAACTATTCAGGGCCAGCTTTGATGGGGCACTTAGCAAGTTGATCTAGTGGGAATTGTCCTTGTCAATGCAGGGGGGGTGGAACTAGATGATCTTAAGATCCCTTTCAACCCAAACCATTCTATGATTCTATGATTACAGGGAGAAGGACATTAGCAACTTCACCCAAGGCAATGAAGAGAACTTGTTCGCATATTTTTTCTCGTTGTGGTCACCTGTGCCTATAAAACCAAACTGAGCTAGAATAGCTGTGAAGGAAGGCTGTAGCAATGGGCAGGGGGCTGCAAAACCTCATTCAGAAAAAGGTGAAAGCATATGCTTTTCAGCAGAGAAAATAATATGTGATTCCCCCAGTTGTTTTAGCTAGGTATTTTCTGGTTTATTTGGTAGTTGCGTTTTAGTTTGTGGCTATTTTAAGTACCTCTTAACAGGCTAAATATGGTTTGGAGTTTTTCAGCAGAGGGGTTGAGAGCCCATAGAATTTTTAAAATAAACTTTTGTTATTTATGAGAGAGATTAGTTGGTAAGGTTCCCCATGACAGCAAGTTCCATAATGGATATTTGGGGAGACTTTCACACTCTTCTCTGTGTTTTCAGCATTGGATGTAGAATAAAGTTCTAAGTCAGGGGTCTGTTTCAGCTCTCTAGCTGGGGCTCCAAAGCAGACTATAGGAAGTTGGGAAGTTACTGCCAACCATCCGTAAGAGTCTGTATGACATTTGGGCACAATGTTAGAGAAAACAGTGAGCTCCACTACCTCCCACTATCTGGTGGAGATACAAGAACTACCTACAGGACCTTAACGTATTCTGGGTTCTACTATGTGCAAGAGACGGCAAGCTCCCTGTCAAGATGTTTCTTTACAGCTTATACTTCCTGGCTAGAAAACAATAACACCTTCCACTTTGAACATTGCTATTAATAGCTTTTAGGTCTCTTCCATTTTTTTTCAGTTCTCTTCTCAGTTATATAGGGTGTGTTATGAAGAACAGAAAGCAAATAAAGGAGAGAACCAGAACTCAGGGAAAATCTTGTGAATCCTGGCTAACATATCCTCTGTAATTCATGTTATTTTAAAATGAATGCATTAGGAGAATGTTGTTTCTTTGTTCTTATGATTGAGTTAAAGTAATACTATTTGTGTTATGATTCAAGTATTCAAATAGCCTGGATCAACAACCTTCCAAATAAGAGAAATGGCAAGTCTTACAATAACACATGACAGAGACAGTAAAGTGTATGCTCTGCTTTTGGCTCTGATAAGGTAGCAAGAGAAGATTCAGAAATTATGATATAGCTACCAAGACATTTCCTTGTACCTTTTTTTTGACACTGTGTTGGTAGCCTGACACTTTGTATCTGACTATGGAGGTGCCTCTTGTGAAGGATGGAGTGCCACTACGCTACTGCTGGAGAAGTACAAACACCATCTGTGCTCAGAAAGTCGCTGGCATCTCTCTCCCCTTCCTGCCCAGGGAAGTAAGAGCAGCCTAGTGAGCCAGAGCTGCAATACTTCCAAGTACGACATGTACCACAGAGCGATGTTTAGACACATACAAACATTACCTGCAACAAAAATCCCTGCTCCTTGACCTTTATTTTTTCTGTTTTCAGGTGCAGACCTTCAGGTCCTGTACAACCCAGTCTGGGATGGGAAGGAGCAGGAGGTGGAGAGGAGTGACCCTCCAAAATGTTGGTGGGAGAAAAGATAAAAGTAGAACTTCTACATCTTAATGATTAATCTTTAGTAGCACAACATTTTAAGCATTGTTCAAGCTTACTGTGCATCTACCGTAGTTTCAAAAAAGACTCAAAATAATATATAATTTGGTAACTTGAGATGGTACACTGTTCTCTCCTCTTTTAGGTAAGAACTTTGCAATGAGCATATGCACTTACAGCATATCCAGAAATTGATTCTACCCCTCTACTATAACCTTGTGAGAGCCCCTGCCTGGAGTACTGTGTCCAATTCTGGGGACCCCAACATAAGAAGCACATGGAATTCCTGAAGAAAGTTCAGAAGAGGGCCACAAAGATCAGAGGGGTCCTTTCCAACCCAAACCATTCCATTATTCTCTGATTCTCAGTGTTAAAGGTCTTATTCTCAGTTATACTAAACTCAATCTCAGCTTATTTTCTTGGACATGTATGCAGAAGATACAAAAATGCAATGCAGTAGTAATTAAGAGTGTTCGTAAGAATAGTCTTACATTGTTAAGATTTCCCCCAAGATGGAATCATATAAAGACTGTGATCATCCAAAATTAGTTGCAACTGAGGAACTGAGAAAAGGAAAAATTGAACAATTTCCACTCTTTCTTTAGCTGCAGTTTGGCTGAACTGCCATTCTTCAGAATATCTTCTTTCAAATAGGTGTATTTGCCTCATCAGTTTGATGCAGCTACCAATGCTCTTTTTCTCCTTTTAAGCACCAGCTGCATTTTTGAAAGTGGGAAACATGTGTGTTGTGGCTAACGAGCCTTTTTTTAATCCTGGATAAAAAGGCCATAACTGTACCATCAGGGTAAGTAAAATCCTTGCACATATTACTGCACATATGTTCCACATATTAAGCTCATGAAAATATAACTGCATAAGGTGTGAATTTCATGTAGAGGACTTTTTTGTTACAGGTCACCTTTACAGATGCTCCCATAGTCTATATTGACACATAAGTAACGATAGTGGGTCTATTGTTTTATATTATATATTATATTGTTATTATATATTTATATTCCATATTATATTTGTTCTATATTGATTTCTTGTTTCCAAGTAGAAAATACATTTATAGACACATAAAGTGAATTGTGCACAGAGCAGATCCAGGGACTAATTTCAGTCTTTTGCTCCTTGTGGCAGAATGTTTCTCAGTGCTGTAGGCAGATTATTCCAGTGGTAAATGGATGCTGACCCAGGAAAAGCCTGGTTTACCTGTAGGGCAAAGCAACCAGAATTTAAGCAAGGAGTAACAATCAATGTTAAAAGTTTAGGCAGTGCTACTTAACCTTATTACAGGCTACTTCTTATTACTAAAGCTACCTTTAAAGTGAATTATCAAGAAATATGTTGATTTGGGCCGTTTGACTTTTCATTAAAACAAAAGCCCTCTTAAACAAGCATTCATATGTAGTCACTGCAACTATGGGAGAGATTTGCTTGACAGATGAGGTATACCAGCATATGTGATGAAAACTAGGGAAGAAACACTGTTGTTAAAGCTTAAGGAATGAAAGAATGGAAACATATTTTATTTGTGGTAGAGTTATTGTTATGCAATAGCAATGGTTATTAGCAGTATTATGTCTTAAAAATGCCAACAACCTGATACAGGGTAAAACATGCAATGCAATGAGTTATGCAGCTATGCTTTTTCTTAAAACTTGAAGTGTTGCAATTTCTGTGATGTAAATAATGACCTCCTTTAATCCTCCGTCCCCAATTTCACTTGCAGGGATAGAAAGAGTCCCCATCTTGATATAAGCAAGGGTTCTCCTTGGCCTGTGTCCTGTGCTCAGGACCGACGGACAATTGGTGCTTTCAGGAAGAGTGTTAAAACTGGGTAAGGAGATAGTGACATTTTGTTCAATATTTTCTTCCAGATTCTAGAAAACTGCAGCTTGAGGACTTCCTAATCAAAAGGCAATATCTGCATATTTGTTTATAATAGCATTTTGATTCACCCCCCCCTTTAATTTCATTGATCACTTTTTGACTGTAATTGTATCTTAGGCATCTCTTTAAGAAATGCCTTGTGGCAGGATTTCACAAGTAAATTGTTTGCTGTGAAAAGGTAGTTACTTGTTCTTGTTTACAAAATGTTATTTCAAAATTGCACAAGATTTTCCTGGTTTTTCTGTAAAAAGAGGTGGTGCATAATAATTCTTTTATTACATCCTCCATTAATTATTTCTATCGGCCTTATAATAATGTCCTTTCTGCTGCATCTTTTCCAAAAAATGGCCTAATTTACTTATTTTATCTCACAAGGAGATATCTCAGATCTCTGATCACCTCTACTGCACTTTATGTCTTTTCTTGTTGTACTACCTTCTTTAAAGGAGTATAGGACCAGAACCACTCTGCAATTAATATGTGACTTTGCCAAGGACTTAAAAACACATTTTCCTTTTTTTGTTGATGTCCTAATATTACTAACTACTAACTACTATTAATTATTTGTTTATTTGGTTGTTTTAGAGCACTAAACTGACATTCTCAGAGAATTATCTAGAGTGACACCAACTGATAATTGTCAATTCAGAGGCCAACATTGTGTAAGAGCTCAACACTGTGACCATCATTATTTGTTACAAACAGAAACACTTGCAAAAGTTAGAATAGTTGCAAATGTTTTGATTTTTTAAAATGAAATAATCAACCCCCACTGAAATGAAGAGAATTTGATAGTTGAGAATATGTCAAGTTGGAAGGGACCCATGCACATCATTAATTCCAATTCCCAGGATTCTAAATCTAAAATAATTTCCTGCTAATAAAAAAAACCTTAAAATATTCTTTCGTCTAGTAATCAAACTGGTTTTAGTTATGCTGACAATGTATAGGTTGACAAGATTAGAACCTATATTACATGCAGTTTCTCTTTAACTTCATGACAGTGGAAATAAAGTACTAAATTTATTATGGCAGTGATAGCTGGAGAAAATAAATCTTTGTTCAGGCATATAACATTCAATTAATTTGTTCTTCTCAGGGACTACAACATTTTGGCTTTGTCTATGGCAGGATCATTGTTGTTGTTAAAGAAGGTCAGATGTAGTTTGGTAAAGACAGATAAACCACCGATTTAAGAAGAGTCTGGTGCAGTACAGTGATAAGAAAGGCAACCTGAATATGCATTACGAGACTATTGACTACCCCTGGTTTAAAGAAATTATTTTTCAGATAATATCCCTCTGGTTTTCATTCCCACTGCCAGCTAAGGTCTCTAGGACTTTTCTTGGTGCCTACAGTTTTCATGTGCTTTGTTTGTTTCAGATAAATGATCATTAAATTAATGCAAATGACTGTTTCTCTACTGGCCAGTCCTGTCTTGGCTGAGACCCTTGGCTGCTGTTGTGACAGAAAGTCCTAATCTTCCAGAGATCATAGAACCAGTGCAGCTAAATTCTGTGGGAAAACTTAGCAGGATTGAATTTAAGCATGTGCAGCATTTTTATTGGACTGGAACTTGCATACTGAATAACAAAAAAGAGAGTGTGGACTAGAAAGTTACAGAGGTATTTAAATAAAAAAATATTCATTTCTCCCCTGACAAAATAAAAATTTACATGATTCATTCCCCATCAGTTTGTTTTTGTGCTCTGTGATCCAAATCATGTTGTCAACTGGCCTGTTTAATGCAAGACAAACTTCAACATGTTTCACTATGCATGGATCCCACGTATTCAGCCATACCAAATGAGACTTCAGCATATGGTAAGACCAAAACAAAAAGTACAGATGACTGTAAAGAAAGTATGGTATAAATTCACACAAGTATAATGTAGAAAGAAATTAGAGTTATACTACATTTAAAATAGTTAGAACACGAGTGTAGCAAACTAAAGGTCACCTGACAATTACCAATACATGACATTCAAAATAATTTAATTCTGGTTTTGACTTCTAAACTGTGACCTGGACTACAATCTTGGAAATGTAGGGTAAATTTTTCTAGCACTACAGAAAAACATTCTCAGAAAGTCAGTATATATGCAAGAATTTGGGGAAACCAATAAAGATTAGAATACAAAATTAGATCACCATAAAATAGATTATCACATTTCCCAGACTCTATCTCCAATGCAGCTGAAATTGTCAGAAACAGTACTGAGCTCTCTGGAGAGCACTACAAGTGCAGCAATATCCATTTCCATTTTCAGCTTGGTGAATGACTGTTCCAGCAGTAAGAAAGCTTCAAATTTCCCCAGGTTTGTGGATCCAAGTTCAGGGAACTCTCTTCTCTCTTGGTATGTATCTAACACTTTCAGATACTTCCCTCCTTAATTTTCAAAGTGCAATCAATTAGTAGTCATAGTCATATCATCCCTGGATTCTTCTTCACTGTAACTCCAAGGTTACTTTTTATGTGTTTATTCTGTATTTACTTTTATAGGCATTCTATATGGCTTTCATTGCTTGTGCAGGCAGACATAAATTAAAGAGTGTTTTATTGATGGACAAAGACAATGAAAAAGAGATGTGAGTCACTATGTTTTCAAGTTGTGAAAATAATACAGAATATTTTCTTCCTTCTATATGTAAGAACCATAATTTGTCAGGAGGACAAGGAGAGTTGGGAATTATACTAGTATTGTTTGTATCAGTGTTCCCTGATATTCATTTTATAATTTTCTCGTATCTTTATAAGTTATTGAATAGTTACCAGTAATTTACCCCATGGTTGAATAAGGACTTCCAGGGCACTGCTATGAAGATGAAAATGACATAAAGCATTAATTTTATATTATTTAACAAGCATTAGCATTTTCTTTTGCCAGAAAACTGAAATATTTCCCAGGAAAAGAAATAATTTTAGTCTAGAAAAAAAATGGTTATCAGGGTCTGATAAACATGTAAAAATTTTGATATCAGCTGACAGACACTGTTCATATGTGCTTTGGTGTATTGCAAGTGCTAGGAAATGTTACTTTGCTTTTCCTGTGCTACTATGGGTTGAGATTTTACTCTGTTGCAGCTGTTGGAAGTATTACAGAAGTGAAGTCACTATTATCACAGCTCAGTTGACGAGTGGTAACCTCCTAAGCCAAAATAGCCTGATGGCTCAGCTGAGCTTAGTAAACAGTTTAATGTACATCCTTTGTTTATTCTCAGACACTTTAAAAAATGATGTTCGTATTATTGAAAAATATATTAAAAATTTACAGAATTGATGGGGACTATATTAATCCATTGCCCCCAAGTGAGCAGAGAGCCTATTTACTTTAATTAAAAGTATAAAATCCAAATGTTTTTCTACTCTATCATGGGTAAAAAGACAGCATAGTCATTTGCCAACAGTGAAAGCAGCATGCTGGCTCTAGGCACCTCTCAACACTCCTTCCCAGGGTAATTCAGCCATGTACTGCATGTTTCTAAACTGTGTGTGTAAAACCATGGTGTGCCCTTCTCCTCTCCTCACTCTTCCCTGCCTCCCCCTCTTGCTGCTTCCCCTGATCTGAAATGGAACCTAGAGAACAAATTGCCTCCTTTGTCTGAAGCCTGCTTGTTCACAGTAGGGCTCTTGATCTGAACAAACCCAGAGATGTCAAGCTGTATAAACATTCAGGGAAATATATATTTCATAAAGGTTCCTACTCTGGAAAATTATACTCTACTTTCCAAATGCTTTGCCACATTTAAAAGTGTAATTATACCCTTCTACTTATTGACTGATGTGGCATATGTTTACATGTGTTTTAGATGATTTATGGCAGCACAGAGAAGCACGTTGTACATTTGGTAGCAACAGCTAAGAGACGATGTGAACAACATCTGAAC
Organism: Apus apus; assembly: GCF_020740795.1. Classification (NCBI taxonomy): domain Eukaryota; kingdom Metazoa; phylum Chordata; class Aves; order Apodiformes; family Apodidae; genus Apus; species Apus apus. The sequence goes on along the minus strand of NC_067312.1, from coordinate 42,704,366 downwards.
CTGTGTGTTAACATTGCCCAAGTATTTTTGAACACAAGTGTACCTATTGACAGTGCTTGTCCCCTACCTTGTCTTCCCTCTATATAATAAATTGCATGGACTTTTTTTTTTTTTCTCATAAAAGAGAAACATTTTCTCATAAAACGGAGATTTTATCATCTGCAATTCATGTCAGGTCAGCCCTCTCAATCCTGTTTCAGGATTATTGTTTGTTTGTTTGTGCAGGGGTTTTTGCTTTCTTTGTAATTTTTCTTCAATGTTTTCTGAATACTCCCTTGGCTGCAGGAGGTGGGGCTGGTGTCAGTAGTAGAAATCCTGTAGTACAAATGTTGTGCACATATTGTACGGCTGAATTTCAGCCTGGGGTAAGTTTTAATAGTTTGGCTTTAGAGAAATGTATGGAATGGAAGTTTAATAACAATATTATTGAGACTTTTAATCTCAGGGCAGTGATTGAATATGTGATCAAAGGTGAGCTGGCTGAAAATTATTGTGCTTGAATGGCTGTTACTTTTGGTTATGAAATAATGAGATGGCCCCAGCCTGACTGCCACCAACCAAATATTACTTTTGCAGTCATTGCTACCTCCTTGGTGTTTTTGTGAAGAAATTCAAGACCTGAATGTGGATGGAAAGGATCTGTCCTCTTTGATCTTTTCATAAGTGTGGGAAGATACTTTGTGGACTGTTGAGGAGCTGCTGTCACGTTGTTCAGTCCAGGGCATGAAGAAGAGCAAACTTTTGGCACTCTGGGTTGGAGGACACACAGACACAATGAATGCAGAGCATGACTAAGTTGTGGCTGCCAGAACGCTTTCAAGATGCAGACATTAGTGGATCAGAGCACTTGTTTCATACTTAATGAAAAAGACACTGAACAAACATAGGATCATATGGTCTCTCACTCTCTAGGCCTCCAGGGCTGTGACATCTACTGAGAAGGGGGCTTCACTCTCTTGAGAGAGAAGTTGCTTTGCTTCACCTAGCTGCTATTCCTCTGGCATTTCTGAAACATGCAGTAGAGAATGTAGAAAAAAATACAAGTTTTTCTGAAAAGTTTTTTTCTTGCTAAAGGAACAACACAAATAGTATAATGCAGAAGTATTCCTGCTCAACTCTGCTGCTGACACACATTCACTAGACTGCCCTCCTCAGCTAAGTCTCCCAAGCATTTGTTTCTCTTGTTAACAATTCACACACATATGCAGCTGCTTAGAAATAGAGAAGCATATAACTACCTAAACTGACAAAGCTGACAATGCACATATAAGTAAGACAGGACATTAGTCTAGCTGGAAGAATCAATGTGTTTTCCCAGTTGTGCACCTTTGTTACATGGTGTTGCTCTTTTCATGGTTAGTTTAAAAGCTTTTCTATTTTCTATACCCAAACAACAGACTCTGGCATTTCTTTAAAATGTCCACCCTATTGAAATGCAAAAAATTTCTAAGTCATAATAATTAAAATCCACAGTACCTTTTGTAAATCTCGAAGATAAAGATCTACCTGATTTGTTTACATGTGTTTTAGCTGAATTATGACAGTACACAAAAGCACATTGTACATTTAGTAGCAACAGCTAAAAAATGATGGGAACAACATCTGAACCTGTGTGTTAACATTGCCCACCTATTTTTGAACACAAAGCATACTTAGTGCCTGTCTTTCCTCTATATAGTAAATTTCATTGTCCTTTTTTTCTCTAGTCTCCAATCCATGTAAGATCAGACCTCCTAGAATAATTTTCTATCTGATATTTGAGGTATAACCTGAAATAAATTTCTTCAGGATATAAAAACTGTTCAGCAAAGTTTGATGAGACGGCTATGTGACGGTTCTCCCTTCATCAGTGTATGATTCAGGAAACATACAACCCAGGAGCCCAAAAGATAAGTTGGTGTCTGAGGTTAGATTCAGAGTTGGTGTGGGGTTGTATATCTCAGCTGAATTCCCCTTACTGAAGGTGTATTATTAAAACACAATTATTTATTATTTATACTAGCTTTTGAAAAAGCGATATAGCACCAGTCAAATTGTGTCTCACAGACTTTGAGAACAGAAAACCAGTAAACTTGGCTGCCACTAATAGAGATTATTTGCTTGGATAAGCCATTCAATTGGTGGAATGGATTTAACCCACTTCTAAGGTAGAACTACAAAATTTTACATTCTCAGTGGTCAGTGGCCAAGAACTGTTCTAGAAAGGCTTTCTAGGTCAATCTCATTTAATGCCATGCAGAAGTCAAACAAGATCAATGCTTCCCACCGACAGTGTCCCACTGCTCAGAGAACAATCCTTTCCTAAGGTATGTTAACTTATTTACTGCTTTCACTGACCTTAGTAGAGTTAAAGTAGTATGTATATGAATATCTCTGATCAGCTCATAGGTAATTAAAAATGCCCTGAGAAAATACATTTCCCTTTCAAAACCAGTATATGTATGACGCATTACATCAGCAAAACATCACAAATGAGGTCAAGTTTAGTTAGAAAGAGACAGAACTTATTTTATTGCAGCAGATGCCTCTTCACATCTTTGGATAAGAAGGCAACTTCTAAGAAAGGTGTTTTGTTGTAAGAATTCTTCAATTGTAGATGAGAATTTCGGTTGTCTTATACTTTTAATATGCTTGACATTGTCTCTTTAAAGCACTTCAAAACACACTTAGTTAGAAATTATAGTTCCATGGTATGGAGACAACTGGGATAAGGATAATTCATCTACAGCCTATAACTCATTTAATAAATTTTTCATTTGTAGACAGTATTCAGGGTTTTCTCCTATGCCTGCTCAAAATTCTGCATAAAATCAGCTTGTACATAAGATAGTGGTCTAGTAATTTTTCTAAAATCTTCCATCCTTTTAAAAATACAGCAGTGCAAACCGAAGCATCAGGTATTCACCAAGTATTTACTTATTCTGTTCATATCCAGCGAATTCTGAAGGCTCTCCATGTCTAAGAAACATTGTGGATTGTCTTGACTTGTCATGGACCAAAAAGTGTCACATTCCAGTCACTTAATATTATGGGTTTGTTTTTTGCATTGGTATTTCACATGCATCTTTGCCTTGGCATTTTAGATATTTTTGTGCAACAAAAGAACACACTGGTTACAGTATAGATAGGTTTTACATCCCATTTTAGTGTTTTCTATACAAACCCAAAAATGCAAAACGACATGGCATGTAGTGGTGCCAGTGCAAATTCTCTCTCATCCTTCAAACTCATTTGAAATAATTTTGACGGTGTGATTGTCTCCTTATTGGCTGCAGGGTAATGTCAATATGATCTGTCTTCCCATAGCTAATGAATAAGGTAGAATGAACACCGTGTGTGTGCTTTTGCTAAAGTCACACAAATAAGAGCATATTTTCACACGTAATGCAGAGCGATCAGTAGCATGCAGGTGCAACATCAATAATAATGGAAAAAGAGCCTCAGCTTACCTCATCTTGGCACAATTTCCATGAGATACTTGCACATCACCTCTAGAAAGGAATATAAGCATACTGAAATCAATAATTAACACTGCCCAACAAAATTAGATTCCATGTATACATTGATATTTCAGTACAAAGCCAAGACTTTAAAATGAGATTCCTCTGAAAGTTCCATATTAATTTTTTCTCTGTGAGGTCCATTTTTCAGATATTTTGCAAGTCTTTTCCATCAAAAATGCTTGCAATTTTCCTGTAAACAAGCTGTCATTGGAAACACCTTATCATCATGCCCTATAATATAATTTAAAAGATAACTCTTCATATGGACATTCCATTAGTTTTGAACATTTTTCTTCTTTCATATTAATTTGTATTCATTTTCACAGATTCACATAATGTTAGGGAGTGGAAGGGACATCTGAAGATCCAATCTCCCTGCCAGAGCAGGACCAAAAACTAGGGCAGATCACTCAGAAAGACATCCAGACAGGTCTTGAAAGTCTTCAGAGAAGGAGACTCCACAACCTCTCTGGACAGCCTGTTCCAGTGCTCTGTAACCCTCACAATAAAAAAGTTCTTCCTCATCTTAAGGTGGAACTTTCTGTGCTTGACTTTGAATCCATTGTCCCTTGTCCTATGACATGGCACAAATTTTCAAGCCCAAGTTTACACATCAGGCAGTTCCATCTGAAGTATCTCTTTGTAGATGTGATTTCTTCTCCCAAGCCTACCAGACTTTTGCACAATCTTCTCCTTTTTCAATACCAAGAGTCGGTACACGGAGAAGTGAGATGCAGCAACAGAGATTTGGCTGTATATCTCCACCTTTTTTATCACCTGATACGTTGCATCTGTTCAAAGGGAAACCTGTCCAGACATCACCCATGCTACAATACTCCACATGCTGGTATTTATAGCTGTGAAAAGAGTCATCATTCTTTTGACATCTCAAAGACCACAAACAGAGCAACACAAAAGGAAGATTTATCTTACAATACTTTAATAATCATAAAAAACCTGTGAAAATGTCACCTACACAAATATCCCTCTGTTTGCTTGGGTTTTGTTTTTTATAAAGTCATGAGCCTCTACTAACAAGCAAACTTCAGACATCTGCCTATATGGATATATATTTACAATTCACATTCAGGCATCTAAAAATATCTCTGCCACTCTCAGGTGATTAATACTACAAAAATGTGAGCTGAAGTGACTTAGCATCTCTGAAGTCCACTGACTGGGTTGCCTAAATATTGATTTGATACTTAACTTCAGACACTAAAGTCTGACAACTTTGTCTTTAACTGGTATTTTCTTCTCTGTATATTCAGTGCTAAAGATGCCAGCAAGAATAATTTTAAATTTTATTTTTCTTCCACTTGATTTTCTCCTCATCCAGGTTCCCAGGCTTCCCTGATGTCATGTTTCCTTCCCACTCTCACTTAGCAGTTTCCACTCTGAAACTTATACTTGAACTTATCAAAAGAAGATTATCCCTCATTTGAAATATTTATGGTTCCCCAAATCAAATCCACTTTCTCTGTGGCTTGTACTATTGGTTAACCCATATGGAAAAAAAATCCGGTTTACGGAACAGTTTCCTGTCTTCATTCCTGTCTCTCTGGTTGCCTAAGTTGCTTGTCAACTCAGATGGCTGCATTAAACTTTTTACTATTAAAAAATCTCTAAGCAGTCTGCACCGTACTGGTATAACCCACATCAATATCTTTAATTGTTTGTTTTTCTGACATGTAACTTCATGCATAGATCGTCTCTTCCCTGCACCTCCCTTCTGAGGATAAACCTCTCTTAAGAGAAAATTGGCCGCCTTAAACCTTTTCAACGTTCGGGACTATACATTTTGTAACTAGCATTGAAAGCTAAGATGATGGAAGTAAATAGGAGTAAGTAGGATGAAACACCAGGTTTTCAGGTGAAAGAAAGCCTGCCCACTGAAAACAGTATGTGATGTTTGGTACAAAGAGAACTTCTGTACTTCTGGTTCTACCACTGCCCACAGACCTCTACAGCCACCCCTGAGTGAAGTTACAACCAAGTGTCAGTCTTCTCCTTTGTTGTTCATGCTAGATGGCATTAGACAGGTGTTGTGGCTTGAGCCCAACACTACAACAAAGGATCAATCCCATGGCCACTTACTAAACTCCGCCCCCCCCCCTCCACGCACTCTGGGCTAAGGATGGCAAAGCTCTTAACCGATTAAGGTCCTCAGCAAAACAGACTCAACTTGGGGAAAAATAATAACTTAATTTCACACAAATCAGACATACACAGGACACAGACAACACAAAGAGCAGGGCTTGCATGTGTTACCCCACCCCTCCCTATCTTCCCAGGCCCAAATTTCTTTGTTCTCCATTTCTCTCCCTCCTTCCCCTCAGCAGCACAGGGGAACAGGGGATTGAGTTTAGAGTCAGTTCACAGGCTGGTGGTTCCTGCTGCTCCTTCCTCCTCAGGAAGAAGGATTCCTTCCAGTCCTCCCCTGCTTCCCCATGGGGTCCCTCCCATGGGAGAGAGTCCTCCACGAACCTCTCCTTCATGAGTCGTTCCTATGAGTCAGGAGCTGCTCCTGCATGGGCTTCCCACAGAGTCATGGGCTGCCTCGGGAACAAACTCCCCTGGTGCCGGGGTCTTTCAAAGCTGCATAATCGGAGTCCATTGGCAGCAAATCCACCGGCCACAAAATTCAAGTCCACTGGCCAAGTTCACTCCTCCTGGAGCCCTTAGGGAATGTTCCACCACATTCCTCCATGAGTGCAGGGGGACAGCTGCCATCTCACCTTGGGTTGCAGGGAAACTTCTGCTAGGGTATCTTCTTCCCCTTCTTTCTCACCAACCACCAGCACTGCTCTGCTTCCCCAGCACAGCTCTTCTCCCTCAAATGCCTTTCTGTTCAGGTGTTATAGCCATTCTTTCATATGTTGTTCATAGAGGTGCATCTATTTTCTCTCTAATGACTCCTTGGCTGGTTTTGGAGGAGGGGGAGAGATTCTCAGCTTCTTACCGGAGCTATTCCTGTGGCCCTTCCCCAGCTACCAAAAAACCCACCAAACCAAACGAGAACAACAGGGGGCCGACTTAGCCTGGTTTGCATGCACTACAGTGTCTTATTTTAGAAAGCATTTAGGGGAATAGATTTCATCAGCGGTTAGAAGAGTGGAAGCTGAATTAAAAAGAGTCTAGCTTGGCACCAAGTAACCACACAAAGAGAATGGAGAGATGCCAGGAAGCAGTGAACTTTGGGTAGTGAGGAAAAAAAATTAAAAGCAGATGTTTGCTTCTAGATTTTTTCCATGCAAACCTGTTAAAGGAATAACCTATGCACTGACCAACTATGTTATGAATATTGCAGAGGGAAGATAACAAGATTGACCCTAAATTTCACATGCTTAATTGAAACCAAGGTTCTGAACTGACGAAGTTTAACTTTAGTACAAAAGAATGAACATTTATTAAGGCAACAGAAAAAAAAAAAAAAAGGAATGAAGAGTCATCTGCTGTTATCTAAGGGTATTTGGATTCACCTTCTAGTTTGGCTTTGATTATGAAGAAAGTATTTTACTGATAGTAATGAGCAACTAGTTTCACTTTTTGGCTCTGAAGGAATGATATGTAATGCAGAAATAAATAAAAGGCTGATGTTTGAAAAACTTAGTAAATCTTAACTTCGTAGTGAAAACATAGCAGACATTTGACACCATGGGAGTAAGATTATGTGAGGCTCTCACTTCTGGGATATTATTTATCATGTATTCAGGTCATTTTTTCAGATTACTTAGGGCACAGCAGACAGTCTTCTGAGACTGAGCTTCATAAGTGACATTGTCTACACTAAAACAACTTTACACACCCTTCCGTTCTTTTCCATTTTCTTCATACTTAGATAGGAGTTATTTTTGCAATAGACGCACCAGTAAGAAATGTTCATACTATAAAATAGATACAATTTGAATTCTTGTGTGCATTGTGTTGGTATCTACTTTAATCTGAGAGAAGGAATTTTGAATAGTAGGAACTTGTAACATCTGTGTGAATGTATGATTTTATTTTGAAGGTTGCTTTCAAATATGTAATTATTACATATATCTTACAACACTATTTTAAAACAACTACAGTATAGATTAATACTATAATGAAAACAATTTGCAAAGAAAGAATAAAGAAAAATCTGAATACGTTTTGCTACTTTGAATAAGTATGATGTAAAGCAGAGATTTTCACTGTGAAATTTTCAAGTGAAAGTATGTTAATATATCTTTTAAACAGTATTCTATTTTTGAAGAATGGGAGTGTGAATTTTTTTATATTAGTTTATAATCTACTTAGCGTTTTTCGCAGTACAATTTTAAAGAGTGTGCAGACAAAGACAGTAATTGATAGTATTGTGAGATACACTGCCTTTGTCACACTGCTGTACTTGATTAAAGGATGGGTCACCTAGTTTACAGAAAACAAAGAAGTATTGTTCTCAGTTATGGAGCTTCATAAATACTGACTACTTTTTCAAATCTTGTTAAAGTCAGAACTTGAGAAAATTCATAACAAACGTTTGACAATTATTGAGACTCTTCTTTATTAAATCCCATTCTGTTTTTCAGAGACTGTAAACTCAGAAGATGAAACTCTAGTGCATGGTTCCATCAGCATCTTCATCAGTTTACAGTTACGTGGAGATTTTGTTTTCCATTGAGGTGAGTATGTGATTTGTTTAATTTGTCTTACTAAGAGCCTATTTCTGAATCTTCATGTATATGCTCAATAGGTTATTCTGGTTCCTAATAACACAATATGTACAGTTTGGGTCACTGGAAACTACATCTGTGCATCAAAGAAAACATGAAAATCCATTTTTCATCTTGCAGTGTGCTTACCTGAATACTTTGATTTGCCTAGTACCGGGGCTTCCAACATCCCACTTGTGGTTGACACTGTAATCTGATGTAGTCTGTACACATGTGAAACAAATGAAGTGCATGATTTCTTCAAGGATCGGAGGTACAGGCATGCCTAAAAAGATGTACCACTCTGCATATCTCTGTGTACAAAGGTGATTGCTCTGTTTAAGAGTCCTTGGACAAGCACAGAAGACCTGGCACATAAGTGACAATAAGCCAGCCTATAATTAGTGTGCAGCCCTCTCTCAGGCAGGTGTTAAGGCTATCTTGGCCTGAGCCAGGGAACACATGCACATTGAAAAATGTAAGAACCTGGTACTGGAGGGTTAAATGTTTTGTATAGAAACAAATAAGGGAGATAAGAGAGAGGAAAACAGGAAGGTTCACAGGGCACAGCTTAGCCCTCTGACACCAGCAGAAGAATAAGTGTCTCCAGACCACACATTTCAAAATCAAGATTTCCATCAATGCCATTTAAGGTGAGAGAAGCCTTGGGCACAACCAACCACAGCACGAGCACAGTCCGGTTTGGTATAGCAGTGCACAATGGGTAGCAAACAAGGCTGCAAATGCTGCCATCTGATTTCAGATCCAGGAGGCAAAGCTAAGGAGTCACCTTTGACAGCAGAAAACTTCTGTGACCTGCAATGCACTAGCATGTGTTGCATTGTCTTTTATCAGATGGGAACCCCGGAAACCTGTCTGTATCTCACACACACCTGCCTGCCCATCTGAATCCCACTGGGAATCCCATTACCCTCTTTGGGAAGATGGATTAGAAATTACTTTAGGAAGCTGGGCAGCTTTCAGAAACTATGCACTTTACATTACAGAAAAGTATTGTTTTGTAGCCTTGCCATCCACACATCACTGCACCATGGGGAGTAGTAGGGCTAAGGACTGAAGCAATGGACAAATTATCTTCAACTAAATTGAAGAGTCAGAAGTCAACCACCAGTAAGCTGTCACTTCATACAACACCTGTAGTTAGTCAGTTCACATGATATAGAAAACAGAAGCGTTTCCTCTAAAAGTTGTGGCCATTGCAGCACATTTCAAGGACAGTCTCAGATGATTCTGTGTCTTCATAGCTATGTGTGTTAAGCATGTCTCTGGAGCCAGCATCTCACCGTGTTAACTGTATGAGCTCTGATCTGTACACAAAAGGGAAGCAGTTTTGAAGGCAGTTCATTATCAAACCTCTAGTTACCTTAATCTCTTCATAGGTGGTGGTTTCAAGGCTTGTGAAGATCTGCTACTGTAATTTCCTATTCAATAAAAGTGTGACTCACTTCCTACTGGGTGTCACTCTTCATCCTCCTATCTCCTCTACATACATTCAACCCAAGGACTGCTTCTTCTCTTGATCCTGCATATTTCTGCTTCTGTTTTGCTTCTGAAGTGAACCATTCCCTTTCTTTCTTGTTTTGTATTGTGCTGTTTTTACAATCCCCCACATCATAACCTGAGCCTTGTCAGTCACATCATGTGCCACAGTTGATGCAAATAGCTTTCTACAATGCCAGAAGCTTTTCAGCCTTTATATCAACTACGTTGGTTTTCTTGCATCTATCATTATAACCAAATATTTTCCCTCATCTCTGGTGTCCTATATAAATGTAGAGCTCCCCTCTTAGCCACTAATATGTGCTGCCCCCATGCACTCAGGAGAAAGTTTCTTTGACTGATACATTAATTTTCTCTAAGATTTTCATTGGTATTTCCTTAATTTTCATCCTGTGCCATCACCTTTGAGACCTGCCGTTGGGTGTCACCACTCCATCCTAGTGCTGATCCTTCACTTCAGAAACTTCATCAACCAGAGACAGATGTTTAAATGTCAACTTTCATCTGGTCTCAGTTGTCATGTCCACACCAGCTCCTGGAATTACACAAGCTTCAGGGAGACACACTACTTTCAGAGTTCCTGCAATGAAAAAAGAGGTTATTGATAACGTTTATTCTTATATAAAAACTAGTTCCTAACAGATACACAAGTTCATTCACAAACCCACTAAATCCCATGTCAGGTCTTTAACCCTCTCTGGATGCAAGTTGCAGCACAGAAATTGAGCCTGTTCTTCCTAGTGTACTCAGTAGCAGTCATATAGGAATCTGAAATGTGTTCTTCACACACATGAGCCAGAAATAATTGACACATTCACTGGTACAAATGTATGGAAACCAACTCATTTGACATATCTGACACTGGTATGTTTGTGGGTGGCCGTTTACAAACACTACAGTGTATTATCTTAAAAAAAAAAAAAAAAAAATTTCCTGTTTTAGCGAAATCAGAAAAGATTAGAAAAGAGGAGTTTTTTGTTTCCACGAAACACATCTGTCTGCTCTTCTATATACACTCATGCAGAAATTTCCAGTCACTCAAGTCTCCAGGGTGTTTGAAAATGTCTAAAGTCTCTTTAAAGAGTAGATTAGCATGTATCCTAAAAGTTAGACTGTAATACTATTTAACTGCTCTATTTTTCCATTATGGGCCTGTCAGCAGGAATATGTTGCCCTATAGTACATGACAAGTGAAAACGCTAGTAACATTGTTTTTCATAGACAGAAAAAAACACCAAAGAAGCAATTTCTTAGCTAAAATGTCACCTGTTAGATGTATGGGGCTCACTATATTTTGTTGCCCTGGTAACGAATGGTGTAAAATGACTGCTTTGCACAGCTCCATCAGAATGATTACATCCTGTTTTTTCCATCATTTTACAAGAGGCTGTTTTCATTCTCCCTTCCTGACCATATTAAGTGTAAAGAGATTGAATTACTGTGCTGTACCCTCTCCATCCGATGTGGATTTAAGAATTGATATTGATGTACTGAGAACTGTGTTCTTCTTCAAGAAAAAAAAAAAAAAAAGCTACAAATTATAATGAATTTGACTTTTATGTATTGACTGCTCAAGTACTGAAGTAGTGGTTCTGCACCCAGGGGATAGACATGGCATGATCAGCGTTTTTCACTTGAACGAATCCAATTGATAAAGCAATATACTCAGTGTCACTTTGCTTGATCTCCAGGTTTAACAATAGTCATGCTAAAAGCACCTACATTACTCCATAAATTTTACTCATAAAAAATGAGCTAGCCATTGCTTTCTGCAGCTGTTCTCCTTCCAGTTTCTCACTGAGCAGGACAGAAAAAGACAAACAGAAATATTGTGCTAAGAGCATGCAAGTATGGGCAAGTGGCAGAAAACTATTGGAAATACTCAGGTATTTATAACTAGAGAACCAAATACAGCACTGTTAGGTGGGTGGTGGTAGCTCTTCCCATAGCTCTTATGCATCTTGAGACCAAATATCACCACTTTCACACTGAGGATGCATTTCTGGACAGGTGCAAAACCAAGCCAAGATACATTGTGTGAGTATTAAGGGTACACAGGCCAGGTTGGATGGGGTTTTAAGAATCCTGGTCTAGTAGGAAGTGTCCCTGCTCAGGGCAGGGGGGTTAGAACTAGATGATCTTTAAGGCCCCTTCCAGCTCAAATCATTCTATGATTCTACCTTTACTGTAAACTTAGGTCAGTAGTTAATTTTCTTGCTTATATAAAGAATTATTGCACTATTCACTAAGACACAAATGCAGCATTATCCCGTGTTTATTGCTGAAAAAGAATGATATGACATTCAACCATTTTACAGAGTATTAAAGGTACAAAGAATATTACTAGCAATGCAACTTTACATAATTAAGCACAAGCTATGGAAATTAATAATTAACATTTTAGTGACTAAAAAGAATTATTTTTTTTTTTGTAAGAAAGCAGTATCTTTAATATAACCTGTTTAACTCTGCATATGTAATGAGATTTCTTACACAGAGAATTTCTCTGTAAGTAATATTTCATTTAGAATTACAATCCAGAAGAAGAGGAAGGGAAAGAAGGTGAATATTTAGTGAGTGTGTAAAAGTTGCCTGTGACATTAAATATTGGAAAATTGAGACGATCTATTTTCAGCTAGTTTACTGTATTCACCTGGGGCTCAATCCTGTAGAGAAATTGGTTGAAAGATACACTTTAAGGGCTCCCATTGCTTCTTTTAGAAGTTTTGAAGTGCCTTTTCTAGGCCTTAGCAAGTAAGGAAAGGAACACAAGACTTCATACCAATGATTTCTTATTTAAAGTAGTTAAAGAAATGAAAGCTGCAGGTCTCTGAACTTGAACTTCACTGGCAGTCTTTTACCTAAAAACTTCACAGTTCTGCACCTTGGATTGTGTTATTAGAGAAGAGTCACCTATTCACATTAAGGTAGAACATTTTTTAGGCACCAGATCTTACAGTGGGGAGGAAAGAAATCTGTTTGAGATGAACTGGAATTCACCAATACTCCAGGAATACGTTGGGAAATAAAAACCTGGATCTAGATGATTGTTCATGCGCCTGCCTTTTTTGCTGCTGCAGCTTGCCTGGTCACCTAGCAGATGCAGCATAACTGGGCTGAAATGCCCTGGTAGAAAGGAGAGAAATGGTTGTTTTGAGTTTCTGCCTTTAAGGGTTTCCTGAAGACATGAGATTTCCAAATATATGACCAGAGAGTTTGTAAATCTTCTTTGTACCTCTATAACACATGTAAAACTAGAGTAAGACTTTATTAATTTGTAGTTTTTTCCACCTTCTGAACTGCCTGACCTCCTCTGTCATATGCTCCCACCACTTTCCATACCTGAGAACTGGATCATACACAATATGTTTTGGTATACCTACCAGGAACGTTGGAACCTGATGATTTTTAAGGTCCCTTGCAACCTTAACAATTCTATGATTCTATGATTCTATCTTTGACAAGTAAAAAAAATCTCTGCTCAAAGAAAGACTTGCTTTGCAAAACTTACATTTCACTTCACAGGCTACTCTGTCTCTTTCTTCTTCCTGCACCAAAGGTGGTGCAGCAGGAGCAGCACATTCCACCTGGTGAAGGTAAACGGGTTACTGAATTGGGGTTAGCAGTCAAATGTGCATAGTAACTGTGAGCTCTTAACCTGTTGCCTGGCTGTGTGCTCTCTTGTTATCAGATCACTTAGCAGAGGCTCAGACGCCCAGGAAAACCCAGATGAAACGTGGGTGAAGATTCTTGTTTGCTTAAGAAACCCATAATAGTAATCAAAGTAATTATAGTACTAGCAGTAATAATACTAATACTACTACTAATAATAACAAAAATAACAATAATAATGATAATAATAATAGCTTCCTAAAAACTAACAACAGCACAATGTCCAGCTCATGAACAGCTGATGAGGTGTTTGTCTTCATGGTGTATGTTGTTCTCATCAGAAGCTGTATTTGGTTTAAAGTACTGTCATTTATATATGTGTATATATATGTGTGTGTATATATATATATATATTTACTGTTCTGTAATGATGACCTAGAGGATAATCTTCTCTCTTTCGGGGAGCCAGTATAAGAGGTTTTTCATTTTGTGCTCAATCACTGAAACCATTCCTCATCCATATTTTAGGGAAGGTGAAGGCTGCCACGCATTACTGCCCTATAAAAATATTTCCTTTGCAGGATTACTGTGGCAGGAGAAATGAACAAGCATGGGAAGCCCTTTCTGGAGCACTTCACACCTAGTGGGCTCAGGCGGTCAGCTGAGAAATTTCAGGGTGGATGGGAGTTCAGGAGGTAGGGCACATATCAGGGGAAGAAATGCTGTGAGTGGCTGTAGAGGTAGAAAGAGGAGAGAAACAGTGACAAACACAAACCCAGTCTAATCTCCCTCACCTTTTAGATGTTGCTGCTGTTGCTTCCCTGGCTGTAAGAAGCTTCTTCCCTGCCTTCTTGACAGTTTTACAAAGGCAGTGATTTTTATTTTGGATTCATGAACACATTATACTCATACCAAATTGTACTGCTGCTCTCTTCAGAAGCAAAAAGGCTGACAGACTCTTTCATGCAGATCTGAATTAAATTTTTGATTATCATTTTTACTGGACTAGCTGAAGACAATGAGGTAGGGAGAGGGACAGGAAAAAAAGATTTGTTTCTTTTCCATGGTAATTGGACCACCTGCCTGCAATCCTCTCTGACCTTTGGATAAATAGATGACTCCACTTTGCTGTGCTCGCACAGTCCTTCAGTGCTTGTGAGCATAAATAAGATTAATTAAAAGAAGGTAAATCCCTAGGTAGGGATAATTAAGTGGTGACAAGAAACCCTGCCATAACAAAATTCCTCAATGGAAAATGAACTTTGCCTCCTTTATGCACTCCCATGTGTCTGTGTGTGTGAGACTGGATAACTATTTGCCCTACAAAACACGTTGACAAATGCAGTCTTTCTTCGCTTCTATTCACTGTGATCCTTCACAGTAAGGCACTACAATTGTCTTCTGAAGCCTCAATATCCCTCCCTTCCACCCTTTTTCCCCTGGAAGGTCATTTTTAAATCTCTTTTGACAGTCCCTAATCTTATCATAAAACATCCAACACACACACACACAGGCACAGCACCTAATCAGGATGTTGCTGGCTAATTTAACCCTGCTGATTTGATATAACTGGATAGAGTTTTATGATACCCTGTGATTGTAAATATGTCTGCTCTCATTCACAGCCTGGGAAGGCTGGAGGGCCATTACATCTTAATTGGGTAATCTCTTTTTAAATCTGTGCAGGCCGGGTTGCTGCTTCCGCAACGGCTGGGCCGGGGCATTGATCTCAGCCCTTGCCTGGCTCCAGAAAATTCTGGGAACATGTCTCCCACCTATTTCTGGCATTTTGATTTTTAAGGGTCCTAAGAGCCCATAACTGGCTTTTTGACAATATGCAGTATAGGACTGAGGAGAGCTGCCTGGAAGCAGATAATACATAATGTTTAGACAGATGGACCATGCCCTGGGGACCAAGGGATCAGGGTGGACAGAGCACTCTAAGTAGAGAAATTAATGGAGAATATACCTGCTGGGGAAGATGACTGGAGTCATCTTTATGTTGTCTCATTCTAAGACCATAAGAGGGAACTGAGTTGAGCTTTCCATAGTGGAAGGATAATAATTATGGACTTGCATTCCTCTAAAGCAGTAATATTGCCTTTAGAGAGATATATTAAGTAATAATCCTGTTATGTATTTTCATATACATTTTCATATACATCTTTTACTTTATTTTTTATGCATTTAAGAAATGTTTGCTCAAAAATAATAGAAAAAAAAGAGAGGATTTGTCACAGTTTCTGGGTCTCAGGTCACTGTTACAGCAAATTCTTTGCTGACATCTCTATGCTGAACACAGGCTCTGTAAAATTACTTTTTGCTCCAAGTATGGCTGAGCAATTGTAGGAAGCCTATAGATGAACTACATACTATGGTTCTTTTAATTAATACAATTCTAAATTAAAACTATGCCAGGCTAACAGCAGCCACTGTCACTTGTTGCAGCAGGGTTTTTTTGTTTGTTTTCAGTCCAGTTTCAGCTAGCAGAGGAAGAGCTTTCCTCCAAAGCACAACCATCACCATTTGCACCTCAGACTAAGGGGCTAACGAACAAGGCAGCAGAAGTCTGATAAACATCACTATGTGATGTGGTGTCTCAGGGAGGAACCAACACACCAGTGGGTTATGGCAGTGAAAAAACACTGTGAATTGATTTTATGAACAAGAAGTTGAGCCTGTCCAAGTGATACTTGTCACTACATTTAAATTATTTTTCCTAGTTTTAATGTTGATTTAAGCAAACAAACAAACAAAAAAGCCACAGAAAAAACAAACCCAAGTGTGCATTTATTAACTATATTAGATCACATGACAAAACCTAGCTTTCTGAATGCTTCAGGCTGCATGGTGACAGTGCCAAAGGATGAGCAAGAGAGTGCATGTACTGTTTTTGTAAGGAGAAAAAAGACCAGGGAGTGGAAAATTGTGGAGTATGATTCCCGCAACCACTGAATCTACTCAGTAAATTATTTTTTCTTTAAAAAGAGGCAGCAATCAGTGCTGATTGAAATACCTTTGAATGCAGTTATAATGAAATTCTATTTCTCACCCATACCAGAGTTACAGCCATTGTTGGTGATGGTCTCCTTCAGAGCAATACAGTCATTTCTGCCTTGTGAGGTACCATGGGAAGCAGAGGCAGGTGATCCCTGAATACAATTTAACAATAAGAGTTTCCTGTAGAGTTATGCCCAGGGTTTTTCTGTCTACTTTCTGGATCTATAATGAAGAAAGGAGAGTGAGCTAAGCATATTCTGTAGGAAAGATGAGGAAGCACCTGATTAAGTGTATTTTTTATATCCAAAATGGCAATTTAGGTAGCTCTACTTTGCTGTCCATATCCTTAGTATTGGTATTGTGCACATCTAATGATCCATTGTTTTAAATATTAATTATGCTGGATCGTAACTTTTTTGGCAGGTCGGATCAAACCAGGTCTTCTATGGCAAGATATGACACAACCCTGTGGATGTATCAGAAAAACTGCTGTTTTAGAGAAACACTGAGTGAGAAACAGACTTGCCACTCTTGTAACTCAAAATAATTTATTTACATTCAGTGCACCTATTGACCTGCAGGAAGTTAACAGGTGTTTTTTGTTGGTTTTGGATAGGAGAAAAAAAAATAGGTCCTTTCCGTATTTAGCTTAACTTTAAAGGTTACTGTCTGCTGGTAGGGTTTCTTAGTTTGCTGTGTAATTAAAAACACACACAAAAATATCTGCTTCTTAAAGAATGAAAATATCCTGAAAACTATAACCCTTTCTCTAGTATTTCTCCCCAACCAGTGGTTCATACATTTTGGCCTTGTAGAACGTTCTTCACAGTCTTCCTCTCTGCTTTAACGTGAAGCTTCCTGGTGGACTTGGATAGCACTGAAGCATCCTGATCAGCTTTGGGCAGTAGGACTCCATAATAGGCTGTTCCTGATCCCTGTTTATGGCAGGGGAAGGGCAGGTGATAACGGAGCTTCAGATATGGCAAAAGTCAACATCCATGTATCAGCCATAGGACACCTCATGAAATAAAGAAGCTTCTAGCAGTCATTTGCCTGCTATGGTGGCCTAAAATGGTCCAATGCTAGTAAGGCTAAAGAAATTCTTAAATAATTTCTGGTTGGATGGAAGCAGTAGGGTTCATGCCATAGAATCTTATGCAGCTATAAGGTTTCAGAGACCCATCTTCCTGTAGAAGGAAGAGGTGTTTATTTGAGACTACCTCATTTTAGTGAAGAAATAGGTCAGAAGGACTGCTCCTTACATAAGGCACCTTCTCTACTGAGACAGCAAAAGGAGTCCAGAGAAGGAGGACTGGTGTACACACAATTTGCAAACACCTAGAAATACTGAGGTCAATCCATAAAGGTTTTTGCTGAGTGGTTCCAGCTAAAATCAACAGGCGAGAAGTGGCAGAAACTTGCTTTGAAAATTCACTGCTCTAAGAGCTGTCACAGTAAATTAGCGGTAGGAGAAAACAATTTCATTAGTGCTAGTACCCTGTCTAAAATACTTTATGCCTTAAAAGGCCACCTCATCAAACAATAAAGGCCAAATAAAAAAACCCAACAAAACCTTGTACTGGCATATGCATATTTTAAACGAATGCTGCTGAAAGATGATATGACTGCACAAACCTAAGTAATTTCAACCGACAAAGCAGGTATATGAAGAGCTTCCTGACAAACTGCAGATCTCTTGGCTACACCTTTATATTTTAGTGGTATTTTGTTTTTTTAATAGAGGAGAAGGGGTTAACTCTGTTTAAATCACATGCACTAATGACTATGTCTGCATCCAGCACAGTGATTGTCCTTTGTGCATTTCAGTAACCACACTTAAAGACAGCTTGAAGGTCCTTCACTTTTTTTTTGTGAGACAATGTCCTGCTTGGCCTTGGAGAAATGCAAAACGAGAACTGAAGGCTAGATGCTGAAGCAATTTCAAACCAGAAAGGAGTCACACATTTCTAATAGTGAAAATGATTAATGCTTTTGCCAAAACACAACTTATGCTTCAGTCAGCCATAAATTAATGGGCTCAATACCTAGATAACTAGATGACATTTTAAAGTGACTGATATACAGCAGGTGAGATGAGATGATCTAGCAGTTCCCTCTGGCTGTGTCTCCTCAGAGATGTTGAACTATCCAATGTAGCACAACAGTCAAGAACATTTTGGACTCTTTTGCTTGAACTCCTTTCCTGTTTGTGTACAGTGTCTTACATAACAGTGTCTCCCACATTTTACAATAACATTAATCATCTGATTCTTCCTCCTAAAGCAGCACAGCAGCTGAAAGTGAGTGACACTTATTTTCCATGTTCTTCCTTTAAAGATCCTTCCATATCCCAGCCAGCCATCCTTATTTGATAATCTTGCCAAATTCCCTGCGACCACTTTTTGGCTTTCATAATACTGAATCAGAGCTTCTAGAAGCAGTGCATTGTCTCTCACCATGTATCAATTACTGAGACACTTAACTAAAAAAGTTTAGGACATAAGTGAGTAGAAATCTGTTGACTGCAGCCCATTACTCTGTGATATTTCATTAACCATCAAAGGACGACTGAGTTCCTTGTGTCTTGCAATATTCAAGTCCTGCATTGTTTTGAAATCTAAGTCATGCAGAATTCAGATGCCAGAGTCAATTTCCTACAAAAGAATTTGAAATCATGGAGATGCATAGCAGTGCACACTGATTGATTTCTTCATGCTAGGCAACACTTTATTCCTTAAATAAATTTTGTGTAACTCTCTTATTGATGAAGATGGTCTAGAGGCACAATGGCCAGCAGAATGCGGGACTCTACCTCCTGCTCTCAGACTCCAACTGGCCAGACCATAAGGACAGCACTGAGAGATAAAACTGAGTAAGAGCACCTGAAAATCAGACATTCTTGAGACATCCTGTTGATGAGTGTTTCATCTATTTCAAGTCTTTGAAGCAGTCACCTTCTTTGGTTTACAGTTTTGAAAAGAGATGTAAAGGGCTATTGGATTTATAGTTGGCTTTAATGAAAACCAGATCACATGTTCCCAAAACAACCAAAGAAAGAAGAAAATACCTGTGAGGTATACTTTCTGGAGTAATATGTTCCATCAAAATGGTAGGATTTGTGTTTGTGCTGATGGTCAGATTCATATTTAAGGTATTTTCAAAAGATGAGGGCCATCTTCATGAAGAACTTTTTCTTCTGTACTGGCTTTGTGCCTTTTTTATCAGTTCTCCAGATACAGGAAAGAGGTTCCATGTCTACCTTTTCCTAGGTTGGTGCCTGAAACTGCTCAAGGTTGAAAAGGGAACCACAGTTACTAATTTCTCATGGAGTTTGTCCTTCCCTACATATGGATGCAGCCCAAGAAAAACACTACATGAACAAGTGTGCTAAATGTCAGAGCTGGATATTTCATTTGCTGAGAGCTAACTCTGTGTTTCCATAGGGTCCTTCTCTGCACATATTTGAAGATGCAGTCTGGTCCTGAATCTCTTAACTAGTTAGAATACAAATTCAAATTAATTGACCTCATTTCCTGCCAGGCTTCTCTGCTCATTAGCCAATGTTATGCCAGCTGTAGTTCCTTAAGTACATCAGAAACAAAGGGCTATTATTTCTGGCTAAATTCCAATAGGCTCATTACCTTCTGCTTCTTTTAAAATTCCCTCTGCAATTACACTGGATAAGACTATTTGTCTTTTTTTTTTTTTTTTTTTTTGGTCTTTTTTTCTTCTTGTACTGGTTTTTGTATACCTGACTTCTGTGTATCATCTTCCACGCTAGAAGCAGCTGCATTTCAGTAACAAAGAAAGTAATATCTCAGAATACAGAAATCTCTGTATTTGGTGGGGTCTTTTGGTGTTTTTTAAATAAATCTGAGCTTTGCCACTTATGCTAGTCAGGATTATTATAATTTATATATGATCAGTTTATAAGGTTTCCCCCCACATCTGGGATTGCTTAGGTGAAAGGTGCTGTATAAATGTTACGAGATGCAAATTGTACTTCCATAGGTTGATGTATAAGACATCAAGAAGAGCAAGCTTTTTTGGGTGAAAATAGTAGGCAGTTTCTTAGCTGGCAAATTAACTTATCTGACAAGAACTCGTGGTCACTATAGTGTGTCCCAAGAGAAGACATGCCTTTCCTGCAGCAGATGGATTTGCTTCCCTCTATTAAATGTTTTTAAGTAAATATTATATAATGCCAGAATTAGATTTTACAAGAGCAAGGCACATTGCTAGTAATCATATTGCTTCAGGCATGATGAATGCTGCTTCCTGCAACAACGTTTTCTGGAGCTTCATGGACTGTGTACATGCACACAATGTAACCTATAATTGAACTAAACTGTGTGAAAGGGTTTGTTACAAGGCTAATATGGTAATAAGTATAATCTCGGAATTTGCTGGGGAAAAAGAAAAGCATAGGGATATAATTTTTGCATTTTTGGTGGCTGGAGGCTAAGAAAGGGAGGGAAGGAATCCTCCTGAAGCGTGGCTTTAAGCTGGATAATGTTCCCTCACCCTTTCCTTTATACGATTTCCATGCATTCAGATTGCAGCCTGCCGGAGTGGGGGTGCTCGAGGTTGAACCCGCTGGAGAGAGTGCTGGAGAGCCAGCAGAGGGCAGTGACGAGCTGAGACTGGGCTCCTGCCTCGGCCCCGGCAGTCAATTTTCCTTGTTATTAAATAAAATCATAGGGCTAATTTAGGCTCAGAGGAAATTAAACTGCTAATTACATGCATATAACCACCGAATATGGGCCTGGTAGTAGCATAAAAAAAAACCCCAATAAACAAATAAATCAGAATGACCCAACTTTTTTCCTCTTATTTGATATTTGCAATTATGGTAATGGACAGGACTTGGAGGACATTTGTAAGAGTTTTAAGTTCTATGCATCTACGTGTCTGTCCGTGTGTGTTGTACTTCTGTGTGTGTGTTTGCATGCGTGTGTTTATAAGATTGTGCCTGTATGAGAGGGTAATCTAACCATTTCCACAGCCCATCTCCTGCTGAGTAAACAATAGTGCTTTTTTCTCTTTCATTTATCCAAGCCAATGTCTTTATAAATGCTGGATAATATGCCCTTGGGTAACATAAGGGCAAAGCTCTAATTGAATCAGGTCAAGACTCCACACATTATCTCTAATAGTACTTTTTAAAATGCAGCTCCCTCTGTCAGATCATCTGCCTCTGAATCACTTTATTGGAAGTAATTCCAACATTAAAAAATTAGCACTGGGGATCTTATAAGTATACAGTTGTGAGAATTATTGGTTAGTGATGTCAGGCTTGTGCTGATCTGTTAATAATCCTGATAGTGGTTAAAAACCATCTCAGCAGGATCAATGGATGTCTTACGACTTGTAAATGTGTCCAAGCCTTAAAGAAGGATAAACATCTAGTGTTTTAGATCACTTGAAAGTCTTTAGTATCATGAAGTGTCTAGTCCTTTTGTATGGTCTGTCCTTTCCTGAGCACAAACTACAGTCCAGAGGAGCAAAACAGGTAATGTTTCTATTGTATGTCACAGACACAGCAGCCTGCATGGCTAAAGGGTTAGACATTAAAACGTAACTGGGCACTCACCCTTACACCAGCTTCATGAAGGTTTGCTGACTGGCACCTGCTTCCAAACAAAATGATTTGGGGTATCTTGGCCTTACAGCAGCAGAGGGTTTCTGACACTGAAGTTCTCATGTTCCTGTATGTCCCCGTTAAAGCCTCTGACAGTTTCATGCATGGAAAAATCCATAGTTTGTATCTACAGGCAGAACTGAAGAGCCATGCTAAAAATGTTTAAAAACATGGAAATAACACTGTATTTTGATAGACTAACCAAGGCATTCCTTGGACATCCCACCTCATGCAGTGCAGTAATGCTAGAAAAAAAACACATGAATCCCATCAGCATCATAAGATTGTCAGGGCTATTTCTTAGGTTAAAAGATTAACATTCAACAATCTTTTTCACTCAGGATGATGAATTTTGTAATCTGAGAAAGAAAAAAAATGACATATGCCCAGACTGATTACTGGATTACTCTCTCACTTAGAATAAACTGAGAAATATATATATAAGTCTTTTAAAGGTTTTTTTAAAACATAGTAATGATCCATTTTACTTATCCATCAAGAGCTTTGAACTGAAGGTTTTTTTCCTGAGTATATAGTTAGAGCACTAAGGGTAGTATGGGTAGAACAGCCAATCAGATTATTGAGTCTCCACTGCTTGAGAAAGCAAGATTAATGTAAATCAAATACTTTCCACTATGGCAATTTTAACTAAGTCCCTCATGAAAGTATAAGAAATATATGAAACCCCTACAGTCAGCATAAACCTCCTGGTAGGGCTAGACAGGTAATACCTTTTAAGCTTGTTAATGTCTTATCCTGCTGGTTTCTACAACTGATTCAAAGAATAGCTTAGTGCTTCTCAACATATCTTTACAGAGGAAAGAAACTTTCAGCATGGAGATGGAAAGGGTAACATTATGTTTTATATGTCATGGCTTGATAATACTGGCATGGCTAGTGCTGTCTGGATTGATGTAATTAATGCCTTACTAGTTTTCCCAATGCATTTGTAATATGTAGACAGAAATGTTAAGGGAGGAAATTACCTCAAAGTAGATTTGTTTATTTATTTATTCACCTATCATACAAAGCTGTCTGTTGGAACTGTCTAGGCTTACATGTGGGAAGGTCTCTTCACAAAGGGGCCTGTAGCCACACCTGCCCTACTGAATAACAGGTATTGCATGTGAAGAAAATGGAAGGGCTACCTTGCAAGATGGGATAGTTTAGCTGCAGCTCTTTCTATTTTTCTGGGGTGGCAGTTTCTATTTGGATATTTAAACACATTGCTATTATAGCCATAGTGTTTTATGACCTCTGTGCACCAGAGTCTCAGCAGTTGTACAACAGCAATAGTGGAGCTGTGCTAACTTACGTTATTTGAGAATCCTTTTTTTTCCCCTCTAAAATTACTCTGATCAGTGTTAAATAAGATTTATACAGAAAACCAGTATTACAAGCACACTGAAAAGTCTTTGCAAATCTGAACATTATAAATGAGGGAACACGAGAAAAGAAAGGTTAAGAAATATATTTAAAAACATACAGTCAGAAAAAAAAACACAACAAAACATATCTTCACTCTCATTATTTTCTCTGTTCCAGAAAAGAATCAATTAGGATGCCTGCTCGGAAGCAAAGGGCATCTGACAAACATGGAAGGTGCTGCTTTTTCATAAATAGAATTTTGACCCATTTCCCTCTCTTTTTTGGTTGTTTCCTCAGTTTGTCTTCAGTCGTGCCACAACAGACCAATTACCTCTTGGCTCTTCAGATGCTGCCGCTGGGTCCCTCTGGGACTGCTGGGATAAAAGAGAAAGCCATGAAGAAAGTGCATAAATGCTTGCTTAAGTTTTATATTATATTGTTTCTAGAAGAGGAAAAAGTGCTTACTGAGAACTGTTCCAATTAGCAATGAATGATGTTATCCCCAGGTTCTCTCATTATGGGGTTTTTTTTATATAGAAAGGTAATCGGCGCAGAGGACTATAGCATTGCTGTTGTTTTTCTTACTGCTTTTGTTAGAGACAATGTCTCATGTGCCAAAAGGAACTCTGTTAAAGACACTAGGATAATAATAGTACAGAACTTCAGTGCTAAAAGAAAAGGTATTATCAAGCAACTGGCAATTTCGCACAGTAAACTTTCAACTACTGGATATAGTATCGGTGTTCTTGCAGAAGAGAGGATTTAGCCATCAAACTGCAAGAGATATTTTTTGTCTCTATCAACCAGCCTGATTCTTGCAATTGTATAAAAAGAATTGTTCTTTGACTCTTGGAGGCCATGACTAGACAGTATATACAGTAGGATTAATTTTAAGACTTGAAAATATAGAGATGTATATATTCCAACTCTATTAAGAATTCACACCTTATCTCCTTTCTTATTGAGTGAAACTATTCAGAAATCCACTGTGAACACATAAGTGCTATTTGAACACAACACGTGCACCACCAGATTCTCCCTTGGCCTTACAATGTTTCCAGGTGTAGTCTGCTTAGAATGCAGCCATGTTGTGGTTTGGGAACAGATTTAAACCAGGTGTTAACATCTAGAGACAAGCTGCTTTACTTGGACAACATAAAACCTGAAGTTCACAGGAAAAGAAGGGTATAAGTGATCAGGTATTGAAAATCTTCAGAATAGTAATTATCTTGTTTCTTCCTTGGATAACCTGTATTTTTAGATTACTAATTCCCTGAGCCCAGTATATTCATTTCTATAAGGATCTTGGGTTCTGGTTTCAGAGGTCATAAAAGAAAGGCCAAATCCTTCCACCAAACCTTTTGCTTGAATAACAATCTGCAACAAATTTTTCCTCCCAACACCTGGGCACATTGGAAGTCCTCCCATGGATTTGCCTAGGAGGGAGTTGAGTTGGGTGGAGCTGCAGTCTTCATTTTATACACCTCACCTGTAGTATCAGCCTCCTTTGTTCCTCTTACGCTAACTGAAGCAAACTACAATTTAGGAACCCATAACATCTCATACATGGCTCATTCAATAAAAGGTTGAAGTATGGTCTTCCAAACAGCTATGGGCAAATCACTGCACTGGAGTGAGGGACCAGGACAAATTCATGAGTATGTCATTTCAGTATGAAACACAGGAAGAAAAATTAGGTGAATTCAAGTGTAAAAAGATAATTTAATATGAGGATATCTCCTTCTACATGTCAGACAATGTTGCAGGGTAAGAGAAACAAAGGCCAATAAAACATACTTGGCTATGTCATTTTATATTGGCACAGTTTATTTATGCTGTTAGACTTCAAGTAAGTTCACTAGTGGAGAAAGCTAACTGAGGAAACTAGTTAACTTTAGAAGCTACAGAAACTAATGAATATAAGGTTTGCTGCTGAGAAAATATTTTCCATTTTTAATCACAGAATTCAGCATGAGTCAGAGCAAATGCAAACTATGCAAGAGGCTATTGAAACCATTAGTTTAACAGAAATATTTCAAGATAAATGTAACATATCTTGGGAAACACCTACACTTAAGGAGCATACAGAACTTCTGATATAACTGAACTATTGCAGACATCTTTTCTGCCACAAGGATTTTACAGGCTTACTAAAGAAATTTGTGCTGCTTACAGCAGTAGCCTTTTAATCTGAATATTTTTTAAAAATTGAATATTACATATTCCTATGTTATAAATAACGCTCACTATCTGTTTTGCCTACATCAGCTAGCCCTATTTGTAATGTAGCTTACTCAGGGAACACAAGTTGACTGCTGGATCCTCCAGATTATTGATCCTTCAGACAGTATAGAAAGATTTATTTTGGGACATGTGTCCACAAATTACCTAAACTGTATTAAAATTATGAAGATTTTAACACAAAGGCTTGAGAAACAGACTAAGAAGTTAAAATCCTTTAGATAAAATATAGATCTTCAATGAAATATGTATTTGTTCCTTCTATTTCTACATCCACTTTTAAGCTGTTTCCTAATCAGGATTAGATCTTTGCTGATTGGAAAACAGAGGAGTAAGAGCCCTAAGCCTTTTTTGTGTTTATGATTTTTCTGAGGTTTTACTACATCCAAGATGGCAAAGGACTGGTGACCTGGAGTTTTATTGCTCATTGGAGTCTGAATGTGAAGTCTCTAGATCACTGTCTGTGTATGAGCTGCTAGGTTAGATCATTCATGCATATACTCTCTTGAAACCTCCTGAGGTTAGTGGACAGCTGGAGCCTGCTTCCTCTCTTCTGGACACTTTCCACTCTGTTAAAAGAGGAAAAAACCTAAAGATTGCATGTCGGCTACCTCATGTCACTTCAGCTCATAAAATTCACTCAAAGACCAAAAATGGATATATTAACATTTTTATTAAATTAAATTATTACAATGAAAACTTTCATCAATAAAAAAAATAGAATAAAATGATAATTAGGGTTGGCCCATATAAGAACTGGAAAGACCACATCTTCTGAATCCCCACAAACACAGCTAGACTTATTCCAGCAGACACACAACTGCCGTGGTTTTGGTCCCAATGAACAACAGAACCAGCTGCCCTGGCCAGCACTCAGTGTAGGACCAAGAGGACAGTTTTCTCCTGTGCCTGCCCCTGCATGAAGCTTGCCTAGTGGCCACTGTTCACCTGCTTCCTCAAAATCTGACTCCTGAATCAGTTCCTGTTCTTCAGTCACCTCTTACTGAGCCCAGAGAACAGACTGTATTCTATAGTGTGAAAGTTGACTCTGTCAGTCAAGAATAAAAATATTTTCCTATTATCAAGCAAGCCATCTCAGACTCAACAAGGAATGTCTGGTGGCAATGGGTAAGCTCTGAAAGCCAATCCTGCCCAAAAGTGCTAGACAGACTATTAAATAAACCAAGAAAGAGAGGAGAAAATATTTAAATTTAATCCATAGTTCATTACTTTTAACCTAGCCATCAAGTTCAAACTAATAAAGATAAAAGCTAATTTTCTCATGTATTGTTTACTGACAAAAAAGGATAAAAGAAACCACTCCCCAAATATTATTGATCTTAATTGCCATTCCTAACACTGACATTGCCACTGTATTTTACGTCCTTTCTTTACCCATTTTGATGGGAGGAGAGGAGAAGAAGAGGGAGAGGACGTTTCTTTGTACATTTTACTCTGAAGCTCAGACCATTTGGAGTAACTCAGTGCTGAGGTGGATTGGAGATACCAGGAAAAACTCCTGCCTTTTCGTATTCTAAACAGGAGAAAAGAAACAATATCTAGGAACTGCACAGAGTCGTTCTACTTGAAGAAGGCTGGATGAACATGAGATTAAGATGAGCTTTCACTCTGCATATTAGGAAAACAAATATCTACCTTTTGTTAATGAAAAGTGTATTTATTTTTTTTTTTTTTCCCATCAGAAAAAAATTGATCCCTTTTTTGTGGAAAGCTACAAATTTAATGATTTCCAGTATTCACAGAGGAAATGTGTGAGTTATACTTCATAAAATTTACCATAATTTAGAAAAAATATATTTATATGAATAGTTTTATTATTATTTTCTGTGACAATGCACTTTTTGTAACTGCCATTTTTACAACTTCCTAATTTCTTCTCTGTCTGCATAGTTACCTACTCGCTCAAAGTTGTGTGGTGTATTTAGTTTTTAAATTACAGAAAATTTCCAGCTGAATTTTCATCACCAGAACTGTGGCCCAAATAAATTATTTTGTTTTTTCTAAGGTTACACAAGAAGACATTGCCAAAACCAGAAATATAAATGAGCACTCTTGAGCCTCAGTTCAGCATCTCAACCACAATACAGTTGTTCCTGTCTCATACATTGTCTGTTAGAGAGCTGTAATTAATTGCTGCAGGAGTTCCTAGCTTATAAAACAAACAAACAAAAAAAAACACCCACCCACAAAACCCCCCCCAAAAACAACAACAACAAAACCAACCAAATAAATAATTAACATGCATATTTTCTGAATGATTGAAATCCCACCTTTCAGTCTTGGTGGGTAAATACTATGCACATCACCTTACTCTGAGCAGCCTTATCAGGCATGATTGATTTGATAATAGGTGGGTTTCATTTTAATATCCATGACAATAGAGGGAGAGGGGGATAAGAGAGTGGTACAGTATATCAGGTGTTTAACAAAGACAGCCTGAAAATCAATAATAATCCTTCACTGGTGGCTGAAATTTTCAGACAACTTAAGCAGACAAATGGCCCATAATGTCACTCAGTGGTATTAGTCTATTCATAGGCTCACTCTTCCAGTAAATGAGAACTGTTGTTGATTAAAAATCCATTCAAGGGTTGCCTACCAACATATTAAGTAGTTCTCATCTTCCCAGTGGAGTGAAAGTATTCCTCTTTTTCTTTTTTTTCAGCCTTTATCCAGCACTATTGATCTCTCAATACACCCTGCTTTATCTTTCTAATCTCCAGGGGTTTCTCAACGTGAAATTCTGCATGCCATGTCCCACCCACAGGAGGACTGTCCTGCTACAAAGTCTTCTTCCTATCACAAGCAAGGCATCACTATGAGACTCATTTAAGGTATGTAGCTGGCTTGCATGATAGCATCTCATGGTCCTAAATTAAGTTGTTACTTACTAGGTCCAGTGAGGTAAAACCCAAACATTTTCCTCCTTTTATGGATGACAAATTGAAGCACAGAACTGTGGTGGTACTTGTTCAAACAATCCCACAAAAATTGAGATGGGTGAGGTACCGAAACTGTAATCCCTATTTTAAACCACTGCCATGATCATAGCATAGGCAATTATACCTAAAAATCCACTAAACCATCATCATCAGAATTTCCCGTACACTTCATTGGAAAAGAAAGGAAGGGGCAGCAGGGAGGGAAAAAATGTAGGGGGCTAGAAAGCACAAAATATAAATCTTTTAGAGCAATTGGAGCAAGATATTCTGCTAGGGTAAAAATTAGCGTTGGTAATGGCACATTCAATTTGAAGTGTGTACTTTGCTTGACTTTCATTGTAGATTTTCAAGTAGTAAATAAAATGTCATATTGCAATGAGGAAGTTAATCAGTATAGATTGTGCCAAATGTTCTTTTCTTTATGGGAAGTTTCAAAGCCAAATTAACTTATTTAAAAAATACTTTTTTTCCAAGGTGTACTAAAGAAAAAAATTAATAGGAACTCACATAATTTTATTTCAAATGAAGTGTATGTACCTTTTTACTAGGCGAAACATTAATCTTAAATATAAATGAAAAATACCAAGCAGCTAAACTGTTTTCCTCTTCTAATTATAATTCAAGGTGCTTGCCTTTCTTAGGCAGTTTTTAGGTTTTTGTTGTTTTCTTTAAAAATTGGAATGTGATTATAGAAGAATAATTTCTCAGAAGAAATTGCCAAATTTTTTATGAGCTTTACCAATGATGAACAAGTTCCTCACCCAGGATCATAATATCCTTGAATTATGAGAGCCATGAGCATTTTACAGGATGAAATCCACTTCTGAAGAGATCATAAAGTCCTTTGTGTCTCAGGGGCACACAGACCATGTGTGTTTTCATTAGATGCATATAGTCCTTTTGATTTCACTTAGACTGCTTGCATAAATGAAGTTATTCAGAGCTGTGAGTTTTTGAAGCTCAGGACCACTGGTGAGAACTCATGGCATGGGAAATTTAAAACGAGGTGAAGGTGAGGGTGGCATGTAGTGACATTAGATGGTTATGTGCTCCAGTTATGGACAAATAGGATGCAAGTTTTATTTTTCCTCCAATAAATAAGTAACCATCAATAATCTTGTTCCTGGCAGTCTGACCACTACAATTCAGGAACTCACTGGATAGAGCAGGTATCCTCCAGGTCATGCTCTTGAGGGCTGCTCCAGAAGCGTAGCATAAAGCTCCGCAAAGACAGATGAAGAGACAGAGGAATGAAGTATTATGGTGATGTCTGTAAATTGGAGTGAAAGCAGGGATTGGCTAATGTAATTTGGGTTGTTTCATATTTAATTAACTAACAGTTGGTGGAAAAACACAGCCTGAGGTAAAACGTACCTGATATTCAACACCTTCTGTAGCCTGACTTCTTTTAGAATGTCTTCATCTGACTGAAATTGGAAAAAAAAAAAAAGGAAAAGGCAGTGCTTTTTTCCCCTGACAATGCTACTTACTGATCACACTTCATTATAAAATTTTCTATTGTTCACATTTTCTTGTCCACCTCTGATGTTGATTTGCCAGTTTCTCTTGTGATTTATCAATAGCAGCTGCCAGCCAGAAGGTTATTATAGTTCAAGTGGAATTAATGTGGCAAAGTAAGTCTATGGGCTCAATGAACAGAAAGATAGGATTGACTTATTACCCAGGAGATGGTGGTCTCACCCTCACACAATGAATTCAGAATCAACTTGAACTGACAGCAAAAGGCCAGATTAGTGTTACCTCTGTTTTTCCTATCAGCTCTAAACCTTTCACAAACAATACACTCAATATTACAGACTGAGGGGGGAAACAAAAAAAGAGGCTTCAGCTGTTCATTGACCTGACCTCATCGTTTATAGAATAAGGTAGGAAAAAGACCCTTAGAACAGTAGTTGCAAAAAAGGAAGTGTGCTGAAAGAAATGTCTCAAGTCAAGTGTTCAGCGAACCATCAGTTTATAATTTTTTAGCTATATTGGGAGACAGGAGCAAAATCCAGATTGGTGATTACAATAATTTTTAAATAAATACAGCAGGTCAAGCACCAGTAAATCAGCATCGAAACTGCAATCACAGGTGGCTTAACTTGGTTTAATATGTTTAGTACTGATTCTCAAGTCTGAAGTGTGATAAAACAACAGGGATGTTTTTCTGGTAAGAGCTGGAAACCATGCACAAAACAAAGACAGAATACCACAGAAAAAATGATCAGCAGTTTTTAATGTTTGCAAATGGAAGGGCTTCTGCAGCTCTTCATAGGTTCAAACAGGGGGGTTACTTACATCAGACCAATTTGTATTCTCATGTCCTGGTTAAGTGGGGCAAGAGGGGTACTGGTAATCTGCAAATTGGAGAACAGTGCCTGCCTTTTCTGATTTCAGAGAGAAGCAAGTCTTTGCCAGCTCATTGGCAACATCTTTCATCCATGACTTTGAATGAACCAGCTTCATGGTACTCCAGGAAACTGAGGTGTAGGAGGTGACTACTGATGTCTTAGGTGAGGTGAGTTAGATTCCCACCAAGTTTCTGCAATGCTTATGATCATAGGCAGACAAAACACTTGTCTTATTCACACTGGCTGGTCCAAACTGGTGTCTGAATAAATGGCAGAGTTTATACAAGCTCTATCATGTATTTGCAAACCAATACTTCTGGCCATGATTGGCAATTATTTAATTTTCCCAGTGTTTATGAGAAAACCTTTGCAAAAGCGTGGTACAGTAAAAGTGGTTCTACTCTTAAATCCTGTGATATGAATATTGAGAGTGCCACAAGAGAATAAATCTCATCAGAATAGATTGATTTTCCTTAGAAATATCCCTACAGAACATAAGGATGGGCTGTAATGCTGCTTGAATTCAACTCATTGACATCACTACGAAAAGGATCTTGTTCAAGAGGCTTTAAATAAAATGATCATATTGTCAACCTTTATAATGTAATTTTCATGACAAATTCAGCTTTGCAGCAAATGCTGTCTTGTCAAATCCATTTATTGAAATATATATTAAGAAAATACGTTGTTGTGTAGAAGAAGCATCCAAGGAATTAATGAAACAGTTTTTTCTCTGTTGCTTTTGATTTAAGGCACTAGCCTTTGCTGATGCTGAAATGGCAATTGAAGAGCAGGTAATGGGCTAAGCAGCGCAACCTGGTATCTCCCTGAAAAAGTCTGGACAGTATGACATTTAACTGGGGAAGGCAAAGCATTGATCTCATGACGTCATCCATCTGCAACAGGACAAGTTCAGAAATTTCTTTGGCTGAATAGAAAACATTAATCTTTCTCTGGATCTTGAGCTAGCAGCTGAAATGGAAACCCATGACTTGTCACAGGCTCATGAAATTCTCATATGTTCCATTCAGCACTCCCTGTTTGTGTTTTCTTCTTTTCTTGAGGCTGGAGGTTAACACTTCTTTTTCCTAGCTCATTTGTAAAATACTGTGTAATGGTCGTGTTTGTGGGCTAAACTTTCTAGTTTGGCATGATTCTCTTATATTTTATTTTTTCTTATTATAATTTTTTACTGATTCTGGCCACTCAGCCGCTAAACTGAGCAAAATCAGACCTTGATAATGGTTCTGTGACTGGGTGGGTTCTGCCAAGAGGTTAAGTAATTTGGAATTAACAGGTGAGCAAATATAAAGTGGTAGAGTAGCTTTGTGGCCTGTGAAGTTAATACTTATTCCACTGTTAAGCACAGTGGGTGGCATACGCTATATTTGTGCATTAGTGGTTCTTCTAATGCGTGTCTTAAACTTCAGATACGTTTTAGTTTTATATTGCTACTTAATAGTCTATATTTTTAATTTTTAATAATTAGAACACATTTAGGAAGCTAAGATGAATTTTCATACTTATACAAGTTTATAAATTTTAAATTTTTTTTTTTTCAATAACCCAATGCACAGACATTAATTAACAGAATTAAAGCTTTAACCCTAACTGAAAAAAAGCACAGAAAACAGACACAGGAATGGTCCTATTTACTAACACATAGTAATCTCTAAAGTTAAGAGCTTACTTAAAGAGTTTTATAAAAGTTTGTACTGTAACAGGCAAATCTTTTCCCAGCCTCCTCTGAAGTTTCTTTCTTTCAAAATGTTAGTAGGAACAATAACACCTTATACACTAGCAACTCATACACCCTGTAAAGACCACTAAGTGTAAAATACTAACCCAAAAAAGACAAAGCACAGGTGAACTCAAAGTGGGTACTTCACTCCACAGACCAGTCACAACTTCTTTGCTGCATGTCATCCATGATGCATGTTTTGTTAATTCCAGTGAGAAGCCCTTTGGAACAAACTCTTACTTTCCTGAAGGAACAAAGTGTCTAATATATTGATGTAAAATCAATACATCAAGTATGACAATAGATGTTTACATAAAGTGCTAATCTGCTGGTAAATGTCAATGTGATGCCTAACAAGTAACTTACTATTTATCTAATTCATTTTAACCTCTGTGTAATTCTGCTAGTTCTTAAATAAACTGCAGTGTTTTAAATACTCTGCAGGAAATCTATAATTACTCGTTGGTTCTCTTGTAACTGGTCTTAAAGCTGTTTTATTTTCATGTTATTAAAAATAAAATATAAGCCTAGATGTTTGAGACATAGAATGCACAGTATAAATTTAGAACAAGACACAGAAATAATAAAATCAGAATGGTTTGCTTTGAGACCCTACAGCAGCCTCCCAGTAGCTGATAGGGGCCTACGGGAAAGCTAAGGAGGGACTTTTTATAAGGGTCTGTAAACAAAAGGACAAGGGGTAATGGTCTTAACCTGGAAGAGGGGAGATTTTGAATAGATTTCAGGAAGAAATTCTTCACTGTGAGGGTGGTGAGACACTGGAACAGGTTGCCCAGGGAGGTTGTGAAAGCCCCCTCTCTGGAAGTGTTCAAAGCCAGGTTGGATGGGTTTTGGAGCAACGTGGTCTAGTGTGACTGTCCATGTGCATGCAGGGGGGTTGGAAGTAGATTATGTTTAACGTCCCTTCCAACCCAAACCATTCTATGATTCTATAATATCACCTCTTTCACCTGTGGGTATTATGTAATAGGACAAGTATCTGCAGCAGTATTTCTGGAGTCATCATTTTAGAAGAAAAAGAATACCGAAAAAACCCCACCTATTGAATATGTCTTTCCTGTCCAGTTAGAAAATCCTGAGCAAGCTTTCATATCAAGAATGTTTCCCAAAGTTCACAGTAAAAGCAGTCTCAAGCCTATGCAGAAGGACATTTTGCAATTTCCCTGCAGAAGACTTTAGCACCTGTAGACTTTAATATTTTAAGGTACGAGATAAGTTTTAAGGCACTGACTTTTGGATACATAAATGTTATCCAAATTCCATTTTACACATGAAAACCAACTTCGGACTACAGCTGTCCTGTCTCTCGAGACTAAAGACTTTTACTTCTAAAATGGGGATAAGTGTTCTTTTTTCCTCATACGGTTCTGAGTATGGCTTCATTACATGCAGTTCTTAATTATCATTATTGTAGGGTCATTTAGCTGCCAAAGTTCACTTGCACTATCACCTCCAGATGACAATACACACAAAACTGAAAGTGTTTAAAAAGTCTCAGAACAAAGACAGCACTATAGCTTTAATGCACAAAGTAATTTTTTGGTGAATTCTAGAATTCTTTAATTTTTAATTCACTTGGGAGCAATGAAAAGAGCTTTATTTATAGTTCTTAAGACAATATCCTCTTGTTCACCTGCCAGTAGCTAGACAACAGCTTCTTTAACTCAAAAGGTGGCAATCTAAAAAAAAATATTAATTTTTTAGCCTGTTTTGTGATACTATGCAATGGCTGTCCTGGCAGTTTCTTGCTTTCCAATCCCATATGCTCATACACACTGCTGTAGAAAGACACATGGTTGTGGGAGGACATACAATGACATCCTCTCGTCTGATAGGAGCAGGCCCAGCATTTGGTGAGGTTAGCAGGAAGCTGGCACTGCAGAGCAGAGGATGTCCCTCACATCTGCAGGAACTCGAGGGAAAGATAGACATACAGTCAGATCCTTATCAGCTACCTTAAATAGGGTAGTGCAAAGATGTGTCACTCATGGTGAAGGGCCTTGAACAGGCTCTGCCAGTCCATGCTTCACATCCTTCAATGGTCAGTCCTGGACATGGAAGACTGCTCCAGGGAGACCTTAGATTTATCTTCCAGTACCTGAAGGGTCTACAGAAAAGCTGGGCAGGGCCTTTTTGTAAAAAGGGCTTGTAGCAAGAGGACAAGGGGTAATGGATACAAACTGGAAGAGGGGAGATATAAGTTAGACATTAGGAAGAAATTATTGACTGTGAGGGTGGTGAGACACTGGAACAGAGTGCCCAGGGAAGTTGTGGATGCCCTATCTCTTGAAATGTTCAAGCCCAGGTTGGATGGGTCTTGGAGCAACCTGGTCTAGTGGGAGACGTCCTTGCCCATGCAGGAGGGTTGGAACGAGAAGGCGTTTAAGGTCCTTTCCAACCCAAATCATTCTGTGATTCTATGATTCTATGATCCCAGAGCAAGGGGATGTCAAGATTGGGCTGTGTTTCAGTTGTGATTTACAGCGTATAAAGCCCATAGGAAGACAGGAGCCTTTCAGGCCCTCATGAAACAATGACAATGTCCTGGTTTGAGCCAGGATGAAGCCAGTTTTCCTTTTACTGATTTTTTTTTTTTCCTTCAGTAAGCTTTCTCTTAACTAGTAGCAGAGTGTTCCAGCTAGGAATGATAACAAACAATGGAATGTTTTTCTAACTGCTGAGTCTTCAAGGTCACACCTTTACTCTGCCAGCTGAGACACTATGGGGAGATCTATGACCCCCTGTAGGAGGCTGAACTAGACAGACAGCAAAATTGGCCAGAGATATTCCATTCCATGTATCTACCTAAGCTCAGAGGAAGGTCAGAGATCACAGAAGACAACTTCCTTCCTGCTTCTTCTTCTTCCCTTCTCTTCTGTCCATGGCCAGCGTCTGGGGAGGACTCTGTCCATCCATCAAGGTTGACCCCTGGGCTCGAGCTCTCCTGACCCTCATCTCTCTGCTCAGTCCAGCAGCTCCAGGACTTCTCCACACTGTTCACAGCTCAGGAGATGCTGTGGGAGTTGCTGGGGGTGGGGGGAGGCAATAGGGGTTTGCACATACCTGAAAACATTTGTATATAATTGTACATATTTTTCTTTTATCATTAGTGTTTAATTAAAGCTGTCTAGTTTAGTTTTGAATCCAGAGAGTCTCTCTCATTCTCTCTCTCCTTTCCTACCTGGGTGGGAGGGGGAGGGGATCGAGAGCATTGTTTTCAATCCTAAGTCAAACTGTGACAAAGGCAGATACCAATTCTACTATTTCCATTGTGCTTTTCCTTCCCACATCACATATGTACAGGGCAGGAGATCTTTAGAGCTGAACGCTCATCAGCTTTTTCCTTGACAGTAGAAGAAAATTTCCCTGACCAACAGTTTTAAGGCAAAGGCTATCAGGAGGTGATGTTGTACCTTTTTATACAGTGTGTTCATAAGATGCTCACAGGGCATTTGAGTAAGCAACTGAATGCAGGTGTAGGCAAAACTTGTATTTTGACAAATGATGGGATAGTCCCAGTCTCACGGCAGGCTCTTGCTCATATGAAACCCAGATGCAAAGTTTTGCTTTATGAAACTATTTGAACACTAGGGATATGACTCAGCTCATGTGCATTGCCTCCTGAGAAAAAATAAGCAACATTTAGTCTAACTTTTGTAGTTGGCATGGGAATGTCTATATTATGATGGCCACACCCTGTTAACTGGTGGTAGTTTTACCCAGAAAATCCATAGAACTATATGTGTGCTGTTATCACAACAATTTTAGCTACTTTTAGCCTCTATAGACAGAAGTAGAAACTTTAAAGTACAAAAAGAGAGCATGACTATATAAGTAAGCTTTATGGACACATGAACTGAAGTGAGACTGAAATTCTAATTCTTTATATATTGCATCTAATAATTGGAGTTTTACACCAATTCTATCAAAAACAGTTTTTCTATTTTACAGTTTCATTGTAAAATAGAAAATTTCATTTTTTCAGGCTTTAGATCCTTTTATGAAAGAGAAAAAGTATACTTCATGAAACCTCCATACATATTACACTCCAGTCATAAAATCTCCTTACGACAAAACCAATAAATAATATGCACCCAGAAATAGTCTGGCACCAGCCACTTTCCCAGTAATTTTGATAGGAGTTGCTCAATAGCACTTTTGAATATCAAAGCAACTACCGAAATGCTTGAACCAAAGTTTTGAAGTCTTGCTCTCTGGCACCCAGATGTTAAGATCTTGCTCAGACTTTTTAGACATTTTAAGCTGATGGGCAATTTACTCATATTAACCATTTTGAGATCTCATTGCATAGCTGAAAAATCAGGAAGCAAAATATTTTGTGTGAGAAAGAGAAGTTTAAAAGCCATTGCATGGGTGAAAGAATACAAATTAAAAGGCATCAGTCAAAGTTACAGCTGCATGCAGGATAGCCTTAGCTGAAATTACAAAGTTCAGAATGCTTTAAATAATTTAAAAATATCAAACTCAGTTTCTTCAATCTGCATTTCATGGTTAAGCAGCCTGCTGAAATCAAGTTGTAACTTCATTAATGCATTGATCAAGCTAAGTTGATGCTGCTTCTGAAATTCTATCTTCCTTCTCACCTGGGCTACTTACTTTTGCCCTGAATGTGAGCAGAAAGCTAACTTAGTAAAAACAAATCATTATTTTTCAACCAGTGATGTGGCTCACTACCCAGTGAGACAGGGATGAGCAGCCAAGAAAACAAAGTTCTTTACACTGCGCCTTTCAGCAGAAATGATGACTTGAGTTATTTGTCAAGCATTTCATTAGAGATTTGGCTGCTTCTTCTCTGCTCCAGCGAAGTAACTTTGAACCCAAATTCTCATCCACTTCTCTCAGTGATATAAAATAATCTCATGCCAGATGTTTCACAATTTTTGTTTATTATAGTGAGAGAACGTACAGTTTCAAACTCCAGGCAACTGTCAGGTTTCAAACTTCAGGCATCAAACCCGTATATTTTTGCTCCATGTTAAAAAGGACAGCAGTCATGGTTTTAAATGAGAATGTGAATTATAATTTTTTCAACCACATTCAACTAAAATATAGCTGCAGGGGGCCTTAGCAAGTACTTACTTTCAGGCAGAAATGAAAACTGTAAAAAATTTCAGGCCCCAAAAATGGATGTTTGGGAAATCATGAAAGTGCAAAATGAAGTAAGTATAATACAAATTATTTTCCAATGTTAAATGTAGCAGGTGCTACCCATAAGATTTCTATAATAATATAAAAACATGGGTACATAAAGAAGAAAACAATATCACCAGGGTTTTTTTTAGAAAGATTAATGGCAGTAATATCAGTGAAGAAAATTTCTGTATTACTTCGATTTGTAGTGCTCTTGAATTCTCATTCAAATCTAGCTCAGCAGCTGCTGTCTGTTCTCTGCTGTAACATTTGTCTTTCCTAAACTTGATAGTTGTGTGGAAAGTTTATTTTTGTGGTCCTTCCTCCTCCCCTACCCCATTTATTTTTGTAGTATATGGTAGCATTCAAATCTTAATACGTATATTTTTAAAATTTGCAATATAACAATAGGTAATTTCATAACTTAAAAAACTAGAACAAAACAAAATGCCAGATGTTTTTCTGCCTATTAAATTTGAGTAATATAAAGTGGTTTTTTCTGTAAATTTATCTTACCTGAGCAGCAGTGAACTGGTTGAGCTGAAGAATTGGTGTAGGAGAATTCTTTCCCCTTCAGAAGTAGGCTTGGGTCAGCTCAGAGGTGGGACTAAGTCCCTTCTCTCAGGTAAGGAGCTGTCAGTGGGGACCAGGAAAGCAGCAGTCCCTGATCTGCAAGTAAATGTTGTGCAGATTTAAGAAAGGGAAGATCACAAATCAAGGAAGAAGCTTTGTGTGGAAGAAGGTCAGGCCTGTGGTTATTGGGGGAGGAAAAAATGGTTTTGTGCAAACAGAAAAGAGGTTAGCTACGCAAAATCTACTGCCGAAAGAGGCTGAGGGCTGTTACCAGCCAGGTGGGCCAGGTGGCTCTTACCTTCCTTTCTTACATGTCCTCTGAATGTGTCTGCCCTAAAAGCAAGCTTGTCAAGGAGACTTCTGCAGAGCAGCTGCTGTGCTGAAACAATCACAGTAGTTGGAGTTGTTTCCTTAGAAAGGAATCTTTGCTCTGGCATTTTTGTCATAGGAAACCAAAATAATTTTTCAGCCCTCTGTGTGTGGTGATCAAATTTCCCTCTAGACTTCCTAAAGCTTCACTCTTCTCTGGCTTTGGGACTTCTGTCTTATTGCACCTACACGACTTCACAAGGCTTGAACTGGGAATTCGTAGATAGTGCAGGGAGACAGCTACTATGTTCTCTCAGTACTTTACATCAATGAGGCACTGTTATTTTTATCAAGTTAAATGGGAGCTGTCTATATCTGACCTACAAAAAATGTGTTTGAGAATCCAAGTTTATATGTTTACTCTGTATTGGTACAAAAACTTCTTAAAATAGTTACATCAAGTCAATGCATCATCAATGCTTGTTTTAAAAAAAATGCTCTTAAAAGACAAATCTAGATAATAACAAAAATTATTATCACCTCTGAATGTGCTGTGTAGCATCCCACTTGTCTGCAGAAAAAGCAACAATGAAGCGTTCAATTTCCAAGTTTGGTCCACATTCTGCACTTCAGTGTGGGTGTCTGTCACTGCACTTTAGTAGTCTGCTTCACACTGATTTAGATGACCAAAGCTGAGTTTCTGCTTCCTAAGTGTTGATAGTGGCTCAAGCTTGACTTGAACATGATTCAGTGAGATACTGCAAAGGCATCAATGTCATTTAGTACCTACTGGTGAAACAGCAATCAATGGCCTTGTCAAAGTTTACACATGGTCACTGCTCTCTAAGCATGCACGTCATTTTGAGAATGCTCTAACAGAAAGTAAGGTTGATATGGAGAATTGTACTGTTTTAAGCTTTTCTTTCCTTGTCTACTGAAACACAGTTTCCAGTGGAGGTATTTCCTTATAATAAGAACTGTAAACATACGGAACGTATGGTAAATCTACAGGATACTATTTGGGATTTTGTTTCTAATTACATTTTAGCAGTACTTGACCCTAAATTTCATTATTACTCTACAGGATTTGCCAGTTAAGCTTACATACCGTGGAAATATTTCCTCCATTTTAATGTATAGCTTCTGTACATTTAAAGTCTATCTATAATATTTAATATTTTTAGAGGGTGGGTTAATCAACCATATTTTTATCAGTGTTGTAAATTAATGCATTACATTTATTCAATTAATAGGTGTTTTAATGAGTTAGACAATTCTATCATTAACTTCCGTTTTCTATTTTTTTTTTTAATGTTCCCTCATTAAACATTCTTTTAAAGGATTTCACTTCAGTTAGAATATTTAAATTACTGTGCTATAAATCTATTATTTTAATGAGTTTATTCCTGTTTTAAGGTATTAATTAAAGCAGGTTGTGGAAGAGATAGGTACAGTAAATGGATAAAGTAGTGACCAGGCAAAAGGTTAAGGATTTGCTGTAATTATACAAAATGAAGTTCCTTCTGGAGACAACTCATTAATGGAAAAACCTTCCTCTCTTACACGCACCAACAAGAAGTTCATTACTCAGTGAACCTCTGCTTATCAGAGATTATTAGTTCTTTTTTCTTTTAAGACAGACTTTATCCTCTAGCAACTAACACATCCATGTTTGTGGTATGAGCTCAGCTTAGCAGTGTAAACCAGTCATGGATTCAGATTATTTAGCCACCAGATTTCATCAGTGGTCAGAGTAGAAGTGGAAAAGTAAAGGACAACATCAGTGGAGAGATAGGTGAACTTTCAAAGTGAAAAAAAACCTTGCAAATTTAATTCGCGGACTGGGAATGGAAATGTCATTGCCTCACTCGGAGGGTTAATCACTTTCTAATTTAAACTGGCAAATTTTATAATGACACTGTGAAATTAGAGGCATTTTATTGTGTTAATTATCTGCAGGACACTACATCATTACTTCTAATAAATGTAAATGAGATTGCCTCTCCTAGGACAATATAGAGGCAAGGTGAATTTTTATTGGCTGTTTACTGGATTTGAGACACACTGTTTTCTCCTCTCCCCCCAACCCATGCCCATGTAAAGCACCTTCAATATGGTTTACTGCATGGCCTTTTTTTCTGTGCATTCTAGCCAATTAACTATACAAGACGATTTTAAATGTCTTTAAAGCTCCTTGCTCTTTTGAGAAAATTTTCACTTAAGGTGAGACTGATGGTAAAAATCTTAACAGCTATATTAGAACTAGGATGTAGGATTGTAGAGTCTTAGTATATCAATAAATATTCAACTTTTTTTTGACAGACTCAAAATGCCTACTACCACATGCCTTTGTCAAAACAGGCAAGAGAGTGCTTTTCCAGCAGGCCTGTCACTCAAAGTGCTTGATACTGCCATGTTAGGCTAAGCAGTGAATGGCATAAGAGGCATTTACAAAACATTACTAAGAAGCAAATGAGTGGAGTATTCTGCTTTGGCAGAAAACTCTTTTCAGCCAAAGACATATAAAACTACCAGATAACAGAAAATACAGGTTTTGCACCCATAAGGTACAAAACCCACAAATATGAAAAAAGAATCAGAATCCCCTTCTGGATATACACATTTCTACACCCAAAATAAATATAAGTTACAGTAGTTAGGTGACCTAGTATTCTTTTTCCTGCTATCCTCACCTCCCCAGTTTATCTTTGCCATTATATCAAGATCCACATTCCTCATCTCTGTAGGTAAGGACAAAGCCTATCAAAATAAAGGCTGCTGTTTTCCAAGGCAGGATTCTGAACTTTTGAATGTTTAACAGGTCCTTCTAGCTATCATTTTCTTTTTTTGTTGAGAATAGCCACGAAAAAGAAATAAAATCAGAAACAAGAAATCTATGAATCACAGAATGAAGAGTGCATCAATAGCACAGCCCCTAAAAGAGTTTGGTGTGTTTCTGGAACACAAGTGCTTCCCTCAAAATCACACAGTCTCTTGCCCTTGTTCTTGCCAGGGACTCCAACTTCCCTGATGTCTGCTGGAACTACAACACAGCAGAGAGGGAACAGTTCCAAGAGGTTCCTGAAATGTGTTGAAGTCATTCCTGACAAAGCTGGTGAGTGAACCAACCAGGTGAGGTGTCCTGCAAGACCTGCTCTTTGTGAACAGGGAAGGGCTGGTAAGAAGTGAGATGGCTGGAGGCTGTCTTGGGCACGGGGACTACAAATTTTTAAAGTTCTCTATTCTTAGGGATACCAGGAGGGTGGGGAGGAAAACTGCCACCCTAGATCACCAAAGGACAATCTTTAACTTGTTCAACACCCTCATTGCCAGAATCCCTTTGGAATCTGTTACGAAGGCTACAGAAGTCCAGGAAGGCTGGACACTCTTCAAGGAGGAAGCCTTGAAAGCACAGGAGCATGCCATCCCCATGAGCTCTAAGGCGAGCCAGCAGCGTAGAAGACCAGTCTGGCTGAACAGGGAGCTTTGGCTGGTGCTCAGGGAGAAAAAGAGAATCTATGGCCTTTGGAGGAAGGGGCAGACCACTCATGAGGACTACAAAAATGCTGTGAGGCTATGCTGGGAGGGAATTAGAAGGTCCAAAGCCCAGCTAGAAATTAATCTGGCCTCTACAGTAAAGGATAACAAGAAAAGGTTTTATAAATATATTAACAGCAAAAGAAGACCAGGGAGACCCTCCATCCCCTGTTAGATGCAGGAGAAAACATAGTGATGAAGCATGAGGAAAAGGCTGAGGTGCTTAATGACTGATTTGCCTCAGTCCAGCTTCCTAAGCTAGGGGACAGGAACCAGGAACAGACAATCCCCCCACAATCCAGGAGGAGATGGTCAGTGACCTGCTACACCATGAAGATGGGCACAAATCTATGGGGCCGGATGGGATCCACCCAAGAGTGCTGAAAGAGCTGCCAGAGATGCTCACCAAGCCACTTTGCACCATTACCAGCAGTTCTAGTCTCCTTCTGTGACTGGGTGACCTGCTTATTGGATGAGGGAAGGGCTGTGGACGTTGTCTACCTTGACTTTAGCAAGGCCTTTGACAAAGTTTCCCACAGCATTCTCCTAGAGAAGCTGGCTGCTCATGGCTTGGATGTGCACACGCTTTGCTGGATAAAAAACTGTTTGGATGCTGGGTCCAGAGGGTTGTGTTCAATGGGTTCAATCCAGTTGGCGGCTGGTCATGAGTGGTGTTCCCCAGGATTCAGTGCCGGGGCTGCTCCTCTTTAACAGATTTATTGATGACTTGGATGAGGGGATAGAGTGCACCCTCAGTAAGTCTGCAGATGACACCAAGCTGGGTGGGAGTGTCAATCTGCTTGAGGGCAGGGAGGCTCTGCAGAGGGATCTAGACAGGCTTGATCAATGGGCCAAGGCCAGTGGCATGAGTTTCAATAAGGCCAGATGTTGGGTCCTGCACTGTGGTCACAACAACCCCTGGCAGCACTACAGGCCTGGGGAGGAGTGGCTGGAGAGCTGCCCGGCAGAGAGGGACCTGGGGGTGCTGATTGACAAGCAGCTGAACATGAGCCAGCAGTGTGCCCCGGTGGCCAAGAAGGCCAACACCATCCTGGCCTGCATCAGGAATAGTGTGACCAGCAGGACCAGGGAGGTGATCCTGCCCCTCTTCTCAGCCTTGGTGAGGCCACACCTCAAGCACTGTGTGCAGTTTTGGGCACCACAGTATAGGAAGGACATTGAGGTGCTGGAGAGGGTGCAGAGAAGGGCAACAAGGCTGATTAGGGGTCTGGAGAACCGGCCTTATGTGGAGAGGCTGGGGGAGCTGGGGCTGTTCAGCCTTGAGAAGAGGAGGCTGAGGGGAGACCTCATTGCTCTCTGCAACTACCTGAGAGGAGGTTGTGGTGAGGCAGGTGTTGGCCTCTTCTCCCTAGTGACTGGAAATAGGACAAGAAGAAACGTGGTCAAGTTATGCCAGGGAAGGTTCAGATTATATATTAGGGAAAATTTCTTCACAGGAAGACTGGTTTGGCGCTGGAACACGCTGCCCAGGAAAGTGGTGGAGGCACCATCCCTGGAGATGTTCAAGGTAGCTGTGCTGTTTTGAAAGATTGTTTATTGTTTTTTTGACACAGTTTAGTGATCACAGGAGTATAGGGTTGATGGTTGGACTTGATTATCTGGAAGGTCTTTTCCAATCTTAGTGATTCTATGATTCTGTGATTGCATGAATGTTTATATATTCTCCTAGCAAAACTTATTTTCTTTGTTACACTTCTCAAATCCAAATGTGAACACCTCAGTCTTTTTCCTTATCCGACATACCTATCTATTTCTTACACAGTTTATTTTCTCTATATCTTTTTAAATTACTCTGACTTCTCTTTGCCTCTGTAAGGTAGACTTTTGTTTAATTGCTCAGTACTATTTTTATTTTTTTTTTCTTCCCCTCCTCCCCCATTCAGTTTTCTTCCCATGTTTTGCCTTTTGACATTTCTCTCTACTGACCTCATCACACAGATCTCTATATTTTATGGAACCTTCTACAGTTGATTTAGTGACTTGTTCTG
This sequence comes from Apus apus, assembly GCF_020740795.1. NCBI lineage: Eukaryota > Metazoa > Chordata > Aves > Apodiformes > Apodidae > Apus > Apus apus. Next base: position 42,660,143 of record NC_067312.1, on the reverse strand, counting down.
AGAGTGCAACCATCTACTGGCTTCAGCTTTGTTTCTTTCTCCTGTTAACCCTTTAGTATAAAAAATTCTATCTGGTCAGAATTTAAAATCACTGTCATGCATTTCATGGAGACATTTAACATACTTCCCTGTGTCAAGACCCTTCCTGTTTGAACTACTGTAATAAATATTCATATATTTACATAGTTTGGATTAAAAATGTCCTGTTTCCTAAGTTATTCAAGACAAAATTCTAATATGATTAACTCTTATTTGTGATAGTTCACTGATTCTCTAAAGCTTGCAATATTTTTTGGTACTCCCTCAATGAAGTAAACATTAAAACAGCGAACAACAATAATAAGCATTTTAATTTAGGCACATATATTTTCTCATTCAGATGACTGACAGTCATTCCCAAAAACACTTGCTTAAGGCATCTGCCTAATTTGAAAGAGACACTTTAAGTTTTCTGCTTTTTTGTTTTGTTTTGTTTTGCATTGGACATATGTGTTTAATCAGTACAATGGTAGATACAGAAACTCAAAATGCAACATATACTGGAAGGAAAAATAATCCTGAGCCACTAAATATCTAGCAGTTCTAAGCCTAATGTAGCAACTTAAAAAAATGTTTAAAAAACACCAACAAACTTTTAGGCTGCATTGAGAAACAGGTAAAGAAATAAAGAGTATAATAATAATACATTATTATACAAACTGATATTTTGACCTAGCTTTTAAAACTGCCTTCCAGTTGGTTGCCTTACCTCTAACAGGAGATAGCAGAAAGAGAAAACATGCGCAGAACTGCAACAAAAATGACTAGAGCAAAAATATTTCACAGATAAATTAATGGACTGTAGAATTCGGACTAGATTCAAGGCCAAAAATGGTTGTATTTTAGAGAAGTGACATAGTTACTGTGTAGAGTGCATAAACTAGAAGATTGTAAGATTCAAGGCCAAAAATGGCTGCATTTTAGAGAAGTGACATAGTTACTGTGTAGAGTGCATAAACTAGAAGATTGTAAGCTAGGTGTAGGCTTCTGTGTACATTACTAAAAATACATATATTTCATTCCCATATTCAACAGCTCTACTTTTTTTTTTTTCCAAAGCGAGCAAGCTAGGCCACTAATGGTTCTTTTGTGTCAGGGATGTTTCTTCATATACCATTGGTTTGGCTGGAAGGAAGGGGGGATTATTTGTATCATTTCTTACTTAAACTGAAGCCGACTCCCTTGTACATAACACAGGGCAAAGCCGACACCAGTCTAACCTATCTTCACCATTCAGTAAATTAATCTCAGACCTGATCTCTTGAGGTATCATTATTATTCCAAACTGGCACTCTGCTGAGGACAGAGCTCTAATCATGCAAATTTTTGCCACGTTGCACTGTTTTTTTTCAACAGGCTAGGAACAAGCCCCCTAGGAGCTGGATCACAGCAGCTTGTGAGTGATATCCAGCTACTTTACTACTCAGGCCTTGCACTTGTAAATAAACACAAAACAGCACAGTGATAGCACCACAGAACAGATTTCCTGAGTGTCAGCATTGATCCAGTTAAGATTCAGCAGTTAGCTAATTAATGTACAGCTATGTCTGTTTTGTTAATTACTTTCCATGGAGATTGCCAGTTTTCAAAGTTGCACTTTCAGCTCGGCAGAGATCCAATCAACACCCAAATCAAGTACTGAGTCAGCAGATTTTTAGGTTGCTATTATAATTATTTTAATCTTTCAGAAAAAACAAAGCTGCATACAGTTTGGGGGGGAGGGGGGTGGAGTGATAGTGTTATTGTATATCAAGGGAGCTATGATTTCTTTCAAATATGGTTTAGCAGTGCAGATGAGATTCTGAAATGATACAAATTTAGCAGGCTGTAGTTATGGATGCAGTACAATGCTAGACAAAATATTAATTATTTTTCCCTTAAAAAAATGAAGATTAAAAAATGTGGGGTTTTTTTAGGTTGTCCTAAAGGGAATAAGCAAGTGTACTAGAATTTTTTTCTGTCATGCACAATTTCTTATGCAAACAACTGACAGAAAAGTCAAGAGATAATTGATGCAATGAGAAATTAGGCTGGATGATGTCTGGATTAAAAAAATGCAGTATGTTCTTACATTTTTCTGTTTTTTTTCCATGTACACAAACAAAAACACACAGACAGAGTATACCTAGAATAGACCATTATAAAGCTTCCTTTTTTCACTTCTTTTAAGGCAGAATGTTTTGGAAAAATCCCATATGGATACTTCTGTCCTCATATATAGAATCAACCTGCCTTTTACTTTTGAAATTAAGCACAAAACCACAAAAATAATGTAGTGTTTTCTCTGTCTCTACACTTGTGACCAACTGCAGAAGGACTGAAAAATCCCAAAGACTGGGGTTTGCACTGCTAAAAACATACTCAATGAGATTTTTTTCAGACAAAAAGCAACCTCATTGAATAAAACTAACTGAAACAGTCCTAAAAACCCTTTTACCCATTTCCATTCAGTTATCCATTAGTGTTACCTTCCTAGCTGGTTGTTTGCCTAGGTGAAAATTGCAAAAAAAAATCACCGACAACAACAACAAAAAAAAACCCACAACAACAAAAAAAGAGGTTTACTATAAGATTCTTGTTTCTTTATTTTTTCCAGTTGCCACTGCATCCTTTTTCTTTGAAGAAGGAGAAAGGTGCCCCAGTTATGTATCGTCCTGTTCTGCATTAGAAGGAGAGGTGAAGGTCATAGAGGAGAACCATTGCACATTAGGCATTCTCACCTGGCCCTTATCTGTCCACTGCAGAACAGCAGGAACAAAGCTGGCCGACTGTGATCTTCTACCAAGAAAAGTGAAATAGCAGTGAATATTTTTCCTCCCTACCTACTGCCTTGAGCTCCAGAAAAACAGGAAAAAAAGGAAAAATGTGGCGTGATGGTGTTCTTTCAGCAGACGAGGTACAGCCAATAGGACAGAGCTTTGCATGTTGTGAATTGCCCAACCTTACTACAGCTCAGAGACAACACGCAAATAGCACAGCTCTCATAGCTTTTTTGTGCTTTGTCTAATCAATAAAAATAATGCAAATATCCAATCCCTTATTTGAGGAAATGAAGATTAGTTTGTATAGCTCTACACGGAATTCTTTGATATAATGTAGCTAACAAGCTATGCATTCAAAGCCCCAACTGTTTCTGCTTTAGCATGCTATACATAGAATCATGGAATCATAGAACGGTGGAACAGATAGGGTTGGAAGGAACCTTTAAAGTTCATCTTGTCCAATCCCTCTGTAGCGAGCAGGGATGTCTTCATCTAGATCAGGTTGCTCGAAGCCCTGTCCCACCTGACCTTGAATGTTTTCAGGAATAGGACATCTAACACCTCTCTGGGCAACCCATTCCAGTGATTCCCCATCTTCATCAGAAAAAAATTCTCTGTTATATCTAGTCTGAATTGACCCTCTCTTAGTTTAAAATCATCACCTCTTGTCTTATTGCTACAAGGCCGTGTCCTCCCTAATCTTTCTTTTATGACTGACATAGCTGTAGAAGCTCTTCTAGTTAATTGTCTTAAAATAGCTACTCTGAGAAAATGGACATTGTGCTCAGGTGGGGGCCTCCTTTGATAACCACCTGGACCCTGCTCTTGCAAGGAGAGCCACTCTTTTGGTAACCACCCTGATAAACTGGACACTGTCCTTGCAAACGGAGCCCCTCCTTTGGCAGCCACCCTGATAAACTGGACAGTGTCTTTACTTGATAAGGAGCAGTGGCCGGCAAGAGGAGCCCCGTGGAGGCACAGTGCCACCTTGTGAAAGGACACTGTCCTGTTTAAGGACAGAGCACACGTGTGAAAACAAAGGTCATTGCTTGGTAATCCTGGATGGGGGAGCCAAGAGATCACCTGGACACTCGTGCCCCACCGACTCATTTCCAGAACATTCCCAAATCCAACACTGAGCCTGCACAAAGTAGGCTGAGCCTCACCAGGAGAGGCAGGGCCAGGTGCCATCAAAGAGGCAGACTTGAAATGCCCAGGCATTGTGTCCTCCATCCAAGGACCACAGCATCACGCAGGGATTGTCACTGCATCCAAGGGTGCTGATATCTTTCCTATGTCCTCTTTCTTCATCTCTCTCTCTGTCTCTCTTAATCTCTCTCCCTTCCTCTCTCTCTCTGCTTCTAACCTTATTCTCGGCATGTAAGGGTATAATAATTTATAGTTGTGCTGAGTTTTTCCAGTTGTAACCTGTTGTTTTGAGAGTACATTTTTACTAAGTTATGTTGGTTGTAACCTGTTGTTTTGAGAGTGATGTTGTGGGTTTTTTGACAACCTTTATAATCTTACTCAATTTTAAGTAATGTTTTGTATAAGGCTCCTTGGTAATGATGGTCTTACTCTTAGAATACCATGTGGGGAATTCCAGAGGTTAATCTGGCTGGGCTAGTAACAGAGACTAATTAAGAGAGGAGGATTGGATCCAGCCACACCTAGGCTCCTCCCTCAAAAAGAGTTTAGAAAGCAAGGGGATCCAGTCCAAATTTTGAGGGTCTGACTGAGGGTTGACCCTCACCTCTGGGGAACTCTACCCACCCCCACCCACTTTGTAGGACATGCTCTACCCACCTTGTGGGATGTGGTTATCTCCCTTCAGCAGCTCCTTCTGGGTGGAGGCACTAGCCACCACCAGGGGGGGAATTACAGAACCCCCAGCAAGAGCTGCAGCCTTGGGTCCCTGCTGAGTTCTCACCATTCTGCCTTGATAGTTAGGGTTAACACCCTTGACCCTTCCAGGCGATCTTGGACCACAGTAAAATATATGTCACCATTTTCCATTTCAGAATTTCTTCATTTTTAATTTAGACTCTAATGGAAAGTGTAATCTTTTTGAGACTAAAACACAAATGTAGAAATCTACGGTAAAGCATAGGACAACTAGAGGGAGAACCCATGATAGCAGAAAAATAATGTGACAATGTGGCTTCGAGTGTACTGACTATATTGTGTTATGGTTTGACTACATGGTACAAAGTAGTATCACTGTCTGTATTCACAGACTATTGATAGAGTATAACATTTTTGTTTCCTGACTAACAAGTACTAGTGCAATAAGGCTAACTGTAAAATTAGCCTTCAGTTTTAAGAAATGCAAAGCAGTAATTTTTTTCTTATATTAATTAATGGCACCACTTATATTAAAATTACACTGAGGCTTTTAAACTGCATTTTACATTACTTGTGACCTACAGAAACGTTCTCTAAGGAGAGAGTTTAGGGGTTATTTTTTTTCTTCATGAAAAAATTTGTTTGGCTAAATTGGTATGTCAGCTCTCCAAATACAAGTGTAAATATTTTTGTCCTTTTAGGCAAGTTTTAATATACTCTTTTTATGTAAGTAAAGGATGGCATGCATTTACACTTTTAAGTTCTCATTCACAACTGGCTGCTTGTAATGTTTGAAAGAAAGGACAAAAAACAAGTAATAAGTCTTTCAAAACTGCTTCATGCATACAGCAAGGCAGTACTGGCTAATGCTGTAAACTATTATGTGATTTGGTTGCTAATATTTGAAGACCAATCTTTCATTGTAGAAACAATCCAATGCCAGTTACCTAACTTGACATCCTGTTGTGAGATTTAAAGAAACTTTACAAAATAGAATGCAATTCAGAATACCAGAAATTAGTGTAGGAGCTGTTATACAAGTGGAAATAAAACATCCTTGGGATTAGTTCTTTTATACTTTTGAATGATTAAAATATGAGATTTGTATGGTGAATTCAGAGCCCAGAAGTTACATTAGGCATATCAGCCCTATGGCAGTGCTTAGTAATTATTATAAATATTTTAACTTTTTGGCACATGTGTTGTTTTGGCACACTCTGTCTTCATTTGTCAATTTAAGTGGTAAAATAGCCTTTGTGTATTAAAAGAAGAAAAAAAATAATGAGCTGCAAATTCTAGTTCAGGCTACCAAACTGTATCAATCTCTACTGCAAGGCAGCACTACACAGGGTGCAGACCCTCTCCCTGTGGTCAGCCCCAGTGCTTACTGTAACATTGTCTTCAGAGTTACTGGGAAGTGTATTTCTTCTCTTTATTCAGTGTTGTATTGCTGCCTGTTGAGTTGCAAAAGTTTATTTTATAGACTTCCTTCTCCTCTCATTTTCCTCCCAACAGAAAGGTTTGGGTGCTCCAGGAAACATTAGTGGTGTAGTGGGGTTAAAGACTGATGACTTGAAATGCTGGAAATGTCAGGGAAGTGCAAATGAAATTAAATTCTGCCTCTTCCTATCCTTTCAAAAAAACTGAAAGTAAATTAGATGAGGTTATTAACAGCATAAAAACAGGGTTTTTTTTCTTAATGAAGGCATCTAAGACAGTATCGAGGATAGAACCAGAAGGTTGTAAGACTAATTCATTACATATGATACACTAATAGATGAGTGGAAACCTTAATTGTCCTGAAGCTTTGTTTTTTCCTAACTTTTCCTACATTTGGGCTATTAATATATCAAGGGAGATCTGGCTAGGGAGGCCTGGTGGCTAACACTGATAGGGAGTGGGCTTTTTCCTGGCTGCCAGAACACCAGACAATTTTCAGGTGTTTGTTTTCTCTTTTAGAGACTTATTTAATAAAACTGCAATGACAGTGGTCTGTCCAGTATCTTGTCCAATATGCTGTATTTTGGTATAATGTAATGGGGAGAGATTTCCCCCTAGCAGCCTATTCCTCACCAAAAAACCTTTGTATTTCAAGACATCTTCAGGTGTTGACTATACATGGTACTTCTTCTACTAAGAAGAGGCTAGTTTAGTTGCAGAAGGCCTCAAACTACTAGGAAGGTAGTCCAGAAATAGAGATGTTATCAAATGGTTTCTGTTGAACCTTATACTTAACTTCAATTGTTCTTGGTGTTGTGTGGCTCTAATTCAATACAGACAAGGGTGCAAAACAAATAAATCTTTTAGGGCAAAAATATCTGACAGGCAGATTTTCCATAGAGTTTCTCTCAATGCTCCTACTGGGATGGGTTTTCAAGTGACTGTTAACAGCCACAGTGAGGTTAAAATAGTTCATCATTTTATCAGGATTATTGAGGGTATGACTGAAGACTTAATAGTCTGGTAGTGTCTTCTGTCACAATTTAATGGTATATTGATTTTGAGAGTGAACAATCCAACTGCTTACAAATGCTTTTAAGGGGAACAGCCTTAAGGAGGGTTTTCCTGGGGAAATGGCTATGGTGAGCCATGACCCATCTGGATGGGTGCAAAGACGCCAAGCTAATTAATGTGGCGACTTCAAAAATGCTTATCTATGTCATGACAACTAAAAAGAGACATATCACAAAGAATTCATGACCAGTCGGTATTATCACAGGTGATCAAGAAAGCAAGCATGAGTATCCTTAGGACTGAGCAGATTAAAGTCTGAGGCTGTTTAGCATCTATGTTTGGAGGTGTCTTTGTTCAGAGTGCAAAAACTGTCAAGGTAGGATTACTAACTAATCAGCTAAATCTATGGTACCCTGTGTCAGTGGCATTACAGAATCACAGAATAACAGAATCATGAAGGTTGGAAAAGAACTTCAAGATCAAGTCTAACCATCTACCCTACAGCCCCTAGCCACTAAACCATCTCTCAAAACACCACATCTGTTTATTGAAGACCTCCAGGGATGATGCCTCCACCACTTTCCTGGGCAGCATGTTCCAGCGCCAAACCAGTCTTCCTGTGAAGAAATTTTCCCTAATATATAATCAAAGAAAATAATAATAATAATAATAATAATAATAATAATAATAATAATAATAATAATAATAATAATAATAACAACAACAACAAGAAGAAGAAGAAGAAAAAGAAGAAGAAGAAGAAGAAGAAATAAACAAAGAAAATAAGTTTTGCTAGGAGAATATATAAACATTCATGCAATCACAGAATCATAGAATCACTAAGATTGGAAAAGACCTTCCAGATAATCAAGTCCAACCATCAACCCTATACTCCTGTGATCACTAAACTGTGTCAAAAAAACAATAAACAATCTTTCAAAACAGCACATCTACCTTGAACATCTCCAGGGATGGTGCCTCCACCACTTTCCTGGGCAGCGTGTTCCAGCGCCAAACCAGTCTTCCTGTGAAGAAATTTTCCCTAATATATAATCTGAACCTTCCCTGGCATAACTTGACCACGTTTCTTCTTGTCCTATTTCCAGTCACTAGGGAGAAGAGGCCAACACCTGCCTCACCACAACCTCCTCTCAGGTAGTTGCAGAGAGCAATGAGGTCTCCCCTCAGCCTCCTCTTCTCAAGGCTGAACAGCCCCAGCTCCCCCAGCCTCTCCACATAAGGCCGGTTCTCCAGACCCGTAATCAGCCTTGTTGCCCTTCTCTGCACCCTCTCCAGCACCTCAATGTCCTTCCTATACTGTGGTGCCCAAAACTGCACACAGTGCTTGAGGTGTGGCCTCACCAAGGCTGAGAAGAGGGGCAGGATCACCTCCCTGGTCCTGCTGGTCACACTATTCCTGATGCAGGCCAGGATGGTGTTGGCCTTCTTGGCCACCGGGGCACACTGCTGGCTCATGTTCAGCTGCTTGTCAATCAGCACCCCCAGGTCCCTCTCTGCCGGGCAGCTCTCCAGCCACTCCTCCCCAGGCCTGTAGTGCTGCCAGGGGTTGTTGTGACCACAGTGCAGGACCCAACATCTGGCCTTATTGAAACTCATGCCACTGGCCTTGGCCCATTGATCAAGCCTGTCTAGATCCCTCTGCAGAGCCTCCCTGCCCTCAAGCAGATTGACACTCCCACCCAGCTTGGTGTCATCTGCAGACTTACTGAGGGTGCACTCTATCCCCTCATCCAAGTCATCAATAAATCTGTTAAAGAGGAGCAGCCCCGGCACTGAATCCTGGGGAACACCACTCATGACCAGCCGCCAACTGGATTGAACCCATTGAACACAACCCTCTGGACCCAGCATCCAAACAGTTTTTTATCCAGCAAAGCGTGTGCACATCCAAGCCATGAGCAGCCAGCTTCTCTAGGAGAATGCTGTGGGAAACTTTGTCAAAGGCCTTGCTAAAGTCAAGGTAGACAACGTCCACAGCCCTTCCCTCATCCAATAAGCAGGTCACCCAGTCACAGAAGGAGACTAGAACTGCTGGTAATGGTGCAAAGTGGCTTGGTGAGCATCTCTGGCAGCTCTTTCAGCACTCTTGGGTGGATCCCATCCGGCCCCATAGATTTGTGCCCATCTTCATGGTGTAGCAGGTCACTGACCATCTCCTCCTGGATTGTGGGGGGATTGTCTGTTCCTGGTCCCTGTCCCCTAGCTTAGGAAGCTGGACTGAGGCAAATCAGTCATTAAGCACCTCAGCCTTTTCCTCATGCTTCATCACTATGTTTTCTCCTGCATCTAACAGGGGATGGAGGGTCTCCCTGGTCTTCTTTTGCTGTTAATATATTTATAAAACCTTTTCTTGTTATCCTTTACTGTAGAGGCCAGATTAATTTCTAGCTGGGCTTTGGACCTTCTAATTCCCTCCCAGCATAGCCTCACAGCATTTTTGTAGTCCTCATGAGTGGTCTGCCCCTTCCTCCAAAGGCCATAGATTCTCTTTTTCTCCCTGAGCACCAGCCAAAGCTCCCTGTCCAGCCAGACTGGTCTTCTACGCTGCTGGCTCGCCTTAGAGCTCATGGGGATGGCATGCTCCTGTGCTTTCAAGGCTTCCTCCTTGAAGAGTGTCCAGCCTTCCTGGACTTCTGTAGCCTTCGTAACAGATTCCAAAGGGATTCTGGCAAATACATGAGGGAATGTTTCACATGGATAGAAACAGGAAAATGTCAAGTAACTACAATCTTCTATTTACACAGCAACCTGCATTGCAATTGCAGCTAAAGCATTCTCAGCTGTTTTTTTTCCAAATCATGTGGCTGTCTACATGCATACAAGCATGTGACTGAACAAATGATCTAAATGCAGAAAGCAGTGGAGCAGAACAGAGCAGGTGTTTAGAACTGCACAGCAACGAGACATGGCACTTTAGGACAGGAAGTAAAGGAGAATACGGGATCCAACTGAAGCTGCAGAAGGGATTTTATGTCAACAGAATGCAATTACCAAAACTGGAGTATTTCCAGGACAATAGAACTAGCATAAGGGGATAATCATTATTGCCTGAAATAAAGGAATTATTTAGACAGAGATAACTTGTTCAGAAAAGGGAACAAGATGATATGGCAAAAGAAATTGGAAAGGGTTGTAAAAGGCATGATCTTCTGACAATGAGAGATTGCAGATATAAACTAGATCATACTCAGTAAAGGATGTGAATCAACTCGATTGACAGATGTTAAAATTATTTTATCTTTCATACTCTACAGAAAGGTAAGACATAGGGCCAAACCATTCTCCCTTTGCTCACTCCGTGAACTATGGTTGCATCAGAGAGAAAAACAGCATCTGGTTAATAAAAAAGGTCTGAGTCTTGCTGTAGCTATGAGTAATGCATGGATATGTGATAGAAGACTTGGATGCAGGATCTCAGGAAAATGATGACAAGCTGTTAAAGTGTGATACAAGATCTGGAGACAACTCCTGCTCAGATCCTGAATTTCCCTGTGTGCAATTCAAAGAAAGAATATGCAGAGAGAAAAAAAATTGAAGAAAAAAAAAAATTAGGAGTGAAAACGTTAAATAATGCCCTATTGTTTTCTTTGCAACAAAGAAGCTAGGGCTGAGAATTATAAAAAACAGAACCAAACCCAAAATATACAGCTTCTTCCTGTATCCCATAATTTATTTCAATAGCTTTATCAGTGAGTAAAGAAGAGGTCAAATTTCTCAGCTGCTGTGACTCTCTGTTTCATCTCCAGTGTTAATTGATCCATTCAAGGGTCCAGGCAGGACGTTTAGCTCTGTGCTTCATTCCATCTGTGCAGGCAGCATTGTAAATGTACCTTTCAATGGAGTGTGTGATTAGAAAGAATTGATAATACATTCACAGTGCTACCCTACAAAACCAGAGAATAAATGTGATAGCATTTACTAAAGTTGATGATCTGTGATACCTTTTTGTGACAATAGTAATCACTATTTCCTAACACATTTTTGAAAAACTCACCTTATGTTTTAATTCTTTGAAATCTTGACTAACTTTCATTTAAGTCATCAGAAAAAAAGAAAAGAAAAAAAAAGAAAAGAAAAATAAGAATACTACACAGAGGGCTCTCTATAACAAATTTGACTTAACTATCAGCTTGAGGCCAGACAATGAGGTCATGCTTAACATATCTGAGAGAACAGTTTCACTAAGTATGTCAAAGGCTTGATGGGGAAAAAGCTATGGATATATTTTACCTGGATTTTAGAAACAGCTTTTGATACAATGCCATATAGGAATCTAATCCACAAGATAATAATTAAATTTATTATGACATTATCTACTTGACTGTATTAAGCTCTGCTGTGTGAGTTGATTTTGTTCAGTGTAGAAAGACTCATGGAATTTCACAAAGGAATAGGTCCACTTGGCAACAGCTGTCCCTTGTAGGGAAATGTAGGAGAGGGAAGAAGGTCAATTTAAGCTGAATTTTCATCTTTCTGCTGGCATATCAGTCTTCTTTCACAAAGGTATTAGAACATTTGCCTGTGAGCAAAATTTACTAACAAGTCTTGATTTTTCAGGAGCCATATTTTTTGTTGTTTTCAGTATCAAGGTATCCTTGTATTGGAACAGCAAGTTCCTTCCTACAGCATAATGCTTTGTAAGAGGTTGAGGCGGGGTGGGAAGGAAAAATAAAAGAAAGATAATTTAAGCAATTTTTAAAATTATTATTATTTCTCTACTTTTTTTTTTTTTTCCTGTTAAAGTTTTCACTTTCCTCAGTAGATCCCTCACATAGCACATTTCAGCGAGCATAGTAAGCTTCTAAGTAAACTTCTAAACCTATGAGTTTCCGCTCTTGGAACATTTATGGCTTCATTAAGCCAATGGATATTCAAGGAAGGTCTTTGTGGTTTTGCAGGTGTATATAGTCCTTCAAGCTTAGACATTTGAAAGTGTTTACAGACATTCCTGTTGTATTATTTGTGCTCTTCTCCAAAGATCACCATATTTCCATAAATTCCTCATAATTTTTTTGTCAACAGAATGTCATTCTCCTGATGATATTTGGAGGTACAAATGGCAGTCATTATGAATTTTCATGGATTGTCTCCTCATTCTGCAAATTATTTCCACTTCTGCTTCCACTAGATTCCCTTGGTCCTTGGCTAGCTAGGTAATGTTTTCCTACAGCACAGCTTCTATGAAGGCTGAACTGCTCCTCAATCTTTTCTTTCTGACCAGACATGGGATGAGTTTTACTTTCTACCTGTATAACTCACATCAGTCACTGGTGAAAATTATAGGCATCCAAATGGGGTTACAGTCTTTTCCTTCATGTGTTAATGATGTTCCTTTGGGTTCAGATTCTACACAGTTTGCCCACCCAAAGTAGATCTTAGGCATAAGTCTTTGCTTACTACTCATTTCCAGTGATCTACAGTAATTTATTTTATCATGTTATGTCAGCTTTTGAGGTAATGATAAAAAGAAGTTTCAAAGTGGTAAATTATTTAAATTATCTGTGCAGTGTTTCTTTTTATATGAAGGAATGACATAAGGAGATGAAACAGGTTGAAGTATGTTACAGATTCACGGTGCCTTTACACCTTAGATGTTTATGGAGATATAATGAAGAGAAAAATGAAAATAAAAATTCTGAAGTTTGCACGGTGTGCTTGAATAGAGGAATCACATTGGATCAAATATAAAAAACCAGTTTGGGTCTATTTCTGACAAACAACCCTTCCTCTGATTAGTTTGTATTTAATACTACAACAGATTCTTTGCATGTTGCTGAGTGAGACTACCATGGAAAATTTTATTCCTTCCAAAATACAGGTGTGCTTGAATACTGATGACAAGAAAGCACTAGTTTTCTACTGTTCAGTGGTCTTCATATTGCTAGGCCAGGAAAAAAAGTAAACCATTCAAACTCTGAATGTGTGGCCTACATCATGTTCTGCAACTTGCTGAAGCTGGCCACCCACAGTAACACTGAAGGGTTCAGGTACTATGCTTGAGGAAACATAAGCTCAGCCACAGGTCCTGTAATGGTCCTTCTTATGTAGTGGGATTTATTCTGTGCCTGTGTGTGTTGTGAGCACAGTTCCTGTAGGAGGAACACTTTCTGATAGCAAGATTTGCCAGAAAAATCACCTCTCACTCACCTGCAGAATTATTAAACAAGTCCTCAGTCTTATTTATTGCTGACACCCACAATACTCCTTCTTCCTGTTTCTTGGCTGGCAAATAGACCTTTCTACAGAACATGAGCCTTGCAATTCTTTTTAGTGTGGAAGCACATATGTTTTATTCAGTTCTTATATCTTTGCCCAGAGCACAAAGCAAGTCCTTAATAATTTAGTCTTACAGATGACTCAGAATCATCATATCCCAGGCTTACCCTTAAACCAAAGCTATTCATGGTCTGAACTTAGTATTACAGCTTTTAAATTCATAACTGTGGGCACAGACAGTACTTATAAAAGGACATCGTATATATTTTTTGTGCTAAATGTCAAAGTATTAAGGTTTATATTTCCTAACTTTTCCAAAGATTAGGGGAAATACAACTTAGCTGCTATACTTCATAGAGCTGAGAAAGCCTGAGAATAGTTTTTGTGATTTTAGCCTCTCTGCTGCCGTCTTCCTAATGCTGTGAGAAAATTACTTCAAAGTACTCTTTTGACAGTCATTCTTGGATACATAGCAATTACTGTCACACATTTTATGCAATCAACCTATAGCAGTCGGGTGTATGTCCCTACTATGGGGCTCTAGAAGTCAGTCTCACAGTTTCATCAGAAAGCATCACTCCTTAAGAGTTGCTCTTCCAGAAAGATCTTTCATAATTCATTCTCTTCTGGCAGAAATCTCTAACTGATAAATTCTAAAGTCATTAGAGAAATGCCTAAAAAACATTTTTAATTGAGTGACATATCTCCCAAGTGACATACCTTTTTCACCTGATCCCAGGCAGTGATCTGTTTATGTCATGAAGCCTGAAGAATATGTTTCTTTTCCTACTACATGTACCTGTAGACATTTCTCCCATCACATGACCTTCTAAACATTACTAGAAATATAATGAAGTGTTCACTTATTATCCTTATATTATTAATTATTATTAATTATTAATAACTTAACACTTTGAAAATATTAACAAGTGAATGAGTTCTACAGCTCAGTAATGTGTATGACTTAAAAGTGGGGAAAAATCCTATTAGATAATAAGTAGTCAGTTTGATGGCAAATTGGTGGAGGATTTCAGGTATTGTTTCTGATTTGCTCTTTATGTTGTCATGCCTTGTGGATGAACTGTACCAAAATTACAATCATGATCATGCACCAGAGACTGAGTCTTTGGCGAACAGCTGACTTTGGCTTTATATATTCATATCCTGGAGAAATCAATCCTGTTTAATCCTTCCATACTAACATGTCAAGGTACCCTATGTGTTTTTGTATCAGTGCAAGATCACAGGATCAAAACTAAATGAATTAAGTAAATCTGTTTCAAAATTACAGTCCTGTTTACCTTGTAGCTGTGTGAACTAAGGTGAAAATTTGCCCTACTTAACAGTGGGAGGTCTAAAGAAAGAGGTTACAATGAGAAAGGTTACTTTTTTCAAGCCATCTTCATCTGTTTGCATAGGTGTGAAACAACCATATTTACATGGAACCAATTAATGTAAGGCTCTTAGCAGGTAGAATAGTATTCATAAAATGTCTGATGGAAGCATGAGAGAATGCAAGCAGTCACTGGACTACATTATTTTGGCTCTTCATACAACTAATATGACTCAAAGACCTGGGGCTAGAGCAAGCCTGGATTTTTTTGCTTGCTTCTGTCTACAGTCTGGCAGAAGTCTTCAGAACATGGTGATGTCTTGTTTGATCAATAAAGTTTATTTTTCCTCTAGTTGTATAAGATTCTGGATCTTTGTATCACAAAGTGATGAAGGTGAAGATTTTATTTTGATGACAAGGAACAATTTGTTAGTTAAATTTTTCACAGGATCTTGTTTCATAGGAGGAGGATTTGATTGTGCTTCAGTGGACATAATGACTAATTAGAGCTTTTATTCAGATAAAGGAAATCAACAAACCTCAGTAAGGTTATGTTCTCAGTCTGGTCAGGTTGAGATGCAACTAGAATCATCCAGTCTCTTGTTCTTTGTCAGTGCGGGAACACTCACAGAAATGTTCCAGGATGTGGCCTGCACTCAACAGGTGACCTAAAGAACAAGACCAGTAAACATCCACTACTTAAATTAGCCTGGTCCACAGATCTAATCTGTGACACCTGTAGTTCAGGAAACATAGTTCAAGCTGATCAGCGATTTACTTAATATAAACATATTAAGGTGATGTTACACATAAACCACAAATATGCACATACTGCTTTGCTAAGAGTGTGTTTCAGCCACTAACTAAAATTGCTTGTCAGTTGTCTTTAGGTGGTGCAGCCCAGGGTTAATCTTATCTGACATCAGACAGATTCACTGGTAGGATCCTTGCAGAGTTGTCAGCACCTCAACATGATAATCAGGGATGTGAAGCGTTGCCTGTGCTGTTCATGCTCATCCAAGCGTGGAGGTGTGCAGTATGATAACCAAAAATTAATCACAAATATGCCATGCCACTCAAAGTCATATTTTTCTTAAAGGTTGGTCTGATTAATAAACAGTAGCTAAATACCATGCAGTGACTATCCTTATTTTTAGGTTTCACAGAAATTACAAGAAGAAATTATGTAGGTCTTTTATTAAATCTTTGCCTGTTGATCTCAAAGCAGCTCATAAATTTGGTTCCATTTTGTTATCTCAGTTCCCCAGTGATGAAACACAGTTTCATGCAACCCCACTACTGTTTCCAATCCTTTGTGTAATATTAGCTGTGTCACTGTTTATCTCTTTGCAAAAAAAACCCAAAACAAAAAACAAAATCCAAGCTAGGGCTATATTGTCTGAGGGTCTAATATATTTATCTTACCATTGCTGATGTATCCCTAGACTGTGCTCCAAGCACAGTGTCCAAGCACGACATAACAGAAGTCTACCCTCCTAAAGATCTGACGTTTAAAGAGATGTTTATAAAACAAAACGAAGAATAGTTGACAAATACACTGTCTCTTCCACAAGGCAAGGAGCTAGAACAAACATCTTCTTTCTTGTGTACAGAAACAGAAATATCTTATGAGATAACATGATTTTCAATAAGAAAAAGAGGTATGTATGTCTTTTAAATGCAGTCGATTAAAATATATCTTGAGGTGATGGCAGCAGAAGGCCTAGTGACAAAAAGCCTGATTTTCTTCCTGTGGCACTTCCAGGAGAAAGAGCCAAATCAAGAGTTTAAATTAATTCCTTTAAATTAGAATGTGTCTACTTGTTAGCATGCATTTTCTGTATCGTTCCTCATAGTAATCTTTTGGAAGACAATTTATATTTTGAAAGAAAAATGAAATATGCTTACTATGTATAAGAAGTACAATTTAATTGCCTAATCAATGGTGTAGGTATCACAGGGGATCCTCATGTAGGATTTGATCTCTGTTTATCATAGTCAATGAATATATGGTGTGCACCTGTGAAAAGAGGAGGCTGGACCTGGAATACCTTATTTTTTTGACGGCAAATCTTAAATTCTGCAGATGAATCAGCCTAGGGAATGATATAAAGCAGCTGGCTGCTTCTGCTACCTCTAGTTCAGGTTGGAGATCCAATGAGAGTTGCTCTTTTGTGAATACTAAACTCATCTTTGGAAGATGTAAACACTGAGTGAAACTCCCAAAGCGACAAGTTTTCCTGCTAGCTCTCTCCCGTTTTCTTGTCAGGTGGACTTCATTTTTTGTAGTTTACCCAGAGTGAAGGACTGCTGCCATTAATAATTGCTACACAAGAGTAGAGTAAATCTCAGTGTCAACTGTGATGTGGATGTGCATGTTTGTGTAAATGTGTTTGTGTAGTTGAGACTTTTCAGAATTCTTTAGATATTTATAGTTATTATTGTATATTTACCTAGACTTACCCATGTATTCTTATGTACACCCAAAAGGATGTATGGGTAATTGGATATGCACCTACCATGTATTCTTATGTACATCCAAAATGATGTATGGATATGCACCTACATACAATCACATAACATTTGAATGAGACATAGTGTCAAGAAACATGTAAATGCTGAAATACAGCTTACTGTTACAGCATTTACCTGAAAAAAATCAGTGATCTAATTCAAATATTGTTAGTCAATTTCCTCTAACAAATACATTTTTAAGCACTGAAACAGTTTGACTTATCAAGCGTGAATTAACCTAAGAACATTTCAATTCTGACAAACCTTGGGAAATTATAGCTGTTGCTTTAAAAATGTTTAACTACAATAAAGAAATAATCCTTTCTATATGGTTTCCTTTCTTTCTTTCTTTCTTTCTTTCTTTCTTTCTTTCTTTCTTTCTTTCTTTCTTTCTTTCTTTCTTTCTTTCTTTCTTTCTTTCTTTCTTTCTTTCTTTCTTTCTTTCTTCCTTTCTTCCTTTCTTCCTTTCTTCCTTTCTTCCTTTCTTCCTTTCTTCCTTTCCTTTCTTTCTTTCTTTCTTTCTTTCTTTCTTTCTTTCTTTCTTTCTTTCTTTCTTTCTTTCTTTCTTTCTTTCTTTCTTTCTTTCTTTCTTTCTTTCTTTCTTTCTTTCTTTCTTTCTTTCTTTCTTTCTTTCTTTCTTTCTTTCTTTCTTTCTTTCTTTCTTTCTTTCTTTCTTTCTTTCTTTCTTTCTTTCTTTCTTTCTTCCTTTCTCCTTTCTTCCTTTCTTCCTTTCTTTCTTTCTTTCTTTCTTTCTTTCTTTCTTTCTTTCTTTCTTTCTTTCTTTCTTTCTTTCTTTCTTTCTTTCTTTCTTTCTTTCTTTCTTTCTTTCTTTCTTTCTTTCTTTCTTTCTTTCTTTCTTTCTTTCTTTCTTTCTTTCTTTCTTTCTTCTTTCTTTCTTTCTTTCTTTCTTTCTTTCTTTCTTTCTTTCTTTCTTTCTTTCTTTCTTTCTTTCTTTCTTTCTTTCTTTCTTCTTTCTCTCTTTCTCTCTTTCTCTCTTTCTCTCTTTCTCTCTTTCTCTCTCTCTTTCTTTCTCTCTTTCTTTCTCTCTTTCCCTCTTTCTTTCTTTCTTTCTTTCTTTCTTTCTTTCTTTCTTTCTTTCTTTCTTTCTTTCTTTCTTTCTTTCTTTCTTTCTTTCTTTCTTTCTTTCTCTCTTTCTCTCTTTCTTTCTCTCTTTCTCTCTTTCTTTCTTTCTTTCTTTCTTTCTTTCTTTCTTTCTTTCTTTCTTTCTTTCTTTCTTTCTTTCTTTCTTTCTTTCTTTCTTTCTTTCTTTCTTCCTTTCTTCCTTTCTTCCTTTCTTCCTTTCCTTTCTTTCTTTCTTTCTTTCTTTCTTTCTTTCTTTCTTTCTTTCTTTCTTTCTTTCTTTCTTTCTTTCTTTCTTTCTTTCTTTCTTTCTTTCTTTCTTTCTTTCTTTCTTTCTTTCTTTCTTTCTTTCTTTCTTTCTTTCTTTCTTTCTTCCTTTCTTTCTTCCTTTCTTTCTTTCTTCCTTTCTTCCTTTCTTCCTTTCTTTCTTTCTTTCTTTCTTTCTTTCTTTCTTTCTTTCTTTCTTTCTTTCTTTCTTTCTTTCTTTCTTTCTTTCTTTCTTCTTTCTTTCTTTCTTTCTTTCTTTCTTTCTTTCTTTCTTTCTTTCTTTCTTTCTTTCTTTCTTTCTTTCTTTCTTTCTTTCTTTCTTTCTTTCTTTCTTTCTTTCTTTCTTTCTTTCTTCTTTCTTTCTTTCTTTCTTTCTTTCTTTCTTTCTTTCTTTCTTTCTTTCTTTCTTTCTTTCTTTCTTTCTTTCTTTCTTTCTCTCTTTCTCTCTTTCTCTCTTTCTCTCTTTCTCTCTCTTTCTTTCTCTTTCTCTTTCTTCTTTCTTTCTTTCTTTCTTTCTTTCTTTCTTTCTTTCTTTCTTTCTTTCTTTCTTTCTTTCTTTCTTTCTTTCTTTCTTTCTTTCTTTCTTTCTTTCTTTCTTTCTTTCTCTCTTTCTTTCTCTCTTTCTCTCTTTCTTTCTCTCTTTCTCTCTTTCTTTCTTTCTTTCTTTCTTTCTTTCTTTCTTTCTTTCTTTCTTTCTTTCTTTCTTTCTTTCTTTCTTTCTTTCTTTCTTTCTTTCTTTCTTTCTTTCTTTCTTTCTTTCTTTCTTTCTTTCTTTCCTTCCTTCCTTCCTTCCTTCCTTCCTTCCTTCCTTCCTTCCTTCCTTCCTTCCTTCCTTCCTTCCTTCCTTCCTTCCTTCCTTCCTTCCTTCCTTCCTTCCTTCCTTCCTTCCTTCCTTCCTTCCTTCCTTCCTTCCTTCTTTTCTTTCCTCCTTTCTTTCTTCCTTTCTTTCTTCCTTTCTTTCTTCCTTTCTTTCCTTTCTTTCCTTCCTTTCTTTTTCTTCCTTTTTCTTTCTTTTTCTTTCTTTCCTTTCTTTTCTTTCTTTCTTTTTCTTTCATGTATTTTATCATCTGTCAGTTTTGCCCTATGATATGTCCTCTTAAATTGGATCTGTAAGCCCTTCATAAAGTTTAATAAATCTCCAGCATTTCACCCTAAGGAAATTATATTAAAAACCTTCAAATGTGAAGTTGGGCCCACAGACACACAGCACTGGGAATTATATCACCATAATCAGCTTGTAATGAAAGCCTCTGTCGCTGTTCTCTCCCAATCATAATCTGCCTGTCTTTATGAAAAAAGGGGGGTTTGTCTGGGTTCATCTGCAGGCTTTAATTGGAAGATGTCTTCATTTCATTCCAGCCTACTGGGATAATAACTCAGCCCCATGTTTAAACACAGGCCCCTGCCGCTGATATTTTTTCATTTAGTAAAGCATGTCTCTTTAAATGATTTAGCAAATCACCATGAATGCCAAGGCAGGATGATTGGCAGCTCATTGCTGGTGCACCATTTGCATGACATTTGTTCTTCAGCCCGGAAAGATGCAGCAGGTAAACAAGCAGGCCCTGTACTGACTCCCTGTGAGTCCTTCCCTGTTTATTTTCTCATAATCAAATGACATTTATGGAGAGGCAAATGCAGCTGCACATGTATGGAGAAAAAATGCAATCAGGCCAAACATGATGACTTTATTCAAGTGATATTTTGATTAGAAAAAGGAGATTTTTATGGCATACGGTCTCTCACAAGTGAAGTCAGTCAAATTCCATTTTACAATCCCTATTTTTTAATATAAATGTTAGGTTCAAATAATTGATTGCATCCAAAGGCAATGATAGTGTTTCAATGCTAAATGTAGAGCTGCAAATTTCTTATAATTGTAGAGATTCTCTTCTGCACCCTTCTGAGTCTTTTTTTTTTTTTTGAAGGGGCAAATGTATCTTTCACTGTAGCTTTTTCATGAGAGATTTCAGAGAAGAAGTTTATTTCTGAAGTTAAACATTTTAAACTTATTTCCTAACATATCCTGGTGTCAAGCAACTTGGCAGAGAACAAATTGAAATATTAAAAATGTGTAAAATTTATATAATATGCAACATATATAGACATATTGCATCATATGGTACTTGTACAGCAACTGATAGCATCCAGCTGCTACAGAAGTTTCACTTCTATTTCAAAAGCCCTTTTAAAACAGAAATTAACAAATGTCAATTACTGAGTGTGGAAGGGGGGTACTGTGAGGAGGACACAGTTACACTGAGTGACTACACTCCATTTTTTAGTTCTTAACGTAGAATATTCTCATCAATTTGCTGTATTTGACATGTTGTCTGGAGAAGATTTGAAGTGAGAGAAACCATAAAATATGGAAGCCTTCAGTGGCTGTGTGAAAAAGGGGAAGAAAAGGGGAAGGCAAAATTTTTTAACCAATCTTTTTTGAAATAGTATTTGAATAGTAGCACGTATAGGTAGGTAAGCATGGAGGGGAAAAGCTAACTGGACTATAGCAAGCTCTCTGTTTAGTAGGTCCTTAATTGTTTAAAAATCTGCTGACAAGTGACCCACAAGAGGCTGCTGGGAGCTCAATATCTTATGAAAATTTGGCCACAGGGTAAGAGAAAAATTTGCTTTGGCACAGAGGAGAGCAAATACGTTCCATAGAATTGTCTTAATCTTATCTCTTCCCAGAACAAATTCTACTCATATAGTTTTCGTGCTGACTCTTTCTCCAGTTCTTTGGAAAGACCCACACTTACAGTTCTATAATAACACAGACATATTGTTATTTCAATATTCAGGGCTTCATCTCCCTGGAGTGACTTGTTTACTACATCAGAGGTTAAGTAGACACTAAATAATCTGTAGATAGTATCCAAAATCAGACTTGGTAATTGGTCTAATATGGTTTCCAGTGTAACACTGCACTCACAGTCCTAATGCAGAGCAGGGGACAACTACTTACTTAGGCACTTGCTGTATTTTTGAGCATTTCAGGCTTATGAGTTCCGACATAGAACAACTGAGTTCAGTGTGAAAAAAACACAATATACAGAGTGCAGCCTGAACTCGAAAGGAATCACTAATGTGGCTCGAGAAATTGCTGGACAAAGTAACCAGTGGAGAGCTGAAATAACAATTGTGCAGAGGTAATTGGAGCTGAGCTGAGAGAGGGAAACGGGAAATATTGCCTCTCTACTTGGTAGATGGGAAACTGTGAGAGAAAGAGGGTGGGGATATACAGAGAAGCAGATGTGACAATAAAACTGATGGATCAGGGAGTCATTTGGGGCATCCGGCTCTTTCCTACCCTGGGCTGAGAGGGTAATTCAGTCTCAGGGTTTAGCAGGGATAAGGATGATGAGACTCCCTTTTCAAAGGAGATGTGGCTTGGGAGACCAAATGTCATGCATGTCTGGTTGGTGCCAAAGCAACACTGCAAAACCAGAGAGAGGGGAAGGTCAGCAAATTTAATTGAAATTGCCAGTAGTCACTAGCTACAGTCATTTGAAGCCAATGGAGGCAGCCTAACGAGTGGAACTCTCTGGGCATTGGGAAAACAAAGCCCTCCTGCCCTGTCTTCCTCATTTACGCATTTAGACAAGTTGCCAAGTTTCCAAATGTGTTCACTAACATGCTTTTCTGAAAAATCTCAAAATAGGGGTTGGTGCCTCACTACATTTTGAAAAAAAATAAATCTCACTCTTCGTTAGGGATCTTTTAGAAAACATAATGCATCTGTCTCTACTTCCTCTTTTTATTATTCAGATTTTTAATTTTTAGGCAGAACCTGCATCCCACCTTGGTTTATGTAGCTATTATCAAATTAAGGTAAAGGTTGTCTAATTTACTTCTCGTTGCTTTACTAGAAGCTTGATGGCACACGTGATTTTAATTGCTAATACATTCTTCCTTATTAATTCATTGCTCTAAGCAGAATCATGTGAATAGTTGTGAAAAAAGATTCATATGAAATGATGATAAGAGCTACAAATTACTACTGCTTAAGGATATTTTCAAGCTGTGGAAATCTGAAGGCACTTTGCAAAATTAGTAAGTTTAAAGATAAAAATTCCACCCCCACAGCCTCTTTATGCCACTTTGCCTCACACAGGTGCCAGGAAAAATAATTTCTGGAAAAATCTCTGAATACAAGACAACTGTCCATCAGTTGTCAATGTGACCTTACTTTACTTGAGGGTATCTACTTGAGTAGAGAATTCAGAAGGATACTGCAGAAACTGTTCAAGTTACCTTTTTTTATTAGCTTGGACTGTGCTGAGTAAAACAGCCTTTCAGGCAGCTGAGTAAGCATCAGCTTGGTGTTTGAGAAGTCTGACAAGACAGTCTCTGTGGAGCTGTTTTACTCCCAGTGTGAACCCACTTTACCCTGCTGGGATGAGCTCTAGAAAGCTTCAGAGATCATTATTATCTTTGCTTGCTATGTGAATGGATGCTTTGTTCTCAGAGATATTTGGAGAATTGCTGCTGGTTGTAACTATTTCTCCATTCATATGTGATATTTGCTATTTATTATGCAGAAAAAGTACATTGCTTGGCCAGAGAAGGCAAAAATACTTTTAACTTAAGGGATCTACCCACTGGCACTAACAAAGAACAAGAAAAAATTAAATAGTGTGTAAATACCTCATAGTTTTAATCCTGTTTGGTCAGACTTCACATAAAACAAACATTCAAAAATCACTCAGTATTTAGAAAGCTGGGAGCTAAATGTATATTGCACAGTAACTACTGGAAATTATTTGACCAACTCCTGCAAGACAAATGCAGATCTTGAGCTACTAACAAAGCAAAGTGTCTGTGATATTGTATAGGTCTATACATAGGTTTGGATAAAATTCAAACATTTTACAAAGATTAAGGTTAATTGGACTAGAAAATCAGTTTTCAGTTCTCCTCAGATGGTAACAGTGTTGCACAGACTTGGACAAACTTCTCTGCAGCAGGAAGCAGAAGGAAGTGGAAGAAGCAGAGGTTAGGGGAAAAGGATGAAGGAAGAGAAAAAAGGAAAGAGGGGGATAGTGAGAAGGAGAAAGGGGAATGGGAGAAGGGATGAGAGAGAGCAGGGAAGAAAAGAAAGAAATGAGAATGAGAATGGGAAAAAAATAAGGTGCGGGAGGGGAAGGGGAAGGGAAAGGGAAAGGAATAGATTCCTCAAAGCTTATGTTCTATTTCCTGCTTGTCTGTAATGAAAGCAGGATTGTGCTCTACCAGTTTTATGAGGAAAAGTAAAAAAATACCCTTCTTTAAACTTCCATGTTCCAGAGATGTTAAAAAACAGCACAAGAAAATTAAATTATAAAAGAAGTGATTGAAAGGAACTGATTCGTAAAGAAGAACTTTTAAAAATTTTAGCAATTTAAAAAATCTTATTGAACTAGGTTACTGTTCTTTGAAGCTGGAGTTACATTCATTCAAGGAATCAATTTTCTTCAAAAGACTATATATTGCAATAATTTTCAGTGTCTCTACATTTGGTTAAGACCGAGTTCATTGTAAACTGATTGTCCTGGCTAGGTTTGGTGGGATTTTTTGGTAGGGAGGGAAGGGTGCCAGGATTGGCTCCAGTAAGAAGCTGAGAAGCTCCCCCTGCTCCAAAACCAGCCAACAAGCCATTAGAGGGACAATAGATGCACCTCTGTGATTAATACACTAAAGAACTGAGATAAGAGCTGAGCAGAGTGAGCACTTAAAGAAAAAGAAGAGCTGTGCTGGAGAGGTGAAAGGCAGTGCTGAGGTAAAGATCGTGGTGGTTGGTGAGAAAGAAGGGGAAGAAGGTGCCCAAGCAGAAGTTTCCCTGCAACCCATGGCAAGATGGCAGCTGTCCCACTGCACTCATGGAGGAACGTGGTGGAACATTCCTTGAAGGCACCAGGAGGGGTGAACTTGGCCAGTGGACTTGTATTTTGTGGCCAGTGGACTTGGATTTGCTGCCAGTGGACTCTGATTGTGCAGCTTTGAAAGACCCCGGCACCAGGGGAGTTTGTTTCCGAGGCAGCCCATGACTCTGTGGGAAGCCCATGCAGGAGCAGCTCCTGACTCATAGGAACGACTCATGAAGGAGAGGTTCGTGGAGGACTCTCTCCCATGGGAGGGACCCCATGGGGAAGCAGGGGAGGACTGGAAGGAACCTTTCTTCCTGAGGAGGAAGGAGCAGCAGGAACCACCAGCCTGTGAACTGACTCTAAACCCCATCCCCTGTCCCCCTGTGCCGCTGGGGGGAAGGAGGGAGAGAAACCAGGAACAAAGTAGTTTGGGCCCAGGAAGAAGGGAGGGGTGGGGGTAACATATGCAAGCCCTGCTCTGTGTGTTGTCTGTGTGCTGTGTGTGTTTGATTAGTGTAAATTCTTTGAGTATTCTAGTTCACCAAAAATCATGCTGCAATACAAAATATTCACAGTCTGTAAACAACTAATATTCTTTTGATTCTGATGGTAGATGCATTTCAGGCATTCTACGAAGTAAAAGGTCATATATCTTTTTTACCTTATCATGGTACAATTTGAACACAAGATAGAGAGCTGAGGAGATTGGCAGTGGCACTGTCTGGTCTGATGTGTTCATAGCAAATAAAGCTGCTCAGGGAATTTTTACTGCAATATATTTTTAATTGAAAAATATTATCAGACAAAAGATTCATCATTTTTCATGCATTTTTAACCAAACTTTGTCTGAATGTATGAAATAGACTTTGGCAGGCTAATAATTCAAAAGTATACCACAACATGTCTAGTAATGGCATAATCTAAAATGCAGAAAATTCCAGTACCAGTCCCCATATCCTAGACAGGTACTTTAAGTCTTTTCTTCTGAGACACATTTTTCTCAGCTTCTTTTAATACAGCTATTCCACTTGCCTAACTAACTAACTAAAGATTGAAAGGAGAGAGGACTTCTTTCTTCTGTCATTTCCCCTCCAACAGACTTTTATAGCCAATCTCCCTGTCATGTGCCGCCCACACACCCAGTTTTTCTCCTGTGGTTAAAACAGTTTCAATAGAGAAGACTGAGTATCTCCTTTTCCTTTAATGCCATAACAGCAAGACACTCATCTGCAGGTCATGCAGCTGTATTTGGGTAGTTGACATTGGAGACTTTGGATGGTCAAAGGCAAAGTAGTGCCTGGAATCCAAGCCTCAGCAGTGAAATGTATGAGGATACATAGGTTCACCTCCTCTTACACCCTGAAGAGTCTGGGTTTCACCAGCTAATGAGCAAGAAAGTGTTTGACATCTCTCCAACTGCAGCAGTTTGGCAGTTTGTAGCATGTCAGTGGACTTTCTCCCTGGTGATATGTGATTGACCCTCTCCTGTTACAAATAAAGCCCTCCATGAAATGCAAACTCAAAATACTTACTTATTTCTTCACTACATCTTGAGCCATAGGTAGCCCATCCATTCTTTCATATTGATTCACTATGCGTATCTAGAAAGCCATACATGTTTCACTGTGGGCTCACTCACTTTTATTGCTCTTGTTTGAAATCATTACACAGATATTATATTCTACATATGTAGAGAGGCCAAATCAAATAGGGAAGACTGGTTTATGTTAGTTCGTGATGAAGAAAGGTGTTAGAATCACATTAAATTCTCTCTGTCTGCTTTTGGATCACTGTAACCTTATTCAGACAGAGAAGATAAACAGGGAAGCACTGTTTATTGCCAGAAATGGATTGAATAAACAAGTTAATTCAAAATATGAACAATAAAGACATAAAATCTGCAAGAAACCTATATGTAGAAAAAGCAACTTTTGAATTCTGGAGTAAGAAGTGAATACAGAAAGGACCACAATAAAAAGCTTTTAAGAGGATAGAGGGCAACTTGTAGAAACTGAGGTAGATTTGATTAGTTGACATACATATCAGTAGGCAATTATTTATAAATAGCACGATTGTTCATGACACCTCTCTAACAAATAGAAGATAAAGGTATTGTTCTGCACTGAATTAAATAAATGGGAAAGCTTCAAACAACTGCAAAGGGAACAACAATATTATCTTTGGGTCTGTCTGAAAGATGTTCACCATGAAATTTATCCAAGAGTGTCAAAAAAGTTGTTTTCTTGTTCAGTTTTGGAGAGCTCAGGTCCAACCAAAAGACCTATGAGCATCACAGGAGGACTACATGGGCAGAATTCATCACCATGACAAAGACAATTCTCTTTAGGGTTTTGGAAAACAAAACTGAAAAATTTCTTTAATGTACAAACAGGTGAGAATGATAGCACAGCAATAACAAATTGAGAAAATAATGGTTATGAGCAGTCCAATATTTTTTAACAGAATTTTGTGTAAATTTTTATTTCAGCTCTGCAGTTTTTACTAGTTTTTGGAACAAAGATTTAACTTTTCTGGACATTTCATAGAAGTTCAGGTTAATAGATAAAAGAGTCTTCATTCTTAATCAGAATACACTCAAAAAAGCTTGTGAATAAATGAAGGTTAGGATCAAGAAGTAAATAATGCATCAGAAGAGAAATAAAAAAAGAGTACACCATCACAGGCAAACATGTTCAAGCCAGTTGACATCCCTAGGCTTCCAAAGTCCTTGTGGCCACAGCTTAGTTGATTACCACTAGAGCACTGGGTTTGGCAGCTGTAACTAGACTGTCTTTCCAAGCTGCTGTTATGATACCTGTGCCATGCAAGCCACGGGCCCCAACTGAAATACTGCACTCATGCATGCTCTTCAGCATCCTTACATCTCCCAACACACAGCAGCCTGCAAGGGCTTCCAGCAAATGCTGTGTTCCCCCAGCCAGTCAGCTAGCTCCCCTGGGATGAGCATTGACAGCAGCTTGCCCTTCTGGCCCCTCACATGCTAGGAAGGGCTAGGGAGATAGCAGCACAGATACAGGCAGGGGGATGCTTTGGAAGGATGGATAAGACAGCTGATTAAGAGAGAGAGAGGTAGAGGGTGCTGGAACAAGGAGCAGGGAGAGTGATAAAAGAGATACAAGTTTGGAAAGGAGTGTGGATATGGCAGTTGTACTGCCTGATCATAATTAGGCACTCCTATGTGGTAAATTCATTGCTGCAAATACTTGTGCATTTGCAGCCTCAGTAATAATCTGTCACTTCATGGTGGTTTCTTATCCCCAGAAGTAGCCATAACATGAAGCAGCTGGTCAGCAACGGCAGCTTCTCTCCATAGATAAGAAATCAATACTGATGAAGAATACTACTGATCAGAAGGTATAAATGGCTCCTATGTCTCCACAGAGGATGGATTGCTTCAAGTAGTCATTTGTCACTGTCTTGAGCTAGGCAACACTGATCCCACCATCAGAAACTTGCTCCTGGTGGTAAGAAACAAATACTTCTGCCTGAAATTTCCTGGAGTTCAAAGCTTTCTGGATGTGTCCTCCTTCCTGAGCACCTACTGACTGCCTCAGTAACACATGGATGGCATGGATTTGCCTGAGCTTTCTGGCTGCCTGGCAGAGCCATTTTAGCTAACCCATGTGTTTCTGCTGTGAAATGGGCTGGAATCACTCACACAGTTAGTTACTAGGTAACAGCAGAGAGCAAGCAAGGATCAGCTTCCCAAATCGTTTCCACATGAAAGTCTTCTGGGTAAAAGGTCTGGGCCATTCCCAAGAAAGGTGATTTAAACCTTGAGGTCTGAGTGCTGATATACTTTGTCGGTGACTGTAATTATCCTCTGCTTTAGCTCCCAGTTATAATTTTAGTTTCAAGAGCATTTACAGTGTGGATGTTTAGAGTAGTAAGCCTTAAATTTCAGCTTTTTGGTATATTGTGACCATGCAAACGAGCCTGAACATTTGTCCTGAAATTCCCCCTACCCCAAACAAGAGCTCCTTTTAGTTTCAGCATTTTAATTTAAGTTACAATAGCCCATCCCAAGTCCACCTCAGAGATGAAGCCACTTGCACATGTCATCTAAACTGTAAGTCCACACACCAATACTGCAATATTTTTATCCTGATTGCCTTAATGACACAGACCACTGGTTCATACAGCTTTATGCATTTAAACTCTGAATGGTATTAATTTATATTAATGGAAAGGTGTGAGTTCTATTGAATAAAAATTTGGTTCTATAATCTTACACCTTTTACTCTAAAATTAATCTGTTCCTAAAAGGGGGAAATGTTTCACTGATTTACTTGTTTTAGAGGAATATGACATTATGCAACAGAATTTGCCCTGCAGGACAGGAAGATTTTGAAAGTTCTGAGGCTGTAACTTCTCAGTGGTGATTTCAGGATAAAATTATGAGTGCTTATTTTCAGCCAAAATGTTGATACTCTTTTCTATGGATGAGAATATTAAATACAAAGAAACAATTTACAAATTATTGAGTAGACAACTGTAGTGCTGTTGATTCCAATAATCAGCAGATGATATAAAATGGAGTACTAATTAATCCATTTATTGATTAATGGAGGACGAATTGAAATTATTTGGAATTTACTGGAAGGAAAAAAAAAGGCAAAAAGTTAGCCTGTGGGAGATTTAAAATAACTCAATATCTACATAGTTTTCATTATTTCCTCTGGTTTTAGCACATTGATGACCTCATACTGGTGGCTTTGCTGATATCTTGTGCTACACAGGCACCCCATTTCATAGCAGCTTTGTCAGGCTGCTGAAAAGAAGTTACATTAATTTTGAATGTACTTAATGTCTTATTGACAGACAGGGAATGACGTCTCTACTTCCTGTAGTCCACCTCCACCTGCTTCTTGCCAAGAGGATAGGTGCAACCTTGTGTGCTCCTGCTGGCACAATTACAAGGTGGCTTGATTATCCTGGTGACCAATGGTTCAGGGTAGAAACAGGAATCCATACTTCAGTTCAGACATCAGATGGCGCCATGTGGGCTCATGTGTCATTTACTTCCAGAGGAGTGTGCAGGTGCATTCCTAAAGCTTCTGCTCTACCTCATCAAATATTTTCCAACTCACCAGGGCTGGTATCTGTGAAAATACCTTGGTCACTTCCTCAATGTGCATAACCACATCTTAATCACTTTGGCTGTGGTTAGTTTAGGATCAAGCGTTTTTGACACACAACACTGCTTGGGTTGTATGTAAGTTTCACCTTCAATTCAGTTAGTTCTTAATTTTTATAACAATCACATATATAGAAAGGAAGTCTGGTCCATTATAAGGCTTCTTTCAGGAAAGTAATCCACAGCTTGATCTCCCAGTGAGCATTATTTCACTTGCTTTCTGCCTTGCTGCTCGCCTTTCACATCTTCTTCTTCTCTCTGCCCCCTGCCCCAGCCACCCTCCCATTCCCCCCCCCCATTTTACTGTAAGCAGGACAAAATGCATGTCCATGTAATTAAAATGTAGAGAAATTTTCTGAGAGGATTTTGGACATGTTTGAAATTAGATGGTAATACCCACTATACAGAGCATCTTTGGGCTCTTTTCTCTCAGAAAAGTGAAGTAGCTGATGTGCTGTGGTGAGCACAACATTCTTCACTGATAACACATTCTATAGGAAAAAAAGGGGGGAAAAAATTACCCACATAGATTTTTAGTACACCAAGAATCTCAGTAACTCCAAGTATGATGAAGGTGCTATGAAACAGAGGTCAGTGTCTTAACCCATCACTGTAGATATAACTTTGAAGTATACTGTATGTCAAGCAAGAAGGAATGTTGTTATGTTGATATGAGTGGTTATTATGTTCACTTTATTTTTTTAATCTGGTCTGCAGAAGTAATCTGTGGCAATGATTTAGCTAAATATTAGCACACTGTTGAGAGAAATGTACAGAATACATTCTTAACTTGAACAGCTGAATTGTGAATGTCTTGCTATTATGGAAGTAAAGAGCTAGAACAAGTTAGGTCATGGGAACATTTTAATTGCTCTGTGACATAGCAGTGAAGATAAAAATGCTAGGCTGCTTCTTGAACCAAATAATCTAACCCAAGTCTAGCACCCCTCATTGTGAATCTGTCCCTCAAAGAACACTGTTGAATCTGCTAATCACCAAAACTGTGTCTAAGTGTGTCAAGCAGCTTTTCAGTTTTCAAGCAAGATTTATTTGCATCCATTCTGTGATGTTTCACAACTTCAGACCACCCACATGAGTTTATTTTCCAGTGCCTACTAGTATTTTGGTGTGCCTACACACTCTATTGCTCAGTCAATTTTTTCCTAATATTTTTGAGCAATTAGTTCTGAAGACTTTTTAGACTGTTCTGATGTGAAATGTCTCTAAGCCTTCCTCTTTATAATATGCCCGGTTGTCTTTTTGTTAGTTTATTTGAATTGATTTTGGCTAGATGGAATTTCTTTGCATTCTCAGAGGTGACAATATATGTGGTTTGCTTCCAGGAGGCAGTGGGAAATTTGGACAATGTTTTTCATTTTTCTGGTTAGGTTTACATGGCATACAATAGGAATGAATTGTGGACTGCTGCTCAAAGTGGAGACAAGGCTTTGTAACCAACAAACATCAATATTTTGGAATCCCCTTTGAACGCCCAGTTACACCAAGAAGAAAACAGCTGCCAACATATAAAAATATGTATTGGAAGAGAAATCAGTAGAGCTTTTGGAAAAAATTTTAAATACTTTTGAGGATTTGGAGAAGATAAAATATGGTTGTTGTACATAGGAGAGATTGGGTAAAATAGCATCTTTTCATAACTCTGGCTTTGATAACTAATTTTCCTATGTGACCTGATTGTGACATGATTGAAGTACTTTGGTCCCTGAAGCAAGCTTAAGAGTAACCGTCCTATCAGCAGCCAGTATTAGACTTCAAAAACTGGTTCATTTGGAAATGCAGCTTCAAGGATAGTGATGTAGGCAAGGAACTATATTTTTTATAAATAAATTTTTTATAAATAAATTTTATAATTTTCTGCATGTTCTCTATGCCTGTATTTTATAATCACAAAGTCAAGCTTTGTTTCCTCAACTTCAGTAACCAACTAAGCCTCTATAATCAGCTTCATCTGATTACTTGAAGCAGCAGAGATCCATGCTAAGTATCTAAACATTGTACGTGACAGATCAGTGTGTTTTCACATTAAGAATTCTTATTTTTTGGAGTTGTTTAGTTTTTTGCTTGGTTGTTAGTTTGTTTTTGTTGTTTGGTTTTTTTATTAATTCAGGAAATTGTTTTTTTAAAATTAACACTACAATAATACATTTAGAAATGGCATTCTCAAACTGTAGGAATCAATGATAAAGTTTCCTACTTCTGTAATAGTTGCACAGGTATACATTCTGGTATGGGTTTAATTATGTTTTTGTATAACGTTTTCCCTAGAGTCACTGTCCAGAAGCTAAGGATTACTGCAACTCTCAGTGCTGTTCTTTTCTCTGAAAGCAGAGTAAACTGGATTGACCTTGCTTCTAGTGGTGTGTACAAATAAGTTCCCTCTAAATCAAAGACTACTGTTTATTTAAGTGTATGTCTATGGAGATACTGAAAGAAGAAATCATGCGGTATTCTTCCACAGGAAGTTACTCAGCGACTGTATTAACCAGGCTAATATATGAACTTCTAAAGGACAGATGCGGAAACTAAATAATATTTTCAAATCACAGGACTGTTGTACTGATGATAACCATGTGGGAAGACAAATTTCCATATTACAGAATGAATATTTTCCAGTGTTTATTATATTCAATGTATACATGTAGTGAGTCTAGATAAAATGTAGGAAGAAGCAAACCACATTAAACCATCCTAGCTTCTGTTTCGAGGACTTATACTGGAGTTGTAAAACTAAGAGTTCAAAACTTAAGAAGTGATACAGCCAAAGCTAGCCACATAACTGCAATATATTTTTTCTCCCAAAGAACACCTGCCTCATTTTTTAGTGTTTCTGAGAATAAACCAGGCTTTTGTATGAGAAGTGACTTCACCTGAAGATGAATGAGGCATGAATGAAAGTTTTGAAAGAAGAGTCCCATAAAGGGAGATGGCTGTCCTTCAAGGAGCACCTTACTCTACATTTCTCCCACTAAATTTGTATATGATCTTGGGCAAGACTTAAATCACAGTTTCTCCAAGAGGTTAACTGAGTATCTTCCTCATTTTCTGTTACTAATTTAAAATTTCTAGATCTTGAATTGTAGAAGTGGGGAATGCTCACATCTGCAACTGAAATCAATAGAACCTACGTTTTGAAGAAGTTGTGCACTGCGGAAAAGCAAGAAATTATTTTTCAAGTTGGTTACATGATATTGATGACAATGATCCTTTTGCCTCTGCTCTTACTCTATGTTTACTTTTCATTTGTAAAATCCATATGGTAATAATAACACCAGCTTTGGTACTCTTACCAGATAAGGAACTAATAGGGTCAGAGCTTCTACATGTTCTAGACCTAAAAATGTAGATCAAAAAGATCTTACAAGGCTTCTTTAGATGTTTCATCTAGATTTTGAAGCTTTAAATATACCCTATAATGCTGACAGAAATGTTGAAAAAAATCAGTTTTTAACTGGAGCTTATAATTATTATTTTTTTAATACTGAAAATATTTTTAATTGCAAATATTTATCTTAGTAAGGCCAAAATAAAAATGCTAAATCTTTAAGAACTAATGAATTTTATTTTTAAATATATCTCATTGGAAAGTTTGTCTTTCAAAATGTAAACTTCTATGAGATTCTTCAAATATTGCCTTAAATGCTGTATGCATTTCTAGAAATAGACTGCTTCACAGGAGTGCTGTGAAGTCTATCACTGATTACAGTCAAGGGAACTGGACATGAAAATTATTTAAGGCTTTATTTTGTTTTAATTGTTCCTAGTTGGTTTTTTTTTTCATTTTTAAAGTGCTTGCATGTGATCTCCTGTGTCCTCAAAACAGAAGCTAGGATGTTTTAATGTGGTTTGTTTCTTCCTGCGTCTTTTCCAGACTCGCTACATGAACAAGGACTGTGGATATGTTCTTCCATATTTACTGTTTTCAGACAGTGATGATGGTTTTGGTGAGAGATTTCCTGGGCACTCAGGTGCAAGTACGATTTAGGTAGCCTTCCCCTCTCTTTTTCTCAGTTTTTCCTGTACATTTCCTACCAAAAAGGTGTACCTAACTGGGGAAATTATTACCAAACGCTTCTTGGGGTCATCTGAAACAACGTTCTCTTCCCTTACACCAGACTGTGCAAACATTATGTTGAGGCAACAGAGGGGGCATTTCAAAAAACACAGTGACTGGAAAAAACAGTGGGCCTGAGGACAGGAAACAGAGAATGGAACGAGTATTAACTTAAACAACTGCCTCTGAAATCTGGGACTGTCTTAAACCATAGCAAGTGGGATGTCAAGATAATGTCTTTCTAGGAATAAAGTGTACAAAGTATTTAAATAATGGATTGTTTTAATGTTACACAGGGAAAAAAAAATAAAAATAAAAAGGAGGGGGGAAAGGATATCAGGATATTTTTAGAGAGCAGAGCTGAATAGAGCTGTAAAAACCCTCAGGCAATTTCATATGGAGAAAGGAAACAAAAACAGAAACAGAACCAAAATGAGAAGTCATTGACAATATGAACCTCTACTGATTAAATTTGATCTTATGAGCTCTGCTGGGAAACATACAAACACTACAGAGTAGAGTTGCTTGAGAATAAGTCACAACATAGAATAGAGTTTACAAAACTATGAATGGTCTTATGAAGAGAATGTAAAACAGCACTTCCAAGGTACAAACCCAGCACATTACTGTCTTCATTTCCATTATAAATCTAGCAAAAATTTATGGCCCAACTGCCTGCACTCTCCTTTTTTCTTAGTAAATATTAATGGCTCATGTCATCTGTTAGGATTAGAGTCCATAGGAGTTTTTTTAACATATGTGCATCCTAAAGA
This sequence comes from Apus apus, assembly GCF_020740795.1. Lineage (NCBI taxonomy): Eukaryota > Metazoa > Chordata > Aves > Apodiformes > Apodidae > Apus > Apus apus. The sequence goes on along the minus strand of NC_067312.1, from coordinate 42,625,763 downwards.
AAGTTGTTTCCACAGCTCAATATTCAAGATGTTAATCAACTTGATATTCAAATATTGGAATTTGCTTTCTCCCCAGCAAAGTATTTCTAATGGTCAGTACTGAAGCACACAGCAAGCAAATAATCACCCTTTGTCCAAGTGTATTAGTCATATTGTAAGACCCATAATTAAGAAAATAAATTCATTTCAATAAATATGTATTTCATGTGGGTTCAGAATTTTCCTGTGGAATAATACCTTTGTAGACACTAAACATTACAAGCAATTAATTTTGGGTTTGAGGTATCACACATTCTTAAAATGAGTGCTGTTCTTTTCAGGCATCAGTTCCACCTTCTTCGATTACTTTCTTTCTTTCCATACAACTACTCAACCTCCATTCTAGTCAATTCCATGATCAGGTTTCCCGCAGAAGGGGCTGATCTGAAATGATGAGTCTGCAGTGCATTCTTCAGACTGACTCTAAAAGTTATAGACACAGTCCTAGCTTTAATTTAATTGTTGCCTTTACTCAAGGTAATATAAAGTCTTGGCTGTGCATTAGGTCTGTAAAGCAGCAGCCTGAGTTCCAGGAAGTTAGTGCAGCCTGCACTGGAAGCCTGTCTTACTGTTGCTGGTGCTATACAAACTAACCATATTAAACTAGTTATTCTGTCTCGTCATGAACAATAGGCATGCTTTCCAACTGCAGTCTAAACCAGCTTCAATGTGAACAAGGTATATCTAGATTTATTGCATCAAACTGTCTTAGCTTGACTGCAGATGGTGGAACCAGTAGGGAGATGCTTGGGTAAGGGAAAAGACTGAGGTGAGAGCAAGATGTGGATGTTTTTTTGAAAAACCATGTTGCTAGCCTTCATTTGTTGCTGCTCAAGTGGTTTGATTCTCCACTGTCAGCACTTGTGTAAATGTGAGCACATGGTAAGAAATGCAAAGGAATGATGTGTTGCTTCAGCTGGATATAATACATATGGACAATAAGAGTGCTTTAATTGCTTTTAGCATTTCAAGATATAGAAGTAACAATAATGACAAATGCATCTTCCAGGATTTCCATAGTTGTTCATTGAGAAATATAATTTTAAAAGACTGGAATATTTAATCCCTTGCTCTGCTGTTTACTCTTTCTGGGATACTAAGGAAGCTGCTTAACCTTGGTCTGTGTTTAATTTGAAGAGTTTCTGTGAATTCTCTTAGAAATATGTGGCAAAACTTACCTTATTTGATACTGTGCTTTTGAGAACATTTTACATAGATTTACATTGCACAAGATAATGTAAAATCATTGGGAAGTACAGGTTGCCTTGCCTAAATGTAACACAGTTCCTGTATTATCTTTCTATTGTTTATTGACAGAATTTTAAAAGGCTTCCCTTTTGAAGATAGCTGGTTAACTACTGTATTTGATGACCCTCAGTGCAAGACACCAGGAAAGCATGGTGAGAGATTATTCTGATCCACAAAAGATTATTTAATCCAAAATGTCAGAAAGAAATTTGAATGGTGAGTCTTCCTTCAGCTGAATTGCTGATCCAGACTCTGGTATATTTATTCTAAAAGCCAATAGGTAAACTTTTAACGAATTTGTGAATAATAACACATAGAAAGGTAGAAATCCTAGCAATGCAGGCACACAGTTGTTTTCTTTTTTTCATGAAGTAGGGTATAACCAGCAGCACAGGAGCAGAAATTACACCTATTTAATGAGTCAGAAAACCTTCCTGAGCCTCAGGAAAGAAAAATCTGTACAGAAAACAAAGGGCATCAAGCACATCATTTTTGTAGGTTTTCTTGTTTCATACAATCTTTCACTGATATAAAATGCCAAACTCAGTTGCTGGATTAGCCATCTCTCAGGTTGTTTTTCATAGCCCCATTGCTTTCTGACTTTCCTGGCTCACTTTTCCTCTTGTGACCCTAGAGCTTCTGAAAACCTCTGTGCTGTCAGCAGGCTGCTGGAGCCTTTCAAGTGCTCCAGTCCTGGGGGCTTCAAGCCTCACCATCAACAGAGACTTAGAGTCTGTATCCTCTCATTTTATCAATTTCTAAAAAAAAAAAATAAAAATAAAACAATTAAAAAGAAGATATTTTTCTGTTATTTAGACTGAAAATACCTGTGATGTGTCAATGGACTTCGCTAGGTGAGAAAAAAACTGAAAATACCCCTGTATGTGTGCATTAGTGTTATACTGTAGCTCTTATGTTGAGCTGACAGTGTACCTTAGATGAGACCTAGAGTCCTGTAAGGAAAAGCTCTCTGTGCAACCCAACATTTTGCAGTTTATGTAAAGAGTTTTTAGATTTCTCTGTTGTTATAATGTGTACTAGAAGTAAAATTATAAAGACACATATTCTGCAGAGGCAGTCCAAAGGAAAATTTTCCCTGCAACTGGAATTGTCTTGCACTTACTTCAGTTCAATTTAAATGAGCATCCCACTGGCTGGGATTTTATTTTATTTGATTGCACTAATGTAAAGAATCTGCTGCATTTAGAGGAGAGAAAGAATATGGCTTCTTAAAATTGGGTGCTGTTGAAAGAGTGTGGAAAAAATTTCTTCCTGAAAACAATAACCTACATCTAATGGTAAGAAATCACCAGCAAATTCCATTACACTTGTGGGCTTGACATGTGGTGTTTATTAAATGTAGGAACAAAGCCACTTTATACATCATAATGTTCACATTACAAAATCACTGCTTATAATAGGGCTGCAAGTGTGTATGCAATTTTTCTGAATTTATGAAACGTATTTCTGACACCTAAGGTATTGATGTATGCATGCGTGATATTGTCCCACTGCAGTTAGGGAGACTTAACCAATGTCTGCAAGATTTGATTTATTACAAGTAAATATGATTGCCTTCATAATCTGATTTTATTATTTTCCTGGCTCTCACAGGTAAACTTTTAGTAGAATGAAGAAGACTAATTTTATTAAACCAGTCTATTTCTGCAAACCAAATCATTTCTTGACAAAAAAACCAAACCAAACCAACAACAAAATAACCCCAAACTCATAAAGAAAAAAAAATAAAATAAGGTAAAGATGGAAAAATATAAAGGATTTTTTTTAATGCCAAATTTTATTTCCTTACATGAATATTCTGGAATACTGAAAGTTACTTTCTGTCTCCGATGAGAAGACAGAGAACCAACCTGTTCACATCACCAAACCTCTCTGCAGGATTGAAGCAAATGCTTCTGCTAGAACTTCTGTAATTGCAACCTTGCTTTGATATGGCAACAGAATTCCTTGTTAAAAGGCATGGCATCAAATCCTGGAGTACTTGTTTTGCATTTTATACCAGAGCTGTGCAAAAGAAATTATCTCATAATTTTTTTTTTTTTTTTTTTTTTTTTTTTAAATACATACAAGAGATGGCAAAATTGCAGAGGACACTTCCAGCCTCAGAGGGTTATGGGATTACTTATATTGACCTTCTCATGCAAAACAAAAATTTAAAAAAAAAAAAATATTCACAGTAGTGTTCTATGTCTTCCCATTCTGGTGAGCCAACTAGTACTCAGGCTATATGCAGTCTTATTCCCCAGAGCAAACTGTCACCATTTGACTCAGGTCCGACATCAATGCTCTCGATCCCCTCCCCCTCCCACCCAGGTAGGGAAGGAGAGAGAGAAAAAGAGAGAGACTTTGCTGGATTGAAAACTAAACTACACAGCTTTGATTAAGACACTAATGAATGATATAAGATAATATATACAATTATATACAGGTTTGGGCAAAAGCCTCTTGCCTTCCCCCACCCCCAGCAACTCCCACAGCACTCCCCTCAGATGGGACAGTCCCGAGAAATCCCAGAGCTGCTGCTGGAGAAAAGCACAGAGTGATGAGGGTCAGGAGAGCTCGAGGTCGGGGGGTCGACAGTGATGGATGGATGGAGTCCTCCCTAGACGCCGGCCATGGACGGAAGAGAAGGGAAAGGAAGAAGGAAGGAAGTTGCCTTCTGTGATCTCCAACACTCCCCTGAGCCTACGTAGATATATGGAATGGAATATCTCTGGCCCATTTTGCTGTCTGTCTAACCCAGCCTCCCACCGGGGGGGTCATAGATCTCCCCACAGTGTCTGAGCTGGCAGAGCAAAGGCGCGACCTTGAAGGCCCAGCAATTACAAAAACATTCCAGTGTCTTATCAACCTAGCAGAACACGCAGTTGCTAGTTAAAAGAAAGCTCACTGAAGGAAAAAAAAAAAAAAAAGAAAATCAGCAAAAAAAACCCTGGCTTAATCCTGGCTCAAACCAGGACACAAACTAAAAAGGTTTTTTCATATTGTCAAAAATTCTTATGTAGAGCTAAACATGTGTTGTTCTCTTTTATGTTAGTGCAAATACTGAGCAACCCACTGAAGTCAGTATAGTTGTGGGCACCTTATATGAGCAGAAGTGAAATCAGGTGATTAACTGAAAGAGTTGTCTAGCCAATGTTTCAGTGAACTGGAGAGCATCTGTCCAGTAAAAGCAGGAAGCAATTTAGAAGTTGTTTCATCAAAGCAATTGTTTGGTTTGAGAGGATCAGTGATGACATGTTACATACCCTTTCCCGATATGATTTTGAAATGTTGGATGTGCATCCTACTATACAATGCTATGCAGCTGCATGGCTTTTAAGACTGCATAAGCAGTTTTTGCCTATCAGTGATTAGACCTCCAAGTTTAACAAAATCCTTTAACTTGAAAAAAAAAAAAATGAAGACAGGATGGCAAGAGATTTTTTGGAGAGCTGGTTCCTTTCTTTTTCTGCTCATGTTTCAAAAAAAAGAAGAGTAACACAGCAAAAACTACCTACTGGCTTCTTTGAACTGAACTGTGGCTTCTGTCCCACCTGATTATTTATCACTAAGCTCCTTTTAAAATTTGAAAATTGGCACAAAAGCTTGGTTGAGATACTACCTATCTTCTCCAAAATCTACTTAGACAGGCTAATGGCAGTTTGGAGACTTTTGGTAATGATTACTGGCTTCTAAAAGAAATCAAGCATTCTTTAAATGAAAAAAATCTGGGTCCTCACAATAAAATCAGATAGGTCTGTGGGTTTTAGAAAAGGAGAAGAAGCTTCTGTTTTGCATTGTTGCTGATGTGCATCACAGGACAGTCATTTTGAAAGAATGAGAGCTAAAGAGCAAAGAGAGTAGAGCTTTTTGGTGATGCAACTTGATTTTTTCCTGTATTTCTATATGCAGATTATTGCATGCTGCTACTCTACAACATCGCATGCAGATTATTTTTCTCACGTGTTTTGATTGCTACTGTATTCATGACCATTTGTTGCCAGCAATAACATTCAGATTTATTTTCAGATTATGTATTTATCTCAGACTTTTCTTAATTATTGCTGCTACCTTTTGCTGTCCTTTCAGTGAGAATGGTGGTAACCATGCCTCTACAGTTGAATCAGGAACAAAGGCCTGATTCTGCTTCATTATAAGCTGGTGGCACATATTGTTTTTCCAGGAGTTATTTGTGCACCCCAGCAAGTCAAGAATCACATTCAGAGAATGAAAGTATGTAAAACCCCAGATGTGTAAAACCCCAGATATATAAAACCCAAAAATTCCATCATATCCAGGGGACAGATGAACTCATTCTAGTAGCTTGCAGAAATGAAGTAGGAAAAACACCACATTATTAATGTGTGTGCATGTGTGTGTTTACTTGTATGAAATACATATTTAGACCCTACCAGTGGGAAATAAAACTCAGCAATATATCTTTGTATTTCTTCAATTATATTAATTTCTTCAGCAAAGGGTAACAAAATGTTTAGTTACTCTGTAGACACAAGTCTCTGATATGGTATAAATATAATATGTGATGGTGGACAGTGTAATGGAATTTTATTTTCATCCAGTAGAGATGACTGTACAGAATCCATTAATGGCTTTGCTTTACTCTGCCATCTGTGAGTTATACAGTCATTCCTAACTCATAAAAATGAAGTATGCTGTCCTTCCCTCCATCAAAAACCCTATATTTATGAACACACACAATGCAGAACATATCATTGTGTATAATACTGGCTCACCTATAGGACTTCAGGTACACATAAACCTATAGAGTATGTTCATAAACAAGTCTTAATGTGGGGTTATATACCCGTAATTAGGGTTTGAGGGCACCATTTCTAGTAAATGAATGAACAATTTTAACTGAAGATATGCCAAAAGATGTGTTTTTACAGGGAACTCATCCAGCAGGTATTTTCCAATACATGAACAAAGACAACGCTTTCTGTTCTAAACACTAGAAAAATTCAGAATGTAACATAAGGCAAATGACACAAAGAGTCATAACAACACATTATTATAATTTATATTATTTAATTTCATGACACAATAACTGATAAATTGAAAGTAAAGTCACAATAGCATCGTGAATCTCTCATTTTATTTTTTTCTCCTCTTTAGATTTTTTTCAGTAAATAGAATCTTGGCTAACATTTGAGATAATTCATCATTTTCTTATTTGGTAATTTCTTGTGAATTAAAGCACCGTGACAGGAGATTTTCTAATACCAAAACCAGTTTGAATAGAAACAAATTTGTTCTCTGTAAGGTGCTTGTTCCTTGTCAATCCAGTACTTCTCATGTGCACTAAATTCACATTAAAAAGAAGAGTCTATGGGAATTATAACTGAGTTCTTGAGGTGAGTTGCTGTGCTCATTTTTTCAAAGTTATCTACAAAATAGTAAGCCCATTCAGGACACTTGAACATAGCAGATATTTGAGAGACAGTCTTCAGGATTCTGTTGCAGGATCCAAATGCTGTAATATCTTAAATTTTTTTGTGAATGTGTCAGTGTCATATATGTAGTTTAGCAAGCTCTCTGTTTTGTCAAATACTTCAGTCTCAGGCCTTTCATAAGATACCACAGACTACAAAACTACAAAATCATTCATCAGCTAAGGAAGATTGCCGTATCAAAAGTTAAGGCTGTGAATATTCTTAGCAAATTCTTTACAACTTCCACATGAAAACAAGAGAGGTATCCTAGTGTTTGGTAGCAATTTGTTCAGTGGTGTAAAGCTGTGACATCTTGTGAGGTCTTGTGTTTGGGAAGCTTGTGAAAGACTATGTGACAGAGTAGGTGCTAAGCTTGCCCAGGTTCTTCAATGGGCTCACTCTAGTATTTTTGTTAGCATTCATTGATATGTTGTAGGATTTGATGGAAAGTGAGCATGTTTTGTTGATCGCTGTTTTTACAGCAAGAACAGTAGTGCAGCCATTGGGAGTGAAGATTTCAGGAAACTGGTAAAAATTACCTTTTCTTACAAAAGGTGCCTCTAAGTATTATAAGACACTCTGGTCTCAGCTTTGGGAAAGTCAATAACAGGAATGGGCACAAATTAAAGAATCTGATCTACATCTTGTTCTTGATGTCCCTGTGTGCTGTTCTCTTCATTGGTTTGATCAAAACCTTTTTGGATTAGAAGCTTTTGTGTTCTTGTAATAGCTTTCTTACCCACCATAGTGTCTGTAAAGATAGGATTGAAAACAAAAGTTGATTAGATTTGAGAAAATCATACTGCCATTTTCAAAATATCTGTAGGAAGCAAATGTTTTAAATATCTCTTTAAACATATAACTGCAAGTATGTTACAGATTTTTTAATGTAAGGGGCTCCCAACCATGAAGGCCACAGTTTCCCTCATCTTTCCCCCCTGCCTCTGCAACACAGGCTCAAAAAGTAAAAGGCAAATTTAACAGAAAAGTGTATCACTAAATGACTTGCATTACTTTGCTGTAAGAGAATTCACATCCCCTCCAGATAACCTTATTAATTCACTGAAAGTGTAATATACAGAAAACCTTAAAAACAGACAGGAATGATAGCTCTGTAAGTAGAAAAAACACCCATTTTTCTTTGTATTGCAAAACCTGCAAGATTATGTATTTTTATAGAAACAATGTATAAATTCCACAGGGTTTTGTATGTTCTGATATACTGTCTTTGGTAATGATGATGAGGGAATGTTCATCAATTGCTATAAAATGCCATAATTTGGTCACTTCCAAAATTTCTATGATAACTTGAATGAAATTGTGAGCATAGCAAGAACATTTAGTCATGGATCAGTTCTGTTTCTTGCTCTGTCTGGAAGCCATCGATGTTTTTTGCCCTGAATTATTACTGGGCAGCTCCCTGAGATATAAATATATATATGACTTGTTGATTGTGTTCAAAGGGGCTATTAAACCCTCAGTTCCTTATTCTTAATCTAGCTACTGAAACTTATGAACAGATTACATAAAAGGTATCAGCCAAAGCATATGAGCTACAGGCAGTTGTGATCACTCAATTTCCAAACACACACCAGATACAATTATATTTTCTGTGGATCTTTGTCACACTGATTTTTCAGCCAAAATTTGGCTGGAAATATCTGCCCTCATGTCGATTGAAATTATTTCTCAAATAACTACTTTGTTGTGGAATAGAGGAATTCTGAGCTGACTGCAGAGTCCTGCATTGTGAGGCTGGTGGATGGCTCTATGAAGTAATGTGAGTGTTTATGTGACCATTCTAGGGTAAGATTATATGTTAAATACAATGTTATTTCTGTTCCACCTAAGTAAACTTTTATCCTCCCTTAAAGTATCAGTCTAAGGCTATGTTCACATGGTCTATTTCTGGAAAATATGGGCTTGCTCTGCACAAGCTCCAAAGTGACTGGAAATTCTGTGCATAGGTTAGCTCCTGGTTGAACCCAAGCTAATAAAACCTGCCTCTCATTCCTTCATATTTGCATGGGATTTTTTCAGTGCTGAAGTATCCTAGGGCTTTCCATTCACACTGGTTTATGTCTGATCAAGGAGAGCATAGGTGGAACAAGCCTGCTAACCACTTCAGACTCTTGCTCTCTCGGTCATAGTGATTTTTACATGCTGTATCTATGAACATTTTACATACGCAAAACTGAAGTCTGTACTAACCATTAGACTATGCTGATACCATAGCTTTTTGAAGGTTTGAACAAATTAAGAGTGCACAGCTCTGTGCTCCCCCAAAAAAACAGTGAAGTTTGAATAGCAAAACTTCCAGATCTCACTGTATTTTACTGCATTGTCCAGAGACACTTAAAAATTTTCTATTCAGTTCAATAAAGAAAAGTGGTAAGTGACTGAAAGCAGGGACTCATAATGTAAAATTTCAGGCAACCTTAACTTTGGGCAGTTTCATAAGCACTCTCTAAGAAAAAGCTGAAAATGTGCGGTTCATTCTTTTTTATTCAGAAGAGTATGTGGCTATGGGCAGAATTACTGGAGGAGTTTTTGCCACAGACAGTAGTGTAAAGAGTTTGTTGTTGTTGTTGTTTGTTTGTTTTTGTTTTTTTCTGCCTGTGAGACAGAGGGGATTGTGGCAAATTATTACAAACCCAAAAATGCATTCTAAGATCTGGAATCTTCAGCTATATACATAAAGGGCTGCAGTATACTTCTGGTGTTATTTCATCCAAAGCAGCATTGATTCCCTCTATTGCAAAGTGCAAAACTAAATTAAAACAAAAATAGGATATTTATTATGCAAGTCTCAACACCAATGTCCTGTCCAGTGGAGCAAATAACTTCATCTGAAGCTGACTGATGTCCAACATGATGAAACATAACTTAAAACAGCTATGTGTAAGTCAGTGGGTCACAACCAGGCAAAATATAAAATTAACTCAGTATTTTTATTACAGTGGAGTAGTCAGCTGAAGGGAGAATCTATAAGGGTGTTTTCAAAAGAAGAACTACTTTGAAGGTGCTATTGATCTTACAAAGGTGAGACTGAAGCACAAAGATGCTCTCTTCGAAATGGTAGACTTGCATCTTTAAGTTCCCACAGGCAAGGCTTGACATTAAATAGGTCCAAGGAAAATCCTGCATAGTCCTTCAAGCAGCCTTCAAGAAATTGCCTCACAATATATATCAGCCTGCCACAACAGGAATCAAGAACAATGGAGGAGGAAGTTAAATGATCAATCCTAACCACATTGTGAAGGCCTCTGCCAAGAATAATCTTTCTGTATTGGATGCTAATCCCCAGATACATTTCAATGTCATTTTTGGTGTGATGGTCCAGAGAATGATTTCTGAAACAAACTTTTTACATCAGTCAACATGTGTATAGATGACCAAGCCAACAAATTTAGGTGCAATTGCCAAGGTGAGGAAAGGGAATGGGAGCGACAGGAGTATGCAAAAAATATGTACCTAAAGACAAAAGAAATAAGTTGCATATTGTGCTTCTAGAGGAAGAATAAAGGTTTGTTATTCTTCCCTCCCTGATTATAACAGTCCTCTACTTCTTACATTCTTGCCCTGTTTTAAAAAACAACAACAACAACAACACAAAACCCACTTTATTTTCCTTCTTTTTTTGACAATATTTTTCCTTCTTCCTTTCTCCTAGCAAAACCAGAGGTTTTCTGGATCCTGGTTTTAATCTGTTATTCCTGTTTGCATGGATGTGAGTGTTCTCAGGACATCCCTGGACAGTTATTAAACCACTGCCCAGTGGAGGCTCTGCTACAGAAGAATTTCATTCAAGACTGGTGCTGCTATATTAATGGGCTTAATTTAAACAGGACTAGCCTTGCTAGCCAAATTACTGCCATTTAAATCAATTGGCTTAGGGGAAAAAAAAATGCCTGACCCTAGCCATTAAAGTTCAATTTATTACTGTATCAGTTTTTAAACTGGGTAGGCATATTGCTCAGTATCTGTCCTCCTGTCCTTTGGTGCTGCTTTCCCTCCCACACAGTAATAAAAGAGCCACATGAAAAAAATAATCTGAAATACCACATTAATTTAAAGTCAATGTTTCATGAGCAAAGACCAGGTATCTTGTGAAAGAAGCTCTCCCTAGGATCCAATACTTGCCTTTGATGTCATCTCATTAAATTGAGATTCAAATGATCTAACAGATGTATTAGTTTAAAGAGACATTTTACTGCATTTTTTTAAGATCTAAGAAATCACAAAGCCTTTTTTTTTTTTTTTTTTTTTTAAGACATTTCAACCTGATTCAAATAGAAAGGCAAAAGGGAAGAAAATGCTTTAGATGTGCTCTTTTGATTTTTTCCAATCTTGCCTGAATAAAATGGAATGGGAGATCAAGAACACTCAATTAATTTCAACACTGGGTGTCGGAGGGAAAAGAAGAGGGAGGAGGGAGGGAACCTTATAGATGCACAACAGTTAAATGCATAGATTGAGAGAAGGAAATATGGGGGAGGGGAGAGATAAAAAACCGTGTCTGTATTTTATTGCACTCAGTAAGCTTTTCGCTTGTATTTATAGCTGCAATTATATCTCAATGAGGTTAGTCTACAGTGTTGGCTTCACGCTAATTTTCCCCCTCACTGCATTCTTGGAATAGGCTCGGACTGTTTATGAACCAGACATATTGACCTCATTTACAGCTAGCAGTTTAAATCCATAATTTTTCCACCCACAATCCCTTTTTGACATTCCGGCGATGCGGCCGGCTCACTGAGACTGAACTAAAAGTCTCACACTTCATTGAACACCATTATGCGGCTTTATGCTTATAAGCCTGTTTCCCTCGGCTGCCTTTCAGCTTTGCTGGAGATCCGTTTGGCCACAGGCCGGCAGTGATTAACTGGAAGAATCCAATAAATCAGCCTGTCAGCCAGCAGGCTCTCCTCACTGTGTCTACAAATCGACATTTGGATTTGCACTCTCTTTTTTTCCTCCCCCTCCTCTCTCCCAACCTCCCTCCCTCAGCCTGACTCTGCCTCTCTCTCCTCTGTCCCCATCCTCACCTCCACCCCCACATCACCCGCCCTCCTGGGAGGGCTACAGGGTGCCTCAGTTCTCCCCACTACAACGTGAACTTGAAGGAAGGCTATTGTTGGCATGGCTGAACCTTGCAAAGAATCCTTTGCCAGTACAAGCTGCTTTTTGATTTGTGTGCTGTTCCAGTTACCCTCTCTTTTCCCTTTGCATTTTAGTCACACACTCCACTCCCCATCCCCATTAACTCATGCAACTCCCCTCAGCAGCAGCCAGAGAGGGACAGATTAGTGCCTTGATTAATTGAGAGGGAGGGAAAAACCAGTCTCTTACTCTGCCCCCTTCCCATCTGCTGTTAAAACAATAGGAATATAGGGAGCACCAATCTGGGAAAAAAGCAGTGTCTGTCACTGACCACATAAGCAGTGGCTCTCCAGGCTCTTTGTGACCCAATCTTTACTGCTGCTTTTATATTTGAAAATTATAATCAGGTCCTCTGGTCATTTGTTTGTTTGTGTGGGGTTTTTTTCCATTGAGTTCTGCTTTTTGCTAAGTGCTGCATGCACAGTCAGTGTGCACCCACACAGGTGAGCTTCAGACACCATGCTTAGACAAGAACCCTCTATTGCCCCTCCTCACTTCCCTCTCCTTTAATTGTGGCTCCAAGAGGAGGAAACCTGGAGACAAAATGCCTGCTACATCCTACACGTTGGACGCCGAGGCGGAGCCCTTGCCTCCCTCAACATGCTTCTGGGCTTCATTTGGAGAGTGTTGGGCTCTCCCCCACTGTTATTCCCATTATGGCTATTGTCTTCTTTCCTTCAGGAATACTTGTGCTCTGCAAGCACAAGCATTTACTTGGCCTCCAGAGGTCAAACAAAGCACACAGGCCTGCTGAGCAGCTGGTGAAAAGAAGACCATGGCCACTGAAGCCTCCTGGGGCAACTCGGCCGAGGGCTGATCCTCACCACCACAGCACTGCAGCATCTGACACGTGTGTGGCACAGAAGGGAACAGACCTGGGGTGGAGATATGAGTTGCCTTCTGCCAGCCAGGTAGTCACTGGGTGTGATGTGTTCACACTCTGTATGTGTCCTCCACCTTTCAAATGTGTCCAGAAGAGAGACAAAGCTGGATAGACCTGCCAGTCTCATCTTGGGATGAAACTGAAAAAAATTAGATCCCAAATGTTTGGGGTTGTCAGCTTAAATTTACACTAATGGAACTGGAAAACCTCACACTTTTACTTTTTCTCTCCAATGTTGGCCATTCACAAGTCCTTTGCTGGGATCCAGTAGCACATGATTTGCCCTATACCCAAATACAGGAAGGGAGGGGAAAGCCACAACTCTGCCTATCCCCCTTGTCCATGGCATTCATTTGCTGGCTACCAACTCCATTGCCCCAGCCTGTTTACTCCCAACATGACCCTCTGCTAAAGCTTCCATTTGGCTCTACAAGAACGAATCAGTCCTTCTCACCTCTTACCTACTCAGATGCTGGCCAGAATAACTGGTTCAGCAAAAAACACTACTGTCATAATTTTCTCCTCCACTCCACAGTTTCACAGGAACAGTAACTGACTCCATATTTTCATTTACATTGCATTGCTTTATTAAAAATGGCTGAAAAGACTTGTGAAATAGCTTGCTTCAGGTCAGAAGATTTTATTTCAAAATCAAGCAAACAAGATATATAAAAGGAAAAAAGGGCATTTTTATTGAAGTTCAGTACACTGTTATTTCCCTTTTTGTAAGAAAATCTGTACTCTCTTTGGAAATAACTCATGAAAAGTAAAAAAAAATACAATTTTTCTGAAATTTACATCTTTATAAGAATACTTTTATACCCTATAAAATGTCCAGATATTCTTATTAACCATGTAAATGGCTAAGCTTAAGACCTCAGTGAGCTATTTTAGTGATGTATTCCACAGATTAACTATAAATTGAAGGCCTTTCTGAATTTTGTTTGCTTTGAGTTTCCACCTGCTTTCACGCTATTTGGAAGAATAAATCAGAGCTGATGATTTATTTTCCCTAAATTGTACTATGTGCCTCTGACTTCATCCTCCATGAAATAAATAATCTCATTCTGCCTTTCTATGGTGATATCTCCCTGGTTGTATTTTGTTCTTCAACCTGTTGTATTTAAAATTTGTTTCCCAAGAAAATATAGTTGGCCAAATTTGCAGACTCCGAAAATGCTGTGGTGTGAACTTTTTGAAGTTACGGTCATATATGAATTTTCCTATTTTGTAAAAATTATACCAACAAATTACCTTTAACAATAATTTAAAAATAATTTGCTAGCAAAACTTCTATAAATATAAACTTTCATACAATTCCTAAAATAGAGTACAGTAAAAAGCATCAGACTTTGAGCATTGAATATTGAAAGCATTCAAAGTTAACATTTTTTCTTTGATATATCTCAAATAAATTTTCACTTTTCAACAAAACCTAATTTAAAAATATTTCTATATTTGTGTGCATAGACATGAAATTGGCTCTGAATTCTAAGTGACTTATTTTGGACCAGATGCCAATGTGTTTAGTTTAGTTCTTGTTCTCTCATTTTAAGTGTTTCTCACTCTTCTCTCTTAAGTCCAGTATATGTTTGGTTTGATCTGAAGTATGATGATACTTCCCGCTGGAGACTCTGAGTAGCAGTAAAATTAATTGGTTTATATTTTATTGAAACATTCAGACACTTTTTAGAGAATCCAGAAATACAGTTAGAATAAGTAAACGTGTGAGCCCAACTTTCTCTGAACAGCAGCAGCAGGGCACTGGTAAGTTCAATGTCTTGCTACCTGTGTTTCACCCCTCAGTGTGGGAGATACATATAATACATACATAAAATATATGCAGGTTTATTTATATATCTATATATCTATATCTATATATATCTATATATATCTAAGCATATTTTACCATCTTGTTAGTTGGAAACTTGAAAAAAGCAATTTCATGAGATTTCTCAGCTAGGCTGGGGGAAATGAAACAGAAGATTGATTGTACTTGAGAAACACAAGCTGCCTTGCAAGGGCAAGAACACATCACAAAAATCCTGTAACTACTGTAAACCCTGACTAACCAGGGCCTGGAATTCCTTCCTCCTATCTCCTTGATACATGAATTGATCTTTGGCAGAGATCATATGTGGTCAAGGTCTGCTTGTTGTGGCTGGGCAGCCCCTGGAGGACTGTGTATAGTTGGGGCCCCCCAGGTGTGTGTAGGAGAAAATTAGGTGGCTGCAGCTGTGGCAGAGATGAGCTAAACAAGCTATGGGTTATTTATTCCCCACAACAGATGGGAAAATGCTGTTTTGCCTCTCCTGGCAGGGTTGCTTGGGAGTGACCATGCCTCCAGCATTTCTGCTGTTCACAATGTTATGTAGCATTGCCTGTCCTGGGGCCTGGTAACAGGTAGGAAGGGGCTAAGCTACCAGAAACCTGACCCTGTCAAAAATGAGGGACACTTGCCTCTGTACCCCCTTCTGTCCTTCCAGTCTGCCTGCTGCTTAGGGAGAAAGAAGATATTTCTGAGTATTGGGTTACAAGTATTGGTGCAGCCTTAAACCAATCAAAAACTGATAAAATTGATTAATTAATAGCAGTCACTTGGCATTACTGAGCCTGAAAAGCTCTGCCTTCTGGTGTCTACTACTTTGCTGCCTAGGAATAGGAGTCTCATAGCAAAATTAACATTTCCATTATTAAAAGAATGAAATTCAGTCTGATTCATGTGGACCTTCTTGTTTTTAAAGCTAGATATCATAACCACAAATGGCAGTAGACTATTTCTTTCCTGCTATGACTTCTATTATTTATTGTCTTTGGTGACTCAGTCAACAAATATTCTTTTATCCTGGGTGGCCTTTTAAGCCAGATCTGATGGACCTAGGCAGCATCTGAAAACATGCTTATGGAAGGAATTCACTACCTTTTAACTGTGCAACTGGCAAGCCTTATTATTTCTGTTTAGCATAAATTTAAACTATTGCCAGCACCTGCTGCTAAATTTGCAAGGCTTCAAAACTAGGTACACATCCTACTCTAGTTTTGATTGAAAGTTAGACCATTGGGGGTGTTTTGCTTTTTTTTTTTTTTGCTTTTTTTTTTGCTTTTTTTTTTTGCTGGTTTTTTTGCTTTTTTTTTTGCCTTTTTTTTTTTTTTTTTTTTGCTTTTTTTCCCCATCCTTATAGCAAAGTGCCTTCAAGTTATCTCATTAAGTCTGTATTTCCCAGCTATGATGTTGCCACCTCCCTTCAGGCCCCAATATCTTTGATCAGAGATTCAGGCTGAGAAATGGAGGCTGGAGGCTGGGTCCCAGGTATGCTCTTTAACATGTTCTTGGCACCTTTTCGTAAAGCAGTTTTGTTTACCTAACGAGTCTTTTTCTTGCTTTCTGTTGAAGAAAGAAATGTCCTTCTCTCTTCACCCAACCCACCGCCCCCCCCCAGCCACTTCCATTAAGATATATTGTGGCTCTGCCACACTTGCTCTTGGCCACACTCTGGCTGTCTTGGCAACAACTACAGTGCAAGAGTGGTAAAAGAGGCAGCCTCCAAAGTTATAGATATTCAGACCCCTGTCTATCTGAAAAAATAATCACAAACTTTAATGTACTGATTGTCTAAGCATAGAATTTTAAATATTAGATGGGCTGCTGGGAGACCACAGCTGATCTTTTAATTCTAATACATCTAATACATACTAGGTGGATAGATGATGGTAGAGCGGTGGATGTGGTCTATCTTGATTTCAGTAAAGCATTTGACACCGTCTCCCACAGCATCCTTGTAGATAAGTTGATCAAGTATGGGTTTGATGATCAGGCAGTGAGGTGGATCAAGAACTGGTTGAAAGGAAGAAGTCAGAGAGTTGTAGTCAATGGGGCAGAATCTAGTTGGAGGCCTGTGACTAGTGGAGTCCCTCAGGGGTCGGTACTGGGACCGGTGTTGTTCAACATCTTCATCAACGACCTGGATGAGGGTACAGAATGTACCCTCAGCAAGTTTGCTGATGACACCAAGCTGGGAGGAGTGGCTGACACACCAGAAGGCTGTGCTGCCATTCAGAGAGACTTAGACAGGCTGGAGACTTGGGCGGGGAAAAACCTGATGAAGTTTAACAAGGGCAAGTGTAGAGTTTTGCATTTGGGGAAGAAAAATGTCATGCACCAGTACAGGCTTGGGGGCTGACCTGCTAGAGAGCAGTGTAGGTGAAAGGGATCTGGGGGTCCTGGTAGAAAGGAGGATGACCATGAGCCAGCAATGTGCCCTTGTGGCTAAGAAGGCCAATGGCATCCTGGGGTGTATTAGAAAGGGTGTGGTTAGTAGGTCAAGAGAGGTTCTCCTCCCCCTCTATTCTGCATTGGTGAGGCCGCATCTGGAGTATTGTGTCCAGTTCTGGGCCCCTCAGTTCAAGAAGGACAGGGAAGTGCTTGAAAGAGTCCAATGCAGAGCCACAAAGATGATTAAGGGAGTGGAACATCTCCCTTATGAGGAAAGGCTGAGGGAGCTGGGTCTCTTTAGTTTGGAGAAAAGGAGACTGAGGGGTGACCTCATCAATGTTTACAAGTACCTAAAGGGTGAGTGTCAAGAAGATGGAGTTAAGCTTTTTTCAGTGATGACCAGTGATAGGACAAGGAGTAATGGATACAAATTGGAGCATAGGAGGTTTAAGGTGAATATCAGAAAAAATATTTTTACTGTGAGAGTGACAGAGCACTGGAACAGGCTGCTCAAAGAGGTTGTGGAGTCTCCTTCTCTGGAGACATTCAAAACTCGCCTGGACGCATTCCTGTGTGATGTGTTCTAGGTGACCCTGCTCTGGCGGGGGGGTTGGACTAGATGATCTTTCGAGGTCCCTTCCAACCCCTATGATTCTATGATTCTATGATTCTATGATCCCAAATAATCTGACTGGAGCATATAATTCTGAATCCAGAGTCACGTATGGAACTTTTTCTAATTGCTGGAGTGAAGCACTTGCAATATTTGGTGAAGAGCCTTCTGCTGCTGACATTAAAGAACAGTAGTATGTCTATACTGTAACAACTTAATTATATATGTATGTGTAATCACATAATGTATCAGTACTCCATATGTGCTATGCTGGATCTTGAGAAGGCTGAGGTCATCAATGAGTTCTTTGCTTCAGTCTTTTCTGGTAAGTGTTCCAACTTCAACACAAAGGCCACAGAAGGTGAAAGCAGGGACTGGGAGAATGAATTATCCCCCATTGTAGGTGTAGAACAGGTTCGTGACCATCTGAAGGTGTATAAATCTATGGGACCTGATGGGGTTCACCCACAGGTCCTGAGGGAGCTGGCAGATGCAATTGCTAAGCCTCTGTCCATCATATTTGAGAGGTCATGGCAGTCTGGTGAGGTTCCTGCAGATTGGAAAAAAGGGAACATAGCCCCTGTTTTTAAAAAGGGGATAAAGGAAGACCCAGGGAACTACAGGCTGGTCAGTCTCACTTCTGTGCCTAGGAAGATCATGGAGCAGATTCTCCTGGAAAGTCTGCTAAGGCACATGGAAAATAAATAGGTGATTTGAGACAGACAACATGGATTCACTAAGGCCAAGTCATGCCTGACCAATCTGGTGGCCTTCTACAACAAGGCTACAGAGAAGGTGGATGGTGGCAGAGCAACTGATGTCATCTACCTGGATTTGTGCAAGGTGTTTGATGCTGTCCCACATGACATCCTGGTCTCCAATCTGACAAGGCATGGATTTGACAGTTGGACCACTCAGTGGATAAGAAATTGGCTGGATGGCCACACCCAGAGAGTTGTGGTCAATGGCTCAATATCCAAATGGAGGCAGGTGATGAGTGGTGTCACTCAGGGGTCAGTATTGGGACTGATGCTGTTTAACATCATGGTTGGAGACATGGACAGAGGGATTGAGTGTATCCTCAGCAAGTCTGCTGATGACACCAAGCTGTGTGGTGTGGTTGACACCCTAGAGGGAAGGGATGTCATCCAGAGGGACCTTGACAGGTTGGAGAGGTGGGCCAATGCCAACCTCATGAAGTTCAACAAGGACAAGTGCAAGGTCCTGCACCTGGGTGTCACAACTCCAGGCACAAATACAGACTGTGGGGGGAGAATGGATTGTGAGCAGTCCTGAGAAGGACGTGGGGGTGGTAGCAGATGAGAAGCTCAACATGAGTCACCAGTGTGTGCTGGAGCCCAGAGAGCCCACTGTGTCCTGGGCTGCATCAAAAGAAGTGTGGCTAGCAGGGCCAGGGAGGTGATTCTGCCCCTCTACTCTGCTCTGGTGTAGTACTGTGTACAGTTCTGGGGCCCTCAGCACAAGAAAGATACGGAGCTGTTGGAGAGGTCCAGAGAAGGGCCACTAAGATGATCCAAGGGCTGGAGCACCTCTGCTATGAAGACAGGCTGAGGGAGTTGGGGCTGTTCAGCCTAGAGAAGGGTCTGAGGAGACCTTACAGTGACCTTCCAGTATTTAAAGGGGACCTCCAGGAAAGCTGGGGAGGGGCTTTTCATCAGAGAAGATAGTGATAGAACAAGGGGTAATGGTTTTAAACTGAGAGAGGGGAGATTTAGGTTAGAGATTAGGAAGAAAGTCTTCACTACAAGGGTGGTGAGGAACAGGAATGGGTTGCCCAGGGAGGTTGTTGATGCCCCATTCCTGGAGGTTTTTAAGGCCAGGTTGGATGAGGCAACTTGATTTAGTGATAGCGTTTCCTACTTATGGCAGGGAGGTTGGAACTTGATGGTCTTTAAGGTCCCTTCCTACCTTAATGATTCTATGATTCTATTCTCTGATTCTATGATTAAAAAAATTCTGCCTTGAAACTTGTGCAGAGAAACACACATAAATATGAACAGTCCTGCATTCTCCCAAATGTAATTTTTGGAAGTGTCTGAAAAAATCAGTTTCCTTCCTGTGGCAACTACCTAGTATGTCAAAACAAGTTTTGTTCTGTGCTGAGCTACAGAACATCAACGACCTTCCTAGCACATAATATTACATAAGACAAATCAGCAATTAATATAATAAGATGTTTTAATTTTGATCAATGTGAAATTTTATCTCCTCCACCATTGTTTAATGGAATAGTCAAAAACCTCAAGAAAAAATTGTATGTTTTCTAATAAACAAAGACTGATTTGGCACAATTATTTTATAATTTGAAAATACATTTGATTTTAAAAAGAGGTGAGATAGTAACAGTTTGCCTCTCTATCTCCATTTGCACTTAGATATTCCATAAATAAACAAAACTAAGTTCTTAATTTTGTAGTGTAAAAATCAATCCAATAGATCCAATAGATCAAAGCTTGCAAGCTGTTTGAGTACAATTAAACAATTCTTTTTTTAAGATACCTATCTCTCTTTTAGTGTCGCCTAGCAGGAAAGTAAGTTGTGGTGGGGAATATTGAGAAGAAAAATTATTTTCTTTATGTGTACACCAAATTACATCCTCTTTGACCTTTATGAAGGGACAGGCTAGGACTTGAGTGGTATCAAGTTCAGATAAGGAATGCAAACAATTAAACAATACTTCATAGTCATATCAAATACTGTTTACATCTTTTAAAAACAGTCATACCTCTGCTGTCACCTGATTTATGTATTTATTTATGTATCTTTGCACACAACTTCAGGAGCCAGTAAGTCAGGCCACACATCGTGGTCTCACTGAAATGGTCTGAGGAAACCTGCTAGCTGCTTCATTATCGTTTCCCAAGTAGTATTCCACTAGAGTGAAAGAAGAGACCAGGAAAGAGATGGACCAAGCCTTCTGTTGGCTTGGTCACCTCTGGCATTCCTTCTCTCCTCCAGCACAGGGTATTCTCCATTAATGGGTGATCCTAGAAAGTTTGGTCAACAGTCATACTGATCAGGATCTTAATTACCTAAGTTATGACATAATGTATTCACAGCAAGATACACATAAATGGAAGGAAAAGAACGAGCAATTCCAAGCTTCATGGTGATGATGAGACACCTGCAGGATAATAGTCCAAATCAAATATTTGTCTGTTTCTTCAGATGATCTGTCTTTCCTGCAGCCACTGAACAACAGCAGAGCAGAGTGTGTGCTGAAGAGCAAGGACACAAGCTTGACAACAGCAGGAATCTTCCTCTTGTGTGCAGCAGCAGAGCTCTGCTTCCTTGTCACTATCGTGCTCTCCCCTCAGTATCAGGCTGTATGATGAAGAGAATCAGCAGGCTTCCGCTGCATGAAAAAAGATAATCTAATTTACTCAAGGCGTTAGCACAAAAATTTCCACATTCAGCCATTTACACAGTTGATAAATTGATAGACATTATTTGTCCTGATTTGTACAGTACTTCATGTAAGGTATATTGGTTTCCGAAGGCTCTCAGGGCATATCAATATGTGACACCTCCTCAGACAGAAAACTTTCTCTTCTGAAGCACTGCTTAGTATTTTTTAAAGTTTAATCAAGGATAGACTAGCTTCAGGATAGTCCGAACTAGAACAATGCGTTTTATTTTCTTAGATATCTTGGGAAATAATTGACTTGTTCTTTTTTTGCCTTCAATCACTGAAAAGAGATATTAATTGACTCAGAGTTTCAGCTGTATTGAAGTTGGTTGGATAGGTATTTTCTGGAAATTAGGGGTGATGCTAGATGGTCTTGAAAACAGACATCTGAAGAGTGTTTCCAAGTGTGGCCTCAGTGTTGCTCTCTGCACTAGAGCCGTGGAGACTTAAGGCAAACACAATGAATGCAATTTATTCTTTTTCTACAAAAATGTTAAATTGGCACAATTGGGAGTTGGCAAGTGTTGTCACACTGGAGAAAACTTTTACATGAAACTGTGGACGATGTTTTCAAAATTCATTTGGGATTCACAGGCATGCCTACTCTCAGATGCTGTCAAGGAAAGTTGCTGAATCAATATCTAAATCTTTTTCTTTTCTGCTAGCACAATTTTGGCCAAAGTCTACGATTGCAATGGGCGCCCTTCAACTTCCTGGCAGAGACTTTGTGTGGCTAGCTGGGGTCACTAAATTTTCTGGGCCAGAAATAATGGAGTGTACCTAGGTTAAAGAGAGATCTATACATCCTATAGTGTGCTCCTAATTTTTAACATTCTGACAAGAAATATATCCTGCAGTTACATCATACATGTATACTAGACCTTTCAAAATCTTTTACATTTTTGAATAGTCACATAGGACTCAGCTGACTAAAAATCAAGTAGTAAGTAAATGCAATTTTATCTTGAAAGTGTCTCACCTGGAACTCTGAAATACAGACAATGAGTAGATTTCTCATCTTTTCAACCTGCTTCCATATATTTCTTGCTTTTATGTGATTTGTCTGAGGACCATGAGGAGAATACTTAAACAAAATAAAACTGTACTCTGTCACACTCTTACTCCTGTTTTGTGAATCCTGAATATCACATAAATATATAAATGTGTGGGTATATCTATATTTTGGTGATACTTTAGATTAAGAATCAGAGAGATATGGATAATTCAAGTAACTTCTTGGCAACTTCCACTTGGAATTTCCACTGTGTAAAAAATTTCTGAGGTTCAAATTGTGGCTTACTCATTATTTTAACAACTTTGGTTAACATGTCTTCTAATATTCTAATAGAAATCCTACACAACTTTTTTTTTTTTACTTTTTTTTTCTTCTTTTTTTTTTTTTCTTTTTCTTTTTTTCTTTGGGCAACAGAGAAAACCTTTCTAAAAGGACCCATTGATTTTCTGTAGTGATTTTATGTATATTTTTCAAACTTTATTCATTCACAGAAAGAAGTAGAGAGGGAAGAACTGAGCCCTTTCTGAAGAACTGAGAGTTTTCCTTAAATCTAGAAATATTTTCCGTTTGACAGCCCATTAAGATATACATACAATCTGAATTATTTTTCATCAGGTAGTAATTTACTAAGACAAAGATGTAAACAACAGAATGAGCTCAAAGAAATTTTTTTTCTTGATTTTGTCCAATTCCAATATAGCTTGCTAAAACTCCAGTACAATGCCACAAAATTGTTTGTGATTTGCCACTGAGAAAATGTGTGAAAAACAGCATCATTAAGCCAAGGTGTTCCAATTTCAAGTACGTCTTTCAAAGTGAAGTGAAAATAAAAGGACTCGTTAAAGTGTAGTTGTGCTCATGCTTGTATTTAGCTTATTTAGAAGACTGGTTACCCATTGACAACACATTGCACATTGTTAGCCCTAGGGAATGGGTTGGGGATGGTTTGCAAGAGATGTTCAAATTCCTCTACAGGTAAGCACCTCACACATACAACCTATGTAAGATATGGATTACATATCCTTCCTTCCTCTTCCCACTCATCTCCACTGATGAAGTAATGACATAAATGCCTTTTACAGATCCGGTTTCTTCCTCTTCAGCTGCAAAGCTGGCAGAAAAGTGAAATCTGTAAATTTTTTTTTTTCCCTTTGCAAATCATGAGCCTAAAGATAGATCAGAAGACATTATGAATATGAGTTAGAGTGAATGTGACAACAGCCTGAAGCTATACTTCCTTGGGCTGTAATCTTGTTAAATCTTGCTAGCTAAGCAGTCAGATATTTCCCTGATACTTAAATGGAAGAACTCAGGTGTATTTGGTAAAAGTGGCTGTGCTGAATTTCCTTGTTGATACGGAGTTAATTGGTCACTGCTGATGGCATTATCTCTCAGTCTGCAGCTTCTAAGCATTCTATTAGAACTATGTGTCAAACTGAATCGTGAAATTTAAATGGGAAGTCTCATTGCATAAGAAGCACATCCCAACTTAACTTTAACAGTAATTTTTTCTTGAATTGATTATTCATTGGAATAGTTAATACTTTGCCCCTTTTTTTATGCCACACTAACACTTTTAGAGTGAACTCTGCCTCAGTTGGTGGGACTAGTATTTTGATTTTCGAAGGCGTTTTTAATTAAGCCATAGTAAAATATCTATGTCTCACCTTTGTTTCCCAGACATAGAACAAGATAATTCAAATATGGTAATAAAGAAGATAATGATAAAAAATATGGATATGCAGACAGGAACCAAGAGAATTATGAAAATTAATTTTACATGAGATCTCCAAATGCAATCTCGTTGCTTAATGCTGATCAGTGTCTGCTTTGGAATTCTAATGTGTCATACCCCCAAGTTCAAAAGCATTTCCTTCATTCTGCTCATGTTCTTTCCACAAGAATCTGAAATGCTGCTTTCCTAAAAGAAATCCAGAACAGCTTCAGCTATGTGGCTTTTGACTCACGTCTTAAGCCTAGTTACTGTTTAATTGGTGATTTTTCTAGAAAAGAAAGTGTAGCTATCTTGATATATCCTCCTTCCCTAACTCTTTATTTTGTTTTGTTTTGTTTTCCTTCATCTTTTCTGTTCATGTCGAGAACTTTTCACTGGGGACCCGACTGCCAGAAGCCTGGGGATGGTTTACACTGCAAATTATTACAAAACATACTGTAGTAGTCCATGAAACACTGATGTTGAAGAACTTTGCTGCAGGTGATAATATGATGCACACTCAAAATGATAGATTTAAACTACCTTTAAAGACACAGACTTAATGACAACCTAATTTGAAGATCTTTATCGCTATGTGCAGAACAAAAACAACAATGATGACAAAGGTTTGAATTAATTTATTCTAATCCTTGAGTATCCTGAGGCCAGGGTGAATTATTTATTAATGTTCTATATAGAGAGATTTGTAATAGCCATATAGAAATGCCCTTTGATCACTATATGTATACATTAGATTATAATACTCTTCAAATTTAATTATCTTAATTATTCTTAACTTTTAAAATTCTTACCATACCTGGCATAATTTAAAACTCCCATCTTCTATTACATGACAACTAGTCCACAAATCACAGGTCTTAAAGTCTCAGACAAATATGTATTTAGTTACACCATTTAAGTTCATAGAATAACTTGTTTTTGAACCTGAGACAAAGTTGATTTTTTTTTTTGTTAATTTCTTGTTCTGTTTATTTTCTGACTGGCAGTTTTGGTCTTCAGAAGACTGCAATTTAGATAAGAATGGATTAAAGGGAGTTTGGCATCTAGAGTAGATGAGCTTTTTATACCTCCACCAGATCCTTTTCTTTTTTTGCAGTTCAATGAGATTCCATGGCAGTGCAGTTCAAGGGCAGGTAACTGCCTTATTTTTCTGTCTCATGTTCCATTTGAGGTCAAGCATTTGAGCAATCTTTATTGTAGTTTTTAGCTGATTCAGGTACCCTATAACTTGTTAATGTATAGAAAAAAAAGATATTTGGAGTGTTCTTAACTCACTCTTCAGTCAGTGCCTTGTTTTTCTAAGTGATTTGTATTAAATAAGCCTAAATTGCATACTCACCCATACTTCAAAGGGCTAAAATGTTTGCATTTTTTCAATTCTATCATGTCATTTAGAAATGAGTAAAAAAAATATAGTTTCTTTCAAGAAAAAGAAATAATTTCCTAATTTGTAATGAAAAAAAAAACCAACCAAAACACAAAAACCCAAATACATTTAGAAGATGTAAAGGTGTGATTTCAATGATTTAGCATTCTTACTTCAAAACTCAAAAGCTGGAAGTAGTGCAGTACAGAGATCTGAACATATTTTTATGTTGAATTCAGTGACTGGCAATAAACCTGTTTTTTCCCTGATTTGGTGTACCAAACTACTGCATAATACCAGGAGCATCCCGGTATTCTGTTCATCCACTTGACTAAAGTTTCTGAAACTAGCTAGGAGCATTTTCCCCCCATACTTCTCCCTGCATAATCTTCAAAATATGAAAAGTTTGTAAAAGATGGACATCTTTTTACTGGCAGTCCATTACTGACAGCTATATACCACAGATCAGGTACATTAACCCTTCTCTCCTCCTGTTGTCATACTGAATGTTTTCTCTGAGCATTCCCAGTTGACAGTGTTCAGCCTCGTTTTTTAAGGGTCAGAGGCAATGGAACTGTTCTGGCAGTTGCTGGTAAAAAAATAATTCAGAATATTCATGTTTCTTTAAATAAAAGAGATTTTATTCTCTGGTACAATTATTTAGCAAAAAATATAGAAACCTTAAATGGACAGGTACAAAACTTTGAAACAAAATTCTTCATGGATTGTTAAAGCACTTGGAACAAGATGGGTGGCCTGTATCTGTAGTTCTGTAAAGGCTGTCTGGGAATGCTATTAAGTGTTGTGCCGAATAAATACTCTAAATTTTCATCAGAGAGTAGCCAGTGTGACAGGAAGGGAGGAACAATGTATGGAGAGCCAATGACACACTCTTCAAAAGCATCTGTCATGAACCTCAGAACCATTTCTGTGTAGACTTGTGTGAACCTGAGAAAACTAGCTTGGTGAACAAACTTAATTCCTCCCTGCTCTCCCACTGTCTGTAGTACTTCTTGAGCATAGTTTAAGAACTGGTAGAGACAGATAAACCAAGAATCAGTAGCCTCTAAGGCTGAGTACATACAGGTAGAGACATTGTGTGAAAACATGGATTGAAAATACCTGGGAATAGGATCGTGCTAAAGATTAAGGTATTTATCATTTTTCTTCTGCAGATGTGGGTTCTTTCCTTAGGCTAGACTATGAATGTAAATTAATATAGTGATCTTTCCCAAGGGTTTTATCCACAGTTGTGTATGACTGTCTATACTGATCTGAGTGACAACTTGTCTTGGATTCTTAGTCTCCATTTGACTATTTAATGTTTCAAAAACTGTGATATAATTTGTGATATTTGAAAATTACTGTATTATAGCCAACCAGGAATAGAATTATGCGGAGAGAAGTAGTTCTGGGTCTGAAAATATGAGCAACATTATAGAAAATTTTATACAGCACTAAAGAAATTAAACACTTCTTTTACAATAATTCCCTTCTAACTTTTCCACTGAATATCACATAAAGAGTGATTTTGTGTCCTAAGTCTTTTAACGAATATGAACCATAAGACGAGTTTGGATTTACACTCTTGGAGTTTTTCATCTTCACCATTGGTTTAAAGAATCAAGGACATCAAAGAGATGGAAGCATAAAATACATAGAAAATAAAATACATATAAACACACACATGACAGTTCTTATGTTTCCCTTCCAATCTTATACGAATAAGCATGACCCTGCGATGTGCTGAGCTCTCCCAATTTCCACAAAAATGTTTGAACTTTCCCATGTTGCAGATCAATCCTAAGGATTCCCAAATAGGCAAGATGATTAGTAGCACACTTCTCTCCTACAATTTTTTCTTCATTGTTATATTAATGAGGCTGTAGTTGCTCTGTATCATGTGTTTTTTGTTTTTTGATTTGTTATTTTTTTCTTTAAAATTCTAAGGTCTTTGTCTTTTCCCAACTCACATACTGGTATTTTAAGGCTCTTGCGCAATTTTGCGGTTCTGTTATGGGTCCAGTATTTCTGTTTTCTGTATGAAAGGTCTTCACACATAATCAAGACAAAGTTTACCTTCAATTAAAAGAAACAGCACTTAGCTATAAGCTGAAGTCTCACAAGAGCTTAGTTTTTCATTTAAGGCAGAATACAATAAAAACTTCTGGGGGTAAGATAAAGTACTTAGACATTCTTCTGGTGCTTTTCTTTCTTTTTCTCCCATTCTTGTGCTCACAATGCAAAGTCTTTATCTTCTCCCCTTGACTGATCACAGAGAAATGTGTAGGTGGAGGTGGAAAGGGGAGAGATGAAAAGAGGAAAGAGTTTTCTTTAGAACAGCATGGCTCTTTTTCCCAGAATTGAAAGTGTTCCAGAATCACAGTGAAGGGCATCCAGCCTAGGCAAAGAGAACAGCACCAAGCCACGTTTGATGCCTGTCCCTGCTTATCCTTTCCAGCCCTGTTTCTACACCCAAGAAGCTTGCAGCTGCATGTGAAGCAGAAAGGCTTGGCGGGTCTATCCAATCAATCTTTTCCCTGTTGTAGCAATGGGTGTGAGGACAAGCAGGAATAATTGGGCTGAGCTAGCTTGAAATCACTGTAACTGCTTTCTTCTTTTAACATTAATAAGAATGACAGTAGAAATTCTCCCACTCTGAAGTGGTTTTGGTGCTTGATTTGTCCTCACTCTTCTCTTACTTTCATAGATGCTTAAGAGGCTTAAAAGCCCTTAAAAGCAATGTTTACAGACCTGAGCCAGTCTCTTTCTTTCCCTAGTTCCCTTCTTTCCGGCCCTCCAAATATATTTCAAAAACAAAGCTCTCCAGATAGTCTTGTTTCTCTGTCTGTGTGGCACCCTCTTCACATTTTCCTCTTTGCGTCTCTGACTCACTTGTCTCTCCCAGTCGCACCCCAGCTGACTACAGACCTGTTATTTCAAAACTTGGAGCTGGTCTGAATTCAGAGTGGAAATTCAGAGTGAAGTATTTCCATACCATTTTCAGCATTTCTCTTCACTACTGTTACCAACCTCAGTGCCACTTACAGGCTTTTGCTGAAGAGACCGCTTAGTGAAGGTCTTATGAGAGTGGAAAAATGTCACTTGAGTATGGCTTGTCCAACTGTGAAAGTTGTGCTGAGAAGAGACTGGGCAGAACCAAATCTAAGGGGTGACAGCTCCAGATGGGTGGCCAAGGCACAGGTTTATGGTGTTATCAGGTGATAGTAAATGCTGTAGAGATTGCAGAGGGCTGTCAGCAACAGGATCCCTGTCTGTCATTCCCCTGGTTAGAAGTTTGTTGCTATATGCTGATCCATCCCCAAGTTCTGTCTTTGCCCTCTCAACTACAACAGAATGGCCAGCAGGCTCAGGGGATAATTTCCAATGAACAGCTTTCATTTAAGCATTGGAGAGGTAGAGTAGTATCCCAAAGGTAGAGGAGGGCATGTTCCAAGACAGTGTCAGAAACCACCTTTCTGAGTGACTTACTGGTCACTGCTTCCCCAGCAAGAAGCAATTGTGTTACAATTCCAACTTCCTTTCACACTGCTCTTGCAGTTGTAGTGAACTGTATCACTGTAGTATATGATTACCCTTCCCACTTTACACAAACTTAAGTCACACTCAAACAATTGTCTTCACTATTTTGGTGCAAACATCTTAGTAGTGTCGAGCCATAGATCAGATTCATCTATGAATAGCTGTCTTGAGTTCATGGAGCAGATTTTGAAGAAATGAATTTGAGAACACCTGGAAGAAGTAAGAGACTGAAAGGCAGGAACATTGTTAACGGGAAAAGAGAAAGCTAAGCAAGACACGTGTACCTCGTGAAATCAATAAGCCTCAGTTACTGAGAGGGAGTAGTTGAGAACAGAGCTCCAGATTAAGGTTTTTTTTATCCCTAGGTACATAAGACCTTGAAGCACACTTCTGGACAGTGGAAAGTGTTGTCTGTCACCGTTTAACTCAGGTTTGACAACAATGCTTTCAATCCCATCCCCGTCCCACCCAGTAGGGAAGCAGAGAGAAAAAAAGATAGACGCTTGGCTGGATTGAAAACTAAACAAGACAGCTTTAATTAAACACTAATGATAAAAGAAAAATATGTACAATTATATACAAATGTTTTCAGGTATGTGCAAACCCCTATTGCCTCCCCCCACCCCCAGCAACTCCCACAGCATCTCCTGAGCTGTGAACAGTGTGGAGAAGTCCTGGAGCTGCTGGACTGAGCAGAGAGATGAGGGTCAGGAGAGCTCGAGCCCAGGGGTCAACCTTGATGGATGGACAGAGTCCTCCCCGGACACCAGCCATGGACAGAAGAGAAGGGAAGAAGAAGAAGCAGGAAGGAAGTTGTCTTCTGTGATCTCTGACCTTCCTCTGAGCTTACATAGATACATGGAATGGAGTATCTCTGGCCAATTTTGCTGTCTGTCTAATTCAGCCTCCTACAGGGGGGTCGTAGATCTCCCCATAGTGTCTCAGCTGGCAGAGTAAAGGTGTGACCTTGAAAACTCAGCAGTTAGAAAAACATTCCATTGTTTGTTATCATTCCTAGCTGGAACACTCTGATACTAGTTAAGAGAAAGCTTACTGAAGGAAAAAAAAAAATCAGTAAAAGGAAAACTGGCTTCATCCTGGCTCAAACCAGGACATTGTCATTGTTTCATATTGTACTTGCCTTGACTAACAAAGATGGGTTTTCTATTTAGGAGCAAAAAGCTTTCAGATTCATTCTGAGATTTAAAAAAGGGAACCTCATACTACTCATGTTTGTTATTTCTTGATCTCATGTCTTTTCAGCACAGTGACTTAGGATGAAAACTGACTGTCAGTGAAAGATCTATCAGAACATGAGCATCTGGGCTCGGGTTAGTCTAGTGATTGACAGAATGACTACACTTTTAGTCAATACCATTCATTCGGAGTATCCATTGATGTCAATTCTGTTAACAGTGACTACTGATCGCTAAAATATTATAGTCTCATGTGGGAGGAAGTGTACAGAGTAATGTTTGAAATTATTCTATATTCCAAAATCTCAGAACCATATCAGGCTTTCTGAAGCTTGCTTTTGAATTATACGCTCAGAGTAATTGTTACAATTTCAGACAAAACAGGAGGGAGAAATTTCATGCAGGAAACTTTCCTGCTACCCATAACTTTTTCTCAGACTACTTGGTAAATTATACTATTTTACTATCTAGAATTAATTGATCATTTTTTTTCAATATTCTTCTTCGGAGTTCCTCTGATTTTCTTTAAAACTAGAATTATTGTTTTAACATGTTAAAAAATGCTTTCTACAATTACAAAAAAAAAAAAAAAGAAAAAGAAAAAGTCTTGAGGCCTTTTGGTCTGAATGAAATTGTAAAAACTGTTTACAGAAATGAGGAGTTCTTCTAGAAGTTTCTCATCAAAGTTAATTTTTCCTCTTAAAAGTAACTTTGTTGATGGAAAATGTTACAGTATACTTTTCTTCTTTCTTTCTTTCTTTCTTTCTTTTTTTTTTTCTTGTCATATATGAGAAGAATCCAAATATCAAGATCAAGAAGGACTAATTTATGAAGTGTAACAATTCAATGCATATGCTCATGGAGTGTTTTCCAAATGCTTCACAAGCTGGTTGTCAGCCTCAATTAATTCTCAGATACCTCTGGAATGTCATGGAAAGGTATGGTTAAGTTCTTCTGCTTATTATAAGTAGAAATACAGACTTGAAGGCTTAGTAGCTTCCACAATGTGATAATAATTTGTGGAAGTGTTAGGATATGTACAGAATTTAACAATATTTTTCTTACTCCTGAAAATCATGTTGCTTTCCAGAATATTAATTTTCAAGAGAAAATGGAAAATTATAGTTTTTGAGTGCTTGTACCTTCATTTATTTTTTCCATTTTGATTACTGAAATAAGTACAAATCTTCCAGCTTTGTGGGTTTTTTTGTTTTTTGTTTGTTGTTGTTGTTGTTTTTGTTTGTTTTATTTTGTTTTGTTCTGTTTTTGTTGTTTTTTTGTTTTGTTTTGTTTTATGAAATTATATTTAAAATTAGATCTTTAAATGGATTTTTAGCAACTTAGATGCTTGCTTACACTGATTTATTGCATGGACTAGGCATCAGTAAATCACAGAGGTTAATGTACATGTTATGAATACATTTTTTTTTTTGGCATGTCTTTTATTGTTTGGCTGCTACAGTCAGTTATTCAGCATTGTAGATGGAGTATCTCAGAAGTCTGGCTGTGGGTCAAAGATGCTTGACTGGCTCTGTATAAGCCGCTCTGGTAAGAAGAAGAATATAGTCATGTTCAGGCAATTTGTTCTGCACACTCATCTGTTTGTGTGGTCACTAGCTTAAGAATCTCCACAGCCAGCCAACAGCAGTTTTCTTTAATCCTTTTCATCCTCCCTGTCCTTTCTTCTGATTTATGTGTATTTCACATGTCATATCTCTGTTTTATCCAGACACCTCTCCTCAACTTTGCTGTCTGACTGCTTATTGAGGATAACAGATAATTGGCAATATGGAGGTGAAAAGCCTCTTGTTTTTTAAAGAGCATTACTTCTCCACATTCACCTAATCAGGGCTTCTTTTTTGTTGGGTGATTAAGAATTTGTCCACAGAATGGTTTAGAGATTCATCTGTCAGAGGGCCTTAGCAATTGACTAAATATGAGAGTTTCTGTTTTATTTTGAACTGTTGCCTTGGGATATAAGCAACACAGACATTACAGTTACCATCCAATTATCCTCTGCCGCCTTTCAGGAGGATCTATTTTTACAATATTTTTAAGAAAGAGGAAAAAAAACTCAAAAGTGGGGTGGAGGGGTGAGGGGGGGAGGGAAAAAAGCCCCTAGCATCTCTTTATTCTGTTCAGTATAACTTTCTATAGTCAGTGCTGTGTGACTCACGCCTTTACCTCTGCATCACTTCTGAAAAGACTTCACCATCCCTGGAGGTGTTAAAAAATGGGTGGATGTGGTGTTTAGAGAGACGGTTTAGAGGTCAGGGGTTGTAGGGTGGATGTTTGGACTTGATGATCTTGAAGACCTTTTCCAGCCTTGATTCCATGATTTGATGATTCTATGATCTTCACTACGTATGTTTGAACAGCATCATCTTGAGTTAGAAATAGTTGTTAAAATAATTTCCATAAACAGAGGGGGAATGGGCTTCTGGAAAGGAAAATCAACCTAGGAGTCAAGAATCGAGAAGACCTGGAGTGAAATATATCCTAGACTCCATTCTAGTGTTACTTTTGGAAAAAGTGTCACTGTAAAACCTGGTATCTATTGCTTATTTGTTGAAACAGGCAAGAAATGTCACCAGACTTTGCTGAGTATATAGCAATAAATGCAAATGGTGACTATCTTTAGAAAATTTCACAGGTATTATCCACATTTGTGGTGCTGAGTTTAGGACAGAGTTAGCATGTTTGTGGGCTTTTTTGTCACATCTTACTTTACAACAAAAAGAGCCTTAAACTTGTTTTATTGAACATTTTCTGGATTACTTCTACTGAAACATGTACTTCCTTCCCCATTCAACCAAATGGACAAAAATGCAGTCAGGGTGAAAACTGATCCTTAAAGAGAGGAGAAGAATGGCAGTTGCTTGGCTCAGAGTTCCTTAAACACAAGCAGTATCACGGCAGAGCTGGTCTTAGAAAGAAGAAGCTGTCCTGCTTGTCCCTGAGAGCACAAGCTTGCCCTAACAGTTTTTAATTTTTAAGGTTTAGCAAACCAAATTAAGGCCTTAACTAGCAAAACTTTTTTGTAGTTCTAATTCCAGGTGGCAGTTTGTACTTACTGTTATTTCTAAAGCAGCTTGCAAGATGCTTAGCATCTGATCTACAAGGTTTTATATGTCTCTTGGTCAAGATTGACAAATTTTCTTAGTTTCATCTGGTTTATTCTAAAAATTGTTTACAAAATGCAGGTCAGATTTCTGCCTCAGTGGTGTAGGGATTAAATCTGCAGTAACTTCCATGATTTGTTCTTAATCTACCCCAGCTCGAAGGAAACAGAAATCACACTCAGCATTTCATCCCCATTGAAGCTCATTATGCCAGTTATGAGATGGTAGTATTT
Organism: Apus apus; assembly: GCF_020740795.1. Classification (NCBI taxonomy): domain Eukaryota; kingdom Metazoa; phylum Chordata; class Aves; order Apodiformes; family Apodidae; genus Apus; species Apus apus. Next base: position 42,592,508 of record NC_067312.1, on the reverse strand, counting down.
GTCAGTGTTATTTGTTCATTACATTAAAGAATTATTAGGTACATGATGATGCAGTTGTCTTATATGTTAGACAGCAAAGGATAAGTCAATACTGATGCATTTCCTATATTCTTCAGCTCATAAACAAAGCCTTTTCTGAATATTTACATCTCTAAAAAGCTTCATATGGGATTAGGCAATATATGTGTCTGTGTGCATTTTGAGTACTTGAATGTGGTTATATGCTTTATCACATGTTGAAACACTGCGGGGTTCTTCTTCATTATGTTTGGGACCTAGCAGTGCCTCTCTGTGTCCACAAGCATTAATCATTCATGGTGTTGGATACCCAGGGCCCTATCTTCATTGCCATTTATCACGGTGTAGGTTTCCTTTGTATCCTGCAGATGCACTCACCCTTACTCTTGAGTGCACACCCTTTCTGTGGGGTGAAAGGTGAATGATCCACTGCTCTGCTTTTAGGTTTTCCTCTAAGGATGATCCATTGCTGTCACACATAAAGAAACAACTATGGCAGTTTATAGGGCAGCTGCCTAACTTCCAAGCTGACACAGAGAAGGATGGATCCACGGGAATTATATTACTCTTTTCCTATAACACTGTTCAAGTGAAGCAAGTTTTGTAACTATATAGATGATGGCACAGTTCACCTAACTATTGGCCCAGATAACACCTTTAGTCTGCATCTGCAAAACTATTTTTTAATATGTTCATTGGATGAGGAGGAAGCTGTTTTTTTGTTTTGCTTTTTTTGGCCTTAATTACTGGTACAAGAAAATGAAGGGAAATATATTTGTATAGCATCTTTCATCACTATTGTCTCAAATAAACGACTACTCTGAAATTCAAGAGATAGCTGAAATTACTTCAGCTTGTGAAGAAAGACACTATTAGATGAAGTAACTTGTTTACACATTGGGAATCTCAGAACAGAACAAATGTCTTCCAACTCTCTTCCAAACATGGCACTATGAGGCTCAAAACCTAAGTGGTCCTGAATGGATTGAGATAGCAAGCTTTTTAGACAAAATTAAGATGAAGTTCCTCTGTAAAGGCAAACTGAAATGACACAAGTAATTGCATAGAGGACTACAGATTACTTAGAGGTGACTACTATGTCTTAGAATCATAGAATCACAGAGTGATTTTGGTTAGAAGGGATCATAGAAGGGATCATCTAGTTCCAACCCTCCTGCATGGGCAGGGACATCACCCATTAGACCAGTTTACTCCAAGTACCATCCAGCCTGCTCTTGAACACTTCCAAGGAGAGGGCATCCACAACCTGTTCCAGTGTCTCACCACACTCACAGTCAGTAATTTCTTCTTAATATCTAAGCTAAATCTCCCCTCTTCCAGTTAAAAGCCATTATCCCTTGTCCTATCCCTACAAGGCCATGTAAAAAGCCCCTCCCCAGCTTTTCTGTAGCTCCTTTAGTACTGGAAGGCTGCTATGAGGTCTCCCCAGAGCCTTCTCTTCTCCAGGTGAACAAGCCCAACTCTCTCAGCCTGTCTTCATAGGAGAGGTGCTCCAGCCCTCTGATCATCTTTGTGAGCCTGCTCTGGACTCACTCAAACATCTCAATGTCCTTCTTATGTTGGGGACTCCAGAACTGGAGACAGTGCTCCAGGCCAGGTCTCATGAGAGCAGAGCAGAGGGTGAGAATCACCGCTCTTGACCTGCTGGCCATGCTTCTTTTGATGCAGCTCAGGACACAGGAGAGGCTGTGGGGTGGGCCTGTATTTTGGGGAGTGTTATGAATGCCTGAAACTTAATGACAGTGACAGCAGAGTTCAGTGTTAATGAGTAAGAATCGGGGGTAAGGCCAACAAGGTAGACATCATGGTGGGGGTCTGTTACAGACCACCAAACGAGGATGAAGACATGGATAAAATATTCTATAGACATCTGAGAGAAGTCTCTCAATTGCTTGGCCTTGTCCTCTCTGGGGACTTTAACTTCCCAGATGTCTGCTGGAAGCAATACAACAGAGAGGGAACAGTTCTAGAGGTTCCTAGGGTGTGAGAGGGATATCTTCCTGACACAGCTGGTGAGGGACCCAACTAGGAAAGGTGCCCACTGGATCTGCTGTTTGTCAACAGAGATGGACTTGTGGAGATTGTGAGAGCTGGAGACCATGGAATGATAGAGTTCTCTGTTCTTGGAGAAGTAAGGAGGGCTCAGCAGAACTGTTACCCTGGACTTCTGGTGGGCAGACTTTGACCTGTTTTGGAGACTGGCTGACAGACTCACTTGAGAGCCAGTCCTGAAGGTCAAAGGAGTCCAGAAAAGCTGGACGTTCTTCAAGAAGGAAATCTTAAAGGCTCAAGAGCAGGCCATATCCCGACACCAAAAGACAAGCCAGTGGGAAAGACGGCTTGCTGAATAGAGACAACTGGTTGCAAATCAGGGACAAAAGGAGAATTGGTGGCCTTTGGGAAAAGGTACAGACCACTCAGGAAGACTACAAAGATGTTGTGAGGCTGTGCAGGGAGAGAATCAGAAGGGCCGAAGCCCAGCTTGAAATTAATCTGGCTGCAACTGCTAACAGGAAGAACTTCTACAAATATATTAGCAACAAAAGGAGGACTAAGGTGAACCTCTGTCTGTTGTTGAATGCAGAAGGAAACATAATTATTAAGAATAAGGAAAAGGCTAAGATACTTAATGCCTTCTTTGCTTCAGTCTTTAGGAGTAGGACCAGTTGTTTGCTGGATAACCAGCCCTGTGAGCTGGAAGTCAGGAAGAAGGAGTAGGTTGAAGCCCCCATCATCCACAGGGTGAGGGAGATGATTCTCCCCCTCTACTCTACTCTGGTGAGACCCCACCTGGAGTACTGAGTACAGCTCTGGAGCTCTCAGCACAGAAAAGACATGGAGCTGTTGGAGAAGATACAGAGAAGGGCCATTAAGATTACCAAAGGGCTGGATCACCTCTTCTACAAAGATAGGATGAGAAGTTGGTCCTGTTCAGCCTGGATAAGAGAAGGCTCTGGGGAGACCTCATAGTAGCCTTCCAGTGATTGAAGGGGCTACAGGAAAGCTGGGGAAGGGCTTTTCACCAGCAAGGCTAGTGATAAGACAAGGGGTAATGGTTTTAAACTGAAAGGGGAGATTTAGGTTAAGTATCAGCAAGAAATTCCTCGCCATAAGGGTAGTAAGATGCTGAAAGAGGTTGCCCAGGGAGGCTGTTGATGCCGCCTCCCTGGAGGTGTTTAAGGCCAGCTTGGATGAGGCTTTGTGCGCCTGGTCAAGTGTGAAGTGTCCCTGCTCCTAGCTGGGAGGTTGCTGCACCACTTAGGCATACACAAGTCTATGGGGCTAGATGGGATTCACCCAAGTGTATTGAGTGAGCTGGCGCAAGTGTTCACCAAGCCACTTTCCATCATTTAGCAGCAGTCCTGGGTAACTGGGGATGTCCCAATTGACTGGGGAGTGGTAAATGTGACCCCCATCTACAAGAAGGGCTGGAAGGAGGATCTGGGGAAGTACAGAGCTGTCGGGCTGACCTTGGTGCTGGCGATGGTCATGGAGCAGATCATCCTGAATGCCATAATGCAGCACATGCAGGACAACTAGGTGATCAGGCCTGTCCACATGGGTTTATGAAAGACAGGTTTGGCCTGATGAACCTGATCTCCTTCTATGACAACTTGACCCGCCTGGTGGATGAGGGAAAGGCTGTGGATGTTGTTTACCTGGATATTAGTAAAAACCTTGATGCCATTTCCCACAGCACTCTCCTGGAGAAACTGGCTACTTATGTTTTAGACAGGTGCATTCTTTGCTGGGTAAAAAACTTTCTGGGTGGCTGGACTCAAAGACTTGCAGTGAACGGAGTTAAATCCTGCTGGCAAGCAGTCACAAGTGGTGTTCCACAAGGCTCAGTGTTGGGGTCAGTTCAGTTTAACATCCTTTATTGATGATTTGGTAAAGGGGATTGAGTGCACCCTCAGTAACTGCAGATTACGCTAAGCAGGGAGGGAGTGTTGATCTGCTTGAGAGTGGGAAGGCTCTACAGAGGGACCTGGACAAGCTGGATCAATGAGCTGAGGCCAACTGTATGAGGTTCAACAAGGCCAAGTGTTGTGTTCTGCAGCTGGGTGACAATAACCCCATGCAAAGCTACAGGCTTGGGAAACAGTGGCTGGAAAGCTGCCCAGAGGAGAAAGACATAGGAGTGCTGATCAACAGACAGCTGAATATGAGCCAGCAGTGTGCCTAGGCAGCCAGGGAGGCCAATAGCATCCTGGCCTGTATCAGAATTGGTGTGGTCAGCAGAACCAGGGAGGTGATTGTCCCACTGTACTTATAGCTGGTGAGGCTGCACACCAAATACTGTGTTGAGTTTTGAGCACCTCACTACAAGGACATTGAGGTGCTGAAGCAGGTCCAGAAAAGGGCAACAAAACTGGTGAAGAGCCTAGAGAACAAGCCCTATGAGGACTGTCTGAGGGAACTTGGGTTGTTTAGCCTGGTGAAGAGGAGGCTGAGGGGAGACTTCATTGCTCTCTACAGCTACCTGAAAGGAAGTTGTAGTGAGGTGAGTGTTGGTCTTTTCTTCATAGTAACAAGCAACAGAACAAGAGGAAATGGTTTCCAGTTGCACATGGGGAGATTTAGTTTAGATATTAGAAGGAAATTCTTCCCTGAAAGGGAAATTAAACACTGGAACAGGTTACCCAGGGAGGTGATTGAATCATGATCCTTGGAGGTGTTTAAAATACCTGTAATGTGGTATTTAACGACATTGTTTAGCACTGGACTCAGCAGAGCTGGGTTGTTGGTGAGAATCAATGATCTTAAAGGCCTTTTCCAACCAGAATGTCTGTGATTCAGTAATCCAATAGATGTTCATAATATATTTTTGCCAGGTCAGGCCTAGAACAACATAAAGACAACCAAAGCTCTGACCCAATGCCCAATAAGGGTGGTAATTCTACAAAGACTGCTGGAGATCAGAGTCTCTAATATCTGGATCAAAAATGGGTATTTGAAAACAGTTCCTGGAAGTTGGCCCTGACCATTACACACAAGGTTATTCGTATGTTGTATTGCCTTGTATCACCTTCTTTGGACCATAAATATTCACCAGAAGGTGAAAGTATGTTTTCATGTAACTGTATGTAGGACTTTTATATGGGAGAAAGAAGAGAGGGATTCCAGTTTCTTCTCTAAAACGTAACCCTGATTACTTAAACAGTCAAGTCCAAAGCTGTTTTCTTCTTCTTGTCCTTTTTTTTTTTTTTTTAATATATATATATATTTAATTTCTTTCTTTCTGTGGTTTCATACTCAATTTCACTTCTTTTGCTTTACAGTGTTCATTAATTCCAAGTGATGAGTGAAGTTAATGAGAAATATTCATCCCACTGTGGTGCAGATTTTTAATGCTTGCTTAACAACATAGGGAAAGAGTCTCTCATTGAAAGCAAAGAGAATGCACAGGGTCTTCCAAAGATACAGGTTACAAAAATAAATTGCCAGCATCTTCACACTGGCTGTTTTTCAGGGGTTGAGCTGCCACTAGTTTATTGTATATGTTTTTTTAAAGACACTAATTATTTTACATTATGTTTATTAAGCCCACCAAATGATTGTTGTTAACCAGCTACCCAATTTCCTCAAGTGCAAGCAAAAGAAATAAAGGCCATCCATGGCTTTGACATGCTTTTGATGAATATGGCGTGTATAACATTTACCACAACTCAGGACAGAAGCCATTATTTCAGCAAAGCCTGTTATTGTTCATTAGTACAAAGAGTGTGCAATAAATATAATGAAAGATTGCTTAGTTTATTGTATCTTTGTCATCTAAAGCAGTTCCATGAATAACTACAGGATCTGTATTTGAATGACTTATTTGCTTGCTGCCTAATAAATAATAATTAGGATAATATATTGTTTCCTAGTTATGTTAGCAATGTAGCAGAGGAAAATAAAATAATTAATTCAAATGTAAAAGAATAGTAGATAATTTTAACACTATCCCTTAATATACCTAGTCTCATTATGTGTGACTTAAACAGCTAGGAGATCTATGTGTAAAGGAAAAGCAGGAAATAGGTTTAATGAGTTCTTCATTACTAAGGCTATGAATTATTACACAGGTAATATAAAACTGCAGCAACTGTTCAGCATGTAAAATTTCCTTCTGTTTGAATAAGGCATCCATAGTGACCTGACTCTGGTGAGTGAAAATTGGCCATAGTTGATCACAAGTCTGGATCTTTTGCTCCATTTATCAACATTTTTTCAGGATCTGATCCACTGATTTTGGGATCAAGAATGAGTGGATATTCATTCTCATCAGCTCGCTGCCTTGCAATAAATATTTGATGAGGTGCCTTGAAAAAATCTCATGGCATGCAGAGAACTTGCTTTTTTAATGTGTGAATACTGAGCAGGGGGTGTGCCATGATGTGTAAAGGAGTGACAAAAAAGGCAGAAAGCAAAAAAATTTCATTAGCTTTTTAGCTAGAGAAACAATGAATTTTAAGCTACTACTGACACTTTAATGACAACAAACTTGTCCAGTAATATGCTTGCATACTACTATCCTGTGTTACAAGAATGGATATAGAAAACTTAGGGATGCTATTCAGAATTTTGAGGCAATGTACATGTCCCTTATGTCAATTTTAGAACTCTCTCAAACTCCCAGTCCCAAACCATACACTATCTGTAGAGCTCATTATTAGCAGCAACGAGTAACAGTTGCACTTAGGCATTTGAATAGATGAGTACAATTTACTTTTTTGCATGCTGTTTTCCTCTTGTAGGGCAAATATATTTTTTATTCTCTAAAGTCACAAGATGAATGAATGGAGTGTCCTTTCTGTTCCCAAAAGGGCAAAATTTAGAAAAAGTTCAAATTCAAGCCTGATATGCAATCAAAAAAACACTTAAATGGTCTCTCCAAATCTCTTTTTGCTGCCAGATGAATTACAGGTAATTTTTAAGTATCAGTGGTACAGATTTTAGAATCTTAGAAGAGTTTAGTTTGGAAGGCATCTTTTAAAAGGTCACCTAGTCCAGCTCCCCTGCAATGAGCAAGACAATCTTCAACTGGACCAGGTTGCTCAAAGCATCATCTAAACTGACCTTGACTGTTTCCAGGGATGGGTTTTCTACCACCTCTCTGACCAACTTGTTCCAGTATTTTACCACTGTCATCGTAAAAAAATTCTTCCTATATCTAGTCTAAATCTACACTGTTTTAGCCTAAAACCATTACCTTACAGGGTAGGGGTAATTGCTACAGGCCCTACTAAAAAGTCTGTCCTCATCTTTCTTGTAGGCCCCCTTTAGGTATTGAAATGCTGCAATAAATTCTCCCTGGAGCCTTGTCTTCTCCAGGCTGAAGAACTCCAACCATCTTAGTGAGTCTTCAAAGAAGAGGTGCTCCAGCCCTCTGATCATCTTCATGGCTCTTCTCTTGACCTGCTCCAGCACATCCGTGTCTTTCCTGTGCTGAGGATTCCAGAGTTGGACAGAGTACTCCAGGTGGGTTGTCCCTAGAGTAGAGGAGAGTGGGAGAATCACCTCCCTTGAACTGCTGGCCACACTTCTTTTGATGCAGCCCAGAATGTGGTTGGCTTTCTGAGCTGCAGGTGCACATTGCCAGCTCATGTCCAGCTTTTCATTCACCAGTACCCCCAAGTCCTTCTCTGCAGGGCTACTCTCAATCCCTTCATCTCTCAGCCTGTATTGACACGAGGGATTGCCCTGACCCATGTGCCAGACCTTGTACTTGGCCCTGTTGAACCTCATGAGGTTGACATGGGCCCATTTCTCAAGGTGGTCCAGGTCTCTCTGAATGGCATCCTATCCCTCAGGCATGTCAAGAGCACCAATTATCTTGCTGCCTGCAAACTTACTGAGTGTGCATCCAATCCCACTCTTATTGATGAAGATAGTAAACAGTACTGGTTTCTCCTACTAGCACTGTCTTCTACTGCTTTTCCTTCAGTAACACTGTCTCAGTTCATGTTTGCTAAGACTATTTATACAAGATGTGATAGATTCAATCTTTGGTCTTAGCCAGACTGAAAATACTTGTCCGTTGAAGTCGTCAACTCACATAACAAACACTTTTCTTGACCCTTACTTCTGCAGCAGTGTGGCCCCAGTTCTTGACGGGGGCGCTAGAAGACAGTATAATATTGAGATAACTGGTTCAGACTGCCAGGGAGATTAACTTCCCTCAATAAAAATTAAAATGGAAGGAGCTAAATCAGCTGACTGGTGACGGACTGGATTTGTTCACAGCAATGTTGATTCCTATCATCTGTGCAAGTGTTCACCCCAAGGACAAGGGTTGACTTGACTGAAAGAGGTTTCATTGATAAGTTTCAACTCTTTTGCCTTCTGTGCTGGATTTGGCAGCCCACAAAGCAATGTGGTTTTGTGTTGTGGTTAAAACAGTGTTCATGCAACAATGTTTTGGCTATTGCTGAAAAGTGCTTGCACAGCTTCAAGGCTTTATATTTTTTACCATCCTCAAAGTGAGTAGGCTTGGGGTGGGCAAGAAGCTGAGACACAGCCAGGACAGCTGACACAAACTGACCAAAGAGATAACCTATGCCATAGGATGTCATGCTCAGTAACAAAAGTTCAAGGAAAGAAGGAATAAAGGGAAACAGTTATGGTTCTTGTGTTTGTCTTCCCCCTCAGAAGTTTTGTGTGCTGAGGCTCTGCTTTCCAGGGAGCAGCTGGACATCTGTCCACCCACAGCAAGTAGTAAATAAATTTCTTACTTTGCTTGCATGTACAGCTATTGCTTCACCAATACTTCTCACCTTCTATTTTCTCCCCATCATGCAGCTGCTGTGGTGATTAGCCACCACAGATTCCTTGTAAGCTTGGGATAGGTAACACAGTTTTTTAGAAAAGAAAATCCCAATTCCACCCAGAGTTCTAGGATTTCTCCAGCTCCTTTTGATTCCTGCATGGTACATGTTTTGAACCTATTCCCACAAATTTAAAAAACTAGTATTTCTGAAGAGTGGCTACAGGCAACTGAATCTGCATACACTGCTTTGGCCAGTGTACTAAGGTGAGAAATTTTAGACACAAGATTGTTCCTTTTGTGCTTGTTCTCCCCATTGGATTTGCCAGCAACTATTAATCATTGTATGATCTGTATCACAAACTGTTTTCCCAACCCTATGCAATGCCAGAGGCACAACGGGATGGATGAGATAGGGAAAGGCAATCAGCTCACAGTTTGAAGGGAAAGGCAGGTCTGCTCTTCTGTGGGCTTAGAACAGGTCAGAGCAGAAAATCTGACTTTGGTGTGCAACATGTTCTACGTTTTGAAATCTGCAGTACACTCAATTTGAGATGCAAGGCTTATATTAACCCCTTAATTGCAAGTTTTCCAACTCTCTTCAGTTGTTTTTCTGTGGGCTATTTAATAAATGATTGATTTTAGTGCACATTTAGCCTGCTTAGTAGTTTTATTTACAGTTGTGGATTATTTTGGGTAAAGCTGTTATGGGTTTTTAATAGAAAATTTCATCAAACCTCAGTTAAGACATACACCTCTTGGTCTTCAACTGGTCTTCAACTGGTATGAAATGTAGTTAATTACTGTATCATTTAGTGGAACAGATGCCTTATTTTTAGACCCACTGCAAATTAATCCTCCACATGTTTATCTGTTGTCAAGGGTGCTTTAAGACTTGTTTATTTAAACCCTCTAGCTGATCATCTATTATCAATTTCACATTATGTCTTTTTATGTTAGCTGTCTGCATGAGCAAATTTGAAATATATGTGTGTGCACACAAACACTCACATGCCTGGAAATTCAAGGCCAAGTTTCTGATTAAAAAAAGAGTTTAAAGATCTGGCTTTAAAGCCCTTTCTTTAGCTTCCGTCTCCCCTTTATATTTTTGCAAGCAACGAAAGGACCAAGATGACCCCTCTTAAGTGCTTATAGATTCCCAGTGCCAGTTCAGGGGAGTGAGTGCTGCATAACTGCTGAAGCAGAATGAACCAGAAAAGGAGAGAAGCATTTGCTTAGATGTTTTTCTAAATGCACTGTAACCCAGCTCTTACATTAGTGCTTGTGTTAACTCTGTATCTATTAGCTGCAATTCAACAAGGTGAAAAGCAAGGGCATAATGTAATACTGTGCACTGTCCCCCTGCCTCCTCAGCAGTAGCTCCTGAGCGTCAAGTTAGGCATATATATAACTACTTTACTGAGCTGCCTCTTTAGTAAATATGTTTTATTGAAAGTAATCTAGAGTTCTGTTCTGGGTTCTTTCTCCCCCGTATTTTGAGGCCAGGGAGTGCTGCATCAAAAGTAATTTTCCAACTAAAAATTTTCCCTTCCCTCCAGTTCACAAGGAAGCCATATCCTGTTTTTGCCACTATCCATTAAATAATTAATCAAGGGGTAAAAATATATCTTCTAATTACCGCAGACAAGGTAAACAGAATTGTGGTGTTTCTTAGTGCAGTAAGACAGCTGTTTCCTCCTTAGTAGCGTGGGAAAGACAATTGCACAGACAGGGAGGAAAGCTTTTTCCATTGTGCTGGAGGGACTATGCACCATTTATCAAGCTGACTGCTCTGTCATATCAGTGGAAGGACCCTGGAGAGCCCTGACCATGAGATTGAAGGTTGGTACCAATTTACTGCAACACAAATGTATTGAATAGGAAAGAGAGAACTCCTAATCTCTTCAGTTTTCTTACATTGCCCTGAAGGCTATGGAATTAAATGAAACAGTGGTTGGTGACATCTTTAGAGGGTCCTGAATGCATGACAGAAAAAGTATTAAAATAGGTGAATAGTTTTATTTCATACGTGTATGTTAATCTTGCCCATGTATTAGGAACAAGGTTAGAAAAGACTGCCACTTGATTATGTGTCTGCCTATTGAATCCAGTGTCTGTAGCTCAAGCTTGGAAGCAACACTTTAAAAAAACACAGAAAATGTTATTTCAAAACCAAACAAAACATATCCCAAGGTCTTGCCATTTTCTGTTTGTTCATTGACTTTGGCAAACTTGCACTTCACCTTTGATCTTTAGCAGTGCCAGTCTCTGCAAAATTATACAAACAGAAGAATTTGTTGTACTGATCAGCTATCCAGCCCATCTCCTCTAGAGTCCTTGCATCAGCCTCTCCAGAAAAGGATGAAAAGAGATCTCCACACTGAGCCACTGGAAGGCAATCAAGATCTTATTGAAATACTTTAGCTAAACAGTGCTTTAAACATCCAGCTTTATTTCTTGATTAGTTATTTCTCAGCTTGCATTAACTATTACAATGCTGAGTAATTATACCTATATAAATGCTCATCCCCTGATTAAATCTTGGTTAATTCTTGTATCACTGAATGCTGCATGGAATACTTCTCTCTTCAGAGACTTCAGTGTCAGTTCACAAAAGTATGAAAAAAAAGCATTTATCCAGCATCATCTCGTGTACACATTTAATACTTGTTCAAAACATATAGCACCTTCCTTTACAAGGCTACCCACAAGAACAGCTGCATCCCAAGTGCCTCTAGCAAGATATAAATAATAATACTACTACATGGCTATATATAACTGGGAATAAACTTAAGGCATCCCTATACCTTCAATTTAAAGGACTGCTAAAGGCCATCATTTCCCATTTGTGAGTGGGCTGGTGGAGAGGGGAGTCACACAATAAAAGGACATATACAATTATTACAGCATTACCATTTGCAATCCTAGAGTTAAAGGTCACTGTGGTTTGCTACTGTAATATTTCTAGGGATCTATGACTTGCCTGCATAAAAATTTGCTCCAGGTTAATATTGTCTACACTGAGTGTTAGACAGTATATGAATTTTTTTTATTATTTTTGTTTGCAGGATTAAACAACAACAACAACAAAAAAGGCAGCTTCACTGTAGCTAGTTTATACTTTAGAACAGTGTTTTAGAAGGTGAGATGAGAGAAAAAAGTAAGCCAAAGTGGTTTCAGAGTTTGAAAATAAAACAAAAAGCAGTAATACTGAAATAATAATTTTCAAGTTTTCTAAGATCCTAAGAATTTGTCCATCATATAAATATGTCACGTACAGATTTTATTATTCACAAAATAAACACATCTTAAACATGCAACTCCTCTTTCATCACTTGAAAAATAGGGGGTTTTGTACTGTAAAAAATAGTGATATATTAGCATGGGAAAAACATCACAGTTCTGCAAGGTAAGTAATATCTTTCATCCAAGACAACTGCTAAGCAGCTGGGCCTCAGATCTGTGAGGTATTTGAGAACCTGTTTTCCTGGGTAGCCTCCCTGCAGCTGGGGCAGGGGGCTGGCAAGTCCTGCAAATCATTGCTGTGCATCCGTGAGGGCTTCTGCGGTTAGTTGGGAAGGCCACTAGGAAACTACTGCCCCTCAGGCCTGCCATTCCCCCTCACCTTCTCTGCAACAAGCTGTGAAGACTTCCAAAAGGTCTCCCCACTCCCCGATGAAGGCTTCATCTTTCTTGTCTCTCTTTTTCTCTGTAATTGTCAGCCTCTTGTTTTTTCCAACTTGATATTTGCTGCCTTTGATGATTCAGATGTTAACTCCTTCTCAGCATGACATCATCCAGCACCACCATACATAGCCCAATCTCATTCACCTCTTCATGCAGCTGTATACAGACCCTTAGAAAGAACTTAAAACATTTCCTGTCAATTGAAATAATGATCTAGTTTATGTTTGTTCTTATTTTCTTCTGCCTCTGTGAATTACTCCTTTTTGTGTCTGTTTCATTTTGTCAAAACAAGTCATAGAATGTTTTTCAAGGGAAAAATACATAATTTTCATTGAATAACAGTCCTGTGAGAATACTAGTTTGTCAGATGTTTACCCTCTGCACAGCAACTTTTCTCTTATTTTAACAAATGCCCCAAACTTTAAGAAATATGTTTAAATACTACAGTTCCTTGTTTAAATTTAAACTGAAATATATGGCAGCAATCTACTAACTTAACTTGAAATAAAATTGTATCTCGCTGTACTAGGACTTTTCAGCTCTACCTTGCTGTGTATCAGAGTATACTATTTTAAACTTTCATTCAACATCAGCAAAAAAACCCCCTGGTGTTTCCCATTGTCCCACTGTAAGTTGTAAAGCCCTGCAGTGGAGAATTATGCTAAAAACTGGTTTTCTTACATTGGCTAAATTATTTCCACTTTGTGAAGAGAGTTCGACTTTGTGAAAGCTTGTTAAGTCCCTTGTCTAGGCATTTCCTCTGTCCTTAAAATGTAAGTGGCCTTGTGGAATTTTTTTCCTTTCCCCATCAGAGGGATTTTCTTTTCAAGTATTTTGTATTAATCATTGCCCATATTGTAAGATCTAATCCTAAGAAGCATCCAAAAAAGACAGAATCTTTTAAAATGCTACCTTTTTGAGAACAAATGCTAAAAGAAGCTATTTTAATGTGAGTGAAGTTCCTGATATCCTCAGCTGCAGTGCCCTTTCAGGTAAGAAATATCATGACATTTGATCTACTGTCATAGAGGCATCTGTGATGGGTGAGAGAGATGATAAAATACTTCTTTTATTAGTAAGGACAAGAATTAAATTACTTTCTACAGAAAAAGAAATCATGATAAATGAAGTAATTAGCTACGCAGCTTTTATGTTTTCAGGTGTTGAATATTTGGGTACTACTCGTAAGAAGTGGTGGAGAGAAAGCTTTACAAGACCTTCAGGGGCTTAGAGCTCCAGATTTCCTATGACTTATTCTTTGCTTTCTTGGGGCATCTATAATTCCAATATCTGGAGGATGTACTTTTTTATTATTGGGGAAGGAAAGTCATATTCACAAACTTTTTGGAAAACCTAGAATTGTCTGTTTTTAAAAGAATGCAGACTCATTCCTTGTGAGGTGAGGGGATTTAGATGCTTTAGCCTTAGTATGTCCTTGCACACAGACAGGTTTGGGTGGGTTGCATTAAGATGGATAAGGTGACAGCAAGTGGCACTGCTTTACACGTCCATGGGGACTGGAGCATTTCTCTTATGATGAAAGGTTGAGAGAGCTGGGACTCTTCAGCCTAGAGTCTGGAGAGGAGAAGACTGAGAAGAGACCTTATTAATGTACATAAATATCTAAAAAGTAAGTGTAGGGAGGATGGAGTAAGGCTCTTTGCAGTAGTGCCCAGCAATAGGAAAAAGGGTAATGGGCATAAACTGGAGCACAGGAAGTTCCATCTGAACATGAGGGAAAACTTCCTTATGGTGAGGGTGACAAGGCACTGGAACAGGCTGTCCAGGGGGGTTGTGGACTCCCCTTCTCTGGAGATACTCAAAACCCACCTGGATGCAGTCCTGAGTAATGTGCTCTGGGGGATCTTGCTTTAGCGCAGGGGTTGGCCTAGATGATCTCTAGAGGTCCCTTCCAACTTCAGTGATTCTGCAATTCTGTGTAACTGCTTAACTCATTTAACAGATCTTTTTTGTAATGTCTAATGTTTGCAGATTTAACATGTTGTCAGTCTGACTAACTAGGTGGGGCAGAGGGCAGGGTTGAGGCCTGTGAGGGGTTTCCAGTGCCACATCCCTGCACTTAATGTGTCTGGAGCCTGGGTCGTGTGCCCAGCCAGGGCTCAGAAGAACATTCCTTTACCTTGGTGCAACAGAGAGCCTTGAAAACATGCTGCAGCAGCCTCCCTCTGCCACCACCCTGGGCCCACAAGCTCTGGGGACAGTGCTGGAACAGGTGAAAGACTGTACCATGAGGAGAAAATAGGTTCACATTAAGAGGCAGACCCTGTTGTCATGGAGTGTAAATTCCCTGCTTCTGCTGGTGGCTTTGTCCTCTCCTTGTTCTGATCCTCTGAGGGAGCCAGTGGGATAGTGGTCATTCAGTCAGTGCTCTGAGCTTTCTGGCAACTTCCTGTAGTCTTCCATAAAATCATCAAAAGTTGTCTTTGGAATCTGAAACCTGGGGGCAGAAAGCATGTGGGTGCATCAGGGAAAGCTGAATGAGAAATGACAACTGGGCATGACACAGAGGTGTGGGTGAGCTGCAGGAACCAGTGTGTGAGAAATCACTGTTCAATTTGAAAGTGTCCATAGTTAATGAGCCTTAATAGGTGTTATGAGGAAGGTGGCTTAAAAACGCATAGGGCTTTTACCTTCACAAATTAGTTTAAATAGTTCTGCTGTGATTTTCTTCTTTTATAAAGGCATAATATAATGGCAACAAGAGGTGCACTGGGAAGCAAGGCACTTCACAGCCACTAAATTTGTAGCCATGTTGTGGTTTGCAGAACAGTCTTTTGTTTATTCAAATTAACATGCAAGTATACAGTCTCACAAAATAAAAGCCAGAAGCTTTGGTAGGATCAGAAGAAGAGAAGGAGACTCTTATGCACTAAGAAACCAGCCTTGTTACTTACTTTGAGGCTTGATAATTTTAAAAAATGTGACAGCTAAAACCCACTGGCACATGCTGCAAAGAAGGATGTGATAAAATAATGCTACTCATCTTCAAGGCTGTCAGTTCAGCAATCAGTACTTCTATTCATCTCTGTGGCCTGCTAACTCAGTGCTACCATGCGATAGATAAACCCTAATCCAAGTGACAGCGTTCAAATCAGAACTGATTTGATTGTTCACATATGATACCACAAGACACCAGAAGCCTAAAGAGTTTATAAAAATGCCTGGATGTCACTTATAGGAACACTTCCCCTCAGAATCTCTTGCAGTGTAGGATACACCAGCTCTTAAACCTGGGGTAATTTGTAGGTCATGAAAATGCTTTGATGGCACAGTCAGTTCTTATCAAAATCTAACTCTATCTGGAGCAGGGAACATTAAAAATTAAAATGTGGTTCAGACCTTGTAAAACCCACCTGTTCAGCTTTCAAGTTTCCCTTATAAGAAGTTAAATCCTTTTCTTTCTCTGCAGGGACAAGACTTGCTCTTGAAGACATCAAACATGACTACATTTGTTTCCATGCACAAAGCACAGAACATGGGAGAGTGGCTTTATAGTGCATACATTGATATCTCTATAGTCATCCCTGCTTCTCAGAATGCAACAGAGATCCTTTCAACAACAATCACAACTGCCATTAAAACCTGAGGCTGTAATTGGGATTGTGCAGGTGTTCAGTGGGAGCATTGCATTTAGGTTTTGAACCCTGGCTCTGAACAAGACTTGGAAGATACTCGTCCTTTGGAGATTTCAAGTTAATATGCCTTTCTTTTATTTTTCACTGGTGTACTCTGAAGTTTTAGATTAACGCTTAGGAGAGTAATTGTTCAAGTAGTTCAAGAGACTGGCAACAGAGTGATTAAAAGCAGACTGTGGCCTGTAGTTGTTCAAGAACATAAGTTGAATGACTTTTCAAGGAAATTGTCAAAGTGTCTGAAAACAGAATGAAAATATGGGACTTCTAGAGGCAATAACTTTTCTCTTGTATGAGTCATTATACAAAACAAAGAGAAAAGTCATCTTTGTGGTCTTATGTTAAGTAGAACAGAAGTCTCGGTTTAACAAGGTATTTAAGCCTGTGTCTAGTTTTGAGTTTATGAAAAAGTCTGCAGTCCTTTGCTATAATTACTCAGTGGAACTATGAAGGCTGAAGGGTGTCTCTGTGATAAAGACTTTGCACATTATATCTATCTCTGTCTCTATTTCTATCCATACCTAAGCCTATACCAATACCTGTATCTATATTTATAATCATATTTAAATATTTATTTATTAGCAGAATTGTGTGGTTCTTTTCTTTTTCAAAGTTGAGTTGAGGAATAAATGTTTTTCTTGTACATTCTGAATTTTAACCAGTTTGTTGAGTTCCTAGCTGATTCAATTTCTGATACATTCTGATATAGTTTCTATTACTTCTTTTAGTATAATTAAAATATATTACTGTCCTTTTTTTTCTAAGCATGGATTTAGGTGTACATTGAATAATATTTTTCCAATGTTATCCTCAAAAGAATCCTAATTTAAACTTGCCTCAGCTATAGCACGTTGTTTTTTTTTTTCTCAGTACTCTGCTTATTCTATCTTTGGTTTTGCTTTTGTTAGTTTGTGGTTGCTGATTGGATGTTAATACAGAAACAGAGAGAAGTCCTGGTGAATTCTAATTGGTACATAGGAATGCCACAGAGTTGTCTTGGAAAAGGGTAAAAGTACCACATGGAATGTACAAAAATAAATAGGCAGGTATGTACTTCTCTGCTGTTTCAATGGAATTTCAGTGCTTGTTAAATTTCCCGAGACACTTGTGTGAGCTTTAGGCACTTAAAAGTCTTTTAAATTTGATCTTCTGGTTTTGCTACAGGTAGATAAGTTTTCCCAGTACTTTAGACCACTGTTATAGTTCCTACTATATCTGTACTTCATGGAGGGTTAAACAATGGATCAATTTGTAAGTGCATTGCGCTTGTAAATGCAATTATCACTTGGCAAGTTTATTTGAGTTGATGTCATCTTCTTCATCATATCCAAGTTACACTGGACACCTGTGGTCTCTGCCAAGGTAGAGTAGCTTGGCCCATGTTTTTCTTGTTCTCTGTCTATGAAAAAGCTTCTAGTGATTTCCACATGCACCATTCTGCCCCAAATTTTGATCTGCCTGCTCCAGAGCCACTAAAACTTCAGTGTTTGTCTCAGTGTGATATTTTCCACACTTGGGAAGTACATAAGATACTCAGGCCTCAGGATTGAAATGCAGGTAGAGCCTCCAAATCTGTGAAAAGATTGACCCTGCCTAAACTAAATGGTTGCTGCTCATTGTAGCAGAACCCACTGGCTGGTACACTTGACAGGCCAGAAATATTTAATCTTGCCTTGGCAGTGCTACCATACCTGAGTATATAATACCTGTTATGGTTAGTAGTTGCTTTATCACTAGTGAAGGGATCAGAAACTGCTCTCAAAGGCATGATTTTATTATTTTAAAATCTGTTAGAATTAATCATAGAAAAAAATAACTCTGGCTATTTGTTAGGTTTTGTTTTGGTAAAAAATGTGGGTTTGCATTGCAAGTTGAGGTTAAAAAAAAAAAATAGAGTTTGTATAGTTTTTCTTTACGGTTTTATTTGATAGTATGAAAAGGTATAACTTTGCTGAGAGGGTGACAAATTCGATTACAGACAACCAGAACTTGACAGGTTCTATCAGAAAACCAAACAAGGGCAGAGGATGTATGCCCGCTACCAGCTGTCACAGTATTGAACAACGAATGTTTGATGAACCTGACCCACAAACACACACATCGCCGTGAAAATCAGATTTAAGTAGTATCTGGGCTGGCAAAATTAACAAGAAGAAGACTTTGTGGATGATATATATAAATATATATATAAAGTCTTATTTATTTAGGTCTCTCTTGATAGAACCACACCAGTAAAATATGAAGTATAACTGTATTTTTGCTAAATGAGATGGGTTGAAAAATTCAGCTGTGGTCTAATGGCAGGTAATGTTGCTGACACTGGTGGAGCTGCATCCTTTTACTGCAGGGATTAACTTGGACCATGTTGTTCATATCATCAAAATATCTTATTCTGAAAAGACTTCATGATGAATCTTGCAGGTAGGTACAATGTGGTGAAGACTGGAATATTTAATTATTTTTAAAATAGCTTTGTTTGACTTTTTGCTACAAAAAACCAGCATGACAAAGAGCAAGAAAATGCAATTAGAATTGACCAAATTCAGTAAATATTTTGTGTACCCAAAAGGTAGCGACCTTTTGGATAAGGAAATTTTAGCCTTGCAATGGAAACCTCCTTGTGAAGACAGCCTCCTCTAAGCAACAAATCCTGATATGCATCATCCTCTCTCTCTGTGGTCAACCAAGGTTCTGTACATTCTCTCCTGTTACTGTTGTTTTTGCTTACTTGGAGAAGACGCTTATAATTCTACATACTTATTATTAGAATGCAGGTGCTACAATGCTCTTAAAACAGGAGGATATGCTAACAGGGGACAGAATGTATGGTACAAGTGACTTCTTGACCTAGTCACACTCCTGGGCAATAACCCTTTGCAGTCATTATTTTCTTTTTCTTAGCTACAGCCATCATATAAAATATCTGAACCTACCAACCCAGAAACAATGAAGGAAGCACCAAAAAAAAGGAAAAGAACATCGATGTTGAGCTCCTTCTGGCTTTTTGCACTGGTTTTCTCTTTTCATCAGGAGGTCAGAGTTTGGACTAGCTGCCCTAGGTGCCCTAGGGCCATGTCCCTCCTATTAGTACTGAGACAAGCTTTGTTTTGCATGGAAAATACAACTAAGGACTGGATCCTGAATGGCCCCAAAAAGTAGGAGAGAGAGGATTGTGCTCATGCCCAGATTCAGGGAAATCACTACTTATCAATCTATGTATTTTTGCCCTTACTCCCTCCACTCTGAGTCTTTTTCTGTTTGCCAAAGGAAAGAAATTTGGACTCTTAATGTTTAAATTACAAATGACAGTAGGCAAAGCTTGTAGGAGGACTTTTGCCTTCATTAGAGTGGCTGATGTAGCCAGAAATAACAGATGAGCCCTTTGGGAAGACAGTTCTGCAGCTGGTTTGTTTGTTTGTTTTCCAAAATGTCAGTTGGTCTGTATAACAGATACATTCTTTTCTTACAGAACTTCTTTTGCGAATAAAATTCTCAGATTCTTACAGCAGTAACAGTACTAAAACAGTCCTAGAGATGATAGCCCATCTGATTTAAAAAAAAAAACAACCAACCAACCAAAACAAAACCCTATGAAATATGGGATGTCGGATCCCTTGACTATAAAGCAAAACCCTTGTATTTAAAATAAGAGCAAAGAAAAGACACAGATTGCTACATTTTGTTGCACTTGAGTATTGTAATCTGAGAAAATCTTTAAGATCTTATTTTTCATAGGAGCCCAAACTATCAGAAATACCCACTCAATGCCATAAGATGTGATTCAAAGCATACAGCTCTGTCTTGGGAAAAGAAATAGTCAAGGACTACTCTTGAGTTGTGTTTCAGTATTTGAGGGATATTAATAAGAATGACTGAGTTAAGTACTGTCATCTACACGTCAATGTCCTGTTAGACCCTTTCTCAGCTGCTGACGCCAGCGTGCAAGTGAGCTGTTTGGCACAGTTCTACTGAAGTCAACGATGCTACAATTTCCCCCTCATAGGATGTGGTAATTTAATATATTATCCGATGCGATGCCTTGTTCTTTTACTTTGTCTGTTTCTCATGCAAAAGGCATTCTTTTTTTCCCCCATGGTGACAATAAGAAGTTACATATATGCATGAGCATCTGGTTTGTCACTGATAGAGAAAAAAAAATAAACGTCCCATAACCTGTTCCCAAGCAAACATGAATGGATTTCAGTGCTGAGTGTCAGGGAGAAACTTGTTGTAAAAACTGTTTTACATCAATGTTTTTTTTCTTTATCATAATGAAGGGATAATAAACCGCAATAACAAACTTCAGGAGCTTTGATAGTACAGCCTGCAGGTGGCTAGTAAGGATAAGTGAACTGGCCAGCTGCCTGGCCTGGCATTTGGCTTCATTAGTAGAGTTTTAGCAGCTTTTCCCAATCTGAGATTAATGTCTCCCTCTTCCACCTCTCATTTCACCCTTAAATAAATGTATGTCAGTCAAAGACCAGATATTTGAGTGAAGAACTGAACTAGTATTTATTTTTTTTTATAATAGGTCCATTCCCAGGTTACCTCTTGCACTAGGATTCCTAGTTCATGGTAGTACTACTCTGGCTGCAGGACCAGGCTGTGTTATTTTCTAAGTACATTTTAAGAAAATTTGTAGTAATTTTAGTAATTATATAGTATAAGATGAATAAGTTTTGGCTGTGTTGTTCAAAACTCAGTCACCCTGGTATTTTGGAGAACATTAGCTTCGTGTAAGTAAGCAAATGCCTTCTGTGAGCTATATTTACTGGACTGTTGGGATAGTATTACAAGGAGACTAACTTGAAGTCCTATCTATTGGTGTGGAGCAGACTATATGCTTGGTTGGGTGATGCATTATCACCTTGGCTTGCTTTGTAGTTCTTTGGGTTGAGGCCACATGTGCCATGCTTTCCTGCTCTATGGAAAAGCAGAGAGGTACTTAAATTCCAGTTACCCCAGAGCCATTCCCACAGTGGAGACAGAATATTACCTTCTGACAGAAGAGGCGCAATGCTGATGTCTCTCTCATTGGTAAAATTACATCTACTCAGGCTGACTTACCTCTGTAAATGAGCTATGAATCTGAAAAAAAAATATCTTCAATTAATATAATCAATATACATCTATTAAACAAGTATTTCTATTAGTTATGAATTATAGTTAGAATATTTGCAATTATAGTGTTCATACTCTGAAGAAATCTCACTGAGAAGTGTAACCTTTAGGTAGATGCAAGACTTTGGAAGAAAATACTTCTGAATTTGCCTCAAGGTCTTTTCCCTTCCCTTCCCTTCCCTTCCCTTCCCTTCCCTTCCCTTCCCTTCCCTTCCCTTCCCTTCCCTTCCCTTCCCTTCCCTTCCCTTCCCTTCCCTTCCCTTCCCTTCCCTTCCCTTCCCTTCCCTTCCCTTCCCTTCCCTTCCCTTCCCTGTCCTTCCCTGTCCTTCCCTGTCCTTCGCTCCCCTCCCCTTCACTTCACTTCACTTCACTTCTCCTTCACTTCACTTCACTTCACTTCTTCCTTCTGACTGTCCCTATTTCTGTCAGTCCTCTTTAACTAAACATTTCCTGTCCTCTGTGTCACTGCCTTTCCTCACTCTCTCGGAGACCAGACACTGCATGCAAGCTTGGTGCCATGCCTATGACTCTGTGAAATGTTTGAAGCTTACATCTTTTTGTCCATCTTGGCGACTTACATTTTGGATAAATTCAGCAGTGCCTTAGAGCTGGGCCAGCAGCCGGGTAAATGTTGGTGCATCAGCTGGGCATGCTGGCTCAGAAAATTCTATTAAGCCTGTGGCCTCATAGGCTCCCTCAGAAAGGCTGAAATACTGATCTGACATTCACTGCATATGCCTCACTGCCTCATGGTGAGCAAGAGAAGCTGCTTCCCACTGAAAACCCTGTGGGTTAGTAACGAGCTCACCAGGGACTCCAGGATGCCTCTGCTGTTGCTTTCATGTGGGCTAAGTCTCATCTGAGTTTCATGCCACCTCCTGCTCAACATAAAACTGCCATCCGTTCATTCCACAGTGACACAGATACTTTTCTGACCACGTTACTCTACTCTCTTGCTTCCACAGCCTCACATGGTTAAAGACTTGTCAGTAGGGAAAGTCCTGGCTGCTCCTGAACAACCATGTTGTTCATGGCATGATTGAACTGGGCTTGTCTGCTGGTGAATCTGGTTCCCACAGGCTGGGATTTGATGCAGTTCAGCACAGTGAAGAGCGGGTATCTGCCGGGAACACAGCTTTGGAAATCCCAACATCCTGGAAGTGCCAAGTAAAGGCTATTAACAACTGCACTAGAAAAAGAACAGTGTCTGCTAAGAAATGGTTTAAGAAGGTAGTTCAAGAGAGACCAAGACAACTGGAGCACATAAAGAAATCTCTGCCAGATGCTGCATTTGCTCTGCACAAAAGATACACCCTTACTTCTGTGGCTTTGAAGTGCTCGTGTTTGACAAAGCATTATGCAAACATGAAACAAAGCTTGGACCCTTCCTGGAAAATCTAAACATTCAAATATTGTCTTTGCATAATGGAAAAACAGTATCATTTACCTCCAGGTTAAATACACTTTTCAGGTCAGAATCTTTTATTGATAGCTGCATTGTTTACTTCTACCTTTACAGACTCCTGGATCAATGCTTTTATTTTCAATAGATCTTTTTCTTTTCTTTGATGGACGCAGGCTCTTGAAATATTGACACCACCGATCCAAGCAGTGGAAATAGGAGGCGACATCTTACTCTCTGCAAAAAATTCTCCTCTTCAACAAGGCTCTGTCAGTGACAATAACATTATCATCTCTCACTTTGTTAATCTTGAGGTATAAAATTATTTCAGGCTATTTGTACTTTTGCAGGTTGAATTTTTTTTTCCCTTCCCTCCCTCCCTCCCTGCTTCCTTCCCTTGACATTTCTTAGGGTAGTGGGGAGGGTTGACCTCATGTCTCTAGCTTAAAATCGGTGACAATCACATGGTGACTCCTTCAAAATATGTTTTTCAGAAAAGGAGTTTTCCCAGTTTTTTGTAAAAGTATGATTGACTGAGGATTAAGAATGTATTGTCTTTCTGAATCGTATCCTGCAACCCTTTTTTTACTGCAACCCTGCAACACAATTAAAAGAATGAAACATCTAGTTGTGCTTTTCAAAAAAAGGGAGTATTTGATGAGATAAAAAACAAGAATGTGAATGTGGTAAACCTATTTCATAGGGAGGAAATTAAGGAACTGGGGGAGAAAAGAAAGGAATTTTATAAAAAATCAAATTAATGATATAACTTTGAAGTCAAATAACTCCCACACATAGCAGATTATAACATTGACAGCCCTTGGGCAAAAAAAACCCCAAAAAACAAAACACCACAATCTGAACTTCTATTTTAGTACTTAGGGTGAAAAATACTTAGCATACTTGGTGAATATTCTTTCCTTTAAAGAGCTCATTTCAGCAAATCCTGATTTTTCTTAAAAGCACTTGTATTTTGAAATTATTTGAATTGTGTCTGTTCCTTGAAGAGTGGTTAGCCACCCAAGCAATAACTTTTCTTGTAGTGGAACTATTCATACAAATAATTGTATGTAAGTGGGAGTGAGAAAATCACAAATTCCTTCCTTTGCCATTTCTGTGAGTAACTTTTTTTTAATTGACTGTAAATGAAAGCATTTCTCTTTCATGCTAGATTTCAATTCTTAACTGCCTCAAGGACTGGATAGATAACATTGGCACACTCAAGACGGTACCATCAGCAGCAGTCTAACTTCTCTTCTTCCTCGGGTGAAGGCTGTCAGCCCTTCAGTGGTTGTTATCACTGAAATAACTGATACACATACTTGCTGATCGTATTAGTACGAGCTCAAGTTAGTGGTCCATTTGAAGTTAATATACTGGATCTTGAGCAGGAGAAGCTTTGCTAAAAGCACCTATCGTACTCTTTCACTTTTACATGGAAACAAAAAATGTCTGGCAGTCTGACAGCAGGCAGGCAGTACCAATGTCTTGAGGTCTTTCAACTAAATCTGCCAGATTAGTACACTATGAGCCCTAGACACTTTACACACAGAGGACAGGATGCCAGCACTCCCGATAACATTTATATCCTATCTGGGTAACAGCAGTCATTTAATTGGATGCATTACGGGAAAAAATGTAGCATTTTAAATCGGTTCTCTTCAAATCATAAATGACTTCTCTTGATCTGCCTGAGATCCATGGATCACAGTTTGGACATTTCTGCCACATACTTATCTCAAGATTCCTATAAATGATGTTTCAATTTTCAGCTATGATTATTTAATTAGTTAGTTGTGAAAATAGTTACACTGATTTCCAGAGACATGTATTTTATTAATGGAATGAGAACAACTCTGTAGTCCTGTTATTGGATATTCATTTAAACCAGCATCATCACCAAACAGCAGTCCAGTTCCATCTCTTCTCCCTGCTACTTGTTCATCGTGTGCCCTGCTCACAGCAAAGCAATGCATCAAAGACCATGAAGTTCTCAATTCCTGAACACTTTGCTACTCAACATGACCATTTTTAAGCATAGAACATAATTGATTAACCTGTTAGGTCATCTCAATTTCCATAGTATTTTAACAAGTTTTTAAATAGTTGCAGCAGTATACTTTCCTAGGTTAAGTGATTTACAGAAAAAGTAGAGACAGTAAAATGCTGTATTAAGTCTACAGAAAGATTCCTGTTATTCTGGACTGGGAATTCACCCAAGAGATCTAAAGTAATTTTAGAAAAGAGAATGCTTCTCACTTTGAAATATAAGTACCTAGACAGACACATACATGAGATCAGATTCAGAGATAATGTAAATCAGTGCAATTCCATTGGTCAGTTCTTCACAGCAGATGAGGTTCCAGCCAAATGCTACTACATATGTATATGTCATATGTATGTGTACTTGCAACACACATGCATGTATACGTATGTGTGTGTGATATAAAAACACTTGTGCATGTAACTATATAATTGTGTACATTTACTCTCTTCTGCCAGCAAATTTTCCATTAGACTGGAAAAATGGAAAGTGCTCATGTACTTTAGAGATTAATTATTTCTGGTTAGGAAGCACACAGTGTTTTTCACAGCCCTCCTGATTTTTAGGATTACTCTTGCTGAAAGACATTATCTTCTGAAAGTCATCAACGACAGAAGTAAAAGACTTGAGAGGGGGAGGAAAGATAGAAGTTTTAATTTCACTGAATTTGTCCATGGAGAATACATTCAGTTAATGTTATGACTTTTAAAATGTGCTATGCTATTGAAAAAAACTATTTATAAAGCTTTGGTATGTACATGGTTCCTGGTATGTAAAATTGGAAGCTTTGTAGCTTGAATCTAGGGAAGAGAGCTCCACTTTGCAACAATTACCAGGTCTCAGGGCAGGAGCCTCCAGCTGTCATTTTAAGAGACAGAAGAAACTGACAGGGAGAATACATTTGGGCAAATTTAAAAGGGATGTAGTTGGGTCGAGCTGCAAAATCCTTTGAAAAGAAGAGCTATTAATAGAATTTCAGGAGCAATGGATTAAAATATGGAAGATGTTGATTGTCAAACGATTAGAGGAAGTACCTCAGGAAACAGAAGCTCTTTCCTGACCTTTTGTGTGTGTACACAAAATACTGTGTTTCCAAATAGCTATTTACAGTCTTGAGTGTTTTCTTTCCTTTTTAATTTTTTCTATATATGTATGTATATATGTATGTATGTGTGTATGTATGTATGTATGTATGTATCTATCTATCTATCTATCTATCTATCTATCTATCTATCTATCTATCTATCTATCTATGCATCGTGTCTGTCTTTATCCTTTATAAATATACTGTGAATTATTCCCAAGTGGACAACAAGCCAAATTCTTTTCTCAACTACACCTTCATAAACCCAATGTAATTTTGTTGAAAAGAATGGATACATTAGTACATTTAATTTGCAGAGTTTTAAAATAGCCTTGCTCCTGCAAAGGAAGGATATCTGCTGTTCTTTGAGCCTCCTATTATCTATATTAAGCCTCTAAGCTACTTGTTACTACTATTGTGATTGCTAATGCTTGTTCCTGTTTAACACTAGTATTCTCTGTTGCATGGTCTAGGCATATCTTGTTCTGTCTTGGCATTAAATGCTGGTGAGATGCAATCAAATTTTGTACCTTCAAACCCCCATAAGTTACACAGAGGCAGATGATTCATCAACAGGAACTGCTTTAATGAACCTCTCCAGCTTCAGAGTATATTTGCTTTTCACCTGTGATCCACATACTACAATATAATCCTGAAATGTATCAGTGAAGCATGAACTGCAAAACCTGAGGAAAAAAGGGAGGCCAAGCTGATTTAGATCCAAAGCTTTTTTCCAGTTCATAATCAAAACATCTCTCTTTGTATTTCTGCCTGGCTTACTGCTACTACTACCTGCTATATTTTAACTTTTTCAGTAGTATATTCCAGGTCCACTCAGCATTTCCTTCAATCTGTCCTTTGTGTTTGTTTGATACACTTATAAGAATTATTTCAATATCATAGCTTCCCACAGACCTTTATTTTAATTTCCTTCTCTTCTCACCTTCCTCTTGTTTCACTCCTCATGTGTTCCTCAGGGCTAGATTTTGTTTTTGCTTCTCACCATTTCCAGCAGTTTATCACCTTCTTGTTGAGATGCTCCTGGTGTAAAATTCAAGCACCACTGAGCTGTGATGCCTGCAGACATAACTGGGGACTGAAGTCCCACAGAAAGGAGGCTGGCTTTTGTAGATTTTTTTCAAACACTTTATTTCTAAAAATTTAGAGGAATGAGAAACAAAGACTAATGAAAAACTAAAAGGATGGAGGATGAAATTGAGGTGCTCCCTTAAGATTGTAAGGGGCCAGAGAGGATCCAGATTTTGTTGTCAATACAGTTCCCATTAGGCAATGCACATTGGAGTAGAGATATGTGGCTTTTTTGCTTTCCAACACATGGCGCATACTTCTGAGAAGGGTGTCATTTGTGGGAAGAAAATATGTGGAAAAAAATAAGACGAGCTTGAGTAAAATTTATTATTGAAATACATCTGTGAATAAAACTCTTCAGAAATCTTGAGAGAGTCTGCTGTAGCAAGGCTCAAAAATTGTGTTCACAAAACAACTGCAATGATTCAGTCTTTGTGGAAATTTCTAGTTATTTCGTATTTTTGTAGCTGCAGGTAAAAATTACAAATATAGTTGGCACTAGGTATTAATAGATTTGGAGAAAATTCTGAAGAGTTTACAAGCTAAGCATCAAATAGTATATTTAGATAATCACATCTTGAATGGAACAGTTCATATAAGTAGTACTTTGCAAGTTCAAATGATCAGCTAAGATTGTTAGATGGAAGAAAAAGTCATTTTACCCTCCTTACAAATTCATTAATGAGGTGCTGTTGGATTAAGTAACTTCCCAAAGGTCACATAAGTCTATGGCAAACTAATGAACTGAAATTGGCTCTCCAAGTTGCACAGTTTGACAGTGCAACATTGTCTTAATTTCCATTCCCACAGTATTGCCTTTATTTAAACTCTACTGGCATTGGCTCAAATTTCCTTCTAAACCTAGAGAATATTAAAAAATCTCTTAAAAACCCCAAAACCCTTAAATAGCACCCTCAACCTGTTTTTCTGAATTATTTCCTGTCTCTTGGGCTACAGAAGGAAATTCTGTTATAAACATGTTTGATTTTGTAGACTCTTATCTCATCAAAGAAAGAAAACCTTCACATTAGGAAAACTGAGGGAAAATGTTTAAAAGGGAAGCAGACATACTGCAAACTGGAAAGATTTGCATGTGTTCAGCATTACACAGAGAGCTTTAGAGAAAGCTCAAAAGAATCTGTGCATTCAGGCTTTTCTGGGTTCCCACTGGGGAGGTGATACGGCACTTGCTTAATATGCTATAAACATAAACTGGCTAACACTTACTGTATTTACATTGCACATTAGAAGTTTCAGTTTCCATAGGGAATTGAGAATTCCTTCTCTTATGGAACTGCTGCTCTCTGGGGAGATATAACAAGCCACTGCTGCGATCAGCAACAGCATGGAAACTGAAGAAAAAAGCCGTAGGGGAAAGATCCTTCACACCACCAGTTTAACCCACACCTTTTATTGGAGCGCCCAACAAAAGAAGGACATGGAGCTGTTGGAATGAGTCCAGAGAAGGGCCACAAAATAATCAGAGGGTTGGAGCACATCTGCTATAAAGACAGGCTGAGAGAGTTGGGGCTGTTCAGCCTGGAAAAGAGGAGGCTCTGGTAAGATGTTATAGCGTACTTGAAGGGGGCTACAGGAAAGCTGGGGAGGGGATTTGTCCAAGGGCTTGTAGCAATAGCACAAGGGATAATGGCTTTTAACTGGAAGAAGGGTGTTTTAAGTGAGGCATTGGAAGAAATTCTTGACTGTGAGGGTGGTGAGACACTGGAACTGGTTGCCCAGGGAAGCCATGGATGCCCCCTCCCTGGAAGTGTTTAAGGGCAGGTTGGACGGTACTTGGAGAAGCTGGTCTAGTGGGAGGTATCTCTGCCCATGCAGGATGGAACTAGATGATCTGTAAGATCTCTTCCAACCCAAACCATTCTATGGTTCTATGATTAACAAGCTCCAACTCTACTCTCCGGCACTGTATGTACAAAATTGTTGACTATACATGGCAAGTCTTTCTTAAGAGATCTATAAGACACTGTGATAAAAGCCAAAATCTGCACTCTGCTATGCATAGTATGCTTTTTACTGAAAGTACAAAATCTTAATAATTTGTCCTGTTTCCTTCTTTAACAATAAAACTCTACTGTGTTTCTCTTTCTTACTAGTAGGTTTTCTGGAAGATTGATGCTTTTCACATCCTTTTTAGAAAGTAAAACATAATACTCTTGTCCTAAACTATTTTCTACAGCTCGGGAAAAAATATTTTTTTTTGTACATAGAATCATAGAATCATGAAGGTTGGAAAAGACTTGAAGATTATCAAGTCCAATCATCCGTCCTACAACCCTTAACCACTAAATCATTTTGTGAAACACCACATCTACCCCTTTTTCTAATATCTCCAGGGACAGTGCCTCCACCACCTCCCTAGGCAGCCTGTTCCAATGCCTCACCACTCTTCTTGTGAAGAAATTTTCCCTAATATATAATCTGAACCTTCCCTGGCATAACTTGACCACATTTCTTCTTGCCCTATTTCCAGTCACTATGGAGAAGAGGCCACACCTGCCTCACCAGAACCTTCTCTCAGGTAGTTGTAGAGAGCAATGAGGTATCCACTCAGCCTCCTCTTCTCAAAGCTAACCAGCCCCAGCTCCCCCAGCCTCTCCACATAAGGCCGGTTCTCCAGACCCCTAATCAGCCTTGTTGCCCTTCTCTGCACCCTCTCCAGCACCTCAGTGTCCTTCCTATACTGCAGTGTCCTAAACTGCACACAGTGCTTGAGGTGTGGCCTCACCAAGGCTGAGTAGAGGGGCAGGATCACCGCCTTGATCCTGATGGTCACACTATGCCTGATGCAGGCCAGGATGGTGTTTGCCTTCTTGGCCACCTGGGCACACTGCTGGCTCATGTTCAACCTGCTGTCAATCAGCACCCCCAGATCCCTCTCTGCTCTCCAGCCACTCCTCCCCAAGCCTCTAGCACTGCAGGGGGTTGTTGTGGCCACAGTACACAACCCAACATCTGGACTTATTGAAACTCATGTCACTGGCCTTGGCCCATTGATCAAGCCTGTCTAGATCCTTCTGCAGAGCCTCCCTGCCCTCAAGCAGATCAACACTCCCACCCAGCTTGGTGCCATCTGCAAACTTACTGAGGGTGCACCCTATCCCCTCATCCAAGTCATCAATAAATCTGTTAAACAGGAGCAGCCCCAGCCCTGGGGAACACCACTTATGACCAGCCGCCAACTGGATTGAACCCCATTGAACACAACCCTCTGGACTCAGCATCCAACCAGTTTTTTATCCTGCGAAGCGTGTGCACATCCAAGCCATGAGCAGCCAGCTTCTCTAGGAGAATGCTGTGGGAAACCTTGTCAAAGGCCTTGCTAAAGTCAAGGTAGACAACGTCCACAGCCCTTCCCTCATCCAATAAACGTGCCACCCTGTCATAGCAGAAGACCAGGTTAGTCAAACAGGACCTGCCCTTCATGAACCTATATTGACTGGGCATGATGACCTGGTTGCTCTGCATGTACTGCATAATGGTACTCAGGATAATCTGCTCCATCAGCTTCCCTGGTACTGAAGTCAGACTAACAGACTCGTAAATTCCCAGATTATCCTTCTGTCCCTTCTTGTATATGGTGGTTACATTGGCTAATTTCCAGTCTGCTGGTACCTCTTCAGTCAGCCTGGACTTCTGGTAAATGATAGAAAGTGGCTTGGTGAGCACCCCTGCCAGCTCTTTCAGCACTCTTGGGTGGATCCCATCCGGCCCCCATAGATTTGTGCTCATCTACATGGTGTAGTAGGTCACTGACCATCTCCTCCAGATTTAAAAAGGAGCCATTGGAGTTGAAGTGTAAGTGATATGAAAAATCACATCCTTAGATACTATATAACAATCCTGACAACTGTTGCTCATCTGCTGCGTAACCCTTCCCACATTCCCTTTTCATATGGTCCCCATTTATTAGTTTTTGTCAGCTGTTGGGCACCCCATCTGCTGTGCCCATTTGGAATTCACTGTCCTTGGGCTCTTACAGAGTGTCTCACTGGTTACTGTTGATCTCAGTGCCGGACACCTCAGTTAAGCTAGCAGAAGCTATGTGACATGGCCTCTAATACATAAGCCAAAGTTTTCAAGTGGCTCTTGCCTCATGGCTACTGCAGGGTCAGAAGAATATGATCTTTGCCATGCCTCACAGCTAAAATCTCACCCAGCTCTAGCAAAGTCTCAAAACTTGGGATTATTTACATCTAAGGTGAGTATCACCCCTCATCTCCAATCCACTGGTTTGTAAAACTACTTAAAATAGCTCAGCTGTCAAAGTTGAAGTATGAACTCCCCATCACTATACTAATGTAAATTATTACTTATCTACAATTTTTAAGGTGCAAATATATGGCATTGCAAAATGGCATTTGACAGTAAAGTGTGACTGCACTGCGTGATGTGAGCCTTCAGTCTGCTGTGCCTCCAGAAACAAACTGGAGTGGTTTCATACATCTCCTGTCTTGTGGTCTGTTTGTAGTTACTACAGTGTCTTCTCTTTGTTCTGTACTTGAGTGCTGTAAGAGTGAAGGGCTCATCTGTCATGTGCTATAGATAATCTCAAAAACACATTAGCAGACAACGTAGGAACACCAGGGCTGTTAATATTCATGAAAACTTTTTCCCCCACAGAGGTCACATAGAGTAAAATAAACCAGTGTCATCAAATATGCAGCATACATTGCAACAGGGGTCTGGCACTGCAGGCTTAACATGTTTTGTGGGTTGTGTCAAGGAGGACTCTTCTTGTCCTCAGCTTGATTATCAGTTTCAAACGCCCAACACTCTTGTAGTTCAAATGTAAATGAGAACATGGGTTACAAACTTCCTCATTTCTCATTACTGAGATGACAAAATACATTTTCTCCTACCTGTCTGCATGATAGCTAGAAAGAAAATGATATACAGATATCTTGGTTACAATATGGATATAATAAAATAGACCTAATAAAATAAAAGATCTGCCTGACAGCAGAGCTGCAGAGGGCTGTCTTTTCACAGCTGCAGGGTGCAATACGTGCCTGATACAGAATCAGGTCACAAGTTATATTTGTACCCACAGCAATAACAAACATTTATAAACCCCATACAGTAACTGCTTTTTCCCCAAGTATTTTATGGCTTAGTTAGGGGAATGCCACTAGAAATAAGTGTACATTTACCATACAGTAGTTCTGTTCTAAAAATTTAGCAGTTTTGCCTGAAAATAAAAATCAGGGGTATCTGGCTATTTGCAGTACTCTCCTACACTTCCCATGTCCAATTTCCTATTGACTGCAGTGACTTTTGGATTAGATATTTTGTTATTTAAAACTGGTTTTGAAGACTGCTCCAGTACACACTCCTTACAAGTACAAATATTGATATATTTTTTTTTGCTTTGTCTTATACTGTCACTGTAAATAATTTCACAGCTATCACTATTTCATTTTTAAACAGCTGAAATCCAACATGCAAGTATACATCAATTTTCAAACAAATATAAAGAGAAAAGCATCTAGTTAAAACTTCTTAGAATAACAATAATAACAACAAATTTAGTGTGCATGTTTTCCTTCCAGACTTGTTTTATTTTGCTAAATAGGCAATGTGGAATACAATTTACTTCTCCATAAAAAGAAAAAAAAAAAAAAAAAAGGCAACAAAACAAAACACCCCCCCCCCAAAAAAAAAAAAAAACCCAGCCAAAAAAAACCATCCCTGTTCCATTCTGTTTTGGTTTGTGGGGTTCTGTTGTCATTTTATCCTAAAGTGCTGTTTCCTCACATTTGCATCTACCAGCCTTTTAAATGTGATATTCCATTTAAACTGCCTTTTAATTGTATGTGCTGCCTTGGCAGAACATGACTGATGTACTAGCGTTAATTAGGGCTCCAGTCAGCAGCCTGTGCCAGCTGGAAACTGAGAAACAAGCGTAAATTATTCTGTCATCAATCAGCTTGAAAATGTTTGAATCACTAATTAGTTTGCAATTTGGGTGACAGTTTATCTGACGTAGGCAGTGTCAGAAACTTCATATCGTAGATGAATAATTTGCCAGCAACAAGCACATATTCCCTGCTTTTAAATACATGAAGGTTTATCTGCATGTTGAAAGGTGGCTCAGCAGTCTTCATTAACTTCCAACTGGGACTATGTAAATCAGGAATCAGTGTGAGGCACTTCAGTCTGTGGTGGCTTAGCAGATGATATTTAGAAAAAGAAAGACTCTTTTCTCTCTTTTTTAAAATTAATAATTCATAAACTGATAGAGGAGAATGTTTGGGCTTTAAGAGCTTAAAAAAAAATACAATAGTTAACAAAAAAAGGCAATCACCCCCTTTTACATGAAAATTAGTTGTGGTGCATCTTGCTGTTTAACTGATTTATTCTCCTCTACTGTCATGTGTCTGGAATATTAAGCAGCAAGTGATTAGCCCTTGTCCTTTAAAGCAGGATCATTATTGGGGTTTTATTAAATGGCAGACTTGTGTTTCCATTTAAAGGATAAGGAGGGGAAACAAGAAATTGTGAACAGGAAGCAGAAAAGGTTATCCATGTTTCAAAAAGAGAAACTATTCAATGCTATAAATGCAGTGGAGAGGGTCTTAATATCTATGTTATTCTTATCTATAAGGACAGTTAAGTTTGATGACTTGCAATACATAAAACTGTTGTGTGCTCCATGGATAAAACAAAACTGTACAAACAGTCAAAACTGGAAAAATATTAATTTGATGGATGGAACAGTCATTGGATAAGGAGCTAGCTGGATAGTCACACTCAAAGAGTAGTGATCAGTGGCTTGATGTCCCGATGGAGACCTGTGATGAGCAGTGTTCCCCAAGAGTCAGTACTGGGACTGGTGCTGTTTAACATCTTTGTCAGTGACATGGACAGTGGCATTGAGTGCACACTCAGCAAGTTTGCTGATGACACCAAACTGTGTGGTGAGGTTGACACCCTGGAGGGAAGGGAGGCCATCCACAGGGTCCTTGACAGGCTCGAGAGGTGGACTCGTGCAAACTGCATGAAGTTCAACCAGGCCACATGCAAGGTCCTTCGCCTGGGTTGGGGCAATCCCAAGCACAAAGGCAGGCTGGTTGGAGAATGGATCAAAAACAGTCTGGAGGAGAAGGACTTGGAGGGTGATGGTGGGTGAGAAGCTCAGTCTGAGCCAGGAATGTGCATGTACAGCCCAGAAAGCCAACTGTGTCCTGGGCTGCATCAAAAGAAGCGTGGCCAGCAGTTCAAGGGAGGTAATTCTTCCCCTTTACTCAGCTCTTGTGAGACACTACCTAGATTACTGTATCCAGCTGTGAAGCCCCCAACATAAGAAGGACTTGGAGCTGTCAGAGTGAGTCCAGAGGAGGGCTGCAAAGATGATCAGAGGGTTGGAGCACCTCTTCTATGAGGACAGGGTGAGAAAGTTGGGGCTGTTCAGCCTGGAGAAGAGAAGGCTCTGAGGAAACCTTATGGTGGCCTTCCAGTACCTGAAGCAGCTATGGGAAAGCTGGGGAGGGCCTTTTACAGTGGCTTGTAGTGATAGGACAAGGGGCAATGGTTTTAAACTGGAAGAGAGGACATTTAGGTTATGCATTAGGAGGAAATTCTTTAGTGTGAGGGTAGTGAGACACTGGAACAGGTTGCCCAGGAAATTAGTGGAAGCCCCATCACTGAAAGCATTCAGGGCCAGGCTGAGTGGGCCCTGAGGAACCTGATCTAGTGGGAGGTGTCCCTGCCCATGCAAGGGGGTGGAACTAGATGATCTTTAAGGTCCCTTCCAACTCCCCAGTTTAGGGAGATAGTGTTACTGGGTAGAGACCAATATGTCTTCTACCTATGTATCTACCCTTCTAGATCTGAAAGATATGTGGTTGATACAGAAAAGTGCAATTACAGGAGCATAGAGGAGAGCCATCAGCTGACTGCAATGCCAAATACAAAAGGAAGGTGACAATACTATTTTCAGGCTCTCCATGGCTGGCAAAGGACATGCTCTCTGCACTCAGAGCTTTGGCAAGGTAAGAGAAGTAGGGGAAATGACATTGTGTAATTATGATTAGCTGGTGCCACTATGTAAGTGCATCACAGCAGTAGCACAGGAGTGCAGCTGCTTAATAGGTGTGCACAGAAGGATTTGAAGTAACAAATCAATGATGGTTTGGTGACAGTACTTTTCCCTTCTGTCTCACATCCCTCTGCTCTCAAGTCCTATTTGCTATAGGCAGGACAAATCTTTCCCGGCCATGCCCTGTTTTAACACCTACAATGGTTTAAAGCTTTACTAAACTTTGGCTATTTGCTACATTTTCTTCTGTGCTTTAAGGAGGCTTAAATATTGGTTGGGTTTTTTTCAGAAATTTCTAGAAAAATGAGTTTGCTGTTCTAGATGAGAAAAAATCCAACTGACAAATTTTTTTGCACATGCTAAAAATTGTGACTCTTGTAGCTGCTTCACAGAGTACCTTTAGTGCTTAAAGGCAAAACCTTTCAAGTCCACATGACAGAGCAACATTCAGCACATTTTTCATGAAAATTAACAAAAGGGCAAGTTTGGTCAAATTACAGGATCTTTACACAATTTCACTTTGTCAAAGGTCAGGAGAGATTAGATGGAAAATACTGTAGATGTAGTATTTTAAAATCCCCTGGCAAGGGGATCACAACAAGGCTTCACACACCACTGCAAGTCGGCTGTGTCCTGAGAAAGAATCAGTACCCTGCAGTGAAGGAGTCTGCTGGAGGAGGCCTCAAGCCACCCAGGGTAACTAGCCTTCTACCAGCCACTGTGTCCTTGGTCCAGGCTCAGTACCTTCCACTGATGGTCGTTAATTGTGCTCCTTATTTGCTGGGTGCCCAAAAGGGGGTCTCGGGCTGGGAAGTCCCAATTGTTGACTAATACTCCTGCAATGAGGAGGGAGCTGTAAATACGAAAAGCCATGCATAACAAACAATAAGTAGCCTATGAGATCTGGTTTTGGGGATATCAGACTGAGAACCCAACAAAAATGGTACTTTTTACCCTAATCCTTCTGTCAGCACAGCAGAGGAAAAATAAATTCCTGTTTGTCAAGCACTTTAATGAACTGTATAAAAAGCACATGAATAAATTAATGTATCTGTCTTTAAAGTCTGAACAGTGGATTTGAACAGTGGAAAATAAAAAAAGCTGTGGACCGCACACTGCAGAATAAAGATAAAGCAAAACAGTGAATAGCTGCTTACTCTGCAAGCCCTTCTCTATCTATACATAGACCAAGGCTCTGGTCTGTTCTGGGTGAAAAAAAAAAAAAAAAAAAAAAAAAAAAAAAGCTACATGGGAATGGGAATTTCTTTTGACAAAAACTTCTTGCTAGTTTATTTGTTTTATCAGAAAATACCAGTTTTATGGAAACACCATCTAAATGATGTTTTTGTCAAAAGCACTTCTATGGTCCATAGAATAATTTCTTGTCAAAAGCTAAGTCAGAGAGCAATAAGCCCACAGTGACAGACGCACTCCAGAATGGCCACCAGCCTAATTGTTAGGCAACAGTAAATGCAGTACAACACTAAATGCAGTACTGCCATAGGAGAATGCAGCTGCCTAGCAGAAGATGGTGGCTGGAGGTCATATGTCTGTCAACAGTCCTCCTCTTTCTTCTGCATCACATACCTGTGTTGGTATGTCCTGTTTGTTACAGACAGAGCTGCTGCTACCTATGCATTTTCATGACACTTCCCATCTTGCTTACCACATTCCAGAGGAGACCTGAGATTGTTCAAACACTGGAAAACTGTTCCTTTTCTTATTTTTTCTCTCCCTGCTTTTATTTCAAAAGGTCTAGTTTTTCTTTCTAAATGGAATTTAAAACTATCAGAGCTTTATCAATAAATAGCACTGCTGGGCCCTGGGAATCTTTCTGAGGATCACATAAACACTGTAATGCAAATGAACACAGGGACAACAAATGAGATTACCTTAATTGAGGTGTTTTCTCACTTTTGACTGATTCTAAAGTAAAATTCACAGATATATGCACACAGTCCATAAACACTGGTAGAATATGAAACTGCAAACTCTATGATAAGGCTAAGAAAAAAAAAAATAACCAAGTCAATTTAAGCTAGTACTAAATATTTATATAGCACGGTAGTAACAAAAGACTTAAAAAATAACTGCCCTATTCTATATACAGAATCCTTGTTCTCAAAACCCTACTAACTAAATAGGTGTGACATACTAATAATGAGACAAGAAAGTATTTCTTCTTCAAAAAGGGAAATGGTAGCTAACACTTAGAGAAAGTGACTTTTACAAAGTTGCACTGGCTGCCTTTGACAGCATTGGTGGCTGAGCAGCAGTATACTGAATCCTAGCTTAAACATTTAACCTCTTTATAGTAATTTATCTCTTTATTTGTTTGAGGTACAGATAAATTCTACACCATCACATTAGGTTCCTCTTTAAATGACAAGAGACCTTTTGTATTTATTTGTTCACCTTCTCTGAATTTAACAGAGAAGAAAAAATATTTTCCTTTGTTAAGCAGCATCTTCAGACAAGGAAAGGTAGAGATTTTTGTCTTTAGATGATCAAACTTGGCTCTAGAATAATAAAGGGGTTTTGTTTTGGGTTTTGGTTGGTTGGTTGGTTTGATTTGGTTTTTAATTTAACAATTTTTTTATTTATTTATAAGATTAAGTCAGACTATTCGGAAGCCTACTGTTGTCAGAAGCTGGCATCAAGAAGTCATCCTGCAAGTCCTTCAAGGACTCTGAAGTATTTTAGAACTTGTTTGTTTGTTTGTTTTGTGTTGTTTGGGTTTTGAGTTTGGGGTTTGGTTGGTTTTGTCTTAGTTTGTGTTTTGTTTTTGTTTGTTTGGGTTTTTTTCTGTTCTTTTCCGTACATTGATACTGTAAAAGGATGGAATCTCTACTGTTGTACATCCAGATGGCATGCTTTTTCACTCATTACTGACACTGAGGTGACATGCAAAGAAAACATCTCAAATAGCTTTTGAAACTATAGCTTCAGAATAGCATCAGGTTTATTTAAATCAACTATGTTGAAAATGGACTACAATACAATAACTTTTCTTTAATGTATTTTAGAAAATATTTTCCATGTCTTACAAATTCTGGCTTTTTCAAATTCTACATTTATTAGCTATTATTATTATTATGTAATTCACTGATACTTAACAAAATATACTCCTCAAAAACCTTCTAATCAACTGCTAACACTTTGGGCATGGAAGCACTCATGAGTAATTGTGTTCAGAGGCTGGGATTTTCAAGCAGCAGCAAGGGAGTCAGTCACGTAATTAAACTAACTGGTAGTAAGGTATTTATATCTTTCAGAACAGCTCTAAAATTCCCAGTCTTGTTTTCTTATGGGTTCAGCCACACACATTCTTATCTAATTCTGGATGCTTTCCATTTTCCCTCACTCAGGTCCCTGGGAAGGATCACTCTTTATGCCTGATGTTCTTGGAGTCTTTATCACCTCTCTATCATCACTCATTCAACACATTTTCTAACGGATTTTCCTCACTTACCCTTATGCTCTTTGGTCAGAGTGTTTAAGGCCACAGGGATGACTTAATCTTTGTAAGTGTGCTCCTTCACTGGCCTCTTTAAATTTTAATGCACATCCACTGGAACCTGCTCAGGGAGCTGAGTATTATTGATTGTGTGATCTTATAAGGTACTTTACTTAAAAAAAAAATTAAAAAAATCTGTCTTTAGTTCTTCCTCTATGCCTGTTGTTTTGAAGTAATTGCAAGTTATTAAATGGAAAATGAAGTTTCTTTAAACTAGAGAGATATTTCCAGTATTTCAATGTTATTATAACTTACTGATGTTGGTTCTTTATGACCACATCTTGTTTTACCAGTATGGTACAGCTTTGATGCAACAGAAATTGTGGTGAGATTTGGAGATGGTCATTTACTTATTTGGGATGGTGGGAGGAGCCTTGCAATATTCCAAGAGTAAACTCAGGCTATTTAATATTCAGAACTTAGATTCAATGTGGGATTTTTATATTGTTGCTTTGTTTTGTAGGGAGTGGGGGATTCAGGCAAATAAGTATTATTTCAACTCCTATCCTCTGTACTTCTCTTAGAAAGAGACAAACCTGAAAAATTTAGATAACTTTTTTAAAGCTGCAAGTGAAAGAAGGATATCAAGGACTTCCCTAGAAGTCCTTGATATCTTTAGGGACTGGGACTTTATTTAAGATATCATGAAAATTGCAATGCTCCTCCTTTTCTGCAATTCAGTAATGTCATCGATGCTGATGACACTTTTCCTTCTCTGCCAACTATTCTATCTGCTGGGCAATAAAGTGAGATGTACTGAAACTCAGCTTTGTAATAATCTCAGCTGGTCCTTCATGACCTCAGGTTGCATTTTATCACAGGGTGATGAAATCCAGGTTCTTCCTCCACTCACTTCTACCTCCTCTGATTATTCAAAACTCCATGTGGACTATTTTGAAAACTGTAATGACAACACTGTGTTCTTTTGAGATCCACTCTTAGTGTCTTGTTGCACAAAGCACAACTAGAGACTATTTTTCTACCAGTTTTTGAAAGGTTTTGACATAATGAGATACGTTCTTTGTGGTGAAATTCTAATGTGCTGTAACTGCTTGAAAATACTTGGTGTTATACGTAAAGTACCCATTATATGGACACAATATTTTTATTTATCTTAATACTGCTTTTATCCTTTTAATTCCAATGGATAAAGCACTATTCTGGAATAGGACTGCTTCAAGATTGTAGTCTAATGTATTTTATCCATGTATTTTTGTTGAATGTGTCATTAAACACTAAACTGATGATCAATGCCTTCAGGAAAATGTATGCATTTTAGACTAATACATACAGTTTGGACAGTACTTTAGTTCTTGCATGCTCTTCAGAAGGTAGTAAAAATAAAAATTAAGATGATAAATTCATCTTTTATTCTAGCATTGGTTTGTCATTAACTGCAGCTTAGCCCGCCTCCATAGTAAATTAAACACCACGGGAAGATCCAGTCCCCATTGCAGTCAGTTTTGAAGACCATAATGGGGGAAGGAGGTGGTTATAAGTAAGTTCACTTGATCAGTCAAATGAGCTATTCAGCAGCAAGCTTCAGGTTCATGAAAATGAAAAATACAAGGTGTCATGAAACTCTAATATGTCTGAATGAAGTCTGATGCCATGGACTGAGGAAGAATATGAAAACGTGGAAATTATGGAAATGGATCTGGAAAGTCTTACATGAGCATTGTACACATAGATACATTATAGAGAGCCCAGAGAAGTGTAGGAAAACTAGTCAAGACACAGAAACTGATAATACTCAAGACCAAAACTCTCAAAGCAGTACAGTGCATTTAAATTTTTTTTTGAGAACAGTTTTAACAGTGCTTCTGTGGAAAAAAACCCTGCAGTGTTTGAAAGTCTTAATCTAATTTTCTGAAGTAAGCTCAATAAACAGTGACCAGAATAATATATAATAATAGCCTGTATTATCATATATGATGATAAATACTAGATGGAAACATCAAGATGGACTAAATTCATAATGAGGAATAAAATGATGACATTCAAAACAAACCAAGAAAGTATTTTTTAAATTTTTTTTTATACAGACAATGAGATATAGCTCAGCTATAAAACCTCATTACCCTCTCTAATGGAACTTCAACCATTTATCATAGGTTTTTTAAAACTAGTTAGAACAAAATACTAGAAAATATACTGTAGGGATCCATCCTGCATTAAGGACAGCATAAATAGTAACTTACATAGTCTGTGTAGTAGCTATTCAGCTATCTGACTGTTCTTTCAAATACTGCAAATTTGGCAACATCTCTGACACCAGTAAAAAATAGAAAAGTAATTTTTTACTCTTTTTGCTACAATTTTTTTCCACTATAGTAAACCCATACTGAACTTTCTTTCAGCCATCTGAACCAGATGGCTAACACATTCATCCTCATGCCTTCTACAGTAGGCATTAAAATACATAAGTGGATTCCAAGTGTATGTTGCTAGTTTGGTGGGATTTTTGGTGGTTGGGGAATGGCTCCAGGAGACAACAGATGCGCCTCTGTGATTAACATATGAAAGAACTGCTATAATACCTGAGCAGGGCATTCAGTTGGAGGAAGAGCTGTGTTGCAGAGGCATAGCGGTGCCTCTGAGTGGTGAGGAAGGTGAAGAAGGTGCCCAAGCAGAAATTTCTCTGCAACCTACGGTGAGATGGCAGTCTGTCCTGCATTCATGGAGGAATGTGGTGGAACATTCCTTGAAGGCATCAGGAGGGGTGGACTCAGATTTGCTGCCAGTGAACTCTGATTATGCAGCTTTGGAAGACCCCGGCGCCAGGGGAGGTGACCATTCCCAAAGCAGCCCATGAGTCTGTGGGAAGCCCACACTGGAGCAGGTTGCTCCAAATCTCGTGGGAAGGAGAGGTTCGTGGAGGACTCTCTCCCATGGGAGGGACCCCGTGGGGAAGCAGAGGAGGACTGTAAGGAATCCTTCTGCCTGAGGAGGAAGGAGAAGCAGGAACCACCAGCCTGTGAACTGACAGGCTGACCCCATCCCCTGTCCCCCTGTGCTGCTGGGAGGAAGGAGGGAGAGAAACCAGGTACAAAGCGGTTTGGGCCCGGGAAGAAGGAAGAGGCGGGGTAATGTATGTCAGCCTTGCTCTTTGTGTTGTCTGTGTCCTGTGTGCATTGGATTAGTGTGAAATTAAATTATTATTTTTTCCTCAAATTGAGTCTATTTTGCACATGATGGTAATCGGTGAAAAATCCTCCTTGCACTTGTCCTCAACCCATGAGCCTTTGTTGGCCTTTGTCCTCCCCATCCCAGTGTGTGTGTTGAGGGGGAGCGGAGTGAGCTGCCACATGGCTGTTTTTTTTTTGTCATGCTAGGCCCAAACCATGACACATTGGAATGGAGGAGACTTCAAATGTGTCATGTTAGGTTCATGTATTTTGAGCCAGTTGCACCAAAAGAAAAAAATGGATCTTGAATAAAAATAAATATATAAGCAAAGCCATAGCAAAGTATTCTTGTCCCTAGCGCATAATTTCCTCTCTTCTTGTAGGTGGGGTAGTAAACATGTCTAAATATAATCATACCTTCTTTCTCCACACTGTGTTTTTCCTTCTGTCCTTTCTGAAATCAGTCGTGTAACGGCTTCAAAGATACATTTGCCCAACTGTGGAAGACTTTCTTGCCTCTTTTTCCTGCAGCTCTGCTGGGATATTTAACTACAGGAAATAGCATATTCATTACAGCAGAATATCTCTCTTGAATTTCAGAAACACACTTAAGTACTTTGCAGAGAAAAATGTTTCTGCTGGCCTGTGGTCTACTGTTTCCAAAATTCAAGTGGAAGAAAATCAAGAACTGTGCCTTTGTTTAATTGAGGAGCTGCAGTAACTTTTATAATTACAGCTATAAAGAGCTTTTCTGTAAATTGACCAGTTTGTCAAATAGCCTTATCATGAGGATCTACAGATAAATCACTGTATGAAAATTACTGTGCCCCACTGAAATCCATAATGAAGTTATCAGTGCTTGTGGGCAGAATTAATTGATAGAATATTTTATGATATACCAATATACACAGATGTGGTAAAGTGCTCCATACTGGTAGAGTTCTGCCACATTCCCAGTGCCTTCCCCATTTGGAAGAAGCTCTAGGTAG
Organism: Apus apus; assembly: GCF_020740795.1. Lineage (NCBI taxonomy): Eukaryota > Metazoa > Chordata > Aves > Apodiformes > Apodidae > Apus > Apus apus. The sequence goes on along the minus strand of NC_067312.1, from coordinate 42,549,944 downwards.
CATGGTGGTTTTAATTTGGTCTATGTGTTTAAAAAATAAATTCTTACGCAATTTCAAGAAGTGAGAGAAAATTCTTTCAGAGCATGTATTTCATTTTAAGGGCGCAAAGTAAAATGTAGGCTTGAATTACACAATATTCTACAGCAGAGGCTGTTCAGCATTTCTCAGGCTTCAGCCCACAGAATCAACAGCTTTCAAAACATTTTGTTAAAAATGAACCTTCTTTTGCAAGAGAGATAGATCTGACTTCTCTTTCTATACCTGCACACGCACACTCATAGTGGCAAGGGCAGCTATGGCTTACATAAAACACTGATAATCAGCAAGGTACTGACTGTACGTTTACCCATCTTTAGTGTAATTTGAAGCAGTTGAGAAAGCTACCCCATATAATTAAAGAAGTCTCGGCTGTAGAGACAAACATGCTGCAGACTTTATTTTGGCACCTCCAGCCATACTTCTCATTTTTTATATTATTGTAGATTTAACATTTGAAATAATCACAACAAAACTAACTTTCTACAACATCAGGTCAATCACATATATGCTGATCATTTCAAACTGGTCTAAAGGGTGTAGGTTATAAATCCTGTTAGAAAATGTTCACTCATTTTAGCTACCCCATTTAAAGCTATCTGGCTAGCTTTTTCACCTTAATTAGCATTTTCTGTAATTTAATAGATTCAGAGGATCGGATCAGTGACCTCACTCACAGCTGTGAATGCTCAGCACTTTGCAGTTTATTCAGTATACTCTTAAATTGCCACACATAAAATAGCTATGTACAACTTGTGGCTGCCTATGAAAAGTTGTCTGGAACAGGAAAGACACTGTGGCAGTGACAGGACACATAAGGAACAGTGATACTGCTAAAGCACTGCTTTCAGAGCTAGAGCTGTCTTCAATCTTCCATTAGCCCTATTCTCCATTCAGTGGCAGCCTCAAGTTCCTGCACCAGTTGAGACAGAGGTCCGATTGGCATCCCTTCTGTTACTTGACAACTTCAACCACATGCCCAAGATTGAGCTTTTTCTTTATACTGACTGAAAATGAAGTAAAAATAAATTACTCTAGTGTAACCTATTATTTTTAAGACAGCACTTTATACGTAATTTTATGAAATTTTAGGAAGCATCTTAAAGGGTTGACTCCTCTGTCCTTTCAGTCCCTAAAAATCACATGGTACCAATGTGAGGCATGAAGGGCATTCTCTTCCTGGACCTACGCCATTTGGCAGCAATAGCCATCATGCCTGTTGCACTTGCTTGCAGCAAGGAAATCTTGGAACTGCTTTGGGCTTTAAAGAGAGTGAGCAGGCAAAGTTTCTTCTGCAGCCTCCTTGGCTGTCCTGTCACAGCCACTCCAGCTGGCTTCTTTCTGTCCAACCACTTAAGTGCCATAGTCACCATCTCCTTCATGGCCTAGGATCTCTCAAATCCTGTGGGTGATCCTTCCTATTGCAGGCCTGTGCTCCCCCATCATTCTTGCAGTTTTAAGTCACAGACTTTTTCTCCAAATGGTCTTTCATTACAGCCTTGTATTTTTCTCCCCAAAACTCTTTTGTCATCTGTACTGTTGATGACTCTCCTGATACTTCCTGGCCCGCTAGCAGCTCTGACTTCCTTTCCATAGTTCTCCATGAAATTTCAATATCTACTTTCCTTGACTCTCTTTTGTAGCCTTAGGAGACTGGGCTGTGTGAGCCTCAGGCATTCTGAGTAAATGGTAAATGCCTCAAGCATACTCTGGTTTGGTGAATCTTAACTTCTGATATTGAAAATAATCTCTTCTGTGCACGTATAACATCAGTTTTTCATAGGCTTTTGTGTTGACTAGATATGACAGATACATTTCTCTGCAGATGCTAGAAAGTGTGTTTTCAGTGCAGCCACAAGCACTTGCCTTATTTCTAATTCCTGGCTCAAAGCATTGGTGTTTCAGAGCTACTTAAAATAAGAATTGCCAGTATTTTTAACACAAGTAAAATATTTTTTTCAGAAATACCAAAATCATTTTGTCTAAAATTGTTTGCAATGGCAGGGTACAACTTCAGCCCCAAGCTGGATGATATTATCAACATGATTTTATAGTTAGAAGTATCAAGCAATTTTATCAATACAAAATTGTAATATAAGCCCTCTGGCTCTTCCATCTCATCCCCTTAATGTGATTCTGCCCATAGATTTACCTAAAGAAGCAGGAAGGAAGAGGCTGTTGGTTAAGGGGGATCCTACGATTCACTAGGCTGGCCTTTGCTCCACAGTATGTGACACAAATTAAATGCTGTAGCACCAAAGGGGTGCACTAGCCCATATGGTAAATTAAGATTGCCTGCTGTAGGAGGCAAAAATAATTCATCCCATGTGGTTATTAAATTGGCGGGTCTAAAATATTCTGCAATTTCACTGGATATTTACTTTGTCCTGTCTTTACGGATGACTGAGTTGAACTCACTCTCAAGATGAAAATTGTCAGAGACTAATACTTCTCTGAACCTATGCACTTGAAGCTGAATTTACAACAGAATGGCTGATGCATGCCTAGTAAGAATGGCTTGTGCTTTCGAGAAAACTACAGTGTGATACACAGTGAGTATATGCCATGTTACATAGGTCATGGAGCAAAACTTTTTAGTAGACACTTCTTCTGATTGAGGTAATTTCTCCACACAATGGAAACCAAATTCATCCAAACTGCTTTTCTGTACCAGAAAGTTTTTTGGGGTTTTTTTGGGTTTGTTTTTTTTTCAGGGGGGTAGAAAATAATTCCTAATTAATCTTAGTCAAAGTGTTAGATTTCTTCACTAATCACACAGCAGTTACTTAAACAGCATAGTTGTCTGATTTTTATTACTTAATGGCAGGTGAAAATGAGGAAACAACAGGAAATAAAATAAAAAAACCCAATGAAACAAAATCACTATGCCAGTAGTGTATTTGAATTGAGTGGCAACTTATAGTTGTCTAGCACTGAAGGGTTTAATAATACTTTTTCTTTCAAAGCCAAGAAAGTTAAATAATATTTGTCTGATTCAGTGTGGTTAAGTAAGATTATTAGCCAAGTCACAGTATTTCATTTAAAGGAAGTACTCTGGTGACATTAACAACAATATCAATTACAGAAATGTTAGCAACAACAAAAACATTCAATTTCCCAACAAAGGTCAACAGTAAATCTATCTAAAATATGTAAGGCTCATAAAAGTAATGGGTTTGCAACTGTGATTGAAACAAGATGTTCAGAAAATCAGCATTTAAATATGAAGACATCATAAAATAAATGAACAGAGGATTAATTTAACGTTAGCTCCAGTGCAGAATAAGGAAAATGAATTAACATTTACTCATACAGCTCAGAAGCATATTGGTTTTTTCTGCAAAGTAACTGAAAATAGAACTGAAAACTTTGGGTCGTATTAATTCACTAGATAAGCTTGCTGAAAGCAGCACAGATCTGTGTATGCAACCACGGGCAGAATCTAATGTGTTATATCAGGAAAGAGAACTGTCATTGATAAAATTGTCTACCCTGTTGTTGTATAGGAATGGAAAGAAAGACTAACTCTCTCCACAAAGTCTCACATTGACTCAGCTCCTCCAGCAGCATTGGGTCCTTACCTCCATAATTTTCACAAAGACAGAAGTCAGCAGAATCAGACCTAATGTTTGCAAAAAGCCTGAAACGTTTCAGTGTCATAAAATTATATCCATCTGGCTTCTCTCTTGATGACACCTGTTATTTTTTTTACCTAAATGGTTAGTAATAGTTACAGAGACAGCCTGTAGTTTTTCATGCCCTCTTCAACTTTTCACTCCCTGTTTACTGACATTGTTTCTTCATTCATTCAAGGAAGAAAGGGAGAAAGGGAGGAAGGAAGGACCAAAGTTTTTACTTAAGCTTTCTGTGTATTTATACCATGATCATGGTGCAAGCTTTTAAATGGGTCCAGAGTGACATCTGAAAGTTCACATTGGTCCAGAACTCTACAGTGCCCAACAAAACATTAGTTTTAACACACAAATAGCATGCTATATTTCAATAATATAATAAAAACACTAAATGACAATAAATAACATGTTTAAAAGGGGGGACAGTAGTGTATGTGAAGCGTGTGAAGAGTTCATTACATCAAATCAGAATCATATGATGAAACTAATAAATTTCATCATATGATTCTATTATTGAGATTCCCTTCCTAATTCCAAACTTTCTGCTGTCTACTTCTACTGCATGTATCATTCTGGAGGTTAACAAATAAGTCTTTGTGAATCACAAGCAATGTAGGTACCACTGTTTGAGAACCACAGCACTCTGTATTCAGTTTTGGATGTTTTGTTTTTTTTTTTTTTTCAGGTAAAAAGCAAGACTTTTAGCTTCAAAGACCTACAAATTCATACATGTCTGACTTTGTTCCATAGGAGAATGATTACATGACCTCAGAAATTAACATACCTTAGTACAGATTGCCACAAAGCCAAATTCACAAATGATGCAAGAGCAATATTGGTCCTTCCCTGGGCAAGGCTGACCTGATCATGGTATGGATCTCAGCCTACAATCTTTTTACTTAGGCAGGAAGTTTTGCAAGAGTGTAGACTAACAACTTTGCAGATGAAGATTCCTTAATTCTGTATCAGACCATGTCTGCAGGCCTCTGTTTATGATTTTCTGTCTGGTACATTGAAAATTGTCAACACTGTGAGCAGTTTCTTAATCCATTGATGTTTCTCCAATTTTGGATAGTGTCTTTACCATCTTTTATCTAGGAGGACTTTTCCAAAAGTAGTTCCTGAATTATCTGTCAGCAGAGTTTATTTCATTTGAAGTTATTTTTCATTAAAAGATTCTATATACAATCCAGGTCTTTTGAGCTTTTTATAACATTCTTTGAAAAAGAGCTTGAGGTGGCAGAATACACAAAACCAAGCAACAATATGCTAATAGAAAAAGCACAGAAGTGTTTCACCTTAGGAAGTAATTCACTGCTTCAGTATTCAAAACACACACCTACTGCATATTTACTCAGTAATTGAACACTGTGTGGATGAAGCCTTAATTTAACATCAGTACTGCATTCTCTTCATAGTTAACTTCCCTTGTGAAGGAGGTAAGTATTCTCCTGAAGAATATGCATCTTTTGGCTTGACTGTGATTTTAACTCGGTGTGTAGAAAAATAACATTAAAAATAACATTAAAAATGGCACCAAATAGAAAAAGGAAGCCTGCCTAAAAAAAAGCAGCCACTGTCATACAAATTTCATACGCCTTCTTTATGTTTTAAACACTTTTAAAGTAATTAAATGTGAGATTAATTTTTGAGAGAAATTTGCACTAGGGATATCATTCTAACCACTTTTATCTTGCCACAGTGGCTCCTGTTGTCTGCCATGGCTTTTTTAGCATAAAGACCACTTGTATTTAACATTGTATTTAACATTGAAATAATCTAGGTATTGTGTACTTCATAACATAGAAGCAACCAGAGCTTTGTGCTGAAAGCAGCTCATAGCTTTTAGCCTCTATAATGAAACACAGTCTTCAGCCATAACTTCACACTTCTTAGTGCAAAGTGTGTTTCAATCTTGTGCCCATCAAAAATTTATATGCACTTTGTTTTTATCATTTGGACCTTGGAAAGCTGATAGTTATGTATGTATATGGTTGCTGCCAGGATAATTGGTGGGATTTCTCAGGCTTCATTAAATGATTTAGTCATATGGTTTAGTTTCAGGTAGTCCTGTGAGGATCAGGAAGTCAAACTAGATGATCTTTATGGGTCCCTTCCAACTTTAGATATTCTATGATTCTATGACTGTAAATGCTCTTTTGATCTATATTTTCTTCTTTAATCCTTGGAGGGATAAAAGACAGCAAAGGAAATGTCTGAGGTTATTGAGTGCAAAATATTCTCTACTATTCCCCTTGGCCTCCAACAACCTTGTTTGTAAGGGTCAAGGAGAGACCTACAATTTTACCTTCTTGCTGTTGGCAGCCTCTGTTTCCCTTCCCTACTACCCACAGCAATAAAGAAGTTACTCCAGTTCTCAAGCTTTCAGATTTTTGTTCCAAAAATATCCTCTCTTCTCTGTATTACTAATTCTCTTCCAAGCTCTGGTCTAGTACAAAGCCCAGCAACCCCTCTCTCTTCAATATACCTATTTCCACTTGGAAAAAATCTGGCTGTAGAAAATGTAACTTCAGAGTCCTGCAGACTTTCCCCTTCCCTAATCTTGTACCTGGTTCCAGGATGGACAGCTGAAACCCCTCATTGCACCCTTGCCTCTTAAACCTTTTGGTCAGAACTCCTTGCTCCAAGTCCTGGTGCTCCTAGAACCCTCCTCAGCACTTCTTTCCCTCTGATATACACTTCTCTGGTGTAGTCATTCCTCCCCATGAGCAGAAGCTCCTCTGGGAAGAAGCAGCACATCCTTGCCTCAGTGAAGGTGATTATCCATCACTTTCCTCCCCTTACTCACTCCAGCTTGGCCCTGGGATACTTTGATGCAGGAGGGGAAAGGCAACCTTGGTTTTTATGGCCAGGGCTCTGATACACACAGAACACACAATGAGCCACAGCTGGATCTGTGACTGTTTGTCCCCTATTCCCCAGGCCTTCAAAATAAAGAATACACCACTGTATAAGCCTAGTTGAAAAAAAAAAAGAAGGGGTAGAGGAAGAGCATGAACTGGTGAAAAGAAGACATCAGGTCCCAAGGAGGCATTTTTCTGATGCTTTTCTCAGTATCTTTCTTCTTCCCTTACTTCCCTGTACTTGCTAGGCAGTGCTGAGGTCCTGGATCTATTGCTGACCTCTATTCACCCAAGTCAAATGAAGGGCACCAGTCTGGGAATGGTAGATTCTCCTTCTTCCAGTGAGCATAGGGATGAGTTTCAGGAAGGAAAGTATGAGTGAGGAAAGAGGAATAAAGGGGGAAGAAAAGACAAGGATTGGCATGAAAAGGCTCTGCAATGACTTTTGAGCTGGGGGGGGGGGGGTGGGGAAGAAAAAAAAAAAGAGAAGCCAGTGGCAAAAATTTAGAGATTAAGAAGAGATGCTTACTGGCTAAGAGATAAGAAGCTTGCTGCACAGCAAGCTTTGAAGTATTGTGATTGTCAATGCCTTTCTCTCTGGCCATTGCCTCTGGTCCTTTGAACTACTTGAGACTCCCTGTGAGGAGGCTGCTGGACGTGCTGCATCACTAATGCATTCACTTCTGGAGATAGCAGCAATTCTCATTTCTCAGAACAGAATGTCATCTGTAAGTTTTCATCTTGTCTTTGGTGATCAGCTGTTGTTTGGAATATTCTGATATCACATCTTAAATAGGTACGTTCTATGTGAAGGACTTTCCAAACTGGCAAAAGATAATAACCTTGCTGTTGTCAGTTATCAATTGAAATAGGTAAAACTTGGAGGGGGGAAATGACATTTGGTAAAAAATCTCATAAAAGAGAACATAAGGGACATGCAGAATAAAAACAAGACCTAGATAACAGTGAAACAGTAAGAATTAGACAAAAGCAGATTCCAATTAGAAAAAAACATTCCCCAAGTAGTCACCAGCCTGGCCTTGAGACAGGTCTGCAGGACACCTGCAAGACAGATGAAAGGGATGGAAAGGAGCACTCCCCACAGCTGGTCTTGGTTACAGCCTTGGGCATCGGGGAAAACCCCATTGAGTAATTGAAATCACCGTTATTAATATATGAATGAGCTATTAACATACTAAAATTCACACTGTTGAGGTTCATTGTCTGGTTCGTTGTCTCTCTCCTGCCTGGCTCGCCATGGACCCAACATGACCACAAACGAACAGCCACATGACTGCCCACTCTGCTCCCTCCCCACCCTAACCCCTCCACACACCCACACTCTGGGATGAGGAGGACAAAGCTCATGGGTAGAGACAAAGGCCAAGGAGGGTTCTTCACCAATTAAGGTCCCAGGCAAAACAGACTCAACTTGGGGAAAAAATGATAATTTAATTTCACACTAATCAAACACACACAGGACACAGACAACACAAAGAGCAGGGCTTGCATATGTTACCCCACCCCTCCCTTCTTCCCGGGCCCAAACCACTTTGTACCTGGTTTCTCTCCCTCCTTCCTCCCAGCAGCACAGGGGAACAGGGGATGGGGTTTAGAGTCAGTTCACAGGCTGGTGGTTCCTGCTGCTCCTTCCTCCTCAGGAAGAAGGATTCCTTACAGTCCCTCCCTGCTTCCCCATGGGGTCCCTCCCATGGGAGAGAGTCCTCCATGAACCTCCATGCTCCAGCATGGGTTTCCCACAGAGTCACAGGATGCTTCAGGAACAGCCACCTCCCCTGGCTTGGGAGGAGCATAATCAGAGTCCACTGGCAGCAAATCCACTGGCCACAAATTCCAGGTCCACTGGCCAAGTTCACCCCTCCTGGCGCCTTCAGGGAATGTTCCACCAGGTTCCTCCACAAGTGCAGGGGGACAGCTGCCATCTCGCCATGGATTGCAGGGAAACTTCTGCTTGGGCACCTTCTTCCCCTTGTTCCTCACCAACCACCAGCACTGCTCCCCCTCCCCAGCACAGCTCTTCTCTTCCACAGTTCTTCTCTCCCTCCTTCTCTGCTCAGGTGTTACACTGCTTCTTTTGTATGTTAATCGCAGAGGCAAATCTAATGTCCCTCTAATGACTCCTTGGCTGGTTCTGGAGCAGGGGGAGCTTCTCAGCTTCTTGCCAGAGCCACTCCTGTGGACCTTCCCCTGCTACCAAAAAACCCACCAAATCAAACCAGAACATACACCCACAGGTTAGAGGGACCCCTATTAACAAGCCCCTTACTCTTGGAGCATGCATAGCAAAATTCCTGAGCTTTGCCACTTCAAATGGAAGCGAGGAATGAGTTGACCAATTTTGTGCTGGTGGTAGAATGTTAAAGATAAAAGTATTTTGGGGTATAAAAGGAGAACCTGTGTTTTGGGAAAGTGATTTTCAATGCCAACCCTCCCCTCCACTGTTTAACTAAGGCATAAGTCTGAGTACTTAAGAGAATGTGAAACCTGCAATCTGTGGAAAACACTGCAACTAAGCTGGACTGGAAACAATTTTCTCTTCTGTTCCTCTTACTGACACAACAGCAATATCTTCTGTTCTTTACCAGTGTAACATGGGCATCTTTGAAAAGTTTTTTTTTTATTTCAAGGAGAAGTAGCCTGAAGTCAGAAAGGATTTTCTGAACACACAGGACTAGTGTTTATGCCCTTTATCTCCCAGTTTTTCCCTAACACTGGGCTGCAGAATATATCCTCTGTAACTGTATGAATACAGGACAGTGACGACATCCAGAACTCAGGGTGGCTGTTGGAATGTGTATCAGTAGCTCTAAATCTCTTTGTTTGATTTGGTGATTCATAGCTAGTTCATTCATCATAGCTAGTTCATTTTTTGTTGATGTTTTTGTTGTTGTTGTTTTTGGGTTTTTTTGTGTGGGTGTGTTTGGCGTTTTTTTGTGGGGAAGGGTTGGTCTGATTGTTTTGTTTTGATCAGAAATTCTATACCAAACCTGAGCAACTTGTCTGGAGAGAAGTACAGCTGAAATCACTTCACTCTTTGAAAGATCTTTCTGTGCATGTTAGGTATTTTTCCATTAAAATGCATTTTGCTGATTAAATGTTTCATCATATTTGGGTTGCTGCTCCCAAACACAGTTTTGTGGGAGGAGGTGAGGGTAACAGCAAGAAAGAGCAGGACGTAAAGAGGAGTGTAGGTTTTTGTCAGTGTGATTAGTTTGAACTTGAAGTACATATCTGTTGCAAGTGGTTCAGACAGTTGTTTTGGAGTGACGGAATACATCCACACCAGGATAGCAGAAGACTGGTGTCTGATTTTTGTATGGTTTTCCAACAATTGGCTGAGTGTTGCATGCAAGTAAAATCTCATTGTTATTTCAGGACCAAAGAAACATCTTCTAGAATCCCCAAAATATTAGAATTTCGGCAACAGACACCTTCTCCTGGAGTTAATCGTGTAGAATGAATGGTTGTGATGTCACCAGAAAAAAATACAGCAAAAGATGTTTGAGACTAGAATGTTTATCTAGGCCTTTGTTCCATAAAAATAGGGAGAGTGCTACAAGCACACGTCCTGGTTTTCAAGCCATGAACAAGCATGATCTTTGACACTGTTCCTGAGTGTACTGTCCATAACGAGACTATAAAAGAATGGTTTTGCTTGCCTCTTATTTCATTCTAAATGTTCCACTTGAGCTGTTGCTAATGTGGCAATCACAACCAGAAAGTGTCAAAAAGATTGCTAAGCTCTCCTTGTTGAATACAAGGAAGGTACTATTTCGCTTTTGGTCCTTATGTCTGTTTAGGTTTTTATTTATTTATGGAGCCAATTTTTTTATATATTTTTTTTTTGTCTCACTCTGAACTACCTCCAGAACATCATGATGTACAAATTACAAGGGCTCCCATCCTCCCACTGAATAAAACATTGCCAAGAGTCCATTGTCTGATTCCAGCAGCTCATTCTTAGTTCTATCATGCCCTCTGCCTTTTCAAATGAATCACCTTCAGTTTGCTAGGCAGAACGGTTATGAAGTAGTCATATTCTCCATGCTACAGATTCCAAAGGGGAAAAGCCTGTCTTTGCCATCAGCCCTAGGCAAGTGGCAATGCAGCCAGGAGTAACTCTGTTTCCATGTTTGTCCCCTGTTCAGGTAGGCACTGCTCACTAAGCACACTGCTTGTGCAGTCCTGGACCAGCTACACCTGCTGCTGTGGGGAGCCCTGTCAACTCTCCCTACGCATCCCTTGGGAAAAGGTATTCCCAGAAGGGCTCTTCTCCACTCCACTGCTTCATAATTGCCAGAGGAATAAAAGAACTTCCTACAGTATTGTACTTCCCTGTGAAAAGCATGCTTCAGCCCATAGATACATATGTAAAAGATACATTGCACCAAGACACCACTTTCCTTCCTACATCTTCTGTATTTTGGACCCGTGCCTCCATGAACACTACAGCCTTTGGCAAGGGCCCTACCCCATTGTGGCACAAAGTTCTTTCCTGAAGGAAGCAAATAGTCTACAGCCTGTCTGGACAGTAGCTCTCTACCTGGTTTTAAATCTTAACAGATGATAGCTCTTGCAAAGTGTGATCCTATTTCATTGGCAGGGAGCAGCAAGTATTCCGTATGATATATAATACACGCTAGATCTTTTTTTCACCTAAAAATACTGTCATGTGCCCTCATAATTTTAAAATACACATGTGAGTATAATTTTTTATGTGTCTGGGTGACATTAAAAGATGTTTAACTTCTTTTATCCTGCAGGAGACAAGGAAGATCTGTTGAGTCGAACCAAGGCTGATCAGGAAACACATTTAAAATGCAGCCATAAGTAGGATTCGGGGGCTGTGAGTCTGGTTGTTCTATTTTGATTCAAGTAACTTGGCATGCATGCTCCTCTACAAGTGACACTCCTGACCAAAGATCTACAGCCCCCTTAGACTTCCTGTGCCTGTAACAGAAAATGTAAAACATTTTAGAAAATATTTTCAAGAAAAATCTTTCATTCTAGCTGTGCGTGTGTGCTTTTATGCAAACACAAGTAATAAAAAAAATTGTTGCTAGCAATGGCAGTTCATGTCTTTTCAGATTTAGTCTTTTAACATTTAGGTTCGCATATTTATATATATCTTGTAAGAGTAACTATTTTTATAGTTTTGGGAAATTGCCTTTTGAATTAGTTATTTGACTTAAAAAATGCTTTAGGTATTGCAAAGATGTGCTATGAATTCCGCAGTTAACATGCAAATCCATCAAGATAGATTAGGAGATAGTGAAGCCTATTTTTCTGTCATTACACAGTTCATGAACCTCCTGCCCTACAGTAGTCCCACAAAATTCTTCACAGTTACTTATAGCTTAAAAAATGAACCTCTATAAACAAGGTGCCATGCTATGGCACCTTAAAAATGATCCTGTTTCTCAATGAGATCCTTTTTGTTTAATAGACATAGGGAAAATTAAGACACCGTTCAGCTGCCAAAGTTATGACTCTCTCCAAAGGACACGCTTTCTCCACAGCACAATCTGCACTCCTGTGCTCACAGCTGGCAAGATGAGAAGACTGGTGGTTTTATGTCATAGTTTTCTCTCTGGGAGCTCAATTTCTTGAAAAAAAAATAGTGAGAAAGCATGGCAAAGAAGAGGGAAGGTGGATGTACAGCCAAGATTTATTAGGACAGGGCTAGGAGATATACTTGGAATTGGCAGCTGAAACATGCTTTGAAGTCCACAGCACAAAGCACCACAAATTACACAGCACGTAAAGGTACTTCAGACAGATGTCGATTAATGTCAAACTGATGTGAAATGAAAAACTTTTTCTCAGTTTGTCAGATCATGACTTTTTGATTTGGGCTGAGCTGGCCTGAAACAAAACATTCTGTTCTAATTTTTCTCATTTGAAAACAATTAATCTTCCCTCCTCCTGTGGCAGCTTCTGGGGTTTTTTGCTATGGACATTTACTGAGTCTGTTTTCTATTACCTGCAAAAATCCAGGTAGATAGAAAATACCTAGCTACCCCCAGTTTTTTAGTTGTTGAAATCTCGGACCAAAATCATAATGAGAGATGAGTTTAGATTGCAAATAATGGAAAGGCCTCTAGAGATGATGGAATACCCCCTCCTCTGCCTGCTCTGGCTTCCTGATGTCACAGAACATAATCTGACCTGCACAGCTTGACCGAAAGCTCAGCAAGCCTGGGGTGTAACTTTAAAATGCCACTTTGAATCAAATCTATGTAGCGAAGGTCCTCCCCAACTCACACTGCTTTGTTCTTCAAAAGTCTTGATAATAGTGTTGCTCTTCACTAAAATTGCAGCAGAAAAAAAATTATAGAACTGCAGTACAAATGTCTTCAGCAGGATTTCCACAATCTTTACCCTTAAGCTAACATAGGAGGATAGATTCCTTGCAATACGGCAGATAATTTAGTTTCAAAGTCACTTAGGCACTACAAAAATCCCTGTATTTGTGTAATTCTGCAACAAATTTTACAACATAAATAGGAATAACCAGCCACATATTTAGTGAGAGAAACAGTACAAGAATGTGCCATATGTGTGAATTGCTAAATTAGCATTTTTCTTAAAACTGTCATTGGCTGAACAGTATTTAAACTGAGCAAAAAAAAAATATCTTTTTGTTTCATATGGCACTTCTGGATCCACCTGAAAATATTCCAGAAATATTATAAGCAAATTATCAGCATCCTCCATGTACCTTCTCTCATGAAGTCTCAGGTGTTACTGTTTAGAACTGAAGTTTTGAAAGCAGTCACCTATGTCACATTTGGTTTTTGTCCTCTGGTTGGAAAAACAAGAGTGTATATTCATTAAATACCTGCCTTCAATAACAAATGTGTTTTTGAGTTCCAGATCAGGCCATGACCAAAGATCTCCACAGGCAATGCTGAAAATAGTCTGCATTTGCAGTGGAATCAAAGGCTTCATAGAGTACAAGTAATTGTGAAGTCATTCCTTATTTGGCTTATAGCAGATTCAAGTAATTTTGTCTATGCAGAATTCTGCCAGCCCTAGATTAAGTACATGAATGACTTGGGTGTGTTTTTCACTATGGAAAACAGTGACAGAGGTATAACTTTATTTCTCTAGAAATAGGAGAAACATCAACATTGCATTAGAGTAATGAGAAATCCTTTTGTTCTTTTTCCGGTTAAACAGCCCACAGTCCGATTAAGTTCTACTTAAAGATTAATATAGTCTGTATATGTTTTGTGCAATATCCTTAAATATAACAGCATTATGCTATAATCTCAGTCATTATCTGATTTTTCTCCTCAATAAAAAAACGAAGTCTCCTAGAGTGGAGACATATAAATTGTATTGTTTAGTTATAGCAATGTTCATTATAACAGGCTTAATTATGGTCATCATTAAAAAAAAAAATATCACTCTTGTCATAGAAAGCATAATAATGAGTGTCTCTTGTTTAAAAATTAATGAAGCTGGTTTGTTTGTTGGGGTTTTTTTCTGAAGGTATGAAGACTACTAGTCCACAGTGTGTAATCACTTTTATTTTCCTTTGTAAAAGAATTAATATTAATGAAAATTAGATCCCAAATAATTGCAAAATAGTATTTTTTTATAGTTCAATTAGGATATGTTTTATTTATTTACATGGAAAGCCACACAAAATCCAAAAAAAGGATACAAGAATAAAAGACAGTAATTTTTAGTTATGCAGGAATTACTTTGTACACAGGATCAAACTGAGCTCTTATTTACGCTGGTGCAAGTAAATGGCAATTTTATTTATGTTCCAATTTACAGGAGCATGCTTAGGAGCTTGCTTACTTCTAAGGGACTAACACATTATGTGAGTAGCCTAAATTATAACTTATTGCGTGTTTCTCGAGGGAAGATGTGCTCCAGTGCAGGAGTCCCACGCAATGCCATGCACGGGGTTTAAGCTCAGCTTATAGGTATGGGCCACAGACTTTATAATATCTAGCTTCATTAGGATTAATTTTAGCAAGTCAGGCAGATGGAAAGCAGCTTTTAGCTTTCAGAATTTTAATGTTTTTGCAGCAGTCTTTTGCTGATGTGTAAATTAAACCACACCATTTCTGAAATAAAGCAATTTGTAGTGAGCTCACTGACACTTGACTTGTCAGTTTTAATTCAGCAGTCGTAACTCTGAGTTTGAAAATACATGGATTCTTCGTTAGAGGAAGCATTTTGTCCTTAGCTAACCTGACAAAGCAGATTGGAAAGGCATACTTTTGAAACTTCATTAAAGTTAGATGTCTGTGTTTGCTTCTTGCAATGAACAAAAATAATAATATAGATTAAAAAATTGTTGCTCCATTATATGAAAAAAGATGGCCTCTTTGTTACCAGTTTTGCCTTTGAGGATCGGCTATGATCTCTTTTGGGATCAGAGTTTACAAATACCGGGCTCATATTAAACTCAGAAATCTCTCATGCTTCCAGAATAAATCAGCAAATAAAAATAAAAAATGCTAGCAAAGAAAAGGTTTTAGAAGGTAAAGCGTTAGAATAATTAAATGCATATTTCAGCAGCATTTATTTGGCATTGCTTGGCTGAGGCCGCTTACTGTGAAGAGTTGAATAGTTAATTCAAGAGCTAGGCATCTCCTAAAGGACATGACCTTGGGGTCATATAATGGTAACAGTAATTTATTTAGTTGAATAAATGAATATGTCCTCAATTAGCTTAGCAGGCATTATAGTAACACTGGTGGGATTTATATTTGCTTATGTCATTCTGCTGTAAGGATAAAGTTATTGGATAGGTTTGCCCGTATTTAGTCCCCAGTTCATGATTCTTCACAGACGAGATGTGAAGATTTACTCACCCTGATTAATAGGTGTCCAATACTAATGCTGCAGCTATTGGCATAATCACTCAAGGGACCAGAGGGACATACACACAGCAGGAATACTGGCAGAAGACAGTGTTACCTACTTAAATCTTTCACATACTGATTTTTTTTCAGTTATGGATTCTAATGCTTCTCAAACTTAACTCATAAATTGGTGCCAAACATGAGATTATTCCATAATTGGGGCTCTTGAAGGTTCATCACAGGCACCTTACCCTGTTTTGTTTTTTTGGGTTTGTTGCTTTTTTCCCCAGAAAAGCAGTAATTCATTTGAATGTGCTCTACCTCAACAGTGCTGCAATCCTCTGATCTAAACTTCTTAGTCTATTTCTTTTAACTTTCAAACGTTGACACTATTTCAGTGGTTGGGAAACATGTCAAAGAATTATAATTGACATAATCCACCTATCCACATCACAGCATGCAATTTACAGAAACTTGCAATCTAGAGTTGTCTATTATCAGCGACACATCACCCCCAAAGGAACCAATGAGAGAGCCAGTGAAAAAGGGCATTAAAAAAACAAATGGAAAAGAGGTTTTCAGGTTCATCCATCTTTCGAGAAGCAGAAGAAATAGTCTGTGAATGTTCACTGTGCCCAAGGCGAGGAAGTGAGCTAGGCATGACTTTCTGGGCTCTACCAGGAGAGGTCTCTGCAGGACTCACTACTGCAGGAAGTGCCGGGAGACGCCCTTTGCGTGGGCCCGGACTTCCCCTCTCTGAGACGCCAGAGGGAAAAAGCACAGCATGCCCACGGTGTGTGTTCCAAATAAACTCTATCTCTAGCCTGTAGGCTGCTCAGTTTCATCACATGCTACCATTTCTACAAATTAGAGGCAAGTGAAGAAATCCTTTAGTGACTAGAGACAGACTAATCAAGCTGTCGAGACAGACTGGCAGAGTAAGTTTACTTAATTTTTAATAAATGACTATCACATGCCCCAGTAAACAGTTGAGTGAAACAAGAAGAGCATCTTCCTAGGGTTCTCATTTATAGTATTTCCTAATTATGCAGGGCACTTAACACCTGTGCTTTAATCTCTTACTTACACACATGCTGAAATATTTTATTGTGCAGAGCTGGATGTCACTCAGCCTGTGTTAGGAGGGTCCATTGGTGGCCTTATTTTCTGTGTCCTGGGTAATCTTCTTCCACTATTTACCTGCTTGTGGGAAGTCTCATCACACACACAGCACTCCCACAAGTCAGAGGGGGCTTCCAGTGGGTCAAGGAAACTTGTATATTGTGAGTGGAGCTCCAGAGTGTATACTTTATAAAGCTACAAACTCCATGTGATATAGGATACCTGTCCTTCAAAATATACAGCAAACTTACTTGTGTTTAATTTTCCATGATATTTTGCAGTCAGTGATGGGTTCAATTTTCCATATAGACGCAGGTCATTTTGTAGCCAATATAATTGTACAAAATTTTGTTAATTTAAAGGTATTTTCAAATGAAGCTTATTTTTATTTTTTTAAACCACAAAATTGTACAAGTCTTTCTGCAGAGGCTCGGGAGAAGAGATGAGGAAATCAAAGAGCTGCTTATTTCTGTTCAGTCCCAAACTCTCTATTGACTAGGAAAATTGATGAAGAAGAAAAGCCTAATGAGAAGTTTACAAGCACAATGGAAAATATTTTAGCAGCAGTAAGAGGCATTTTTTTTCCCTTACTACCCAGTGTTTTGAAAGAAATCAATGGCAAGAGTGAACAAGCAACTTTGATCAGGATATATTTGTTTGTGTTAGAATATAGATTTTAATGCCTATCTACAGACACTAGGGCTTGGAAGTTGACTGTGGTTTGCAAACAAGTTAAAACATGTTCCTTGTGCTTTGAGTCCATTATGATATTTCATTGTAAAAAAGATTGTTGTTTGACCATCTTTTACTAGCATCTAAAACATGTTAGGAAGGCAATAAGACTAAAAAAATTTACTTTATTTTCCAGTAGAGTTTCATCCCATCTTAAGGACTGCACAGTGTTGGCAGTTTTCACTCTGTCCTAACTCACACTCTACTCAATGTACTAGGCCTCCTATTGGTATTATGTCAAGGCCTTTGGACCAACATAAGGGATATAGAATCTTGCAAGTTAGTATACAATCTCCCCCTTCAATTTAATTGACTCACTTTTAGACTTCACAGCTGCTGTGAAGGTTATGGTTTGTTGTACAAAATGCTGTATTTTATTGATGAAAGCACATTTTTATTCAGGGTTTCAGTATTTGAATGGAACAATTTTGAGGCATTCTTGAATAGGCTATGAGTCTTGTTTTAAAGCAAGTGCTACAATATTCTACAGAAGCAGTCTGAAATACCAAGGTTTATGGTATGGATTGCACAATGACTGTTGTAATGTTCTGTGTGACTGCTTTTATGTAAGTCTTTTCAGCCTATCATCGAGATCAACATAAGTTTAAATACTGGAGCACTAGAACCTATTCATACCCAGAGCTTCACTGACTTGGGGAAGTTGCTTCTACTCACACCAAATCTGACCATGGTCTATAGTGATAACAGCAAATCTCTTTATATGAGCTAATCTATAGTCCATATGTAATCTGTATGCAATAGAACACATTTATTCTATGGCAAGCCAAATATTTTAACTTGGTGGTGGAAACAGGGGTAGAGGAATGGTCTCCTTTCCCCCACCCAACACAGGCATAAGTTCCAGGCAACCACTAAGACGCTTCCTCACTTCCACATTTCTGTGGCCTGTCCTCCAGGTTCTCCCTACCTCTGGCCACATACAGCTTTGTGAACAGCATCTCAACACCAGCAGTTCTGCCCTCAACCTTAGCTTCCATTGCTATGACAGCAGAGCTCTTTGCCACACTTTTTGCCCTTTGTCCTCTCCCCAGTAAATCCTCTGGGTAACCAACAATGGAAGAGAAAAATTTTATTTCTGGTTGTGTTGTTCAGACAACCCAAACTGAAGAGTTGTTAGCCTATCTGGGCTTTTTTGTCCGTGCTCTGTATTTTGTGTTCATAACCATTCTCCTGACCTGAAAAAAACTATCCTCTGGGACTGTGGTCAACTGCAGGGACAACAGGGACAGAATAACAGAGAAATTACGACATACGGAAATTCTGTGATGTTTCAGTTGAAGTGTGCATTGAGAAGAATTCCTCAGGACTAGATTTCCCCTTATGCAGGTAACTTCTATTAGCGTTAACAATGATTAGGCAGATGTGCTTCCTAGGACAAAATTCATACCTCAGATGCATGAGCAGTAACTGTATGAAGAACTCCTCATGCTCTGTAGTTTAACAGTAGATCTCAGGTTTCACCAACACAAAGCAAGTTTTACCCCTCTGGTAGAAAAGACAGCTTTCATCTATAAAGTTAAGACATACCTGAGATATGGGAACTCAAAATGGCAGTCTTGCTGAAATGAAAGTGTCATGGGTTATGTCAGTACATTTTTAATAAAATTATCTTACCTTGATCAATCTAGGCCCTTCAATTTAAGACTGAGAATAATTCTCCGAGATACATTAGGGTACTGTATTAATATTTGAAATAATCTCATAAATGCTTGCTTTAATATTTGACATAACTATTTTACCATTATAGAAACTGCTTCTATTGACCTTTAGATTAAACATATGTTGGATTATCATGATTGACACATGCAAAATGACTCATTCTTGCCAAACACAGCATAGCAACTTTTAAATATTCCCTTCTCTTTACAACTGTCTCCACTTTCATTATGTGAAATATGACTGTATTATATACCACCTCTCATTGCCTAACATGCTTTTTTTTCAGAGTTCAAGAAGATTTACATTTGCAGCTAAATGTTTCAGTGATTGCTCTGTTGAATTTCATTATACCAGTGTAGTTAATCAAAGCAAGTCTGGCCTTGCAAACATGATTCATTGTATGGTATTTTGAACTTAGTCATTTATACTGAATGAATATACACATTATCACCAGAGTACCAGATTTTATTTAACAGCCTGCATGACACTATACTGTAATGCCTTAGTAAACTGCTCATGACATGTGCACACTAAAGCTGCTTTTTAAATTTATGTCTGTCTGTCTGTCTATCTATCTATCTATCTATCTATCTATCTATCTATCTATCTATCTATTTATTTATTCTTTTTAAGGAATTCATTGAAAAGCCTTTTTCTTTATTGGGGGAATGAGGGACTCACTGGGAGTGTAGTCAGTGAAGGGAAAATGTTACTGTCTTGTGGTCCTAATGGCTCCTATTTTACTATATACAGGAATATTTTCAGATCTGCATACTTTGTCTAGGCAGCTGGGTGGTCTACACAATAGTCATTAACTAGAAGTCCCCAATTAAGTGTAATATGCTCAAGTTTGGCTGAGATTTATTCAACCATATGCTTTATATTGGAGTTCAGTTATGGCCAAGAGAATAACCAATTTTAGTGTGGCTGAGAAAATATTTTGTGGTTTCTGTTTCTTGTTCCTGAACAATATAAAGTATGGTTTTGCCACCATTTCTGAGGTGGCAAATTGTTTTACCCTTTGAGAACATCTGGAGGTAAAAATTTAAGGGCTAACTACAGGATAAAGATTTTAGCTTGTGTTAGCCAATATTTCATAACTAGCTATTTTGCAGAGTCTTTTTGCAGGTAGGATCTGTCTTTAGTATGCTGGCAGAGGTGAGTTAAAGCCTCAGCAACCTCTTTTAAATGCTATAAATCAAACACACAGAGTTACTCAGCTGCCTAGACAGGAAGATGGGTGTTTAGTACGATTTACCTAAGCTTCTAAACAGGTCAGGGAATTAATTCCCATTGAAATTGAATGACAGTACTTCAAATACCTGTGTAAATCAAGATTCTTATATTTCTGTCTACAGAGGATTTTTTAAAAATGTTAATAATATGTACCTGTTATGATTATACCTTTACTCTCCATTTTAACTGAATGCATGTGACAGTCATATGCTTTTAATGTAATGGGGAGTAAAGCAAAATGTGTTTTGTTGAGTGTCTAGATAAAACTCAGGCACAGCTGGCTTTGGTATCTTTGTCTTCCTAACCTCTGCTTAAGCACAGCTGGCACATTATGGAATACTATGTGGCATTCACCATTTCCATCACAGATGAAACACATGAGGTGTTAGTTGTGACTGTTTGAATGAGAAGTCAGTCCACGTAAAGAGAAGACAACAGGGATTGCCCATTTTTTATCAGTTTCTTGAAAATACGTATATGTGTCAGGCAGGGAGACATTTCTAGTCTTGTACAGGTTTCAGTGTGTTATTGTTCTATAAAAAAAGATTTCAGTTTCTAAGCTGGATTACAGTCCTTTTGCACCTAATAAGTTAAATGATCATAAATTGATTGGATCCAGTTATGGGAGATTTCCTTGGTTAGAAGGACTATCCACTTATTTAAGGCCCCCACAACAGCTGCCCTGACCCAGCTTCTTTTAGCCTTTGTCGTAGGAGAAGTATATTATAAAGTGAGAAGTTATTTCCGCCTTTTCAAGCAACCCTGAGGACAATGATTAGCCAGCACAGCAAGGAACAAAATCAATTTTGAGTACAGATATTGGATATCTGTTGCTACTGTCATCAGCCTAGTTTGTTGCTGCCTAGTAACTATTTTTCATCCTAACAGAAGGTACCCAAGAGCGTCAAACAATTACAGAAAGGGGAGGTGGACAAATAGTATGCAAATTTTTGCCACAGGGATTGTTTTTGTGTCCTCAGTGTCACTCATCTGTCCTATCAACAGCATGTTGTTAATTCATTCCCCTGTTTAAAAATGGGATTGTATTTGGTGTTGGCTACATGATAATCACAATCCTCTTTTGTTTTTTTGCTTTCTACAGACATTTGAATTATTGCCTTTTACTGGCACAAATGGTCACAGAAGACATGCTCCCCTATCACATGCAGGGGTATACACTGAAACAAATGTCATATTCACATACTCACAAAAGTATATGCTTGTTGTTCCAGTGCATGAATAGAACGGATACCTTGTGATTTATCTGGCTCATCACAACAGATTAGCCCAACTGAGTTGTCAAGTCTTTGCAGATAATGGTTTTGGATTAACCTATAGAGCTACTTTTTTTTCTTTTTTTTTTTTTTTCTTTTTTTCTTTTTTCATTTTAAAGTAATTTCAAATAACAAACAAATCTGAAAAACTACAACATGTTTGCAGATATTCTGTTTGCAAAAAGAAGGCAACATGTGTCTGATTAAATATTCATCACAAATTATTCACCAGTATCAAACTGTAATATGATAAAAGATTTGTAAACTTATCAAGCATTCAACAAAATTCACCATGGCTGCTACATTTCTTTATTATTTTTGTCATACCATTTCTGCCTATGAAAACATATTCATGGATTTAAAAAATTCAACACACTTTGTGTTTACTTTCTGAATTAAAAATTATTCAGCAGCTGAGGCAAATCTATAGTACCAATAGGGATCTTTGCTCTTCTGGTTTATTGCTTCACTTCAAAGATGTATTAGTGTTGCACATAGCTTAATACTTTCTAGAACACGTAGCTTAATTTCTTCCCAATACATATCATTCCGGTAGCAAAGGAGAAAACTATCCCGCTCTTCTGATATTCAGTAAAAAAAAATCAAGTAGGAGGAAATACTATACAAGTACTAATTTAGTTTAAACATAGTTTTAATTTTTTTTAGGATTAATTTGTGCTTGTATTTGACAGAAAACAATTCCAAAGCATATATAGAAGCTTTGTTAGTTCTAAAAAGTCCTGATTTGGGGACGTGCACTGGCTAGTTGCCTATTTGTTTTGAGCAAAACTTTACCCAATTTGCTGTGATTTAAATATGTAAAGATAGCTAGGTATTTTACTGCAGAATCTGATGGTGTAAAGAAAAAACTACACAGATAATCTCTACTGCAAGCAATTCAGGTCAATTGTAATAATAGAATGGCTAAGGTTGGAAGGGACCTTAAAGATCATCAGGTTCCAACCTCCCTGCTAGAAGCAGGGACACCTCACATTAGACCAGGTTGCACAAAGCCTCATCCAACCTGGCCTTAAAAACCTCCAGGGATGGGGCATCAGCAACCTCCCTGGGCAGCTCATTCCAGTTCCTCACCACCCTTCTAGTGAAGAATTTCTTCCTAATATCTAACCTAAATCTCCCCTCTCTCAGTTTAAAACCATTCCCCCTTGTCCTGTCACTATCTTCTCTGATGAAAAGCCCCTCCCCAGCTTTCCTGGAGGCCCCTTCAGGTACTGGACGGTGCTATAAGGTCTCCCCAGAGCCTTCTCTTCTCTAGGCTGAACAGTCCCAACTCTCTCTTCATAGCAGAGGTGCTCCAACCTCTTGATCATCTTCAGGGCCCTTCTTGGACTCTCTCCAACAAGTCTGTATCTTTCCTGTGCTGAGGGCTCCAGAACTGTACACAGTACTCCAGGTGGGGTCTCGCAAGAGCAGAGGGAGAGAATCACCTCCCTGGCCCTGCTGGCCACACTTCTTTTGATGCAGCCGGGGACACAATTGGCTCTCTGGGCTCCAGTGCATACTGGTGACTCATGTTGAGCTTCTCATCTACTACCCCCTCCCCCCCTCAAGTCCTTCTCCTCAGGACTGCTCACAATCCATTCTCTGCCCGCAGTCTGTATTTGTGCCTTGGGTTGCACTGACCCAGGCACAGGACTTTGCACTTGACCTTGTTGAACTTCATGAGGTTGGCATGACCAGTCTGTCAAGGTCACTCTGGATGGTGTCCCTTCCCTCTAGGGTGCCAACTACTCCACACAGCTTGGTATCATCAGTAAACTTGCTGAGAATACACTCATTCCCACTGTCCATGTCTCCAACGAAGGTGTTGAACAGCACTGGTCCCAATACTGACCCCTGAGGAACACCACTCGTCACCTGCCTCCACTTGGAGGAGCAATGGACACTGAACCATTGACCACAACTCTCTGGGTGTGGCCTTGCAGTCAAATTACTTATCCACCAAGTCATCCATCTGTCAAATCCATGTCATCTCATTTTGGAGACCGTAAGTAAATAGTAATAAGTAGAATAAGTATTTTTATAATATCTATATATTGTAATATATAATTGTTGACATTTCAGATCTAAACCAGCACTCCATTAGATTGCTTTCCGCAACAGAAGTTTTGCCACAAAGCCTGCTACACAATTTTCTGAACTCTTTATAGCAAGCGATTTTAGCTTATGATAGAAAAGGGTCTATAGGGGGTTAGACAGCCTTCTTAGATGGGTTCGTTTAGAAAAGTCCAGCAGTTTGTTTTAAATTTTAATTCTTTAATAAGTAATTCTGTGCATGGTGCAACACTGATGCAAATACATCATTAATTCACCTGAGTAATATCACCCTTTTTTGTAAAACATGCAAAGAATTGTCCTGTTTGTCCTCTGATATTAGTGAACAGTGAATAAAATGTGCTACGGAATATAGAAATACATTTTTTAAAGCAATCCATTGAGAATACACAGAACTTTTCAGACCCTTCCTCCCAGTTCTTCAGAATTATGGCTGCTGACATCTACACATTAAGAAGACGTAGAAAAAAACCCCTCTACCTACATTATTGGGAAGATATTAATAGTGTGTACACAAACCTCAAAGCAACAGTAAGTAACTTACTAGATGGGGATACTAGAATCATAGAATCATAGAATCTTAGGGGTTGGAAGGGACCTCAAAGATCATCTAGTCCAACCCCCCCTGCTAGAGCAGGGTCACCTAGAGCACATCACACAAGAACGCATCCAGGTGGGTTTTGAATGTCTCCAGTGAAGGAGACTCCACAACCTCCCTGGGCAGCCTGTTCCAGTGCTCTGTCACTCTCACAGTAAAAAAATTTTTTCGTATATTCACCTTGAACCTCCTATGCTCCAATTTCCACCCATTACCCCTTGTCCTATCACTGGTCATCACTGAGAAAAGCCTAACTCCATCTCCCTGATACTCACCCTTTACGTATTTGTAAACATTAATGAGGTCACCCCTCAGTCTCCTTTTCTCCAAGCTAAAGAGACCCAGCTCCCTCAGCCTCTCCTCATAAGGGAGATGTTCCACTCCCTTCATCATCTTTGTAGCTCTGCGCTGGACTCTCTCAAGCAGATCCCTGTCCTTCTTGAACTGAGGGGCCCAGAACTGGACACAATACTCCAGATGCGGCCTCACCAATGCAGAATAAAGAGGTAGGAGAACCTCTCTTGACCTACTAACCACACCCTTTCTAATGCACCCCAGGATGCCGTTGGCCTTCTTGGCCACAAGGGCACATTGCTGGCTCATGGTCATCCTCCTGTCTACCAGGATTCCCAGGTCCCTTTCTCCTACACTGCTCTCCAGCAGGTCAGCCCCCAACCTGTACTGGTGCATGGTGTTTTTCTTCCCCAAATGCAAAACTCTACACTTGCCCTTGTTGAACTTCAGAAGAAGAGGGTTTATAAGGTGTGATCTGTGGTGTTGAGTGTTCTGTTTTTGCTTTGTGCCTGTCAAAAATGTTCTAACATTTTACAGGCAGAGAAAATAGCATCCTGGTGTTTGGGATCACTCCAGCAGTGTTTGCATTTACTAGCATAGATGCAGGTCACACACCCAGGTACATCCACCAACTGATCAAAAGGTATATTTCCTAGCCATCATACCTAAGTGCCAGTGCCACCCACAGTGTTTCCAGGCACTTGAGCACAGAGTGGGTTGGTCTCTTACTCACCCATACATTGAGATGTTTTTATTTAATTACTATCATCTATAAAAAACAAGTGGGTACCAAGTGTATGTGTAGACCTCAGGTAGGATGAGTCCCGTTTACCCTGTTCCACTTCAGCAGTTCTGCTAATTGACTCATATTAAGAAAAATAAGCCCTAATTATCCAAATGAGGGAACTGAAAATAGGCATCTAATGATACACGAATATGTCTTACTAGTTTTGGTTTCAAGGCACATGTATATATATAAATGATCATTTTGGATAGACTCATTTTCACTAAAGCTGACTGTTGTTTCAAGATAAAAATAAAAAGCTGAATGGCACATACAGCACCTGTGTTATCTGGCTCACCCCAGAAAGTGGCAAGCAGCTTGGAATACACCTCAAGGTATTGCAAACAACATATCCTCACATCAATTCTACAAAAGACTTGATGCTAAGATTATGTCAGGACCAAAGTAAAGAGGAAGATGCCCTTAATATGATCAGAGGTCTTAAAATTGAAGTTTTAAAAATGAACTTAACCCAAGGAGAGTTGAGCCATGCTCATGCTATAGGCTGTGTAGTGTGCTAAGTCTCTCGATCACTACCTGTATGAACAAAGTTGATGAGTTCCATGTAATTTTGAAGGCCACATCGTAGAAGTCTGGTTAATGCAGTGAGTGGGAGTGCACACCAGCCTGACAAAGTGAAGGCTATGGACATTTTGGAGAAAAGGGGAATCTCTAGAGCTGCAGGGCTTTCTTGGAGGCAGTACAATTTGAGTGTGTTACCAGACAAAGACCTAAAAGCAGCTGTTTCATTGAGCTTGAGTGAATCAATATGAAAAACTGAGAAGACTGACTCAGGCTGTGGCATGATAGAGTGGGAGCAGGAGAATTTAATGCAAGACTGGCAGGTGGGTGCCTCCTTGGAGTGGCCTCCCAGATGACATGCCTCACATCAAAAAACCTTTTGTGTATCTTCTATGTGTGTCAATGGGAAAATTAATCTGCTTTAACATTCAGCACTTCCCTAAATCCTCTCTTGAAATGAGTCAAGGGATACAGGGAATAAAGGAGGCCAGAGAGAGAATAAATGGAGAAGCCAGAGAAGAAATTATTCAGTACAATTATATGCTGTCATTATTCTATTAAAATAAACATACAAAACCAAAGCATCTCAGAGATAATTTACATTTAATTCTTTATGGGTAAGCTTTGCTTGTTTCTTATAGAAGTATTATGTGCTGCATTATTATTACTACTAGTTTATTATTATTATTTTATTTTTTTATTATTATTATTTTATTTATTTTGTCTGACTTGGGAGAGTATGCTTAGAGGTAAGCTATTTTGGTATTTGGCTATGTTTAGCCCTTTCTGCTATATCCTTCTACTCTGCTGATATTAGCATTAAGTATGTAAGCTGCAAAAGGATTTTAATAGTATGCAAGTAAAGTTTTCTTTGCTCACAATAGACATTTATACAATCACAGATAATCAGCCCTCAGACATTCATAACAGCAAGTCAGCCCTTATAAGTAGGAAATTCAGAACAAAAAGCCCCTTCATCCTAAATTTCTGAGTCCTAGTAAAACACAAAAGAGAAAAACGCCACAACCACAGTCCTCCACCCCACACACCTTATCATAGATATCATCAAGCTTTTTTTACTTTCTATATACTTCTTTTTCTCCAAATCTCATAGGACCTGTGGATCATTATTCAATGAACATCTTAAGTAAACAGGACATTTAGGTTTATTGGTGTTGGTTTGGATTGTTGCAGTTGTTTACCTGATTGGATCACCTGCCACTTTGATAATTTAAAAGATAAAAGGTTTTTATGGCAAAATATGCTGGAATGCTTTGCAAATGCAAAGAAAGGAGAGAGACATATTTATTGTGTTTGTTTTCTCCCTGATGTATCAGTTTTAAAACATCTTTGAGATGTTGAGAGATCCCTCTCCCCTTCCTGCTCCCCTCCCCCCCCTTCCTAATCATCTTAACTTTGAAGGTTGTAGGTTAATCACT
This sequence comes from Apus apus, assembly GCF_020740795.1. Classification (NCBI taxonomy): domain Eukaryota; kingdom Metazoa; phylum Chordata; class Aves; order Apodiformes; family Apodidae; genus Apus; species Apus apus. The sequence continues at coordinate 42,522,803 of NC_067312.1, read as the reverse complement.
TTCATTGCATAAGGAATTAATTTTTCCTTATAATGAAGAATCCTCTGAGGTTAATTTGAAAGGGCACTTGAGTTAGGGCCTGCCACAGAGTACTGCAAGTTACAACAAACATGATCTTGAATCATTAATCAGTTGGTTTGCTGTTAGTCTAGGATAAGGCAATTTTATTACTGATACCTACAGGCAGGACTAGTGCTTTCTGCTTTCTTGGCAATTTTATAAGTTTGGACTGATCTTCTGGTTTAAGTGCATATATGTTGTTAATTTGGTGGCGTTTGCAATAATCACAGTAACTTGAAAAAATTACCTCAGCAGTACGAAGAAATAAAGGGATTGTTTTGAGCATAAATCCATACATACATTAGGTAAAACAGCAGAGTAAGATACTGAAGACTGCTCTATACTATATAGGGATTTCTTTATGCCATGATATCATAGAATCATAGAATATGCTGAGTTGGAAGGGACCCATCAGGATCATCGAGTCCAACACCTGTCCCTGTGTAGGGCACCCCAAGAATCACACCATGTGCCTGAGAGCATCATCCAAATGCTCCTTGAACTCCAGCAGGCTTGGTGCTGTGACCACTTCCCTGGGGAGCTTGTTCCAGTGCTCCACCACCCTCTTGGGTGAAAAACCTTTTCCTGATATCCAACCTACACCTCCCCTGATTGAGTTTCCTGCCATTTCTCTGAGTCCTGTCATTGGTCACAGGAGTAAAGAGATCAGTACCTCCTGCTCTATTTCTTCCCCTCATGAGGAAGCCATAGACTGCAATGAGGTCACCCCTCAGCCTCCTCTTCTCCAAGCTGAATAGTCCAAGTGACCTCAGCTGCTCCTCATAAGTCATCCCTTCCAGACCCTTCACCATCCTTGTGGCTCTCCTTTGGACACTCTCCAGTAGCTTGACATCCTTTTTATATTGTGGTGCCCAAAACTGCACACAGTACTCAAGGTGAGGCTGCACCAGTGCAAAGAAGGGCAGGACAATCACCTCCCTTGACCAGCTGGCAACACTGTGCTTGATGCACCCCAGGACACGGTTGGCCCTCCTGGCTGCCAGGGCACACTGCTGACTCACATTCAGTTTGCCATCTCCCAGGACCCCCAGATCCCTCTCTGCCATGCTGCTCTCCAGCTACTTGTTCCCTAGTCTGTACTTACCACCAGGGTTGTCCTGTGCCAGGTGCATAATCTGGCACTTCCCCTTGTTAACCTTCATGTGGTTGGTTACTGCCCATCTCTCTAACCTGTTGAGGTCTCTCTGCATGACTGTGGGCCCTCAAGGGAGTCACCAGCTCCTCCCAGGTTTATATCATCAGCAAACTTGCTTAGAATTCCTGCGAGTCCTGCATCCAAGTCATTGATGAAGATGTTGAAGAGGACTGGGCCTAGGATGGAGCCCTGTGGTACCCCTCTAGTGACTGATCGCCAGCCTGATGTTACCCCATGCACTGTCACTCATTGTGCTCGACCTGTGAGACAGTTGCTCACCCACCATGTGGTGAGTTTGTCCAGCCAAATGCTGGACATTTTGTCCAGGAGGATACTCTGAGATACGGTATCAAAAGCCTTGCTGAAGTCCAGAAATATTACATCCACTGGCTTCCCTTGATCAACTAGGTGAGTTACCTTGTCATAAAAATAAATTAATTTTGACAAGCAGGACTTTCCCTTCATGAAGCTGTGATGGCTGTGACTGGTGACTGTGTTGTCCTCCAGGTGTTTTTCAACACCTCCTAGAATAATCTTTTCCATAATTTTACCAGGCTCTGAAGTTAGACTGCCTGGCCTGTAGTTTCTAGGGTTCTCCTTCTTGCCCTTCTTGAATATTGGAACAACATTAGTAAGTCAACTGGGATCTCCCCAGATTCCCAGGACCTCCCAAAAATCATAGAGAAGGGCCTAGTGATGACATCAGCCAGCTCTTTGAGGATTCTTGGACAGATCCCAACAGACCCCATGGACTTGTAGGGATCAAACTGTAGCACACTGCCTTTTGCCAGTTTCAGCTCCAGTTGAGCTTTAGCCTCTCAGATTTTCTCCCTACAGTGGTTAGCAGCATCTTTGTATTCTTCCCATATCACCTGTCCTAGCTTCCACTGGGCATACATCTTCCTTTTTTGCCTAATCTGCAAGAGCACATCCCTGTTCAACCGAGCCAGTCTTCTGCCTCATCTGCTTGACTTCCTACACTATGGGATTGCCTGGTCCTGTGCCTTTAGGAGGCGATGTTTAAAGAGTGAGCAGCACTTATGAACTCCAGCACCTCCAAAAATGTTTTCCCAGAGGACTTGACTCAGAAGCTCCCTGGGCAGCTTGAAGACTGCTCTCCTCATGTCCAGTGCTGAAGTTTTGCTGGCAGTTTTACTCTTGTCAACAGAGATTTTAAGCTCAATTGCCTCGTGGTCACTGTGGCCAAGATGACCTCCAATCTCTACTTCACTCAAGAGATCTTCTCTGCTGACAAGCAGCAGATCACGAAAGGCATTCTTCCGAGTTGCCTCCCTTTATGACCTGTTCCATAAAGCTGTCATCCAGGTGGCTTCGAAATCCTCTGGCCTGGGTTTTGCTAGCTGTATGTTGCTTCCAGTTCACTTCTGGCAAGTTGAAGTCTCCCATAAGGACAAGGTCAGTTGACTTGGAAGCATTCCTTAGTTCCTCAAAGAACAGGTCATTGGCATCCTCATCCTAGCTAGGAGGTCTATAGTATATTCCCACAATGACATCTGCATTATTTGTCCCTTGATTTTTACCCAAAGACTCCCAGCTGTGCCATTACCAACTATGATCTACATACACTCCAGCCCTCCCATTACATACAAAGCCACTCCCCCACCTCTTCTGCCCTCCTGTCCCTCCTGAAGAGTCTGCACCCATCCAACAGAGCACTCCAATCACAGGACTCATCCCACCAGGTTTCACTTATGCCGATGATGTCATATCTCTGGGACTGGGCCAAGGTGTCAAGCTCATCTTGTTTATTTGTCATGCTGTGCACATTAGTACATCGTGGGCAACACCTTGAAAAGCAGATTGAGGGATCCCATTAGTGCTTTTTTCTTCATGTTTTGTCACACCATCCCATTGCTCACCATTGGCAACCCTGGTTTTGTCCCCTACCCCCTTCCAAGCTAGTTTAAAGCTCTATCAACAAGTTATGCTAGCTCCTGTGCTAGAACTCTTTTTTCCCTTCTGAGAAAGGTGCATGTTGTCCCATTTTAGCATTCCAGGTGCTAAGTAGATCATCCCATAATCAAATAATCAAAATTTTTTCTGCTTACAACCACTCTTGGATTTGTCTAGTCTTATTAATATCATCCCTTGTTAATGGGAGGATAGAGGAGATCACAACCTGAAGTCCTAACCCTTCAACCAGGTGTCCCAAGGCCCTAAAATGTCTTTTAGTTGCCCTCTTACTTTGCTTTTTTATTTCATCATTGCCTGCTTGAACAACAAGTAATGGGTGTCAATGTGAGGGTCCTTACTACAGTAGGGAGTTTACCAGTAATGTCCCCTACCAAGCCACCCGGGAGACAACAGACTTCCTTGTGAGTTGAGTCCAGTTTGCATATCGGGCCCTTCGTTCCCTTCAGAAGGGAGTCTCCATTTATGACTACTCTTCTCTTCCTCTTAGCAGAGGAGGTCGCAATGCAAGCTGCAGTTGGTTTAGTTTTGGGAGGTACTTTTATCTCAGAAGGACCTTCTCCTTCTTTATCAGTATTCCATCTTTCTAGTTCCAGGACCTTGTACCTGGTATAAGAGGTGCCAGACATGCCTGTTGGATTTTCAGAGGCAGGAGGAACCCATATCTTGGTACGTTTAGTGGCTCAGCTACAGTCCTTGTCATCAGCAGACTCTTGACTAGTTACCCTTCTCGGTTCTGGGTCCACCTGCTTCTCCATTGGAGGGGAGGTTCAAAACTACTGAGGATCTTGAGACTGAAACATCTTTGAAAATAATCTGTTGATCTCTTACTTGTTTGCTCAAATGCTGTGTAGCCTGTTCACTTCCTTCTCTAGCTTCTTCACCTGGTGGCAGAGAATGGAAATTGGATTAGAACTGATTTGGACTGCCCACTCTAAAACAACATGCCAGTAGCAGAGTGAAAACAGCATGGTCATCTTCAGTCTACCATTGCCCCAGCATTCCAACTGCTAGCCACAGATAATATCTGGGTCTTCATGCTATCCACATCTTCATGACAGCATTTGACATGACACTACATTTCCAAATTGAGTTTTCTAATTAAAATCATATTGCTTTTATTATAGAAAATTGCTTCACAATCCAGAAGAAGTGAAGTTTTAGGGACAGATTTAAAAAAACGGAAGTTGAAGAACCACATGAGCAATGCAGTCTTTCTGCCACATGCATGTGAGCATATGGTCACCCTATTGGTGCTTGCAGCTTCAGTAACACAGACAGGCACTTTCAATCAGATTCCATTTTACATATGCTGACTTGGAGCCCCTGCTATGAAATTCTGAATGCTCAAGTGCTGTTGATTGTACTCTATATATATGTGGTTATACAACTAATATTAATAATGAATTGCTTGAGTTTTCTCTTGGGTTGATTCTCTAGAGCGTTTCGTGTGAACTGCCTATCTAAGTGCAGTGAATCTCAGTAAAGTTAACAAATCCAGATGGTAGCTTTTTACACTAATTTTGCTTAGCTAGAAGTAACTGCTCAAGACACAGAGCCACAGAGTGAACACTAGTGGAACATGTACATTAAGCCTTCTTTCTCAGGAAGTTTTACAGCATTAATTAATTCTCATAATCCTGCTGTGTGTAGCTAAAAATTTTATTATCCCCATTTTATACATGGATAAAATTAGTCACATAAAGGTTAAGCGATTTGCGCAAGGTCATGTAGTAACTCTGTAGCAGGGCTGAGAACAGAATTAGAAGTCATAACCTCTGTTACCCTGGGCTAATGATAAGTCCACATGCTGCATGTTATCCTTTCATAAATGACACATACTCAGACAAGGGTTGACTATAAATTAAGTATTTAAGAGATTCTTTATATATATCTTCATACTATATATATCATAAAGGAGTTCAGGTAAAACATTGGATTCAGCTCTAGTGTTGAGAAGTAGCCTTGCCCTCCTTAGGTCCTATACTTTACAGTCAGAGACATGCAGAGCTTGCCAGTCTGAATCTGGGGAAGAACAACCCCATGTACCGGTACAGGTTGGAGGCTGACCTCCTGGAGAGCAGTGTAGGAGAAAGGGACCTAGGGGTCCTGGTGGACAGGAGGATGACCATGAGCCAATTACATCCTGGGGTGTATTAGAAAGGGTGTGGTTAGTAGGTCAAGGGAGGTTCTCCTCCCCCTCTCTTCTGCATTGGTGAGGCCGCATCTGGAGTATTGTGTCCAGTTCTGGGCCCCTCAGTTCAAGAAGAACAGGGAACTGCTTGAAGGAGTCCAGCGCAGAGCCACAAAGATGATGAAGGGAGTGGAATATCTCCCTTATGAGGAAAGGCTGAGGGAGCTGGGTCTCTTTAGCTTGGAGGAGACTGAGGGGCGACCTCATCAATGTTTACAAATATGTTAAGGGCGAGTGTCTGGAGGATGGAGCCAGGCGTTTTTCATTGATGTCTAGTGATAGGACAAGGGGTAGTGGGTGCAAACTGGAGCATAGGAGGTTCCACATAAGCATCAGAAAAATCTTCTTTACTGTGAGAGTGACAGAGCACTGGAACAGGCTGCCCAGAGAGGTTGCAGGGTCTCCTTCACTGGACACATTCAAAACCCGCCTGGACACGTTCCTATGTGATGTGCTCTGGGTGATCCTGCTCTGGCAGGGAGGTTGGACTAGATGATCTTTCGAGGTCCCTTCCAACCCCTAAGATCCTATGATTCTGTGATTCTGTTATGGGTAAAGTGAATTCTATACCAAACCCTCAGTTTATCCCAGTGTCTGTTGAAAAAGTCCATGTACAAGAGCCTAGGAAAGAACAAATCAACTGGATTAGAAGAGTGAAAACAATTTCCCTGGGAGTGTCTGAAATCAAGTTTTTCCTTACATCCTTGAGTGACCATGAATGTCCCCTGTACACTGAAGAACAGCAGTTATTCCAGAGTCCACAGTGAGAATCTTTTCCAAATCTCTGAAAGCCTGTAAGTAGTCAAGGAAATTTTCCATTGCTGCATCACATTATTTCCTGCAGTTGCCAGCACTGCTGGAGCAAACCCAACTCTCTGTGGCTGTCTCACCTATATAATTCAGCAGCATTTGTATAGCTTTGGGATTTGGCTTACACTTCTTGTTGCTCCTGCTTGTCACAGAATGAAAAATGGATCTGTGTTAAATGACACGGCCCTGACTGGGCTTGTGGTTGCGGGGTGGGGAAACCATGACATTCAAGGCATTCTTTTATGGAGGAAAGAAATTATGTTTGTCAGGTTCAGATAAAGTTTATTGTTTCAACCTTGAGAGAGCAGACAAGATACAGATCCCTAATAACTTGGCAATTTAAAGTACAACAAGATGTGAAGGCAGTAAAAATAATAAGAAAAATTTCCTTGTCTTAAACTTATTTAAATTGTATTCAAATGTATTTTAAATTAACTATACACAGAGCTGGCTGAATTACTAATTGCAAATAAAGTGCCAGATAGGACTATTGAGTGAGTTATTAGTCAGAAATCAGTGACATGTTTTTCTAGTTAGCGCTGTGGTAGTATCCAAAAAAGTCACAATATAAGAACTGAGTTAGCATTTTTCTCTTTTTCTTACGTATGTTGTACTAGGCACAATGAAAACATTCAAGAGTAGCCTGTGCCCAAAAGACCTTACAGTGAAAAACACTGTTACTGACAAAATAAATGGACAAAGAGATATGTAATTAATTCAATTTCCCTCACTTCAAATTTTCTATAATTTTTATTACAGTAACAGGGAATCAATCACAGAATCACGGAATTGTCATGGTTGGAAAGGACCTCTGAGATCACAGAGTTTAACGGTCAACATAAAACAAACAAACAAACCCCCAAAACACCCCACCAAAAACCACACACAAAACCCCCACAACCTCGGCCACTAGAGCATACCCTGACGTGCCACGTCTACATGTTTCTTGAATACCTCCAAGGATGGTGACTCAACCACCTCCCTGGGCAGCCTGTTCCAGTGCCTGACCACTCTTTCATTATAGAATTTTTTCCCAATACCCAATCTAAACATCCCCTGCCACAACATCAGGCCATTTCCTCTGGTCCTATTGTTATTCACTTGGAAGTAGAGGCCAATGCCCACCTTCCTACAACCTCTTTTCAGGTAGTTGTAGAGGGTGGTGAGGTCTCCCCTTAGACTCCTTTTCTTCAGATTAAACATCCCTAGTTCCCTCAGACTCTCCTTGTATGACTTGTTCTCTACACCATTCACCAGCTTGGTAGCTCTCCTCTGGACATGCTCCAGAACTTCCATGTCCTTCTTATAGTGAGGGGCCCAGAACTGAACACAGTACTTGAGGTGCAGCCTCACCAGTGACACGTACAGGTGCACGATCACCTCCCTACTCCTGCTGGACACACTATTCCTGACGCAGGCCAGGATGCTCTTGGCCTTCTTGGCCACCGGGGCACACTGCTGGCTCATGTTCAGCCACCTGTCAATCAGCACCCACAGATCCCTCTCTGCTGGGCAGCTCTCCAGCCACTCTTCCCCAGGACTGTAGTGTTGCCTGGGATTGTTGTGACCAAAATGCAGGACCCAGCACTTGGCCTTGTTGAATCTCGTACAATTGGCCTTGATCCAGCCTGTCTAGATCCCTCTGCAGCCATTATATCCTCAAGCAGATCAACACTCCCACACAATTTGGTGTCATCTGCAAACTTATGGAGGGTGCACTCAATTCCCTCATCCAGATAATTGATAAAGATGTTAAAAAACTGAGCCCTGAGGGACACCACTGGTGACAAACTGCCAACTAGACTTGACCCCGTTTACCACAACTCTCTGGGCCTGGCCACCCACCCAGTTTTTTACCCAGTGAAGAGTACACTTGTCTATGCCATGATTTGCCAGCTTCTCCAGGAGAATGCTGTGGGAGATGGTGTCAAAGGCCTTACCAAAGTCTAGATAGACAATGTCCACAGTGTCCCCTCATTCAATAGGCAGGTCATATGGGAGTTGAAAATGGCTGAAGGAGGTAAAGAAACAGGAGAAAATTAATTAGGAAGGAAAAAAGACACCAGAATGGTGGTGTGGAAGGAAAACTGAAAGGCAAAAGCAAAAGAGGAGAGAAAGGATGGAGTTTAGCTTGGAAGGCAGGGAGCCAGCTGGAGCTGCGGAAGTATTTCAGGGTATGTATGGGGAAGGTGCTACTGCCTAAAATTTTAAAAGGGTGGGGACTCTCAAGAAGGTTTAATCTTTCTTTCTTCTGAGCTACTTTATCCTAGTCACCAACACCACAAAATTTGTAACATCAATTAGCAGTCCAGGAGACAATGGTAAAACTCCAGATTAATTCTGGTGTTGATGTTCTTGTTCTCTTGGTCACAAACTACTTTGGCCCTCCCAGCATATATACTTGCCCCCACGTTGCCTGCTTCCATTATTTTAAATGATTGCAGAGATACCCTGTTGTTGAGAAGATTTTACTTTGTTAAGCGCATTTGGTAAAAAATGGCTAGGGAGGGCTGAGGATGTTGGGGTGAAGAGGGGAATGCATTTAATATAATGATGTGATGCCTTTAAGATCAGAGATAAAGCACTACCACTACCTTCTCATACCTTTGCACTACTAGCCATTACTGAATGACATGGTGCAGAAAGACTGTTAGAGAAGGCTAATGCCTGTACAGCTGGTATAATGAAGAAACGGGAGGTTTAGGTACAGGAAACCACAGCTCCAACAGAAGGAGCTGAAAAGATATAGATAAGATTAGTGACATATGTAAAGGCACAGATAATGTGTGAGTCTGCCCAGCTGAATAGGCTGAAGCCAGCAGTAATAGGAAGCCCATGTTCTCCCTAATCCTCCCAGATAAGCTGTTCCATCCAGAATTATCAGACAACAATCTTCAGGGTATCAGGCTGAAAATGAAGTTTCAGACTGCTTTGATTCCTCATCCATTAATGAGAAAGTGCCTGAAGGATCTTTATTTATTCTCGCTCCCTCTGAAACACTCTTCAAAAAGTGCCAATATACTAGCTACAGATGCATAAAGCCTTGCTTACTTTGATTGACAGAACATGATATAAAGCAACTCTCACTTGACATTTCAGCTTCATAACGCTCCAAGCAAGTGTATATGTGTGTGTAGTTTTAAAACTTCACAAGGAAATAAGAGGGGATATATGCAAACTTCAAGACAATGTTTTCTAACTAGAGTATAACTCTTCCCCTGTTTCAAGATCTTATATAACAAGTTGTGCACATGATGAATAATTTCGGTATGTCGTTTCTGCCCTGTGTTTATTAAATGCCTGCAATTTTTGTACTGTTGGCATTTGTAGAGTTGCAAAACAATTGATATGTATGTCCACTAGAAATGCATTTCATTTGAAGATGAAAAGTACTTTAGAACAAACTTTCAAAATATGAATTAGTGTGACAAAGAATACATGTTCGTATCTTCTTTCAAATAAATTGAAATAAACAAAAAGGTGCAGAAATAATTTTAGTTGGGTTTTGTGTTTTTTTTTTCTGAACTGCTTTATGCAGGGATAGAGGGAGGATAACACTGGCAGCTTGCTGTACTGTGCCAGTTTTCCTGATACAGCTACTTCAGTCTAACTCCCCTGAGTAAGTCAGGTTGAGCATTGGTTAAGAGGAGTATTTTCACTACATCCTCATTAGCTTTTATGATTTTTTTTTTTTTTCTTCTGATTTGCCTTGGGCTTTCGATGACACTGTATTCTATACACAGGAACACTCAGAACACTGACAATGCTTGGGAATTGAAATATTGGTAACTGGAGAGAAAGGAAACTGCTTCAAAGAATCTATAACCCTCACCATAGAGGGTTCCTAATAAGGAAATATTTCACCTCTAAAGGAAAGGAAGAGAAAAAACTCTGTGTGTGAGTTTTGTTGGGGAAAGACCAGAACCAAGATCAAAGCGAACTGGCAGATTTCTTACTTTTTATTTACAGTGGAAAACCAAGATAATTAACTAAAATTCGATTTGTGGAAGTGGCCGTTCCCCACAGGAAGAAACATTAAAAAAGGGAAATAGCTCCCGAATATTAATATGAACCTTTCAAAGAAAGTGGAAGGAATGTAGATGAAACATTCCTATCTTTCTTTCCTCTTGTTCCATTTCCCCTACTATAAGCTGTAAATGACCCGCCTCCAAGTCTGAAAAAGTGCTGCTTGCAGCTGTTAATCATATGTCCAAAAAAGCTACTAATTTTTGCAAAGCTACTAATATTTCAGAATACTAGTTATGTGATAAAACAATAAAACATTAGTCTTTTGAGAAATGCTCAAGGTTTTCATATTTTGAAAGATTTTAAAAGGCACTAGTATTTCCAGTACTACAAGCAGATTTTCTACTTCCTCTCGTTCCTTCCTGACCCTGTTTAATGAAACAAAGATAAACTGATTGAACTCTCATGTGCTGTGTAATATTCCAGGGAAAAAAAAAGTAAAACTGAAGGAGTTTTCTTTTTAAAACTATTTAAAACTAGCTATGTTTTCAGGAAGCAGATATGAATTTTGGGAATAATAAGCACATCCCTGGTTGGTTCTCTCCAGTATTCTGCATTTTCCATATTTCTTTGTACTGCTGGTGTGACTGTAAAGAATTTCTGAGTTACGAAAATACATAATAAAATCAACATCCCCATCACTAAATGCAGGGACAGGGCTACTAGCAAGCTCCAAAATAATCCTGAGGGAGAATCTGGATATTGGGGAGTGAAGCTCAGCCAAAGAAGAGTTGGAAAGTGAAAGCAGGAAAGGTAAAAAGACATGTATGTTGAGAAATGGATATTTTATCTTTAGATGCAGTTGTAATGTGCCTTTCTTGCCTTTTTTTCTTTCCTGTCCTTGACTACTGGACCACGCACAACTTTTCTGAATTCCTAAAACTGGTAAACTAAAAAGAGGAGAACTGTGCCCAGGTTTTAATCACAACAATCCTGTAGAAAAACAGAAAGGTAGTTTTGTTCCTGTGTTCTTAACTATAAGAGAGTAGGAAAACTCTACTGCTACTGGATTTATGTTTGCCGAAAAACAGTAAGAAGCAAAATAAAATAATATTTACAGTGTTAAGTGTCACTGCTGAATGCTGCAGAACAGCAACTGGTGAGCAATGTCTTCGTTCAAGTTTGGAGACACAAGACAAAGTGGGTCCTCAAATGCAAGTCCCACCACTGTCAGTGGGGACTTACTAAAATGACATTGGAACTGGATCCTTTCTATGCATCTTTAGTCATGTTATGAACCCACTTAGTGGTCATGAATGGATGTTAACCCTTTTAATTTGCTTATAAGATAACTAAAGACAAGTCTGTAGACATTGCTTAACAGTCTTCCCTAGCTGCAAATGATACTATGCACATTGCAGCTATTTGTTTGTCTATAGATATGGAAAATGCCTTCAAGTACTGTATTTATTTTTAAGTGAATAGTATTCCTCAGCCATTCTTTAGAATGAGCTTCGTCTGCCTGAGAGCAAAGCTAAACACTTTCAGAAGATGGATCTTTGGGTGCCAGAGAGTCCCTGCTTTGCCCATGCATCAATGTGTTCAAGCATGTGAGAGAGGAAATAAGACAAAAAAAGACTGAGGGGAAAATGTGATGAAAAGGATAAATCCTGTTGACTTTAAACAGCAGTATCAGAGACATTATTTTGAGTACAAATAGCATGTGAGAAAGGACTAAGGTAACTGCTGGGTTTCTCAAAGCCTTAGGGCAAGGCTGTCTCCTTCACCTACGTGAGTAGGTTAGACAATGAGGTGAAAGCTGGTAAACCTCCATCTCTTTGTACTGCCAAAAACTAGTTAACGCAACTGATGTCTCTGGTGCTTCGGCAGAGTGCAAAATATTGGAAGTGCTTTCATAACCTGTACTCCAAAGAGAAAGAAGAAGGAAAAAGAGAAAAAAACCCCAACAAAATAAAACCAGAAAACTAAAAAAAACAAAAACAAACCAGACCAAAAAAACAAACCCACAAACAGAGGATCTCCAGCAAAGAGCTAAAGGGTTAAAATAATTTCAAATGCCACATGAAGTGCTCCCACAGTTCTAAAATGTTAATCAGTTTTGAAAGTGTAAGTCATCCCCTGCTGATAAAGCAAATGAACACAGTAACAGAGCAAAAATTGGAGTTTCTGAATGAAGAATCTGTGTGGCTTTTCATCAACACTTGGTAGACAATCCAAATACTCAGGTCTGTCATCCAGCAGACTGGTGTACAACTCTGCATGCTGTATTACAGACACACTTAGAGCCAGGAAGACTACCTGTGTTTCTTCAGCAGCCATTTTTATTATGCCTGTACTGGGGATGACAAAGGAGAGCACTGAGACACTAAGAGGTCTCTCTGAAAGTGTCTGAACTCACTGATTGCTTTCATTGCCCATTATCATGATACTAACAAAGATGTTCCCAAGGGAACTATCACGTACTCTACCTCCTTTGCTCTGGCTGATTTAACTGAAGTGGAATAAGACTGAAAGAAAACGGGAAGTTGTAACTGCTCTGTGGGTATTTGCAGAGGGAGATGCCAGCTACCCATCCTGCCACAAATGCTCCAGTGGGGAAGGAAGAGAAGGTTCTTTAGGTTACATGTTCTCTAAATTATTCCTGCTTTACCTTGCAATACAGGTGCAAAACAAGTCTTTGCACTATTTTGTGAGGGATGGGTTTTATTCAGGGATCTTTTTCAGTCTGACTTTGTCTTGGTATTGTTTTCCCTGGGGCTTAATTGATAGGGTACAGTACAAGGACTGAGGATGCTTAATGCTGCAGGCACCAAGCTGATTACAACCCCATTCAGTGGGAAAGTCCTCCCTGCAAGAAATGCAATGGCATAGTGTGATCAGAAGATCAGTATTGTCTCAACATTGTCATCAGTGACTAGGCCCCAAGAACTGGACTAACATCTCGACATGAGTTGGCAGTGGTTTGCTGCAGATGCAGAAACCATGGAGAATGGACTGAGGTACGGACAGTGCCACTACCTGGTACGGGTCTATTCTACTGGAGCAGCAAAGCAAAGAACTGCTGTCAAGGAAGATGGATCGTGCTTGCTGTGCCAACACTGATGAAGCCTCAGTTGAATTTTCCTCATTCTAATATTATTATAATACAAAAACACACCTCCTGGTAAGAAGCTGCCTGCCTCCAAAGCTGGCCACGCCTCAGACACTCCTTTCTGGGCATGTGTGGAAGCCTTACTCCAGACAGGTGGAGATTGGCACATTTCCATGGGACAGAGGTCGAGTGGAGGTGGGTCCAAGGAAGAGCAAGGTGTGCTACCCAGGATAAAAGATGGTTCCTTACTAACTGAACTTTGAAGATCTCCCCCACCAAGAGATCACGATGATCGAAGAAGCAGCGGAACGCCATCTGGATTCGGGACCACAGGGACGCGTTTGGACCTGTGGTGGTAGCTATTATCCTCTTCCCTCCCCCCCTCTCCCCCTTTTTACCTGATATTTCCTGTATTTCTTCCTTTCTATCACAAGCCACTTTACGGACAAGACCAAAAAAGTCATTATGTGTTGATAACTTAACTCCCTGGGCTTGTTGCCATTTCATTTTTGCACTTTGGGATCACAGCTGAAACGAACCATCACGTGTCCACCGAGGAGTGGACCATGACACATAGTTTGCTGTCTTGATCAGCTAATATAACAAAATAGGTGTGAGGGATAAGAATCAGCAAAGTTTCAGCATATTTTTCTTCTTTTACTGCAATCAAGATGTCTTAAACTCCTTACACAAAGACTAATACACAAAAAACAACCTGCTTCTCGTTTTAAAGTGGTATTTGCCTTCTCCTTATTTATTTTAAATATGTTGCATTTTATAAATTCAGCACTTGTAAGCTTAGAGTGGGATGCTTCTCAAGGCCTCAAGCAAACATCTCTGATTTTAACATCCTATCATGCATGGATGAAAAGCTAAGCTAATAACGGATTGTCACCCTCACAACACAGGCATCTCTGACAAGATTAAAAGTGATTGTCTTTAAGGGATGCTTACTAACATTAGCCTGAAGTGGACAAACGGGCAAGTGAGGAAGCAAAGTATGATCCTGCATTAGAACAAGGCAATTTTGGCAGCAGGTGTAAACGATACACAACATTCAAAAGAAGGGAGAAGACACAGGCTGAGAACACATCAAATTAATGCCACATAAGATCCACTGAGGAAATTACTATGAAGGAAATGCTTAAATGATTGAAAAATGAGCACTTAGTTTTGTGCTGACTGTGAATATTGCACAATGTTTCTCTTTTATTCATAAACTGGATGTGTTGTACATCACCACAGTGTATGTGAGAGCATATACAACAAATACGTAGCAGAGAATAAGTGGTGTCTCTTTCTCTTCTTCCAAGAACACGTTAATATGAGCTCAGATACAGAAGTTTACCTCTTTATCATGATACAATGTAACTACCATTTTTCATCTTGATAAACATAATCCTTTTAGGAGCTATCAATTGAAACTGAAATGCTGCAGGAAATGGTATAACTGGTCATGTAAACAGTGCCTTAATGCAACTTACAAACAGTTGCTTTGGGTGCACCGCCTTTTATCTCAGAGAACATATATATGTATTTGTGGTCACTAAAGACATTGCAGCACTTACCAAGGAGATGTTTGTGAACGCCAGTGTCACAGCTAAATTGCAGCTTGGGTATTGAGGTTTACCTAAACTTCCCCAGGCGGTTTGCCTGATGCTGTTCTCTGCTTTATTTTCATTCCTGAATGGCCATGTAGTATAGCTCTGTTCAGCCTAATAATTATCAATGTTTAACCTGTGCTATATGTGGCTGCATTTCAGTAGAAAAATTAAAGATTAACAATATCCCACCATGATTATGTGGTTGGTTGTGATGTTTTGTTTGTTTTGTGTTTGTTGTTGTTGTTGTTTGTTCATTTGGGGTTTTTTTTGGTTGTAGGTTTGTTTGTTTGTTTATTTGTTTGTTTTTCCCCTGAAGTGCTAGACACTTTTAAAAGGCCACTGAGATAACTGGCCTGTAAAAACTCAACTTTATTCTACTGATTATCATAACTGGCAACATGAAAATACTGTTTACATAGAAAGCAAGGCTAAAAATTCTGACTAGCAGAAAAGACACCAAAAACTTCTCTTGATAATTAGTGATGACTGCAGCTGAGATTTAACTGTAAGACTGTCCCACCAATTGATATGGGAATTACCAGTCACTATGAGAGATGTGATGTACCTCTTAAGGGCAGTATATATAATAAGATTAATTGCTTATTTCAATTGAAAAGACAAGAGTGGTCTAGCAAAAAAAAAATTAAAAAAATAAAATTGAAGAGGATAGGAAAAAAAAAAAAGAAGAGGATATTGTATGAAAAGTGCTGAGCTGAGTCTATACCACAGTACATGATGTGACTGTGACTTGTGTCAAGGTGGTTAAGTTAGATTTACATTAATTCTGATCAGGGAGTGTCACTGCAGCAACGTGAACTTCAACTGGCTAAAGGCATTCAACAGAGTTTTTTGCCTATCATTTGCACCTTGCACTGAACTCCAGAGAGCCACTGCATCACTATGTTTTCCCCAAGCAGGTTTATTTAAAGCCAAACTCTGCATTTCTGCAAATGCTGCTGTCACACCTGGAGTGTAACATTTTTTGGCTCTGCCCAAGTAGTAAAACCATCTGCTAAACTAATATAGCTGGCTTACTGAGGATTCCCCATTAAAATACCTTTCCAGAGAATGGCCCAATAAATACCTGACCTTCAGTTATGAGTGATCCCACAAAGTCTCAAGTAGTCAGCAATGACAGAAAAGTTTCAGATGGCTCTAATGTATGCCAAATCCAATCTGGCTCCTGCCAGTCCCAGAATCACAGAAGTGCAAACATAGATTCAAACCACATCTTTCCCACGTTTCCCTGCAGTTCAGGCAAAAAAAAGGGCTTATCTAGCAATTGTATAGCTGCAGGTTAACTGGAAGAAATCTCTCCTTAAACCATTTAGAAACTGGATTTAAAATTAAAAGGAAAATATTTCATAGTTACAAGATAGTAGCTGAGAACAGAAATCTGAAAGTCTAGGAATGGCTAAGACTTGACAGCAACCCTAAATGTATCCTTTTTCCTGTGTTTATTTTTCCTATTACTGAAGGAAGAATAATTTCTCAGGAAACAAAAATACACTTATTTATAACACAGTATGTAATCAGTTCAATCTGTCCCCTACCCATAGCAACAATAAAACTTCTGCTCAGAACACTGAACAGGAATACATTAAAAACATGACATGAGCTCTTCAGATGTTTTCAATTATTAGTTTTCTTGCATTGCACAAAGGTACAAGCTGTCATTGTATAGTGGCTTTTTAAAATGCAGAGTATGAAATAGATGTGTTTCCTCCACATACAGCCTTTTAAACATAAGCATTGTGAAATCTGAACTCTCCCTCTTTTTAATCTCCTTGCCTCTTTTATAAATTCTGACTGCTACTTAACCCAGCAACCATTTAAAAAAAAATAAAATAGTTCCCATAAATGGAAAATTTAACAATGAAAAGCAGCAGAGAAAGGGCAGGATATAGATCTTTGGGATGCTCCATTTCTTTTCCAGGCTATGCTGTTAGCTCCCTGTGTTGCCCCAAGCAGGTCATTCCATTTGGCTACTGCTAGTTCCCTGCTATGCAAATCACTACAACAACACTCATCCACGTTTTAAAAATCTTCTGAGGAAATAAACTTGGATTTTCTTGCTAAAAACTCAGACTGATTCTGGAATTGAAGACTGAAATCCATAAGAGTACATACCTCTACTGGAAGATAATTAATAATAATAAATATTACTGCCACTAAGAATTTAAATGTGGATAATTATGTAAATTTATTTAGATCAGCACTTCCCCTTAAGTGTATAAAAGACATAAGCTACATAAATTTAAAGCTAAGAGTAAAGCCATATTATCTCATCATCTAAACTTGCTACTGTTGTTGAAAGCAACATGTCTTTGAAATTCTTCTAGTGTGGTGACAGATTCTAAAAAGTACCTGTTAATATAGTATGTTTGTGATTTTCATCGTGCACATGATTATCTATTAAGGTCTTGGGACTAGGGAGACAAATATAAAAAGGAAAAAACTATAGCCTTTGAAAGAGTCAAATATCAGATTATCCTACAGAGATAATAATACATACTGTTGTGTCTTTCAACTTGCATGGGTAAAGATGTCTATAGCCACGGTGATGGGCAAGAGTCTATTTCTGACTTCCATACGAATTAGTACCCCAGTATCAAAGAGTGTGAAACACCTCAGCTCATCATATGGCATTTATCACATAAACCTTTCTAAAGATTGCATAGAAATTAATATCACTGTGTTTGAATTTATCTTGGAGTTTTGTCATCATCCATTCATGAGAATATGGTATAGGAGACATACCTTTTTAAAAACACACACTAACCCTGAAAGCAGTTCAGTGTCAAAGTTTAAAAAACTGTATGACAGTAGACTACTTAAAAGAATTAGTTCTTTCCAAAGCTGTCATAACGGCAAATAGCAAAAATCAGAACAGTTCAATGTATTTTGCAAAATATTAGTAAATGTGCTTCAGGAAACTTCAGTAGAAATTGGTGTAAAAACAGAAGTACTATGCTGATATGCTTTCAGCCATATGTTAAGTTTTTTTATTTTTTAGCACATGTCATCAACAGTTTTCTTTTGATATGATCAAAGAATCATACACAGTCACTAAAATAAGGTATAAAGAAATCTGTTCTTCTATTTTTCTTTAGTTTTCAGTCTTTTATTTCGTCTGTTCTTTAAGCAAGGAACCACAAGTGTTCTCATGACTAAGATGTGTATCAATTAAAAATGAACTATTAGAGAAAAGCAAAAAAGTTCAGGACCTCTTTATCAATGACAGGAACCTCATTGCACTCCAGGGAGATACTCTCAGTTATCACAGGAAAACTCAGTGCTCTAGTAATTAGAGCTGCAAAAATGCATATAAAGATAACTGGTTTAAATGGAAGAAATCAATTTTGGCCTAGTGAACTGAGCCTGTAATGTAATTCCTGTAAATATTCTGGGCTTTCATTAGTGGCAAGAGGTACACATTAGTATATAGGCCTGCATCCTTCTGCTACAGAGCTGTGCTACACAATAAGTGCATCAAGATGAACTCTAATTTTTTGTAAAGGACTTATAGTAATGATGTAAAATCTCCTCACGTCCACAAGTGACAGAAGCAGAGTTAGATGGAATAGTCTTACATAGTAATCTACTTGAGTTAAAACTAATGAGAACCTCTTTAGACTTTGCTAAAATGCACAATTTAGGTATTTTTCAGATGTCCTGTGAGCTCCTTCCTTAAAGAGGTTGTATACAAACTTCTCTGAAACCAAGGCACAAGAGGTTAATCCATAAAAAACTGTAGGCACTCTGCAGATCCACAGCTCTGAATCCATTCCCTAGTCCCCAGTACATGGAGCAGATTAGAGGAAGAGAGCATGAGTCCAAGATCCTGAATTCACACCAACCTCTTTTTGTCAGTGCACTTCGGGGCAATTCAGCACTCTTCCAAAGCATTACCAGAGCTGAACTTCTACAGTGTTCCCTTATATTTTTAGTTCTGGCTGTGCAAGGTGGCTGTTTCTGCGCCTACAGTAGAGATGTATTTTGGTCATGATGATGTTCACAACAGCCTGTATGACAAAGCTGTCTAAAAAAAAAAAAAAAAAAAAAGTGGGGAATTCCCAAAATGTCCTAAAAAATACTGTAATTTATAGCTCCAGTTATTTTAGAAACATTCAAGTGAAGGATGTGTGTCAGCTTACCTTGATCTGCCATTACAGACATATTGATTCCTTGGTGCATGTGGGGCAAAGCTATGAGCAGACAGTGCTTATACCATGGCCAGAGCAACCTGAGGATCCAAGGCACCTCCTGCTGTAGCTGTACAAGTGCTCAGCTAACGGCAAGTGTGGACTTAAAGACTGAGGTGGGAGCAAGACAAAAGGTGTGGTGTTTCAAAATCAAAATCCATGAACACATCTTCACAAAGCACCAAACATTTTAGCTGAATCTGGGCCAAAACTGTTTTGTAGCACCAGAGTTTTTAAAAATGAAGCTGAGAGTTTCATGTGACAAGCATGACTTGGAGCTGAGAATACAATAAAAATACACAGTACTGCAAGATTGGTGCTAAAATTCTAAGTACCAACAATGTCATTCTGAAATCCTTCTTTCACCAAAGTCTGTGAGAGTTTTACCAGGGATCTGAGAAGCTAAGTAATTCATGCTATGTTTTTAGAGGCAATACAAGACTTACATAGTCTTGACCATATCCACTGCTTTCAGTCTGTTTACTAGAGCCCTGAAAACTCTTTTTTAAAATAGGCACCACTGTTTAAACACAGGTTGCTAAACTGCTGGAGACTAAGCATATCTACATGCTTTTAACATTTATGTCCAGCCACTGAAACCGGCTTTCTCTTTAAATGAAAAAAGAAAAAACAAACAAACAAACAACCCAAACATTTCAGAATTTTACTAAAAAAATACAGCAAAGACAGACAAGAAACAGGATCAATATATAGCTTCTACTAAGAAGAGGGAAATTGACCCAAAGATCTTGGCTATGTTCCAGTTCCAGTAATTGCATTTTAGCTCTCTAAATTACCTCTGTAATTTCATAGAGGTAGAAAATTCTTCAATTCTTGTCCTACACTGTTGTGTAGATTTCCTACTCATTAATGAACAAAGCCATTTTCCAGTCAGGCAAAGCTTAAGTCATACATAAACAATGTGGATTTTATCAAAATAACTATTAAGAAAATGCCCCAAATCCAGTTAAGTCACATGTAACTTCTCAGGTAGTTTCACTTGAGATAAGAATTTTCCTAAGTTGTACTTCTTCTTTTCAGCTGAAATATCTAAGAATGAATATTACAATACAAAGCACCAGCATCTTTGAATGAGAGATGGTACATTATTCAGATACCACAAAAGTGTAACATATACATAAAATGGGTGCACCTAATAGAGACTGGTCTGTAACTGCAAGATGCAGAGTGTATTTGTATTTGTATCTACATGTATTACTTACATAATGTACTACAAATGGCAACACTGACTTTAAATGTAGCATCAAGCAGGACCCAGATCTTCAAACATGTAAACTGCAGCAGCCTTAATGCAGTTGCCTGAGGAAAGTTTATAACACTATAGGTATTAACCTAGTATTGAGAGAAACAAAATTACTAAAATGCTAATATGATAAATGCTAATAAATGCTAAAATGCTAAAATAGCTAAATATGAGCTACAAAAACACAGTAGCATTTGAAAATTTTAGATAACAGAAATTAGTCCATGTTAACATAACAAAAAATACTTGCAAATATTGAGAGATCTCTTGCCGCAAATTAACTCTGATAGAAATTTAAGTCCACTACCACTTTCAGCTGGACCATAAATTCTTAAATCAGGAAATCTGATCTCAGCAAGTGTAAGAAAGGTACTTAAATCATAAATGAAACACTCTGGTAAAAGTCCAGCAAGGCATTTAGACATTAGTTTAATTTTAATCTACTGACTAGTTCCACTGAATTAATAGCCCAACTCACTGGCTTGAAGTTAGGCAAATGCTTAAAGCATTGTATTGACTCAGTTACAACTGTTAGATCAGAGCTTCATGGGCCTGCTTCTCAGATGTTGCCAGATTTTCAGTTAGTGTGAGACTAGAAGTGTTGATGTCAAGAAAACCCATGCAAGTCTGTAAAAGCCAAGAGGCATGTGAATTGCATGTCTTTGCAAGGGTTCCTGGATTTACATGTACTAACCCTGGAGCTTCTTCCTGAAATATAATAAATAATTTACAGATTCTACAGCCCTGTACAAATAGTAATTACAGCAAGTCTTATCACAGTTCCTTAGTGAAACCGAAAATAAATTGTCCAAACCCAGTCAGTGAGTGGCAAAGCTAATAGCCATATATTTGCTCCCTACTTTGATTTGGTATCTGATTCAAAGATCTAAACACTCTGTTTGACAAATCAGACTTTGGGCTGAGGTTACTGCACTGTAGCTAATCAATCCTAGGTGAAGGAGCAGTAATTATTTTTTTTTTATTATTCTTTCTGGGCCTATAGTTTCCAGAGGGGGGAATAGGTGATGCACTTCTTTTTAATTTATAAACATACTCAATGTAAACTTACAAAAAAAGAATTCCCAAAAGTGAAAGGACAGTGTGTGAGCACAAACTCCTCCCTCCTAGATCCAGAGGCTTTGCATATCTAATTTGAGGGGGAGTAGGAAGGGGCTTTATTTGTTCAAGTATGCCCCTAGTTCTCCATTACCACAACTGCACTCCCACCCTCATCTCTGCCTGCTGTCTTGCCTGCATGAGTACCTATGATGATCTCAGTACACAAGTTCTGAGCTCTAACACTTTATAATATGAAAAAAACCAGTCTAAACATTAGAATCCGAAGCATTTCTTCGTGAACTAATTAGCACCACAGTAACTCTTAAAGCACCTCTTAACTAGATTGTGATCTGTAATTTGAGGGTTATCATTAGCAGCCCCTTTAAGAGTGGTACAACAGATCTGTGAACACTGCCCTCTGATTTAGTGTAATAATATTCCTATAATTGTGTTCCTTGTTCTTTAACTGTGGGGGAGAAGAAATACAAAGATTCAATTGAATGAATCTAGTATTTATGACTCCTTTGCTATCTCATTTTAAGAAATTACAGAGAGTGATTCATAATATCTTTTTGGTGAGGGCCATAGGAAAAGGTTGCTGCAGAAAACAGGTACAGGACATTTTAGCAAAAATATCCCCGAAATTTGGCAGGTAGAAAGCTTTTATAAACTCCAGTTTCTGCTAGGTTACTGTATTACGAGTTTCAAAGCTTTCTCCAGTTAAGGTAAATTTATTGTTTGCATTAGTGCACATGCCTTAACAATGTAAAGAGCATTTCCCACAGATCCATTAATAAGATGCAGCACAGATAAAGGACAATTGAATCTGTTTGTTACAGTCTACTTAGTGAAGTTAACGACAATACGCCAGTGCTGAAGTCAGTGAAAAGACACCAGCACCACAAAATCCAAGGAAAATGCAAGCTGATACAGCACAAAGGATTCATTGTTTAAGAGCGGCAGAAATTGCCAGTAACTATCTGTACAAAAATGCACAATAGAAGAGAATGTAATTAAATAACAAAACAAACCCAAACTAAAAGAGAATTATATAAACAAGACAAGGACACTTTAAGTGCACACAACAAATTTTCAAGATCTTTCTTCAGAAGGGGCAGTGAAGTATTATGCAGGAGTACCACATTTGATGGATGGGTGGGTTCTGAAAAAACACATTATCAATTACTTTTCTGTGTTTGGCTTTTGTCCAGTAACTTTCATTTGAACACGCCACATGCTAGCATGATTTTGATTGCAGGAAGTGAGTGACTGCTGTTAAAGAAGATGCTATTAATTTGCTATCTTCAGCTTTACTCCATCCCTCCTTTTTCTGACAGGAACTCTGTTACGGCAGGCTCAGCTTCAATTCTTAAAAGCAAAATGAAAAGAAAATAGTATTTGTTTAGTAAACTAGTCCCTGTTTTGTTTTCAGCCAGCTCACATCAAGTTCAAACCAGCATATCTTAGAGGTTATTTACAAAACAAGCTCTTCGATTGCCCCTCAAGTTTATTTCCTGACAGGTCTGATCTTGTGGGTTGTATCTCTTCTGTCTTTTATACTAGTGTTCATCCAAAGCAGTGAGTGCAATTAAACCTGAAAGAGTCACCTGAGCTACAAGCAATTAGGGAATAAATCCCCATTCATTGTTTTCTTAAGTAAACTTTACAGAGGTTTGTGAGATTGTCTCATCAAAAGGACTAGTTATCAGGAAAAAAATAAAATTACTGTTTACCTTTGAGACAGGTGTGGGTTAAAGAACTGGCTGATACCTGGAGTATCTGGAGTGGGGATCACTGCATGTATAGCTATGTCCATTACACAGACAGGAACAGTCTTTCAGATAAACAGTAATTTCCTCTTTCTTTACTGTGAATTGTGAAAGTCCATTCATCAGCACATTTTGAACAGAATCGCATTGTTTGCACTCAGTTTTCACTGAGACCAGATGGTGATCCCTGCTATAAATCATACCTAGAACGCAGGACAAAGTCTCACCACTTTCAGAATCCATTTTGCTCAACTCCAGGAAGCTGATGGCAGCTCTCCAGACCACAGAAGATATTCTGGACTCCCCACTGGTCTCCTCTCTGGTATGGGGAGTTGGAACAAAAAACATGACAGGGACAAGAAAGGCAAGGCTGCAATGTGATGATGTAATTCATGCAAGAACATCTCTCTAGTCTTGGTTGAACTTCAGTAACAGAGAAGTAACCTCACACATTGCTTTGACATGATCTTATGACTTGGCAATATTTTAACATCACCCCAAACTATGTATATAATCTACAAAATCCTAATATTTAACATTTTCTGAAGAAAGGATTGCTGACTGCATTAATATGTCCATGTCCATACACAGCGTGACTGGATGTTTATCCATTAAACACAGAAACAGAAGCAGAATGCATTCAATGGTTCTCAAAATCCATTTACTGTTTAAAAGTCTCAACGCTGAAATACAGTAAAAGTTCAAAACTGCCTGGACTCCTGTAAGACAGCAGGAGGTTAACATTGCAAATAATAAATTTATTTGAAACACACAATCTTGGCTATTTCCATTCTGAATAATAACTGGAGAGAAATTATTCTTCCCATTCCTTAGGGAGGAAAAGAGTATTTAGAGAACAACCCTGGTTGTTCATCATATGAAAACACACCGCCATGAAATTAGAGTTTTCCATTGTTTTAGAACAATAAACCTTTATACAGAAGCTATTTTTTTAAATCAGTCTCTGCTAAACACATGAATCTTTTTATACAGTAATTCCATAGCTAATAAAAGAGGTGTGTGTGTATCTTACTCATGAATGTTACTCATGCAAAGGTGTAAAGAAAATAAACCTGTTTCACAATACACAATATCTAAATTTCCATTTCCCTGTGCTTGCTGAGTCTGCAGTACAATGACAGCATGCAAGTAAACTTCAATACACAATTGAAGATTAAAAGAGAAACGGTGTCTTTACCATTTCAGAGCAACCAGGAAATTTTCAGTATATGATGTGAAAAAGAGAACTTCAAAATCTTCTTTACACTCTGAAAATAAGTTAGAAATATTTTTTTTACTTTTAATATCGATAGTATTTTTATGCTACTTAGTTTACTCACTTTGCCAAAGTACAGAAACATTAATTGGGACAACATAAAAATATTGAACTAAAGATATATTGCATTAATTTTATTTTTTTCTTTTGGTGTCTTACTCTTCAGCACAGCTTTCCTCATTCTACTTAACGCACACCTTGAACTTGTGACACTAAACTGGTTAATATAATTTTCTTCCATGATAAATGTAAATAATTCCACAATGCTGATTTCCCAATGGTGATACTTTTTCTTTTATTAAAATTATGTGATAAAAATCTTCTTTTCAAGGTTTTACTTTTGAAAAGCTAAAGTTTTGAAAACTGCGGAATAGTATTTATTGCATATTCAAAGACTGAAATCAAAGAATTGGATATATTCAGTATATGTGCTAAATAGTGACTTTTATTAATAGCGTTGCAAGGGCTGGGAGTACTTTCCATACTTCAGGGTCATGAACTGCATTCTACGTAGCATGATGGCATGCTAAATCCACCCTTCTCATCTTCTAATATTTCTAGCAGAATCCTAACATTGCAGTAGGCCCTGAAACCTGGCTGGAGAAGTTGAAAGGTAAAATGGAAAGCCATGTGTTTCCATGCAGTCAACACTTCTGAGAGGGAAAATTTTATTCTTTTTATGCTGGGGATGAATGCAAGAGATGCTGTGTTTTTTGAGTGGGTGACTACTTCATCATTGTAACTCTGGCTTTCAGCACTTAGACAAGCCCGTATTTTTTCATGTGAAACTGTCTGATTAATTTTTTGGAAGCTAAGAAAGTTTTGGATCCAATACTGCAAATGAGATGGTGGACTTTAAGTTACTGAGATGAACGTGGTTCCTGTGAATAAAGTGCACTAAGAAATACTACAAAATTCTGATCAGGGGTATAACTTGTAATCTATCTGTATTGTGATTATAAGGTTTAATTGTGTGAAAAAGCTTTGCTGAGGTTCAGCCTTACCAGTTCATGCAGTGTTGCACTCCTTCCTTGTTAACTGCAAGTTAGAAGCGTTACCACAAAATGTGGGACAAACAGCCTTACTGCTACTCCCATTCAGCAAATGTTGCAGGTGGGCCTCAAGGCTAAGTCCCTTCTTTTCAGATGGGTGACTAGGTAGCACTCACATCTAAAACATGACGGCACAGGACTTTATGAGACTTCTCTGAGAGTTTTCTTCCTGAAGAATTTGTCACGGATTTACCATAAGAAAAAATATTCCTTACTGCTATTTCACAGATTTCAATGAGAGAGAGAGCACTGTTTAGGAAAAATTACTTTAATTTCAAATATCTGCCAAAGCCATTCTGCACTGCCTAAGTGTACAAATCCAGCTTTCAGTCAGCATACAACAGCCCTAAACTGCTGTCCTTCCTGCAGCAAAAAAAGTTTTGCAGACGTCAACAAAAGTTTTCTTGCCGTGTCACAAATTAGTTTCTTATAAGCAGAACTGTGTCATTGCAAGAAGTTTGCATGCAATGAACCAAGTAGAAAAACACTAAGATCATGAATCTAGAACACAAATGCCTGTAAAAGGACTAAATAAAACACGACTTTGACAATGTTACAGAATGTAAAGACTTAATTGAAAAATAGTTTGGAACATGTAGAACTCTTGTTTTGTGAGAGCTACATATAAATTGACATATAAATCACTGTAATACATAGTTATTATAAATTATCTTAATGTGCTTTCTAGCTATTATACATCCCTAAGGTCACTAATGACTAATTTAGAAAGTTGTAAGTAGGAAGTGTTTTAAAAAAATACTGAGGGTCACTTGATAGCACTTGTAAAACACAACATAAATCATGTGTCATAACGTTACATTCTCTTACCAGTAAAACTTGCCTTAACACCGTATTTTAAAGTTTTAAGCATAGAGAACTTGGTGCCAATTCAACCGCAAACCTGAGTTATCTTTTTGAAAGGTAAGATGAGCACTTGTTACACAGTACATTTAAATTTGTGTACTGATGCAAGATTTAGTCTGAGGCATTTTGAACTGATGATCAGTTTAACACCTTTATTTTTGTAAGAGTACGTGTGTGTGTGTGTGTGTGAGCACCCCGCTGACACAGCATGGTGACCTAGTAACTTGGTCCCAAAATAAACCATAATAAGTTGCAGTGCTAGGCACAACTTTCATGGTCTTCAGCTACTGTCAGTCTGGACAGGAAATCTGTGGGGTTATATTTAAAATTACCTCAGGATTGGACCCTTTTTTAAACATCCCCTGGCACTGATAAATCATCTCTGTAGTAAGGCTATGGCTCAACTGTAAAAAAAAAACACCAGCACCTGAAAGTGGGTTAGAAAATCTTAGCCAGAAAACATTTTACCTTCCCTGTAAAATACACATGTAAGTGCACATTGTTCCCTTAATTTCAGACCTTAGACTTTGAATGTAAATCAAAGCAGTCTAGTTCTGAATTAGAAGGCCTGAAATAACCAGTTACTTCTTGACAAGAGAAGAAAAAGGAAGGATATGATATTTTGCAACCCCTGGCTCCTGTGATTCTTCCCTAGGGTTTTTCTACACCAGTGAAAACTCAGCACACTGAATGTGCATATAAAGCTGCCTAAATATTTCTTGCAGTCGATTTACTTACGAGAAATCTTTAGGAAAATGTGTAAAACATTTAAAAGCTAAAACCTTTCTCCACTTGCTAGGTAACAGTACAGGTTACATAACCTACCCTAAAAGATTTTTCATAAAAGGAAAAAACAAGGAATTTTAAATACAAAACAGCATATATTTAAAGACCCATCAAGACTCTGTCAAAAGTGACAAAAGATAGGAAAATAGAATGACATTGACATTCTGATCTTAATTCACATAATTTAAAAGTGGCAAGTTATAGTGCACTTTCTCTCAAACTTCTGGGTTTCATGGATCTTGTTAGAATGCTGCAAAACTGTACCAAAATACAGTGATTAGTTACACAGAAAGTTAACAGTATAGATTATATACACCTTGCTAAAGTTTAGCAAACTAAACCCTGCCCTGCTTCCAGCCACACAAATTCACTAAAGACTTGGGCATGCAAGTAGTGAAGCTTTGACAAACACTACTGGTAAAACGCCCTATGAAAGAAGAGGGACTGCTGTCCCCAAAAGCCGTACACATTCACCTTCTAAGGTGTTGAATACCTTTCCATTTGGAGCTCTGTACCTCACGCCAAAGTAATGCAGGGTGTCAAGGAACAAAGAATCTTGCTGTTATTGTCAGAATTCAACTTCTTCCAACAGTGTTTATGCTATAATTGTACTTGTCTTTCTGCAGGTTGTGGATTTGATGGTTAAAATCTGTTCAGCTTGCACATCACCTTTCCAGAGTTGCTTGTGGCTCTACAGCATTTGTTCTGTTCTTGCACAGCTTTCAAGCACTTAGGTGACAGGCATTTAAGCACTTGCAGATTTGGCAGCCATACTTCTGAATGTCAAGACTTGATCCTAGCACATGGTGAACATCCTCTGTTTCAGAGGAGCTGGAAGTGCTCCGCTGCCTAGGGAAGGGTGCTCATAACTCACCTTTTATAAGCATTTTTTTTTGCTGGAAGGTTTAGACACGAGAACCAAGGCTTTCATAATTAGGCAGGTATTGTATCTTAAAATCTTTTATCAATACTTGGAGGTCTAAATCCCAGTAGAACACTGATTATGAACTTGGTAAATATGAAAATTCCAGTGGAAGTGAAATATGCAAGTAGGCTGACAGCTAAGCATTGCAATACCTATCATGTAGACATATTCAGTGGTATTAAAAAAAAAAAAAAAAAGGTGAGACTGATATATTTTGTATATATTTTGGTTCATTTCCTGGTGGATCACTTGCCATTTTAGGCAAAATATTGCTTCAAAAGGATTCAGAATCAGTAGCAGCAAATGGCTCCAGATTCTAGTGAATACAGCACTCAGCAGGAGGAAGCAGATTTTGTAACAAACTACTTCAAAAAGAGGAGGAATTTCTATCCTGCGTTTCTGGGTCCTGTGCAGTGGCAGAAGCCAGACACCACTACCACCTTCATCAGCACGACCACTGCTCTGCTTCAGTCCCGACTACTGGACCAGTCCTCTGACATCAGGTAAGCAAAGCCAAACCTTGGTGGCAAAACCCAGGTGGCATGTCCCATCAAGGCCTCAAGGAACGAGGCAACGGAGCCAGTGAGCTAAGGGCAGTAAGAATTTATGACCAAAAAAAGCAAAGTATGTCATTAAGGCACCAATTGCTGAGCGCAAGCTTTGAGAGTGCAGATTTGGAATACAGGCATCAAAAATGACGTGACTAAACCACATTTATTTTGTATTCAAATTTAAACTGCAGCTCATCAAGAATACAAACTGCTTGAAGGCATGACAGAGACAGTGGGGGAAAAAAAGACTCTGAGCCTATCTGTCACGTGTGCGACACCACACGGAACTGTCTGCGGTGGGGCTTGGTGAAATAATGGTTCTGGGGTCTTTTTAGGACACATCTGCTGCCAAGCTGCTCGTTCCACGTGGCTCCTGTCACCCGTCCCTTCCTCTCCACAGGTAGTTTACAGGTGCTTTAATTGCCCCGTGAGAAACCGGGCCCTGGGGACCCTACTGCCCCCTTCCCACCCGACGCCGGCAGAAAACGCCCCGTCGAGCATCCACATACCTTCACCATGTATCGTTTAAAGGTCAAGGCTTTAAGGCCTACTCTGGCGAGCAGCCGGGACTACGACCCGCACCGCCACCTCTTCCCACAGAAAAGGCTCAGCGCCCGAAGTAAACCCGCCGGGAAGGGAGCCTTGCACTGCCTCGCTTTCCGCCACTGCAACCCGGCACCGCTCCGCCCGCCCAGCGGAACCGGCCACGGGCGCAGGAGACGTCGAAGGGCCGCCGCCCCGTCGCCTTGCGGGTGCTCGTGGCTCAGAACGGGCCGCTTGCGAGGCCGTCAGCCCCTCGTGGTGAGGCGGCGGCAGTCGGGCGCTCGCCCGCCCCGACCGCGGTTCTCGGGGACCAGCCTCCTCTCGCGGTGAACACGACGGGAGCAGCTCGGCACGAACAACTCCCCCGGGCGCCCACCCCGACCGCAGCTCCTTCCGACGAGCCCCACCACGGGCGGGGACGGCGGAGCCGGCAGCCGCCGCCCGCAGGGGACACCAGCGCCGCGCCTGCCTCTTCACCGAGACGCTGCCCCTCGTTAGCGCGTGCCCGCGGAGGCGCGGGCGATCGGCGGGAGCCGCGGGCGGGGCGGGAGGCGGGGGAGGGCTCCCCCCCCCCAACACCGCCCCGCGCGCGGGAGGCGGCGGGAGCAGCAGCGGCGGCAGCCGACACTGCCCCACGTTACTTTGATTGACGGCTGAACAAATGTTTCCCCTGTTCGAACGCCGGCGCCGCGGAACGGCAGCGATCTCCCGGCTCCACCTCGGGCGGCGAGCAGGGGGCGCCGCCCGATTGGCTGCGGGCCGGCGCGGCGTCAGGGCCCCACGTGGGGGCTGAGCCCGGCGCCGTCCCCTTCCCCCCGCTCCTCGGGCCCGCACGCCCATTTGTCAGCGGCGGGATGATGGGCACGAGCTCGGCGCGGCGGTTCATGTGCGGCCGCCGCCGATTGGCCGCCGGCGACGCCCTTCACGGGCGGAGCTGCGGGGGCCCGCGCGGGGGGCGGGGAGCGCCGCGCCGCCCGACGGGAGGAGCAGTCCCGGGCGCGGCGGCGTGCGGGCGGAGCGGGCGCGGGAGGACTGCGGCTCCCAGCCTGCCCCGCGGCGGCGGCCTTCCGGCTGCTCTGCATATGTATCAGAATGTTAATGAGCAGCCGCTGCTAAATTTGGTCAAAGGAGTCACCTCGCCACAGCGTGCGGTGGGAGCGGTGGAGAGCGTCGGTGGCCGGGCTGAGCCCCGCTGAGCTTGAGCTGGTACGGCTGGGCACGGGGCTCCGCTCCGGTGCTGGCGCTGCCACTTCCCGGAGTTTCGGAAGGAGAAAAAAAAAGACAAAAAAAGAGACATAAATAAAACAGCCCGGACCGTATCGTATTTTTCATCTTTCTCGCTCTTTTTTTGATTATTTTTTTTAATTAAAAAAATCCAAGAAACAGACAAAAAATAGACAGGAAAAAAAAAAAAAAGGGTAAAAAAGGCCGGCCAAGCAGAGCTGGTGGGGGAGATGCGGGCCGGCCGGTAGCAGCGAGGACCAGCCCGCCGCACAAAAGGGCACCGCACCGGAGAGAGCCCTCCTGCCGCCCTTCCCAGCGCGGCGCCCCGCTCCGCCAGCCGCTGGGGTGGGAGAGCCGCCGGCTGCAGTAAAAGTTTGCAGAAAGGGAGAAAACTGCCGGCTGGAATCTCTGGCGGAGCGCGCACCGGCGCTGGCGGAGGGGCTTTCCCCGCCCTCCTTCTCGTCCTCCTCCTCCTCCTCCTCGTCCGCCGCCACACGGGGCTAGCAGCCCGCCGGAGCCCGCGGAGCAGCGGCGCTCGGGAGAGTCGGTCGGCGCCGCCCGCTGACCGCCCCCGGGGGATGTGGCAGCGGCCCCCGCTCGCCGCGGACGCCGCCGTCGCCGCCGCGCCTCGTCGCTGCCGGCGGTGCCCCTCCAGCCCCGGGGCGACGGGGCCGGGGCGCCCGTGCCTGCCGCCGCCGCCGTCGTCGCCGCCGCCACTCCTGCAGCTCTGATCTCCGCCGTTCCGGCCGTCAGCGCCCCCCGAAGCGGCTTGGATGATCCGCGACCTGAGCAAGATGTACCCGCAGACCCGGCACCCGGTGAGTGGCGGCGGCGACCCCGCGGAGTTGTAGCCATTTTCTTATTGTTGTCCGCCGCGCCGCCGCCGCCGCCCCGGACTGGGGTTGGCTTCTTCGAGTTGCCCTCGCCGGTGCGCGGCGGTCCCGGCGCCCGACACGCGTCCCCACTGGTGCGGGGGGTCTGAGCGGGCGACGGCCTCCCTCCGCGGCTGCCGCACACCGCTGGTGGCCCCGTCGGGGGCAGCCGAGGGGCCGGGGGGGCTGCGTCTCCGCGGAGCCCGGGTGTGAGGGCCGTGGCGGCGGCGGAGGGTAGCGGCCGGGCGGGGGGAGCGGCGGGCGGACGAGAGGGAGAGAGTAAAAGACCCACTGTTGCTTGCTTGCAGGCTCCTCATCAGCCAGCGCAGCCCTTTAAATTCACCATTTCCGAGTCCTGCGATCGGATTAAGGAGGAGTTTCAGTTTTTGCAGGCTCAGTACCACAGGTAACGCTGCCCACTTTCCCCGCTCCCCGCGCGGGCTCGCCTCGCGCAGCTTTTCACCGCCGCTGCCCGGGGGGCGGCGGGGCGGGGGCGCCGGGCGGACCCACCCCATCCCGCAGCTCCTCCGCATCCTGCCGCCGCTCCCGGCCCTCGGGGCGGGGGCTCGCCGAGGCCCCGAGCCGAACGGTGCGATCGGATTTTCTGTTTTTTTCCCCACGCTCCAGTTTGTGGTTGGTTTTTGCTTCGTGTTTTTTTGTTGTTTGTTTGTTTGTTTTTTTGATTGTTTGTTTGTTTTGTTTTCTTTATTTTGGGGAGTGGGGATGGAGGGTTGGGGTTTGATGGAAAAATAATGTGGCTGGTTGGGCTCGTCCTCAGCTTTTCTTCCAAATGCCGCTCAGGACACACGTCTTGTCTTGGCTCGGCCCCCTCGCGCCTTTCATTGACATGTCAAGTGCTGATAACCTGGAAGAGAGGCGGCGAGCTGTTTCATTATCTTTAGGTGGAAGAGCGCCGTGTCCTCAAAGTGACAAGTGACTTCTGGCAGGATTGCTTAGCGGGCTTCTGAAAACAAACAAAAAAACCCAAACAGCGGAGGTGTTTGTGTTTACCGCGGTATTCTTTAAATTACCAGCAGTGTTTTTTCCTTGCAG
Source organism: Apus apus (assembly GCF_020740795.1). Taxonomy (NCBI): domain Eukaryota; kingdom Metazoa; phylum Chordata; class Aves; order Apodiformes; family Apodidae; genus Apus; species Apus apus. Next base: position 42,490,526 of record NC_067312.1, on the reverse strand, counting down.
TTCTGTCATCAGTGACTGGAAAAAAAAAAATCCAGCAACTTTTTGCTCTTTGAAATAGTGATACGGTTTTGATTTCTCTGTGGGTCGAGTGAGAGCAATTGGTGTTTCTAAAACTCATTTAAATAAAAACTCTGAAATGCGAGTTATGGATGTGTAAGTGGCTTCTCAAGCTGAAGTTTTATAGGTATGAATCCCTGCGTGCTTCTCTGAACCAGTGTTGGTTTGCTTTTTTTTTGCCAGAGAAAAATACTCTCCCATGTACTGTATGCAGGGTGTACTGTATGCAGCTTGCCTAGGAGATGAGGATGTTTCACATTACCTCTTGAAAGAGGAAAAGTATAAACCCTGCTCTGAACTCCCAAGCAAAACCTGGAATGCGTGTTTCTGTTGGTGTGTTGCAGAAATGCTTGAAAAGGGGAGTAACCTGTGTACGGAAGAATGTCAGATTTGTGTTATGAAGTACCCACGCTTTTTCCTTTTTATGTCTTGAACAGTTTAAAGCTAGAATGTGAAAAACTGGCCAGTGAGAAGACAGAGATGCAGCGACATTATGTCATGGTAAGCAAGCTGCACAACAAATTCAAAACATCTTTTAGCTTGGTAAATTGAGACCAAAATGCATTTGAATTGTTGGAGTCGAGCAGAAATATTATAGTAGCGCTGCTGGGGTTGAGGTTACATCAGTGCTTCCATTATAAATACTTAGTTTCAAGGGTTTATAACTTGTTTTCAGCAGTTAAGTTTCCACATGAAACTTGCTTTTTAACCTTTAAAGTAATTGGAGATTTTTCTTCCAAATAATAGCCGTTTACTTGTCAGCCCTTTATAGTCATGTACAACTTTCGTAGTGTACCTGGGGATGATGTTTTAACTTTTGCTGACTTCTCCCAATGATCATATCAATGTAAAACAGTTCAGGATAATATTTTTTCTGCAATGGATGTAAACCAAAACTGTGCACATACGTGTACAAACCCAAAGCCTTCTTCCTAGAAGAACTGTTGTACCTGGGCAGCTGGTTCCTTGTTTCGCTAAACTGAGAAAAGCAGGGATCTCAGCCTTGAAATGGATTTCCTCAATGGTTGTTATCTGCCTGGTCAAATAAAGCACATAAGAAGACACCTCTAAATACATAATTACATGATGGATCATGATTACTCCAGAGGATCTTTTGCTATCTGCTGTCTTTTACATCTGTGGAGGATTAGCCATTTTCCCTATGTAGGTGATAAATAATGCTCTTGTATTTACAAAAAAAGCAAATAACTTCAAAAAATTCTTAACCAAGAGTACAAGCAAATGTTAAGGCTTGCAGTTGTCTTTTTCATGGCTGATAGATTGATGTCTTGGAGATTGGTACTAACATTACACACTGAACTGAGTTCCCCACAATGTTTGGGCACAACTGAACAGACTTAGATTGGTTTATCTACTTTGGCTCTTATATGCTCTTTCATTTTTTTGCATTCCTTCAATTTAATTGCTGGTTTTGTGTGTTTTTAATTTAAAATATTGAATCACCAGTCTGTTAGACATTGCTGATTTATGTGTGTCTGGCATCAAGGACTTTGGGCTGTTTTTTTGGCATCTTTTATGTGTGCTAGGGTATAAAATCTTGAGCATTTCTGTGTGGCTTTTTGTTCTGCTTCTAATTGTTAACTCTGGTTTCGATTACTTTTTTGTAATTGTTTGTTATCTGTTTTTTTTGCTTGTTTTATGGGGGTTCTTTTTAATTTGAAGCAATGCAGGTAAAATAACAACAACAAAAAAAGGGTTACTGTGAAATGCTTGTTCAAATTCCAGGAGCACTTTGAGGCCAGTACATGTTTTTAGCTCTGTATGTCTTTGTACAGGTGATATTTGAGTCAAAGTGAATTTTTGAGTTTTTGCAAGGTCTAATCAAGTAATTTTCTTCTTTCTTAGTATTATGAGATGTCCTATGGGCTGAATATAGAGATGCATAAGCAGGTAGGTACATATTTTGTTTTATGTGAGAGTGTTCTGTGTAATTTTTCCCGTCAGTCTTACAACAGTTATGTGCTCTTATGTTCTGTGTGACTTGCGGTAATTGCATGCTTAAGTGCATTTTTTTTTTACTTAACCTGGCCCTGAAGTTTTCATCTTGTCTATGGTGTATGGGCTCTGTGTAGGTTATGGTCTTGGTTCCCAGTTGTGCCTTATTTTGTTGACTTCCCACATGCAATCACTGCACATGCGAGCAGTCCTGTACTGCTTGGGGAGGGTGTATGTGAACAGGGATGTGTGTGTGTGTTGCGCCTTCAGATCTGTCTGGCTTGGAATATCCAGGGTTTACTTTTTTGGGACAATAGCTACACCGTAAATGCTTATTAGGTGCCGACGGATTTGTATTTGTGTGTGGAAAAGACTGTTCTCTTGGGTTTACCTAAATTGATTTAATCTGGAGCTACAAAAGCAGTTGATGCACAGCCACATTCCTGTTTCCCTCAAGCTGCTTCCTTGGACCTTTGTGCAAAACCAGTGTCTTAGCATCTCAAACATGAAAGAGTAAATGAGGTTTCTTCGAGGATGTTAGCATGCTTGGTTTTGTGCCTTGAAGTCTAGCACTCAGGCCAAGATTAGCAGGAGATTAGTCAGATGGAGCATGGTAGTGTAAATCTGAGTTTCTTAGTTGGCAATGTGTGTTTTTAACCTTCTCTGGAGGAGAATGAATTAAACATCTGACCTCTTTTCCAGTGAGGGAACTTTTTATATGGTGAAGTTTAATACTGACAACTCATTTTAGCAAATGGTTGAGCAATTTGCCAGTATTGTTTGGGAGTGTAAACTGCAGAAATGAAGAAACGGTTGGATGGGAGAAGAAAGGCCATCTGAAAATTGGTTTGTACGCATTTCTGTTCAAAGTTAGGGATTTGGAACTTCTCTGGGTTGTGGAAATAGGATTTCTTTATCTTGCTGGGAGCAGACATACAAGTCAAATATTTTTTTAATGTTATTTATTATATTTTGTACTCCATTAGCATCTCAATGCCACAGTACTGATTAGGGCCATTTGCACTAGATGGCATACAAATACGAAGACAGTGTCATTCCCTGCCTCCTAGCGTTTTTCATCTGCAGTTCCAAATTTATGGGACCTTGTATATGCAGGTTATTTTACAGACATATACAGACCTGTTGAATTCAGATGTCCACCTATCTCACAGGTACTGAGAATACTCAGCAAGTGTGTTTAGCAGATGCTTGAGAGCACAAGGCTGTGATTGCAGCTGATCATGTATGTGGTATGTGACTCTCTGGACCTGGATCAGATTGCAGGTGCCAGTGGGAAGACTGATTTGTCACTGATTCTCAGGTGTTCGGTCTGTTCTCAAATGAATAGCCAGATTGTTTCAGATCTCATTAAAAAAACCCTGCAAAACCAAAGCAAAACGAACAAAAAAACAACAACCAAAGACCAAACAAATAAACTCCCAGTCAGTAAAGTAGTAAATATGGAAACAATTCACAAAGGCCAGACTCCTTGCAGGCCACCAAGCAAATTCTTACAGGCCTTTGAAAGCAAGCATTGCAGTCAGACTTGTTTCTTTTTCTAGGTACTCTGTTTTTACAGCAATTAGTTGTATGTAGATTTAGCGTGACTGCACAAAATTCTGTGGGACAAAATCAGCTTGCAAATGCAATGTATAATTAAATAGTTTTAAGCAGGGCAAAAACTCAAAATGAAGGTGCTTTTAATTTCTAAATGCCTTACTTCAGAAATTGTATGTAGTTAAGGCAATGGAGTTGTCAGTGATATTCTGGAGAAATTAAATACTTAGTTACAACTAAGTGTGGGGATTACAAAGGACTGGGTTTTAATTAAACACCTTTTCCATTACTGTTCACTCTGTTCAAATTAGTAGTTTAAGTGTTGTACTCTCATGCAGAACACTTAAATATTTTGTCAGATGTTGATTCAGATTAGCTGTGGCTAAGAAGCTTGTTCACTATCATTCTTAAATCTGGTATCAATGTAATATCTCTCATGTCTCTCTTTCTATTGCCACAGCAGGTGTTTTGTTTTTTTTTTACTTCTTGCTTCAGCAACTGCAAATTATTTCCCATCTTGCTTTATGATCACAGCATTAGGGTCCAATGTGGTATATTACATAGATAGCCTTGATTGCTTCATTTCATGTGCATGAAGCTTTTGTAGTCTTCCACCTTAAATTCCCTTCTTCTACCTTCTTGGATTTTACTCGGCTGAAATGGAGTGATTCACCTTTTGTTTTTCCCTTGTCCCCCCCCTCTATTCTCCACCCCCACCTTTCAGTGTCCAGCTTTCTAAATTCAATCATATAAAAATCCTGCGGGCAGTTTATCACATTATGAAATACAGACAGGCCTGCAAACCCCCTACTTATTATATTTTCTTTCTTTTTTTTTCACTTTAGCACAGAGGCATATCTGTCTTTATTTGTTTTTCTGGGGAGACAGCCTTGGTTCCTCTCAGGTTCTTTTCCAGATGTACTCACTGGATGCCCTTGTAATGGAAAGAAGGCAATAATGCAGTGAAGTTGCCCTTCGGCATAATTGGGCCTAGTTCTCAAGATCAGGTTTGGCTTATTCACTTATTAGATTTGTGTCTCAAAAGGTTCAAGAGCAGGACTCCCTGGAGTCCTTGGAAGTACCCTAGTAATTGGTGGCCCTGATATTTGAAACCTTTGTGTATTTTTCTGTTAAAGCTTCTGTTCTTCTTGGCTGCTCCCAGCCAGAGTGTATTTATTTTTAGAGAAATTTTTCACTGGACCAGAAAATGATGGCTGTGATGGAGTCATGACTCTGTGACTTAGCAAATTGATTAAAGGATAAACGTGCAAAGAGCAGTGGTAGCGAATGTGTCGGTGTGTCTGGTGGGGCTGAGGGGGAAGGAGCATCTCTTTTCCCACCCCTGTGTGATGTTCATCATCAGTCATCCTGTGTTGATTTTGATAGAAGACTATTAAAGTGAAACCTATGGGGAATTTGTCATTCTGAAAGGAAAGCTAATGTAATTAGTACCAATTAAAGTACATTTAGTAAATTGGATTTAATCTTAATTAAGCCTGCATAATGTTGCCAATTTTTAACAATTATGTTTGAGAACATAATTAATTTAAATTTTGGTAACTGAGTAAATAGCATTAGACTGGTAGAATTAGTAATTTGTATTTTTTTTTAAAGACAAGTGTGTGCTATGTTGTGACATGTGGTGTTGTAGCCTAAAATACTCAGCTAATTTTTTATGTTGTGTGCTAGGATCAAAGTAGACATACTCAAAAACCAAAACCAAACCAATGCAAAAAACCTCAAACAAAACAAAAAACAACCAACTAGTAAACAACAACAACACCTAAAAGGGTTTTTAGGTCACAGTATGAACAGGTACTTCCTTACAGTTTTAAATTCTGCCCTTAGAATAGATATGAACATAGCTGCATTTTTAACATTTCCTTTTAAGAGGTTCAGCCGATAGTTTATGAATGAATAGCTGACGTGCTGCTCTGTGTTTCTAGTATACTGTTGCTGTTTGGTGGTGGTCATTTGGTTTAATTTCTGAAATTAGGATGTTCTGATGGTAAACAGTTTATTTAAATTGCTGTAATTAAACACCCTTGCTGAAGGTTTTATTTCAAAATTGTAGTTATCTCTTAAAATAAGTGTATTTGGCTACAGACAACAGATATTTGTGAATGGGGCTGATGGAAAGCTTAAATAGGATACAACATTCACTTTTTATTTTGATGTTTTTGAAGGTGGCAATATGTAAATCCTGTAAACTCTTTTTGGTTACACCTCTATCTTTGAACTAATTCAATGTTAGATTTCAGCATTTTTGAAAGAAAATTCAGCTCTTTTAAGAAGCTGGGTATTAAAAAATAAATTAAGTTACTTTTTAGGATCACAGAAAAAAAAAAAAATCCAATCCATGTAAATTTCATTATGAGACTTGGGCAACAACCATTTGAGTGCTGCTAAAATATTAATTGGATAGAAATGAAAGGGCTCTGCTAGCTGATAGGATATCATAATCATAGCTGCAGTAGTCGATGGTAAATGATGACAAATGGCATTAGGAACCTTTTAGCAAACTGTAATAACTACGAGGAGGGAAGTGGTATGGATTTGCATTATATCTGATACCCTCTAGTACCAAGTGGATTGCCAATACTGCTTGTTTAGCATTTTCTAAGGGCAATAGGATATTGATTTCCGACTTACAAGGAATGGCTCTATTTTCACCATTGAAAAGTATTGCAGGTTGTTAAGAAGAAATTGACTTGAAGAGGCCTGACTGCTGCCCATCATGGAACAAATAAAGCAAAACTGCCGAAGCATGGTGGAGCAGCGAGATGGGGCCCTCAGCAATTTGTTGCTATTAATTTACCATGCTCGACAGCAAATCAATCGGCATCTACTTCATCTGCTGGAGAAAATGCTGTCCAGGGCAGATAAAAGGCCCTGCGTGGTACAGGGAATAGACAGGATTGGCCAAACAGAGGCTGCAGTTAATGTGTAAATAAGTGAAATCAAGGCCACTGTTGCCGAGAAAGCTGTTTTTAATTAGGTTGGGGCTTTATAGTGAGCTATTTAAGAAAATAGCATGGAGAGTCAGGGGAGATTTATTGCCGACTGAGTTAATATATAGGCTGTACAACATCCCAGCCTTAAGTCTGCTTGCTTCTTAGGCCTTAGAAAATTATTTTGGTAAAGGAGTAAAGATGGGAATCAATTTGTTTAATTTAGGGCAGTGTTTTGACTGTTTTTCATCTTTGTGGCGTTAAAGCACAAATGTCATAGAGGATTGGTTTGTGTGTGTACTACTTGTGTAATGCAAAAATACTAATTTTTATCTTTATATATATATATAATTTTATTTTTTCCCCACTGGTCTGGGCTCAGTGTGAATGTATATGCATGGAGGTGTGCACTTTTTTTTTTTAACAGCCAGTAGTTGAGTGTATATTGTCTTACGTTTGAAGAATAAGTGGAGAGCCAGCTAAAATTATACCAGCTGAATTTGTTCTCCATTATAAACAGTAGGAAAGATTTAATAGAGATACAGACAGTGGATAGTCAGAACTGAACTGGAAAACTTCAAAATGAAAGAGATTAGAAGTGAAATTTTGAAGGCGGCAGCTCATACAGGACTATTAAGGAGGAAGAGAAAAACAAGTGGCTTTTCCATCAAACTCACAAAATGTAGAAAAATAGGCTGTCAAATTTTTGACAACTGAGGCTTGTTTGTCCCAGTTTTAGGTTATTTAGCCTCCAAAGCCAGCAGAAAAGCTTAGAAGCTTATGAACAGTTAGAAACTGTATTCTGCAGTTAAACCAGAAAGCTTTTACTTGGTAATAACTTCTAAGTTCTGAAACAAGAATCTGTGCATTTTCCTAATACAGATGGTAGCCAGTCTTTCTGTGGAGAGGTCCTGTTAATTACTGGGAAGTTTATTGTTGCTGTTTCTTCATGAGTTACCATTGAAATAAGCTTTCCCCCCACAACTGCAGGATAACATGCATGAGCACAAGAGCTTCTTTTCACCGTGGTGTTGCCGTGCATAAGCAGAAGAAGGCAGAGAAGTCATCGTTTTCCCCCATTGCTTTGGCAATTCAGACAGATGCTTAAGACACAGGAAGTAGCACAGAACATGCTGAGCAAACTTTTATATTAAGACATATGCTCTGTTTTTACTGGCAAGAGGCTGTGCTCTGCAGTACTTAAACCTAAAAGCATTTTTCTTCCTTCGAAAAATGCTAATTGTTGTGATGGTGCCTTGCTGACTGTGTTAGTTTATGGGCCCACTTGTCATTACAGACCCTGTGATTAGGGTTGCCTAATACCTTCTCCTATAAAAAAATTGCTGCAATTTTAATTTTATTTTTTTTTAATTGCAAGAGAATTCATCACCTGTGCCATTTGCAGTAAGGAACACAGTTCTGGTGAGTAGCCACTGCCCTGTTGGGCCGGTGGTGTGGTGGAGGGAAAGCAGAGGGAGAGGGAAAGGTGATGTCGACCTCGGCAGCCGGAGACCTTCCTCCTGCCTGGTTCTGCCACTGCCTGTTGAATCAGCCAGCTCTTCTGGAGGCATGATGGTGGTGGAAGGCTCCTGCTGAATGCTCAGAACTTAGTATCCACAGCAGAGGGAAGATGTGTCACCATTTTGTGTATAGTAACTTTTGCATCATTTTGTGTGGTGAGATTTGCCTTCTGGGGGCAAAAAAGGAGCACCAAGGTCATTAAACGCAGGAAAAGACATTACTTAGCAATTGATTTCAAACTGAGTTATCTGGATGCTGTCATGCCAGGGTGCTTAAACTTTACAGTGTTTGTGTGAGCTTGATCCTGCACCATCGTGTATGTGCCTCATGGTGCAGTTTTTAGTTACATGCTTGCTGATCTCATTACCAGTTTTCCTAGAAAACCTTGTTTCAGTGCACGAAGCAGGTGTCAGAGAAGTTGAATTAATGTTGTAGAGGTGATTGTAACTCTGAAATAAGTTTAAACATGAGGATTTTGGCATGTGACATAACTGTAGTTGTAAGCTTCTTGAGACAGGGATTGTGATTTTAGTAGATTTTAGAAAAAGCAAAGGGGATGCTCACACAGGTCAATCCCAGTGTGTGCCATGTACTCAGTGCATTAAAGCTGCGATACAATTATTTTTTTTAAATTTTTTTTTAATATTTTTTTTTTGTTGGGGGGTGGGTGGGAAAAGACACCAAGGCTGTCAAATGTTGATAATTCAGAATTATCAGTTTTGTCTTGCTTGTTATGTTTTTGGGTGTTTGTTTTTGGTTTTTGTTTGGTTTTTTTAATTAGATAGTATGTACTATTTGTGGTCATAATAAAGGACTGGGTTTTGTCACAAATGTGAGCTAGTTTGTGAGCAGTGTGGTTGTAATTGTTACAGAAGTCACTTACTTTGCTTTCTGCAGATTGAGCACATCTGTTGCCACTGCCTTTCAGAAAACCTATTTAGCCACAAGGCACAGTGGGAAGAGACCAAAGATGATGATGTGAAACACAGGATGTATAAACCAATTCTTGCATTCACTAGCAAACGACTATATACGTGAAGTCAAACCTGTCTTGACTCAAGAAATGCTATTCCGTGAAAGAAACTGAATCTTTGGATTAAAAAATTATAATCTTAAAATACAAAAATAAGAAGTGGTTTTAAGAATACCTGTTTTTTTCTTTGATTATCTGTATATTTTTACAGGTTTTGTTTTGGTTCAAGGTGATATTCTTACAGTTTCAGTAGTTCCTTGAAGCACTTATTCTGTAAACTTTTGCCCTTGAATTCGCTTATATTAGTGGTGGCACAGCCTCTGTAGTTCAGTGTAGTAGGAAGCATTTTGCACAATGTCAAAAGCACGTGTCTGTAGCAAATGTTTTTTTTTTAACTAATATCTTCTGAATGTGATGGAAATGTGTTGCAAATAGTAATGAGAACTCTAAATAGTGCTCTCTTCCCTGAGTGGATAGGATTTAGATGTAAGGAATTGTCTTTCCTAGTCCCAGATGGGTACATAATGCTCTAGCATTTAACACTGTGATATTATGGCTAGGATGTTTGAATGTGCAGATGTCATACAAGTCAAAGTTATAGTCCCCAGAGTAAACTTGAGTTGGTCTCTGTATGGGTAATGTATTTGTATGGTATCCTGTATTACCAACTCCAAATATTAAATCATGCCGGTCCCCAGAAAATCATGAGATTGTCTTTAAAGTAATAATGAGAAAAAAATAATAAATTTATGGTAATTTTTATTTCCCTTCTAATTTTAAGTTGTCAAACTGTGTTTAGCTCATACTTCTTAGGCTTTTCCTCTGATATTCTTCCATAATTTTTTTTTGCAAGTAAGGAGTGAAACGTTATGAGATTAATGATAAAATCAAGGGAGCTGGTTAAGAGATACAGATGACAACTTTCATCATAATTTCCTATTCTCTGAAGATGTGTGTGGTGTATCCTAAGAAAAAGTAATACCAAATAAAAATAGATACATATTATTTCTGGAGTTGCCAGTTAAGTTTTTTGTGGGTTATATATGGTAGCTTTTTAGGTTTTTGTGATAGATCATGAGATGACACACTGACTGATGGCAATTCCCCTTGCTGTGTTAGGAGGTGAAGGAACACAGGATGTAGTTTTGAGTGGAGGTCTTCTAACTTGGCCTCTCTCTTTTGGTCTGCTTAATGGTTTCTCTGCAGGATCTTACACTGCCAGAGGTTTCTGATGTTTGCTGGATGAATTTCAGCTTCTTCAAAGGAGAAAAACCTTTCGCTCACATATGGGATGTGGAACACTGGCAATGAGAACATATGCTTTTCTTTTTTCTTGTGTTTGCTTAAAAACCTCAGCAGAACATCTCACAGTTGAACAGAAGTAAAAATCTGTCCCCTTCGTGCTATAAAGAATCTGCATAACGACAGGTCCTTCCAGTAGATTGTATTTGACGTGTGTCTTGTGCACTGTGTGCATGTTGTGTATGATCACAGAGAGAATTTAATTTTTAAAAATGCTGCTCTTTCCTCCATTTTAAATAGAGTAAAGTTTATTCTGTCTTATTATATGCCTGGCTTCACTTAGTGTCTTGGTTGTTTGGGGAACTTGCAAATTCAAAAAAACCCTTCTGACCCCATCCTCGCTTATGCCAGAGAGAAGTTATTGCCCTAGGACTGAGGAGGTGGTGATGGAGTAGCACAGTACAGAGGGCATGGTGTGGCTGCTACTTAAGGCAACACCTGGGTTTCAGTTACAGGCCACAGCCAGTCATGCAGGTTTACTATGGCAGAAGAGTACTTTTGAAATCAGAGGGGCCTCATTCCTTTTGTCTGTTCTGACTTTAAACCCAAAATCAACAAATCAAAACACAGCGGGGCCCACACATGTTCTCTGCAAATACTGAGTAAAACATTGTGATACTTGTAGGCAGTGACAGCAAATGCTATTGAAATTTAATACTGACAATGTTAAACCTAAGAACAACAGCAAAAAGGTCTGGCCTGGGTCTGAGGTGTCCTCAAGACAGGGAGCTTCCTCAAAACTCACTGCAGGGTGTCCATGAGGTTACAACAACAGGCTCAGCAGGAGATGTGTGAAGAGCAGGCAATCTGAAGCCCACTGAGCTGGCACAGTAGTATGATCACGGGGTCCGCCCTGACAGCAGCTGGAAGAAGGCTTGCGTGATGGTGCGTGGACCTCAGAGTTTAGAAACTCTGCATTGCAGAATGTTCCTCTTGACAGTTGCTTGGTGGGTGAAGCCGTAATTTACCACATTACTGTGACAGAATTATTTAAAATTAAGGCAAATTGGGAGCTGAGGAAGAGGAAGGCGTTTTCATCACTCATTTTCTTTCTCATGTCTCTTTTATTCTAGGCAGTAGAGATGAAACTTAATGTTTGCACATTCTTTGTAAAGCAGGTAGCTGAGGGCTTGTAGGTTAATATATTTGGATATCCAGTTAACCTGTCTGTCTCAGTAACTTCTGCTTTGTTACTCCTGTTTATCATTTTATTCAAATGTTACCTTTTAAAACCCTGGGGAAAGTGGAGCAATCATTGAGGAAAGTTTTTATCTTGGACAACCACTTTTTTTCCCATTTCTAACCTTTTACAGGGGTGAATAAGGAGTTCTCTGCCATACCTTGTGGCTTTAACACTTGTGGACTTGATTGTGAAAACACAGTGATGCTTGCCTCTTAAGTGCTTCTATTAATAAATGCAAGGGAGACAAAATAATTGTGGTGCAGCCAGATAAAGGTTGAGGAAGAGGGCACACTTGGTCTTGACGATGCATGTCCACTTGCTTCACGGAGGGCTGTTCAGGGGTAGGGTTCTGTCTGTAGATCTGTCAGTGTCTCTGACTGGTGTACTATCTGCCTGAGGAGATCACGGAATCATAGGATCACAGCATAGTTTTGGTTGGAAGTGACTTTAAAGCGCATCTAGTTCCATTCCCTGTGCTGTGGGCAGGGACACTTCCCACTAGACCAGATTGCTCAGAGCCCCATCCAACCAGGTCTTGAACACTTCCAGGGATGGGGCTTCCACAGCTTCTCTGGGCAACCTGTTTCAGGGTCTTACCACTGTCATAGTAAGAATTTCCTCCTAATGTCTAATGTAAGCATCCCTTCTTCCAGTTTTAAGTCATTGTCCCTTGTCCTATCACTACATGCCCTTGTAAAAAGTCCCCTCCCATCTTTCCTGTAGGTCCCCTTTAGGTACTGGAAGGCCACTAGGAGGGCTTCTCTGAGCCCTTCCTTCTCCATGCTGAACAACCCCAAGTCTCTCAGCCTATCTTCATAGGAGAAGTGCTCCAGCCCTCTGAACCTCCTTTTAGCCCTCCTCTGGACTTGCCCCATGAGCTCCAGCATTAGATTTGAGGAGGACAAGCCATCATCTAGCTGCTTGATAGCTAAATAGCCACTGGCAGTGTGGAGTCCACGTGGTCATTGGAAACCACCAGCTGAGCCAACCGAGGTGGTAGTTTTGGCTTAGAGAAGGGTTTGGGGTTCCACTGGATTTTTATTGCAGCTGCAGGATGAAGGGTTGTGAGTTCATATCTCGTCCTTTGTGAAACACTGAGGATCTGCAGAGAAAAGTCAGTTTTGATGCCTGTTCTGTTTCTGCCTCTGGATACTTGCAGATGCCTGCCCAGGGGCTTGGCTGCTTGCATCTAGGGAAGAGGCCATTTTGAATTAAAGAAAGCGACAAATTAGAATTCTAGTTTCTCTGACTTCAAGCTTGCACTCTGCAGCACTTTGTGGAAGTCTCTTAACATTTCTGTGCCTCTGTTTCCTGCTCTGAAATGGTGATGATATTTACATGATGGGGAGTGATGTAAGATTTAATGTGTTCATGTCCATTATTGGATGAGAGGCACTAGAGAATCACAGAATATTGAATAAATATGTATTTGCTATGGAGGGAAGAAGACTCCTTCCAAACCATGTCTGCTGTGTAATGAGGTCCAGCAGTGCCTCAACCTCTATGGGATTTCCTTTGTTCTTATGTCCCACAGATTACCAGGATATAACACAATGTTTTGGGTGTTCGACCTGCTATTCTGTTAAGTGTAGTGGGAGATAAAAGTCAGAAATAGATGATGGGTGGTCTTGTGATAACATTTGGAGAAGGAAAGCAAAAGAGTAAGGCCAAAGCCAGCTAGAACGCTTCTACTAGGTTCTTGGTTTGAGGGTTGGAAGGAAAGAACAAGAAAGCCCTTTAATTGTTTTTCTTCTCACGTCTCTTATTTCTCTGTAGTACCATTCACTCTGTATGACAACCGTCCACTTTCACAGTGCCCCCTTTGAAAGATGGCACTGTCCTGATGAGTAAAAGAGTCAGCTACAACACCAGTAGTGTCTGCTTTCTGTAATTTTGTAGAGCATGTGACTAGATACAAAGTAGGTGCCTCTTATTAAAATATCGGTTCCAAAAGATTGGAAAAACTTTATACATAAAATACACCCCATATGTTTGTGTCAGCATGTTAACAAAGGATAGATTGTGTATTCTTATACTCAGTTTAACCAGCAGGCTTTTTTTCCTAATTGCAGAAGGCTGTTGCAGTCTGAGCACGTTGCTCATTTACAATTTGTATGAGTACTTCTTAGTTTCTGGGGGCAAACTATATGTTTTCTTTCTCAGTCTTGTCTTAACAACTACTACAACAAAATCCAGGTATTGATGGGTGTCTCTTGCTTATTTGTTACTCTAAAACAATATTGGTGGAAGAGACACCGTCTTCTCCAAATATCAAAAGACTTCTTCAGTCAGTTACTTGTTACGTATTTGTCCATATGTAAACATAGAGGTAAACAATATCTTGAAAAGGTAATTGTGTATAATTCTTTCAAAAGTGATGTTCTGCTTCCTTTGCATCTCCTCTTCCATATGCTTCTAGAGATGGTTGTTAAGGAAAACAAAGCTAATAATTTGTCTCTAAGGTGGGCAACATAAGGAGAAAGTTCCTTTGCACTTCTACAAGAGACTTAGTTCTTTTCCACCTAACAGCTTTTCCTGGTGTATCTCTACAGACCGGTGATAACAAATCACACATCCCATTTCACTTGTTGGCAGCATCAGAAAAGGTATTACAATTCTGTTCCTGTGGCATCCTGGAAATCTCTGGGGAATGGTAGGTTTCTGACATTGTTTCTAAACCCACGTTTTACTGGAGATGACAATTGTTCTTAGATTTGATGATGTAGATAGAGATGTAAAGAGCAACACCACAAGATTGTACAGGAAGAGAGCCCTCACAAGTGTACATGTGGGGTAGTTTTTTGTGAGGTAGGTTTCTCCTTGAAGATGAGTTTTCAAACATGCATACAAGATGCTTTTCAAACTAACCTTAGTGACCTTGTTATAATACACTTTCAAAACTTGCCTCTGCAGAAAGACACGAGTCTTTCCTTTGAAGATACAAACATCCATCTTCTTTACATGTGTGCCATATTTTATTTTTTTTCAATATGCTTTCAGATGAATGGACATTCAGGCCTTGTGAATGTATGAAATAATGATATTTTGTCTTTATTTAGTTGCTGTTTACTTAGCTCTGTTTTCTGCCTGGCACTTGGATGTGTATTTATTCTGAAGCATTGATTTTTACCAAGTCTTTTTCAGTGGATGATAAGAATCCTGGAATAATCTTTGTTTACACATTTTCGAAGAAAAATGCTGCTGTAAATATGCACTGTATTAAGGGTCATGAGGTTTGTTTAAGCCTGTGACAGAACCTGTGAAAATACCTCTCAGTATTAATGTGAAATGAAGCAGAGTCCTCCCAGGGGTATGAGGCGCAGCCGTCAGGATCTGGGGATTGGGTGGATTCAGGTGCAAGTTTCTGGACTGTGCTGTCAAGGGCTTCTAGAGAGACCTTGGATAAACCACTTTGACCCCTGTCTGCAGTGAGACGGGTGTGGTGCTGCAGGTACTTTTGCACTACTGGGCTGCAGGACCAACTAAACCAGGGCCAGAATATGCTTGCACTGCGTGGGATGTGTTAAGTGGTTCAGTGTGGAGCCAAACACGGGTGGAGGGTAGGTCCATAGGTTCACAGGGAAATACTGAGGTCACGGGTGCACTTGAAGGCTTAGACACCACAGTTGGTCCTGTCGGAACATGTTGCCTGGGCTTGGTAGTCTCAGAATAACTTTTTGAAGAGCGGCACCTAAACTTCATTTTAAGGTGTAAGCATAGTGTAGATTTTTCTTAAACAAAAAATGAACAAAAAAGCTGAAGAAGGCCACAGTCTTGATTCATCTCAGTTTAGCTACTTTCCTGTCTACTAATGAGACCCATGTTTCTGCTCTCCCAGGAGAATGACCAGGATACACAGCAGAAACCTCAGTGGTTTGCATGGGGATCCTCAGTGGTTCAGAAGCGATGAAAAATGAAAGATGCATGCTGTGCTGTCACCCTGGAAAGACTCTGGCCAGATGGAAGGAGTTGTGCTGGGTTCCAGTCCCTGCCCCAAACCCATGTCCATGTGTTTTAGCTGCTGCTATATTTTGTGTGGGAATAATTCTGGCCTTGGTTCTCAGCTCCTTGGGGAACATAGGTGGAGAAGCATTGAGCTGGTAGGGGAGCTGCAGAGAGAGGGTGTTTGCAGGGCTTAGTTGTGAACTAGATGCCAATGAGCTTGGTCTTATTGAGCCAAAGACTGATCTGTACATACCTTGAAAGGGGACTCAACGAGGTCAATGGGGAACTTTGGTGCTGGAGCTGGAGACTCCAATACACTTCTGGTAATTTCAACTCCATGTTATTCTCACATGGGCAAGCAAGGCAATGACACTTGTAGTTTGGGATTTTAATACCTAAATTCTTGTGGTGCTCTAGCCTTTATATTTGATGTGTCTATTTACCTGCAAAGGTACATATATGTATCTATAGGTATGGGTAGCTGCCCCCTGTGCTTAGGAAGTCTTTAAAATCTTCCTGAACATTTTGTCTGTTGCTGCCTTTCTGCCCGAATTACATGTCTAGTCTGCTGAGGCATTTTTAAAAATCCCATTACATATCTTCTTGAGACTTCACCTCTGGCTTTCACTGCTTCAGTTCTCTGTCTGGGAAGTGAAAGTAATGCTATTTCCTGAAGCGTAACCCTTGCCACAGTGGAGTTTTTGGAGAGCAGTATGTTAAGAATTGAGAGGTGAAATATTACATGGGAGGCACTAGAAGTGGCTATATTTATCTTTTTAGATTGTGAGATGCTTGGGGCAGGATTCTTTCCCAAGACAGTTTTGTCCTTGTTTTGCCTCCCGTGTGAGTTCTGCTGTCTTTTCCATCCCGAGTGCAATTAGCATGTTCCCGTAATGCACCTTTCAGTGGTAATGGACTCAATGCTTTGATTTGTATTCAGGAAGTTTGCTCTTGGTAATCTGTCTCCTTTTGGAAAATGAGATAATGCTGCTTTTTTGCCTCTGTGGAGTTTTTTAGGGAGAACTGAATCAAACTTGTGGAGCATGTCTCTACCTTCCTCCTGCATTCCCAAACCTTGGCAAATCCCAGAGATGGGGCTTCTTGCTATACATGCAGTAGTTGCAGCACAATGGGATCTTGATTCTCTGGTACAAGCAGTTATATTGTAACGCTAGGGAAAACAAAGGGTTTGTTAAACCTTTCAGCGTCTCTTGGTTCTATGCAAAATTAGTCTGAAGACGTCTCTTGGTGCCAATTGCCCAGTCTCGTTCCAACCTCATTTGAATTTTTTCCTGCCCATTAGCCAATGAATCTGTACAAGGCTCTTTCTCGATTTATTTGTTGCAGAGGTTGAAGGAAGGTAATGGTCAAAAGATAAGGCAAACCAGCTTAGTATTCAGCACCTGTGGTTGAGTCTTCAGTCTTTATCACGTGAATACCATACATATACGAGAAGCTGTAAATGTAGTTTTGAGCATAAGTGCAAGTTGGGCTTCAGAAAACAAATACTAGTCTGAGGGCTGGCTTCAGCATGATGTTGGAGAAATGTCTGGTATTTGGTGCTCTCCACAGAAACACTGCTGTGCTTTTCCACTTTGGTGAAGCATTGGGATTTAGGTGATAAAATAGGTCACTTTCTCTTGAGTGTCACTTTGCAGGTTTTTTGGTTACCCTTACTCTGAAGGGTGCTAGTTTTGGAGGCAGAACCTCTGTGCATATAGGAAGAGTGATAATACTTCTAACGGTACAGCCTA
This sequence comes from Apus apus, assembly GCF_020740795.1. Classification (NCBI taxonomy): domain Eukaryota; kingdom Metazoa; phylum Chordata; class Aves; order Apodiformes; family Apodidae; genus Apus; species Apus apus. The sequence goes on along the minus strand of NC_067312.1, from coordinate 42,473,327 downwards.
CCTTTTTCAGTAGAGCTGGAGAAAGCCTAATTTACAGCCATACTAAATGTGCTCTACACAGGTTCTGCAGTGGATATTGAAACTAATTTTGTATTGCTTTAGACTGCATTGGCAGAAAATGGCATCTATTTTTAAAACTTTGTTTACAGGTATGGAGTTAAGATAAAATGCTTTTTGGTGCCTGTGGATGGTGTTCATGAATGTGACTGAAGTGTTCACAGGTGGGCTTTAACCACTGTTGAACAGACTTTTTCAGGTCTTGCTAACTGAGGAGCTGGCAAGGTTTTACTGTGATGAGTATTTCTCCAGCTTCTTGGGCAGTTCTGTATCTGATTTGAGGCAACTTCAGTTTTGTGCTCATGAGCTGAAGTTACACTTGTGATGCTAAAGTCACTGTATCCCTTTTTGGTGACTGTTAAAAAGAAGTTTTTTCTCGCTTCTTTTTCTTTTGCTTTCACCTATGCAACATGTTATGTTATTGTAGTGAAAAATGAGTTATTTTAATAAATTGGTAATTTTGAGTTGTCTTCTCTTTATGTTAAAGGTTAATATTTTCCAGCTTACTCTTTTATCGTCACTGGGGCTCACACAAAGGAAATGCAGTCTGAGCTATCCACTAGTTATCAAACCTCTTTCACTTCTTCCTCCTCCCCAGCCTTTTCTGCTGTCTTTCTGAAAAACAGGCAGTGATTGTACTCAAACAGGTTTGCAAACAGACAGTAGGTAGCTCAGTGTTTTTAAGATTTCCTTTCTTGTATTCTGGCAAATTTCTAATGCAAACAGAATAACACAACTAAGTCTCTAATTGTCATGAGAAGCTGCTTTTATGAAAAGGAATAATTATAATAGCTTGTGCAAAACAGATTCTTATAAACCAAAATAGATACAACCTCTGTGTATTTTTGTGGATAAAAATACTAGAATTTGAATTAATATTTTGCATTTATTAATTTCATTTATGCTTGCCTGAAATGTTTTTGATTAAAAGGGTGGCAGGATCAGAGAACTAGCAAACTAAATATGAAATGAGTAAGCTCAGAGACTCCATTTTGGTAAACCATAGAATTACACCGTGGCAAAGAGCCAGCTATCCATTTAAAAAAAAAAAAAAAAAAGCCAAAAACAACAGGCACAAAAATGTGGTTTTGCTGACTGTCATGCTGTCTGCTATAACTGAAAACATACCTTGTTTTATGAGTGTGGTTTTTTTCACAGTTTTGGCCACAGCATCTGATTTCTTCATATGACCACTCTTAAGCTAGGACATCCACCATTAATGTACACTTGTTTTTATTTATTTGTTGTTTTAATTCACTGTGCAGTTGGGTATTGGTGATTTGGTTTGCCAGATGATCTGGTAAACATAACAGGTTGCTCTAAAGAGTAGTTGAAGCTTGCAGCTACACCAGATTGTGATGCTAATGTGAGAGGTGAAAAGTTTAGGTTGTGGTTGGTAGCCATACATGTTGATTGCAGGGTAGTGCAGGAAGTGACATGGAGTGCCTTCACGTGCCCAGAGAAGCGTGGGTATCTGTAACAAGATGAGCAGCTTGCCAGGAATGCTGCTGTGTGGTTTGCTCCCTTAACTGTGCTCTTGTTCTGTGACTGAAAGGAGTGTTCACAGTAAGTCTCAGCTGAGAAATTTTGTGTGCCTGAGATTGTTTTCTTTGCACTTCAGGGAGGCAGAAGGTGGCATTGGCAATTGAAGGGGTGCTGCCACAACTGGGTTAACCCCATGGTAAACTGGGTCTGGGATGGGGTTTGTATTTAAAAAAAAAAAATTGGGGGGGCATGGCTGGGTTTAAATTCACATAAATGAATTGCTTGTTTCACCACATACCCACAAAAATACTGGAGACAGGTATAGGAGGAGCAGGAGTAGCTGGATTGAGGAAGAGCCTCTGTTGAGCCTGCTTATATGCCAATTTGAAGTGTATGTGAATCTACAGCAAAGGCCTTCTCTCTATCTCAGGAGCAGATAGAGCGTAATTGGTGGGCATGTAGTCAGTGTATCTGGCCTAGATTTCTTGATATAAAGTATATCTTTATAGGGGGATCATGGGTGTGAAATTGGACCAGCTTAACAAAGAATCCTGTTTGACTGATGCCTTTTCTGGTAAGTACTCATTTAAGGAGAAAGGCATTGATGATATTATCACAGGGTTAATCTGTTTATACAGCTGAATATTTACACCTTTCATTTACTAGATTTGATCTACTTTCCATGTTCTAGATATTTTTATTAAAGATTGTATGTGTTGTATGATCAAGAGGACAGTTAACATATGGTGCATCTTGAGCATTTGTCTGAAATTAATGAAGTTCATAGTAGCTCTCCACACAAAGTGTGATCTCACAGGGAGTTACAGCACTGAAATGGTTTCATGAAATCTACATTTCCCAGCCAGAGAGTTCTCCTTTGCTCCATGTCTCCTGTTCCGTTTTTTATGGCATTTTCTTAAATTTTGTGTTTCTTAAAAAAGTTATTTTAAGTTGAGATCCCTCTTGAATGAAGAGTATTTGAAAGCTTTAGTAATGCTGATGGAATTTAAAGATAAATGCCATTTACTGTTGTTTGACTATCAATCTGTGTTGGCAGTTTTGCTGGGTGGGGGAATGCCATTCAAGTTAATTAAACATCAAGATGTATTTAGTGTATCCAGCTGTCTTGGACAAGTGGATTTCCTGAACATATTAAGCAAGCATATCTTACAAAAGTCTTAACATTTGCTTTGCAAATGTGTCTTATTGGGAAGGTTAAAAAGAGAGTTGTAAACTGCCAGATTATTTTAGATGCACTTCACTATCAAAACTAGCACTTGTTAGATATTCATGTCAAAGGTTCTTTCCTTGTCTTCCTTCTCTTAAGAGAAAAACAGGAAGAAAACCCAGTTGCAGAAGTGCAGAAATTTGAATAGAGTTATTTTCAATTGAAGTAGTTATGATCCACAGTGACTGAAATTATGAACCATGGCAATTTGTATCAATATTTTCTTCTTGATAGGAGCTGGAGCTACAGACTGTTGTTTTGCTGTTGCTCTCAGAAAAGCAGCATTCTGCTGCATCAAGAATCCCCTCCTGTTGAGCTAGTCGTTGCAGCAAGTGTTTCACTTAAAGATATAACTGTGAATCAGCATCATCCGTGTGGCAGCAGAGATGTGTGAAATGCTGGAACTTAAAGTGTCTCCTTGTTGGGTGAATGCGTTCAGTTCACCAGCTCCTCGGTACACTCCCTCTTACTCTGAGGGCAACCTGCTTCAGAGAAAAGGAGTTTGAATCCTCACTGGCTGTGTCATTGTATGTGGTATGGTGTAAGCCCTGAGTAGTAAGGTTGGTAGACATTCATTCTAGCTTGCCAGTTCACAGGATGCTGCAGTGTAGAAATAGATGGCTGGTTCTTCTGTAGAATTGTGGCATTGCCATCTCAAAGCATGAGGAAATAATGAGTGAGCACGTTAAGTTGAAACTTCCACTTGAATTCATAGTAAAAGATGTGCCCTATTTATACACCTTAGTATTTTAGATAGTGTCTACTTGTTGAGTGTTTATTTAAAAAAAAAAAGGAAAAATAACTCTTCAGATGGGAAAGGGAGAAAAGTTAATTAAATGTAATCTGATTCTTAGATGATCTCTTTACTCCAGAAACTGGAACTTGATGCAGTACCACCAAGGAGTATGAAACATTTATTCTTCAGAAAGAATTAGCAGGTATCCTACTTAAACTTGGTTTAAAAATTGAGATAGTGTCACGCCTTACTTGAATTTGTGTTGTTGCAAGGATCCAGAATTGAAACTTGATTATAGCATTGCGGTGAAATCTACTGTGCTATTACTTTTTTGGGGTGTTGTCACACTTTTCTGTACTGACTTAAAAGGGGCAGGATTTTCATCTTTCATGTCAAATACAAAAATCTGTTACTTCAATCTATGGAAATTGCATATGAGAATTGCTCATTTTCATAGTACCTCAGGAAGTTACAATGAAAAGGAGTTAAAATGTTCTTCCCTATATTTCAAGGAACGCTAGTCTGCGTAAATACTGGAATTTTTTTTCCTGAGTTTCTATAGCTAATTGATGGCTGTTCACCACGTGGTATGAAATTGCTGGGTAGGAAGAAGAGAGGAGGGACTGAAGGCAAAACAGGATAAAGTTTTCAAACACTCTAAGAATTCTTGTAACCAACCTAACAAATCCTGATGTTTATCTTCTCTGGAAACAAACACAGTCAATTGTGAGTATCAATAAATCAGGTAGGCTACAAGCTCCACCTTTCATAAGCTGCATGGCTGAAGCAGGAAAGCAAAAGCAAAGCAGAGGTGGAAGAAAAGTGGTAACCTTGTTTCTTATGCATAAGGCTGATTCCTGACCTCCAGATGAATCTGAAATAAAATAAGTTAGGTTCGGCTGCCACATTACTTTTCCTGTTTTTATGGGGCACTTTTGCTGCTTTTATAAGTTTATTGATTAGCTTTATGTAGTTCATTAAAACCTGGAACAACGTAACTCTTGCTGGAGAAACTTAATTTTGTTCCTTCTTTTATGTCAAATGATTACATGTTACCATTAGGTGCAGTGTTTTCTGCAAGCTTCAAGGCTGACCCGTACAATCTTTTAGATGTAACTGAAAGTCTGTTACAATCTTCACGGTTCTCAACTGTCATAGTGTATCAGCTTTTTTGGTGATTACCGTTTGGAGCAGGGTCCTCCGGAGTAAGCCGTAATACAGAGAGTGGAAGCAGGATACTGGATGCCTGTAGTTACTTCTGAGTCTTCCTTTGTGTATATTTGCAAATTAAAGTTAAGCACTAGCGGGAATCAGAAGTTAGAGTTGGATAGTGACAGCTCGATTTTGTAGAGGGAAAACTATTTTAGTGTTTATTTGGGGTAACCTTTAATAAGAACATCAGAACTCCCTTTCCTAAACAGTATGTATGTGTATTTTAAAAGCATGGTTTGTTTTAGTTTCATCTGCTAGAGTGTCCTGGTTTGAAGTTCTCAGATTTTTGCTGAAATGCTGCCTTCTGAAAATTTTTCTAAGGCAGTTAAGGACACCTCAAGAGTAAACCTACTGGGAACATGTTTTTACTTTACTTCTTCACGATGTACATATTGAAACTGTTGGTCTGAAGTATTTCTTCTGGCTACTTTTCCTGCTTCCTTGAGAAAAAGAGTATGAACTTCTGATGTAAATAAATAGGGGACTGTGCATCCAATTAAGCTAAAACTGCACACTAAAACCATTGTAGGTATATAGTCACAAGGACAGGCTCAAACTGGTTTATATCATTCCAGCAAGCACAGAAGAATGGTGGTCAGAGACTTTCAAGGGATGCATGAAGGGAAGAGTTGAATAGTAAGAGTGGTGATCAGACGTGCTGCTCTGTTTCAACTCTTATGGGAAAGATTAAAATGGAAAATACTAGCCTGAATACAATTAGGAGACAGAGGCAAAAGACTAAACCTGGAGCGGAGGCTGTCTTAGTGTGGTGCTACAGGTTTAGAAGCTTTAAACAAAAAGTACTGTTTTTTTTAAACTGTGAAGTCAGATTCCTTCAGTTGGTAGAGAGTTATGGGAAAGTTCTCATCTCTGAGTTACAAGGCCTTATTTCACAAAAACAAGTATAGCTGTGAAACGCTGTGGATTGCTGGTGGGTGAAGGAAAAGTACCTTACAGACAACTTTGAAGCTCTACTGATGGAAGCAGCACTTTGTGTGACAGTGTCCCCTTCTTACTCATTTCTGTCTGCTTTTACAGCAAGTGTTACCTGCTACCTTTAAGGAAGGGAAATTAAGCCAGTCTCTGCCATTTCAAGTTGCATTTCCAGCTGTTTTTCTGGATCCTCTGCTGGTGCTTATGCAGGACAGTGCAGGATGCAGCTTGCTACATGGTGGCAGACTGAACAACTGAAGAACTATGAGGATCTCCAGGTTGAGCATTTCTATTCCCTTACTTGCTGGTAGAAGTCAATATTAAAAGCAAATAAACAAAAAGCATCAACTTCCTTAAGTGACAGGCTTGAAGCATGTTTATATGTCACCTTACTTGACTTGTTTTTTATTGTTTTAATCATGAATGATTCAATATGTATTGTTTCTTGCTCAGCTGAGCTCCACATGGTTCTTGAGGCATTAAATAAAAGCCATATCTTATCAGTTTACTTCAGCAGCCCATGAATTGGAATGTACATCAGAAAATGGATTTTGAAAATTCTGCTGCTCGGGTTTATTGCCTATGTTTCTGTCTTCAGTATCTTGTACAAAATAAGCACCTAAATTAACTTACAAAAGGTAAGTGTCAAGTTACAGTGCTTCATGAGCATAGCTGGGATGTTTATAATAAAGAAGGTTGATAGGAAAGTGAGGTGGAGAATGTACCTGTGAGTGAGTATTCAGCTGTCTTTTGGTCCTGCCTTGCATTCATCTTGTACATGCACTACTCAAATTAAATCTCCTTAACTCGAGCAGTTGGCTTAGTGAAGGAGTTTCCATTTATTATCCTTTTCACCAGAGAACTTTTCCTTCACTCTCATTGACAAGACTAGACTCCCTGTGGCTCACTTTCCAAACACCATTCATCTAGGGCTGAAGAGAAATTGTATATTCAAGGCTTGCAGTATTTCTTCCAGTTCTGTAGAACTGCAGAAAGCACTTCCATACAACAGTCTGTGATTAAAACAAAACACATTCTTCTGTCTGAAAGAAGAGTTAATTTTCTGTGAAATACTGAGATTAGCTTTTTTTGCTTGCTTTATTCAGAATGGTGATATTTCTCATACAGTGTAATAATGTTTTTTGTTCTCACTAATTTGTGAAATGCCTGTTTAGATATTATGGGTGTGCGCATGTGTTTTTGGTAAGCACTTAATAAACTAGATTGATCTTTTTGGCAAAGGCTGCATTGTGTAGAACAAATTAAACCTGAAATAACAGTTGTTTCAGATTATTTTTCTGAAAGTGTAATTGAATATATTCCTTTTCCTACTGGCTGCTGAAATGGGTTGCCCAATAGTGTTTTATTATTCTGTTTTATTTCAACAATACATATATAGTAGTTTTGTTTCCATTCCACTGACAGACCTACAGCCTCCAGTGGTAATTCTTTACCAGCAATTTTTTATAATTGTAATAACTATGGAACTTTGTGAAATATAGTGGAAATATTTTCCTGAATTTTATATACTATAAATAAAATCCCTATTCTCTTTTTACCCCTCCACCCAGAGAAGAATGCAAGTGCAGATTTTTACACAACAAATTGATTCTGGACTCTCCGTATTTTAGAGTATTCCTGAGTAGTTTAGTATCTGGAGTTCATATGACTCTTGCTTCTCTTTTAGTCTCCTTCTGTGCTAAGAATTCAGACGTACTAAAATACTTATCAAGGCACTTAAACACATTCCCATGCTTTACTGTGTACTGATGTCCTATTTTAGCTGTGTGTAGCAAGGGTGAATTGAATGAAACCCCTACATTGCCATCCTCAAAGGGATTTAGGAGTGTAATGGCCCGTCACATGCTCCCCTCCACGTACAGCTGTTAGCTGCAGGGCCATGGCCGTACCCCAAGGACCAGCTTTGCTGAACACTTTGCAGGGGCTGTGAGACCTTGCAGGACCTGAGGTGTAGCCTTGCTCACAGGCTTATCTTCTGGACATTTTTCGGAATGCTTTATAGGTACCTACAAACCTAAAGGTCAGAATTTTTAGCAATTAAGCACTCCTTAAACATTGGCTTTGCTCAAGAAGATTTTGTTGGCTGAATCAGGAACCTTAGGTTCTTGTGCTGTGTCCCTCAGTGCTGAGGGGCTGTTAACTGATATGAGTCTTCATTCCTTCATGTGGATCAGATTCTGGCAGTGTTGTTATTGTCTGTTTATAGATGTAACAAAACAAAAAAGTTATTAACATTGTAGATGATAAATACTTAATGTTTCTCCCTCTTTTGAAATGATGTCATGTAAGTGGCTATGAAAAGAGATCCAAACTGCTAAAAGAGTGACTTTTGTAGGTGTCTTCCAAAGGGTGCAAACAGTACAAGCCAGCATTAGCTAGGTAGAAAGACAATTCCATCCCAAGCCTTCCCTATCTGTCTCTCCTTCATCTCCTGTGATTCCATGCTGGTGTGTTTTTATGCAAATCCAAACATCTTTTGTGTTTAGGGAAAGGAGTAATAAAAGTGTCGGTGTTTGTTAACATATTTTACAAACTATGGCAACAAAAGCTATCCTTTTTATATTTTGGCATGAACAATTGCCCTTTTATTGGGCCATTAATGCTATTTCAGAGCATCATTCTGTATCCACAGGCAATAATTTAGCAGCTGTTTATCAGGAGCTTTCATAAAGCTTTGAATAGTATTATAACATTCAGTAAAACTAACAACAGCATTTCAGAATCTGCAGGTTTAAATGGGATATCTGTGAATGTAGTTGTTCAGGGATGCATGGCCCACATAACCTATAAATTTGATTGGAAGTTACAGTGCTGGCATAGGCTGATGGATAGCAGATTAGAGCCCTGATTAACCATGTGATTCACAGGCTGGGAATATATTGTCCTAAGAAAGATTCATCAGATGCAATCAGAATTTCAAGTGGTCAGATGTAATTCAAATGTGCTGTGTTCTCTTCCCACCCTCTTCTCCCTCCCCCCCACCTCCCTCACGCGTCTTGTCTTAGGTTCCCCTCTGTAATTTATCTATTTATTTATTTAATTACCTATCTAGCTATCTATTTTATTTATTTGTTTGTTTGTTTATTTATTTTTATTTCCAGAGATGAAAAAAACTTATTTGATGAATCTGCTTCTCACCCTAAAGCTGTCTGTCTGTTATTCATCAGAAAGCAGGTCGCAGTTCAGTGAGCAGAAGAAAAGATTTTAATAGAAGCTGTGCCAAGGGCTGTAATGCATCATTTTATGTCCCTAATTACATTACAATGACAAATATCAATGGTGACAACAGCAATAACCTACATCCTTTAATGGCTATGCTGGAAAAGAAGTTTGGGTGCTGTGCCATCAGATTAGACTTGGTTTCAAAACACAGGCCATTAGAAGTGTGTATGTTCACAGTATTATTGGCTGATAACTGAAGCCCAGTGGAAAAGCCTGTAAATAAATGATACTTTCTAAAGCCTCATCCCATGGGACAAAAGAGGCAAAATTAGATGACGGTGGATGCAGATGTGTTTCTGAGGCAAGTTTGGCTTTCCATGTGAGGAACTGGCTGCCTGATTTTATGAAATCATACTATTTCCTTCTCATGCCAGTTAGGTTGATCATGAAAAATCCATTGTCTCAATGTCTAAGAAAAAAAGACAACCTAAAATCTGTAGAGTTTTAAAACCTAGAGGGTTTAAAAAATCTGTATAAACATAGAAGGTGAAGTAGACTTGTGTCTTTATTTTGTGTCTGACTTGGTGTCTTACGCAAGGAACAAGTTTCCAGGCCCCTTCAACGGCAGTAGGAATAGGTCTACCAAGATTGTAACCTGTGTCATCAGTGCATACACCTTCAAGTTTCAAGGCGGCATCACAACAAGCCCACTTTAGCTAGCTTCAGGCAGCTAATTCCTCCTCTTTTGTTTTGTGATAAACAGTTAAGCTTTTTACTGTGGTGTTATCCCTTACAGTTAATTGCAGAAACAGTTGCAGTGTCAAGGCAGAGGATACCTTGTATTTACTACCTGAAAACATCGGATTTCAGATCTTTTTGGTACAGAATGTGCAATGTCCTTCCTGTCATTTTTGTATGTACACAGTGTTTTCCTTCATGCCTTCCTGCTGCTGGTGGTCTCCAAAGGTAGGCAGTCTGTGTCTCTGTCATGTTGTGCCTCTGCAGTCCACTGCTGCTCAGCTGGGCTGTTTTCTTGCTGCCTAAGTGTTGGGGCTGATAAAACCTAACAGTACGCACAACCATGCAATGGGGCATGCTCATTGTTGGGGGAAGCGGAGACCATTTTAGTAAGGGAACGGTGTAAACACCTGCTTTGGCATTGCAAGGGCTTCTCAGCTTGTTGTGGTTGGCCTCCTGGGCCCCTTGCCTGGCTGAGACGTCCTGCTGGGGAATGTCTTGGCATCTCTTGAAACTGTTAATGAGCTCTTTTTCTTCTCCATAGGTTGAGCTGGGTGCTGTCTCCATCAGCTCACTTTGCTTTGTGCAGGATGAAAAGGCTTACTGTTCTGCACTCCAATGGGATTGATATCAAGAAGTTTATTACAGTTGTGTAACTGTTCATATTCAGTCACCTGTTTTCAGTTACTTACAGCTTTTTGGAAGATGCTTTTTAGCATAACATTTCCCAGGCTCAGAATCTGCTGGAGGTGAATTTTTGTATAAATATTGAGCAAATATGTTTCAACCACTTTTTGGCCAGAAAAGCAATAGAAGAGAGACATAGTCTGTTGAGGAGCAGGGAAGTGATCAAAAGAAAAACGTCATATCTGAAATAGCTTGAAATAGCTGGGTTTGAGTACCTTAATTGAGAAGAAATGCCTCAAAGTGAGTTGAATAAAATTATTTTTGTTGACTAAGCTATATTCTAGCTGAATTAGTATTTACAGGTTTGATGGAGAAGTCAGTGAAGTTTTTTACAGCCCTTGTTACTCAGGAGGTGAGGTAAGACAATTCCGACACTCCCTTCTGACCTTAAAATCTATGAATCTACAATCCTTGTTAAAATTACACGCTGAGCTCCAGTGTGGCACTTGGAGTCAGTTGTAGTCAGTTTTATTCACGGTTCCTAAGCAGTGCAATAGAGACATCCAACTTAAATAGCTGTGCTGGAAACATGGTCTTCTGCTGAGCACAGCCAAGGCAAAGACTCCTCCCGCCCCAGGATCTGCATAGGAGGTGGGTGAGGTTGTGACAGGAATCTTAAAGATGGATAGAAGAGTTGCTTTGCAGCAGAAGAAAGGAACAATTGCCTTTTTTAACTAAGGCACGTAAGTGTGTTAATTGAAGAGCAGGATGTGTAGTTTTCTCTTTGGTTTTAAGGCACTCAGGAGGTTCCTTAAAAAAACCCAACAAAACAGCATTGTGGCTGGGACCCAAAATTTGGGAATGACTAAATTAATGGTGCTTGAACCTCTACAGCACAGGTACTTTGCAGCTATGCATTATATTACAGTCTAGAATTCCTTAATTAAATATTGTTTCTCAAGTAATTCTGTATTGGATCATACAGCCTCCCTGGCTGAAGTTTAGATGCGTTCATCTTGTCCCTCCATGTCTTGCTTTGTGTAACAAGCAGGTCCTAAATCTCTGTGTCAACTAGCATAGTGAATACTATTAAAGGGGTATTGAAGTTATTACCTTTTGGGGTATCTGGATATTATAAGCACAGCTAAACCTTTGAAATTAGCAGGTAATTTAGCTTTATGGTGAACAGAACATATCTGCAGGTGTCTTCTAAGGTACCTGTGCTGCTGAATACACAAACAAGGTGCAGTCAATGAATGGAAAAAAAAATTATTAAAATGTGTAACTTCAATGAGATGAGGACTTGCATAAATGCTGAAGACCAGTCAGAAGTTACACTGGGACAGGGCAACATAGAAATTGCTGTATAAATAACCTGTGGGACTTTCGATGGATTTCAGAGGAGTGAAGAAATTCAGCTGTGAAGTCGGGTGTGTTAACTCTAGCCTTTCACAATGAGCACAAGAGGGCAGAGTTAGTTTCACGTGTATCCTTACCTCGAGTGTACCATATCTTCTGGTGATGTAGCTATGTAACTGGCATAATTACTGAATTTGTAGTTCTGAAGTTTTTCTCCTAGTCCTGAGCCTTTCTGTTCAATAGGTTATTTTTTAAGTGTTCACAGTTTAAGACAGCCTTAAAGAAAGGCTGGAAGGGTTACTGTTAAAAGAAGGAAGCCTAATGTGTGCAAGTTTGTATGTCTTTGTCATATGATTAGTGACTTTGCGAAAGAAAGAGTGTTCTGTCCTACTGTATAGTGAGGAACTGACCCTGGTTACAATTTATTATAAGAAAGTTATTATTTATTGTAAGGAAGTCTACATGGTTTAACATATTCAGATTTTAGAGCTGTAATTCTTGTGTTCTCTCTGTGAATCTGCTCCGTCTCTATTGAGATTCACAGATTAAATACACATAATAAGAAATTACCTCCAGTACAGAAATAAAACATTGTGTATTATTCATTTCTGACCACAACTGCAAGATGAAAGTAACTACTACTAACCTCAGATTTGTTAACAGCATAAATATAATACAAGACTGCAGTATCCCTTTCTAAAATGTGAGGTAAAATGATTTATCAGTGAAGTTATACATTGTGTTGCAAATGTTCTCATGATATGCAGTGTTAGTATAGAAGTAACTAGTTAATTTTTTCCATTCTCTTACTATGTCGTTTCTGTAATTTCAAATTATCCTCCTTTTTGCCTCTTAGGGGAAAGTTTAGCTTGATACACAGTATTTTGCTTATCTTTTTTGTTACAACTCCTGAAGATTTTTTCTTTAAATGCTTTTCATTGCATAATCAGAATTAATTTTTCTTTGAGTTAGTTCTAAACTGTGTTTTTTAAGGAGAACTTTTTATCCAGAAATTATTAGCTTCCTAGGTATTGTTGAATTGGTGTCCAAATACTTTTGTTATTTTGATAATCTGTGCTGGCCAGAGGATGACTAGACAAAACAAATATGTCTTCTGTGTTCATGCATGAAAATCACATCTGAGAATTTATATCATTGAACTTCTTTCTTCTTGTCACTTGCAGGCAGAAATTGTCAAGAGGCTGAATGCTATATGTGCTCAAGTCATTCCCTTCCTGTCCCAAGAGGTAGGTTGTCGTTTATACTAGTGCTGATCTAAACAATTGCCTCATTGTATCTATTACGAAAATGGGGCTTTGAGTGGCAACTGCTTCCTTATGAATCTCCTGGTGTTTGTAAATGACTTTTCACTGTGCGGTCCAAGACCATTATAATATCATTAAATATATTTATGTAATGGAACATGTTCTAATGTGCTAAGCGCAATTTTAGTTGTTTAAATACTTTGCTCTCATGTACAATGCAGTTTTTCCCACAATTATGACTTTGTCAGCCGGAAATCAGAGGACAGCTTGCAAAAATGCTGGAAAGGCATAATTTGTGCTACATTAAAGTTTGGCAGAAACTTCCATTTTGATAGTCTGAGTAATGACATTCAACATAGTAGGCATACAAGTGTAACTGTTTTCTGCCTTTATTTCTTTCTGCATCCCAGATTCCTTAATACCTGAAATCCTTTCATATTTTCTGTGTACTTGGGGAATTCAGACAGAAGAGCTGATTTCTCCGCGCACTAATTTTCTCCAGATTTTGATTAGCTGGTATTATCTTGAGTGCATTGTAGATACTCTGAGGGGCACTGGAATTTTGAGGGAGTTGGTGGGTGCTGGCAAGGGAGCCTTAGAGCCACAGGTACGAGTGAAGTAAAATGAAAGCATGATTAATGAAAGGAGACTTCATGTGCGTAACGGCTTCCCCTGCCTGTGCTGCTGGAGAAAAGGGGCTAGAGATCAGGGCCTGCTGGCACAGGCTGGTTTACATCTGTTTAATGCATGGTTTCATTTCAGTAGAATTGGTAGCTGAGAAGTCAAAGCTGGAGAGTATACTTCTGTGCACTACATCTGTAAAACATCATAGCTGAGAACATGCTGCGACTGTTTCTCACACCTTTTCAGTTGTTCCATAAAATGCCATTGCTTTTCAAAGCACCTGCTCATCCTGCTGCAAAGGAGAGGCTGCGTGTGCAGCATTAGCGTTCAGCTAATGTGCTGCCTGTGTGCACGTGCATGGGTATCGGAGAGTGTTTGAAATGAGAGTAACGCTATCAAAACTAGAACCTGACAATGTTAATGAGTGCTGCTGTATTCTCTGATTTTCAAGGTGGATTTGTGGAAACTTAAGTGATGTGCAATGATCTAGTTACATTGCTGGGGAACCAGAATTCAAGTCCTGCATCGATCTGAAATGAGTAGCTGTTGATTTTGTACTTCGACTGCTGCAGAATCTCTGTAAATCTAGTTACGGGGTTTTATTTGCTGTGCAGGAATAGCACAGCATATAAAAACAAGGTGTAAAGCTGATTCATTCTCATGCTAAAATGAGCACTAAAATGACACAATTTTGAAACAAAGGCAGGGGTGAGTACTTGGCAGGCAGGGCTGTTATCTTGGCAAAGACATGGGATCAACATTTCCACAACAGAGACATCTTCTCTAGAGTGTATGATACCATGTTTAGAAACTTTGTGCCGGTGTACTACTGCTGCTACTGGTACTATTTTCAGCTGAATTGCTGAGCAGAACTTTATTACTCTACACAAGTAAGTCATGCTGCTCTGCTTTCACAAATGCATCCCATGTGCTTTCTTGGAGTAGATTTTTCTTGCCAATTAGACAAGCAAATGGATTACAAGGGCTTAAAATACGTTTGAAGAAAAGATGTGTTTGACTCACTGTGACTGGTAGATCTTGGCTTTTGATTTTTGGAAAAATGGCTCCACCTCCCTCTACATGCTCATATGGAACTGAGGCCAAAAAACCCCACAAAAATCCCAAAAAACAAGGTAAGACAAAAGGCTGTAGGTATTAGAGCTTTAAGGTTAGTAGCACCCCACTAAGGTGAGCATGGGCTCTCTCCTTATTCTCTGCTCACTATACATCGTGCTCTCCTGTCCCTGGAGCTGAATTGCCCTGGAGTCATTTGTCTAAAAGCTGATATTAGTACATTCGATGTCCCTGTCTTAGAGGGGGAATGCACTGTGAAGGCTGCACGTTGTACTTCATTGTTTTTGTCTGTTGAGGAGAATCTCCCTTGTGGTGCTTACATGTGGTAACTTGTGAACTATGAGTCAAAGGCCCTGATCACTGTTAAACAGCCTCCTGGCTGTCAAGCAAGGCATGGAGACCATGCAATTTAAAGTAATTCCACACATAGCCATGGCAGTAGATTGTCATTAATACACTAGTTATAAGAAGTATGTAAACAGAAAACTGAGATGATCCAGATTGTAAACTTGGAAAAAGGATGTTGTCCCATTTCTGTCATGGGTACAGTACCACCTAGTGAGGGCTTAAGCACACCAGCGTCAGTGTGTGTAATGACTGCTGTTTACTTTGTTCAGCTTTAGATCAGAGCTCTGAGTTAAGCAAGTTTAGATCTGAAAACAGACTCTTGTATGGCTTCTGTGCTAGTGAGCCTCTGCTTTTTAAATCCATGGCCCATAATGTGGCACGGCATCAAAGCTCTTTGGTGTAGAGAGGCAATAGAATGGTCAAAAAATCAGAACTTCAGCATTTTTTCATGCATTGATAAAGATAAAGTGAGCACTTCCAAAAAGCCAGTGCACATATATGTCTTGCATGGAGGCAAGTGTGCATTTTAGTTCACCTAGCAAGAGAGAAGGAGAGCAGAGAGTAGACAGCAGAGAAACTTTGAAAGGGGAAGCAGAAGAAAAATTTTCATGTGTCTTGACAGTGCCATTGATTTTGATAGTTTTCTTATCAGGGTTAGGAAAATATTGGCAATTGTTTGACTTCTGTAGAAACATTTTAATCAGTTTATATTGGAATATTTTGATAAGGCAAAAGACAGCTTACTTCCAGATCTGAGTATTCGGCTAGTCTTGGTTTCTATATTATTTGAGTCTTTAAAAAAGAGTGTCTTAGTGGAAGTGTCTTCATTTCATCATTGAGATTAATAGAGAATTGAATTGCAGCTTGCTTTTGCTGTTTATGCATTTTGCATACAGTCTAATTGTGAAACAGTGGCTGAAAAATGTGATCAGGCTCCTTTTTATTGTGCCTAAGGGAAAAATGAACAAAATACAGCAGTTACATGCACTGATGGCAACATTATTGCCTCATAATAGCATCAGGTTAACTTGTCTTATTGCTTGTTAACTTTGCAAGGAATCAATGGCTTGCGATAGCTCACTTAGAAGTAAGAAAACGTGGCCAAAATTGCCAGAGATCTTGTGAAAAGGATGCAATTATAATACATCACCCTACTACGTACTAGTGTCTGCTGTTTCAGGGGGCAATCCAGTAAAGAATTCAGGAGATTCTCCAGGCTTCAGTCAGTTTTACTGTGCTGTACATCATCTAAGCATATATTGAAGATAACGTTCCTACCCTGCCTAAACATACAGTCAAGTGGTACCATGTTTTTACAATGTCTCTGCCTTAGGCAGACTGTAAAAAACAGCACCAAGAAGTAAGAGCTTCCTATTTTGATAAGAAGGAATGACTTTGTGGTTGAGGCATGAGATGGACCTCAGGGGCGATGTGTGTTCATTTTCTGCTGTGGTTGCAGGCTTTGTGTGTTGCAACAGTCATTTTCCACCTCCCTGTGATACTGTGCTCAAAGTAGTTCCTGTTGCATAAGGTGACAAGGGTGTCAGCAAGGTTATAGAAAGATACTTCGAGATTGTTAGCACTCACTTGTAGCTTAGTTTTGAACTGCTGCAGCTGGTATAGATAGTTTGATATTCACATCAATGAATATATAAAAAGGGATTAAAGATAATCCAGGAAATTACAGGCCTGTACACTAAAATGCTTACCACTGGTGTGCATATATGTGAACAAATATACAAAAAGGAAATGCTGCATGCAGTCTTTTCCTTTCAAACACTTTTAATATTAATTGATGATTTTCCTTTTACAAGATAGACATGGGCTATAGTGTACTTGCTCTTCTCTGTACATACATTCCCTAGAGATGCTTCTAAAGTTCAGTACATTTGGATGAAGAATGTGAAATCCATTACATAGAAGTAGAGCAGGAGTCCTGACATGCATTCAAAAGGAAGCAGTTGTTATTCTGAGACATGAGAGGCTGAGAACACAAAATTATTATATTCCATCTTAGATTTGCCCCAGACTAGAGCTGAAACAGTAAAAGGAAGCTGTAAGGTATCTGTTACTCTTCTACCAAGAAAGGCATCTTATCAGCAATTTATGGTAATAATGTTATTATTTTTTATGAATTGGTTATTTTATCTTGTCTGAGTTAAAGTGCTTGGATGCAGTAACCCTGCTGGTCCCTTAGAGTGTGTGCTCTACTCCACGGTAAATGTGTGATTGCTTTCCAGTCCCCATTAGTGTTTTTGGCACAGTCTCTTTTAATTAGACCATCTCTAGATTGGGTTTTCTGGAATGGCACTCCTGCAGTTCTTTAGCAAGACCTGGTCTGTACTCCCTCTAAACAGATAATACAACAACAAAATAATCCTAATAAAACATAGCAGAGCCTGTGTGCTTTCTGCAAAGCTCAGTGAGTTTCACTTTGGGTGTTGTTGGCAGTGCTCAAGACAGATGTTTTTAACACCAGCGTATGTGTGTGCATGTGAGGGGGAATTTTGGCCATATATTTGCTGTCAGCATGGCTCTCCTGTCACTGGGAGCTGTGGTGAGCCCTGGCATGGTATAAAAAGCCCACGTATTTTCCACCATGATTCAATGCCTGTGCAGGAGTCAGGGATAGATGAGAAGTGAGTGTGGTGAGACAATCGTAGAATAATTTTGGTTGGAAAAGACCTTTAAGATTATCAGGTTAACCCAGTACTGCCAAGTCCACCACTAAACCATGACCAGAAGCACTACATCTACATCTTTTAAATTTCTCCAGGGATGCTGACTCCACCACTGCCCTGGGCAGCCTGTTCTGTTCCAATGTGTGATAGCCTTTTCAGTGAAGATTTTTTTCCTAACATCCAATCTCAACCTCCCCTGGTGCAACTTGAGGCCATTTTCTCGTTTCATTGCTTGTTACTTGGGAGGAGAGACCAACCTCCACCTTGTTACAGCCTCCTTTCAGGTAGCTGTAGAGAGCAATAAGCTCTCCCCTTGGCCAATGTGATGGTGAAAAACCCTGTGTCATTCGTGTGGTCTCTGTTGTCACTACCTGCTGTGAGATGGAAAGAAGATGTTTTTCCAACACAAGGCAAGTGCAGATACACTGATTATTAGAAAAAGCAAAAAAGGGTGAAGAGTAGAAACAGGGAAGAAGTGAAAAAAGAGAAACTATACTAGTCTTCATGACAGGCAGAGCAGGGTATTGCTGTTAAGTACAATGCAAAATACGGTTTTCCCATAGCTGAAGAAAATGGGTCTGTCATTTGCTTGTGTGCACAGAGGAAGGCTAGCATTAAATGCTTGTCAAAGCTACAACCCTGTGTCTATATTTTGTTCGGAAAAAAACGTAACCGTTTTTCTGTTGTTGGTGTTTTTACTCAGCTGTATATTGCTGCATGATACTTGATGGGCAGGCTAATGTGTACTGCTTGGTTTTAAGGTGATGCTGCTTGTTCCCGGTGTGCTGGCCAGGGAAGGCATTGGAGTACACAGTAAGCGCTGGAGCCATCCCCTGCTGGAGCTAGGGTCAGTAATGTGGAGCCCCCTGCCCACACCACCCCCATTTCTGAGACAGTGAGGGTGGCTGGTGGGCTTCTCAAAGCTTGCGTGGGGCTCTGCCACGGCATGGAGTGGCCCTGCTCCCTGTCTTTAGTCACTGGAGTATATGGTTTGTGTCTGTGACTCAAAGCAGCTCCAGGATGACTCAGGACAGTCTAGGCCCTGTGTGTGGTTTGGGGAGCTGGGTGGGAGTGTGGTCAGTTGCTGCAATGAGGTGGAAGCAATGGAGGCGCTAATTGGAGACCACCTGTATTGGGTCATTTGCATACTGTGCCACTGAAGATTGGATCCATGTTACACAGCTAGCGATAGGAAAGTTTTAATTGTCTCTATCATACCTAATTTAGGTTCAGCATTACAAGGCCCATGGGTTTTTTTCCTCTCTGTGGAATCTTGATCCCAAACCTATTAAAATGAATGAAAGATGGCTTTTGTGGCTATGTAGGGAATTTCTGCCTGATAGTGCTTTCCAGCAGAAATCTGAAAGTGAGATTTTGGTACTCTGCACCTCTGCCTTCTCTTCCCCTTACCTAGGTATGAAATATTTTTCCCAAATACTCCTCAGGGCCATTCTTTGTGTATTTGTTTTAAAGAAAAACAATCAAACTCTTGTGGAGTTGACTTGTTTTTCCAAAACCTGAATGAAAATTGAAGTGATTCCTAAAATGTCTGAAGTTTTCAGGCTGTCTTTCTGTATGTTCCTGAGAAGTTTCTTCTTCTCCCATCCATGGCCCTGGGAACAGGATTTAACTAAAGAGGTGTTGGAATGAAACATTCTTATGTACATACACATCAAGAGCTAGATGCATTTCTTTACCTCAGTGCAAAAAGCATTGCCTAGGAAATAGTAGGAAAGTAAAGGTGACTGTAAACTTCTCAGTGAATGTTGTGGGATTTTAAAAATAACTTAAAAGATTTTTAAAAATAATTTTGGGGAGTTTTAAAAAATTTTATTTATTTATTTTTAATGGCTTGATCAAATGTTTTGACCCATTTTTGGCATGGCAGACCTCCACCAGAAATGGTGGTGTAATTTTTGTGATCACCCTGTTGCCATATGTTACTAGGCATTTTCAGCTATATAATTGAGGAAAGCTGTACCTCTTATCAAAATGTGATGATGGTAACACATTGTCAGGAACTTGAGGCCTGAGTATCATTATTTTCTTTTTACTGGTTTATCTGTGATGTTGATACACCACTGCATTTAATATTTTTTCTCTGAATGCCAGGAACACATTTGCTCATGATGAGCCTGCTTTTTTTTCTTTACATTGTCTGTTTAAAAATGATAGATCTGGCTTACATTAGCACTGTAGCTTTACAAAACTAAAAGGGATTGCTGTGGTTCTGTTTGCAGTAATATGTTATTTGCTCTCCTGGCATTTCCTTCATTTAATTCTTCTTTGCTTAAAACCAAACAAGCCTTAAAACCATTTTCTTCCTTTCATGAGTGTTTCTAAATTATCTCCTTCGTTGTTTGCATTTATCCATTTTTTGTAGTTGAGGTCAGTATTTCTTACAGTTACAGGTGGATTTTGAGGTTTTCTTTTCCTCCTCTGAGGGCTTTTATGGGAGAGAGTTTATAAGTGAAAATGCCATTTTTATTTGTGTGTTGTACTGAGATAGAAGTGGCAAATCTGAGAGCGCCAAGCCCCGGAGGTAGCAAAGCCATTCCTTACAGCCCCCTCTCCTAGTGGGGCTCAGGTTGCTGACTGAGGAGTCTTTCTGATGCTCTTTACCTACTCTTGCGTTGGAGGAAGTCTTGAAGATTTGGGTCCCCACCTTATTTTCTGCCCTTAGTAGGGACTCATGGGAGGTGTTGCTGTATGATCTTTACCTTGACTTCACTGTGCCCAGATACACAGCCATAGGGGCCAGCAAACTGGAGGCTTTAAAGAGACGTTTTCAGCACTTTCCTTAGGCTTTGAGACAAAGATCATCTAGATGTTGGTTTCTATACAGAACTGATGTTTCATCGTTGCGGCTTCAGCACCTTTTGAGATAGGCAAGAGCTCATCCCTCCTCATGTTTAATGTGTGGCTGTAGATCAAGGATGACTCACTGCCAGGGCTGACTCCACAACCTACTTGGAATTCTCCCTAACCCCCCCCTTGCACCAATTTCTTGTGTGAAATACTGATCCTGCAAGGCTGCCTGTGCAGATGAATTTGCCACTGGCAGAGCTCCAAACAGGCATGGATCTGGTTGCAAGATGAGGACCTTCTTTTGTTTGTAGTTGATGTTTTCAAATAAATATCAATCAGTTTTCAGTATACAGCAATTCTGAATTTACTGCAGGAATACAGTATCAGTCAAACTGAGATAATATAACCACTGAAGCTTGTTAACTCTGTTGTTAATTAGACCATGTGTTTTTCATGGACTTCTTAAAGCTACTAAAATTTACAAGTTGGGGATTGAAATAATTAGTTCTCTTTCACATGTTTGACAGAATTGTGAATGGCATTTTAAATTTCTTTCTTGCAGTTGAGCTGCTTTGAAATGTACCTAGGAGAATCTGTATATCCTTCAGTGATGTGTGTGCCATGCGCTCGTTGAAAATACATACCTTTCTTTTTCAGTATGCTTTTTAAAAATAAAAATAAAAAAGAACAAATATTTTTCTGTTGCTGTAAGGAAAGTGGCTTACATTTTACATTGGCATGTGAATTCAAGAGCACACTGTGCTGATGAACAAAAGGAAGACAATTTCCCATTTAGCCAGGTTGTAAAATAGCTCTTTGGGGAGTGAATGTGTAATTCCTGGCAAGTAATGGCATAAAAAAAATCCTCCCATTACCTGATTCTCTTGCAGGTCAAAACAGAGTGTGACTGTCTGTTAGAGAAGAGTTATTTCAAACTCTACATGTGTTTGAAAACCAAAGAAAAAAAGATAAAAGGAAGAATCCCTGCTTAATAATTTAGAAAACAAATAATTCTGTTTCTGATCTTCATTTATAGCACCAGCAACAAGTGGTGCAGGCTGTGGAGCGTGCCAAGCAAGTGACCATGGCAGAACTGAACGCAATCATTGGGGTATGTGGTCTTTCCGTTTTTGCTCTAATAGTGTTTGTAAATAGCTTTTCATTTTCTTTCTGTCTTGCATGAACTCATTTGCATCCAGTGGGCAATAGTTGTGGGCAGTGAAGTTCAGTAGTTTGATCTTCATAAAAGCTGGTTACTACGTGAAAACTTTTGCTTCCACTGTACTGAGAAGACTAACAGGGTAATTACTGTCTGGGTTGTATCCATTTGCTGAAGCTGGATGACTGTGTGTTTTTTTATTGTCCTTTTAAGTAACATTGGTTTTTTTCACATACCACCTGCCAGTCTGCTTCTGCAGCCACCGTAACCAGTAGCCTTCCTATAACAAACTGTGCTTTAGGAGGGTTTTTCCCAGCCCTGCTGCCCACATCTTGTTCTGGTTGATGGCTCAAGACTGTGAATATTCACTGCGCTTTTTATTTTTACATTAAAAAGTAGCTGTTCCTTTTAGAAAAAAACCAACAAACTGAAGCAACCAAGATGGACGGCAAATGCACTCGTCACTGGTAGGCTCATAGGTGTTCCTGCTCCCAGTCATCTAAAAATACGGGAGCGTGGAGCCCCTTGTGTAAAAGTTTTACTGCCAGCAGTATTAGCCCAGTATAGCAGTCCTGCGAGATTGTAGTGTTTACGTTTTGCAACTGGAGAGGAAAGGCATAACAATGAAAGCTGTGGCTGTTCACACTACCTAAAATAAAGGTGAGAAGTCATAGCTTAATAGCACATTATTCACATGTATAATTATGCAGCTGGTGCAAGCAGTTGTTTAAGTTATTCTAATGAAGACACTACAACTGTACTTCCCATCATCTGCACCCTCCCAAACGCTTTTTCTTTTGTGTATAGATTATACATAAAAGTATTTTCCTTTTTTTAATTCAGTGTATCAAACACACTTTGAAATGCTAATTATTCCATTTACTTTCATTAAAATTCAAATTGCTGAGTGAAGATGTGGATAAGGGTCGCCGAATAATCAATCTGAAGTGAAGATACTGCTTCAATTATGCCTCTGTCTTTTAACAAGGAAATCAGGACTCTCTGATCATTGCTGACGATGGTGTAGTGCAGCAGTGTGATTCTCGCTTGTTTCTAACTCTATTTTGTATCCCTCTGACCACAAGAAAACACTGTTAGTCAATTAGAAGATATAAATGGAAAAAAAGTAACCTTTATTTCCTCTGAAGTGCCCATTAGAAAGAAGGGGGTGAATCGGAATGAGTTGTGTAGAATCATGAACAACATTTGTTGTACGACTTTTACACTCCAGTGGGGAGAGTGGGAGATGAGTAATTTCCCAATTAGTTTTCGTTACCTAGCCAAAGTTATTCCGTTCTATTAACTTTATTTGCATAAAGTAAGTAGCTAAAGGTTGGCTTCTTTGTTAAAGAAGTATTTATATGCTTGTGCTGCGTGTGCATACATAGTGTTTGCGTATATGTGCACGTACTGTTTTGTGTGTGCATGTATGTGCACACACATGTATGAATACTTCACAGTTTCCTCTTGTACATTTTTGCCATTCACCTTTGTATGTGTTAGGTAGACTGCAAAAAGCAATTTGCTTTCTGTTAAGGAATAAATTGATTGATGTTTAACATGTGATGTTATAGGTACCAACTATTGCACTTGTTATTTAAGCTTATTCTGCTTTCATGAACCACAATACCACACAGAATCTGTGCAGACTAGACACTTGTCTGTGAGCCTAGCAGTAACCTCTGCTGGTCTTCCCTCATCAGACAGAAGTATATTTTATGTTTTGTTTGTTGCTGTCTGAATTTCTCTCTTTAAGTCAATTGAAATTCTGTTGCCTCAAAATTTCATAGTATCTGAATTTTGGGTTTGTACATTAAAATGGGACAGCTCTCACTAACCTCACAAGACTGATTTTGACCTTGCTCTACTGCCTTTTCTCACTCTGCTGTTTTATGATGACTTACGAAATGCTGTGTGGGAAAAACTAAATGCCCTTTATTTTTAGAGAAACAGGGCAATATGGACTGAAAACTTTGTGTTCATCAGATTTAAAGAGAAGTAATCTAATCCAGTCTTTCAGAGATCAATGCTTTAAAAAGGAATAAATAGGATAGCAGGTTATCAAAAAAGCTTAAGTTCCAGTTTCGTGAATACCCACAGTAATGTTATGTCTGCACTTAGATTTGAACTCTGAAATCGAAGCATGAGACTAAAAAGACTTGTCATAATTTGTAAAGTGAATACTAATAAAGAAGGTAGTGATAAATTATGGCTTTTCTATACTTCTAATTTTATTTTCTAATACTATTTTGCTGTTTGAGAAATCTGACAAGAGTTTGTGTTCTTTTAACCTTATGATGTTTTAAAAGTTTCTGAAGTTCATTTGCTCTTCACAAGTTTTAAAAACCTATCTTTTAGTTACTTGTTGAGTTTACAGAGGCGGAAGCAGTATTTGAGTTTTTTAAATAAAACTGTAGCTTAAGTTTCTCTGTGCTTTGGGCGGGGAGGCTGTTCAGTTAACCTCTCTCATGCTAAACCCCTTTGCTTCAAATGGAGGAAACCTAGGGAACGGAGGACAGCACAAGAAAATAATCAAATGTGCACAGATCATGCCTCTCTTTGTGTTTCACGTGTCTGTATTGAGATTGAGATTGTGTTTCACGTGTCTGTGTTTTGATTTAATGGAATCTGAGGAATCACCATATATTCTATCTTCATTGGTAAATGAATGAAATCACTGATCCATGCAGTTTAAATGCAAAATACTGAAGTGAGCCTGGAACCCGGGGAGACTGCTGCTCTCCTAACAGTAAACTAGTTGTGTTTAATGGAATGAAACACACTTATAATGACTTCTTTCACAGGTCATGTTCAGTTTAAAACTGTTGACGGGCTGGAACAAGTTAAATATAACCTATTTTCTCTTCTAGAGAGATGCAGTGAGAAAACTAAGCTAAAACTAGGTATCATATGCATGCTGTAGGAGGACTGTAAATCTGCAAGCATCCAGACTCCGCATCTGGTGTTTGTTGTGGACAGTATGGTATAGCATTCTTGCTCAGAGCAATTTGTAGTGCACATCCAGAACTCCTTTCCAGATTGGGTATATTGGGATGAGCAGTGTGATGTATCCAGTTAATCTTGTCATGTGTCATAGCTATCGGGTTTTTAAATTAGAATCAGCGAGATCACACTGTTGCAACAACACACAAATTGTAGCCTTAAATCAGTAATATGATCTAATTCAGAATGATGTTTTCATTTCCTGTATTATTAAATTGAGTCATCTAACTCTCTTACAATGTTTTTGCTTGTTGCTGTTGTTCTTAATCCGTTCTACTATATAATCTGAACATGCTGAGTGAATGTGGTTATGTTTTAATAAGGGAACTAGTGAATGTACTTGTAACTTTATAAGAAATTTTTTATAGTCTTTTTTCCCCCCCCTCTGTTAAAAATAGTCAGTTTTCAGCTGTAGTTGGGTAATAAGGCAGAAATGGAGGCTGCTACTTGTGTGCCTGTTTATGATACAGAGAGAGATAAACCTACCAAAAACTTAAAAACAGGTATGTGATGGTGTTCAAAGAAAATGCAGTTTAGCACAAGAAGTGCTGAACCTCAATTTTTAACAGTGACATTTTAATGATAGGAAGTCTGCAAAATTATTTGCCATCAATTGTGAAGGCAATAACAAGCCTTGGTGGTTTTTCACACCCTCTGTGTTAAGTGCTTTCAGAATGACAGCGTAAACTGTGTTGGAGAACTCCAAGGAAGTAAAACTGATTAAAATGTTCATGCTTGAATGGTGCTGATGGAATAGTTCATTTGGACTTTCTCTACCTCCTGCAGCTCAAGCTGAAATATTAAAATTCAGTGGATTTAAATCTCTCTCCCCTCAGCTCAGGAAAAAAAACACATTACATTTTAATAGGTTTTATACTAATAATTCATTGGTTTGGAGCAGCACTATTAAATCTATTTAAATATTACTTGTATTACTAAGGAAATTATTTAAATTATTTTTCCTTTACCATTCTATACATCTGAGTGAAAGAAAAATGGCTTTTCTTTAATTTTTAAGCATTTTGTTTTATTATGTCACTTCTATTACGTTTAAAAATAAGCAAATAGCTGTTACTGAAGAAAGGACTCTTCTGTATTGTCACATGTAATCATCAAGTTATAAGGTCCCTTCCTTAAGACATGGCTTATCACGATTTCTACCCTGTGTTGGGGACCGAGGCACTTGCTTGACCCGTCTCAAAAGGTGTATAATTTTTGGTTGCTTCCAAGTGAGGAGTCCCTTCTAGCAGCCGTGGAAAACAACACCTTTTTGAAAAATAGCAGTATGTTGTTGCAGGCATGGAAACCTTTGACAGCATTATAATGCAGATACATTGCAAGACAAGTTGCAATAAAAGCTTGTCATCAATACATGCTCTTGCTGCCATGATGCCAGTGGTTGGGGGCTCCTACTGCCAGATGCCAAGGCACTTTTTGGTGTAGGTGCTTCATGTACAGGGGCTCCCGCTCCTTGTAGAGGATTGGTTGTTTCTGTTTCTTATGTGTGTGTGTGCTGGGAGGAAGAGTCACTTGTCTCTCCAGCCCATCTGTATTGCTCGTTCAGAGGCATATTAAGCAGTGGTTGAAGATGAAATGCTGTAAAACAATTTGGAAGTTGGCCACCTTCTCAATGTTGTACACAAGTGGTTACAGTGGGAAGGTTGCAGAGGAGGTTGACTGGATGGTATGTGCTTTGAGTTGTATTTATTTGTGTACCTCACAAAAATGTTGAAATTAATTCCTCCATGTTTAATTACACTTGCTTTGTATATGGAGGATGTGTGATGATACTGTCCTGCAAATTTTTTTACACTGCCTGGTGCCTGAAATAAATTGTAGTAGTAATTGTAGGTTTGTGAGTAAGCACTTTTGGTTTTGAATTATTCATCTGAAGTCTGGCTATATTAAAGACATCACGGTTTCTTGGGGTGAATAGGTGTTTTGTAGGGATTTTTTTCTTCTTTCCTTACTCCCAGGAACTAGTCTCAGAGAAAGCCTTGCAGGTGAGGCCTAATTTAAATAAATCTCTTCCAAATGCAGCATTATCCTGATTTAAAGAAGCTGAAAATGAGGACAGGATATTTTTAGGGTTTTTTTGAGAGAATTAATTAGAATGTAAATAACTCCAGGTTCCATATTTATTGCAAAAACCCCTCTGAGGATGAATTTTAAATACTGTTGCTACACTTGGAATGGGCTGCCACTGTTTTCCTCTTCTATTTTCAGTAGCTGTGGTAACTACTGTATTTGTATTGGTCTGTCACTATATGAGCAGTCAGTAACGTTGCAGTGCAAGTGCAGACCGCTTACCATGTCTCACTGGCCATATGCTGATGCCAGAGGCCCTACTTGTTATGCTTAAGTAAGTGCATATGACACAAGTGTTACAGCTCATATACTGTATCTGATCAGGCAGGAGGGTTGACTTTGCCTCCATGTTTCTCAAGGTTGTCCAAACCGTGACACCAAAGCTATTTGACCAGTGCGTTTATTTTTTTAGTTAGGATTAATCAGTATAGATATGCAGATTCCTACAGATAATTTTCTTCATGTTCTACAGCATGAACATGTAGTGTATTTTATTTATGACTTATTTTTGTACCCTTTCACTTGACATGCGGTAGAAGGGAGAAAACACTTGCCAAGGTGATCTGTACACCAGTGTATGGGAGCTGTATCCAAGCAAATACAGATTTGCCATACTCCATCAGACTATTGATGCCATATATTGTGTTCAGTGATGACCTTATACTGGGGCTTTGGAAAATATGAAGAAGTATATAAAGCATCTGTTTGAAGTATCATGAAGGCTGGGGTTTTCAAAAAATGCTTACTTGCAAAATCAACAGTGTTTATGTACTCGGTGGAGATACAGTCCATTTAAATGTATGTCCTCACGGTACAGAATAGCCTAAGGACAGTTACTGTTTCGTGTCATGGTTTCATACCACAGAGTTCAGATATCACCCATAAAGAGGATTGTGTATTTGTCATGTGGACTTCTTCCCAGCCACACTTTGTAGGCTTTTGCTTACAGCTGTGAATGAGGACCAGAATACCATAAAGTGGATCATTTAAGTGTTTTCGTCAGATGTATGGTTAGTTCTTTTGATGTTTCCAATCTTAAATATAGGCCAAAGTGAGGGCTTTAGGACTTAGCTGGGATGGACACGAAAGTACTGCATAAGGAGAGTATTTCCAAATGTTAAGGTTATTCATGAAGAAGGAATTTAAGATGTCTTAAATCTCTAAGTTGTCTGGTATTTCAGAATGTTTGATTTATGTGAGACAGTTCCTTATTGTTTGGTGAACTTTCACAGACACTTCCTTAGCATATGAATTAATCACCAAGCATTGATGAACTTACTCCAGTAATGTTTCTGAAGCAAGGCAGTACTGCTTCCCCTGTTCGAACTTTGAAAGAGACTGAGGCAAAGAGAACAAATGGTTCTTCCATAGTTTCAGAGTTGTGACTTAAATCCATGTGATTTGATTCTTGTCAAGACCTTCCTTTATCAAAGCTGCTGTAACTGGGAAATTGCACTAAAGCAAAAGAGCTCACTTTAAGTTTCAGTTATTTGACTACATTAAAGAGACAGAACACTGCATCTCTAAATGAAATCTGCTTGGAGAGGGATAGATGTCCTAACACCTCACACTGATGTGTGGGAGAGGCTGCTCAGTAATGAGAAGAACAGGCATTACAGTGGTCTGCGCAGGAGCAGAGCTGCACCAGAAATGTCAGTCTTTAAAGATTCAAAATGGGCTGGAAAGGAGTTACGGTTCTCAGTAACTGCTATCCAGAAAATTGACATGCTGAGGTCTGACTTCAAAAGATGCATTAAAGATATGCATGTGTGAGATGCATAACATGCATCTTTTTCATGCTAAGGCTGTGTGGCTCTTAGACTGTATCTTGTGAGGAAACTCCGAAGTTAATTATAGTTGCCAAATAAAAAGCTAAGGTGGTAGAATTGCTTATAGATCGAGCAAGTGGGGTCTCTGTGACCAGTGGCATGACTTAACTTTTCTTCTATTTTCTATTGTTTGATTTGTTATATATCTCAGATGATACTTTCTTCGTTTATCAGTTGTGTATGTAGCCCAGGGTTTCAGAAACTTTTTCATATGAGAAGCATAGAAGAAGGTTATTTAGGACTTTGCTGGGAAAGCATAGGCATCACTCTCATTTTCTAGTTCTAAAGAAAAGGATCAAGATTCACACAGTCACAACAGGGACACCATTTTCCTACTGGCAGTCCACAGGAGAGAAATCTCTTCCCAGTGTGTCTGGGTAGGACATGAGTAGTGGAGCACTTGGTCAATAAGGTACTTCAACCAGTGTGCACTTACCTATCCAGAGCTGATTTTTGTCGTCTGTAACAGAGGGCACTCAGTTGCTTCTATTGTTACTCTTTGTTCTGCTTAAATCTTTCTGAAAAATATTTGAAGTGGAACTTTGGCACTTGTGGCATTCACACCACTGGTGCTCTGGAGGGTAAGACTTTGAGCTTACTTATATTTGATGCTCTCTGACTTCTTTTGCAGGAGGTGTGGTTATTGTTTTCCTTAGCTAGCAGTTGATGGGGTAGAATAAAGGAGAAGAGAGCTTAAGTGGTATGCTGTATGCAAGAATTTCTGTCCTTTATTAAATGATAATAGAAAATCATTCTAAGGAGCCCAGTTTTTCCTCTCTTCTCCCCCACTGTGAAATGGAGATGGAGAGGAGTCCTGCAAGCTGGAGGAGCTACTGAACTCTGAGATTCTGGGGGAAGGTGCAGTTGACCTTTTGCAGAGGACTATTTTTTGCTTTATTAAAATGCAGGCCTTTTTCATCACATTTTTTTTTCTTTACTAGTATGTTTTATTAATATTTTAGTTACTTTTGTCCTCTGTCTACGCTGTTTCACTAAATGAAAAACAGTCATAAGGGGGGAAGGGAGGACAAATGATAAAACATGTATCCTAACAGATGTTTCTACACATGTGATTAGGAACGGAAATGTGCTCTGCATATATTGCCTTTCATCCCACAATATAATTCAGGAGATGACTTTTGGTTCCTAGATCACTTAAAAGATCTTTGAGGCAATTTGTAGAGATATGATTCTGATACTTTCTTTGTTACTTACCTAGGAGTACTAAATGTTCCCCATCTGATTAATGACAGCTATTGATTTTTTTCCTTTCCCCCATAGTTTTCTCAGTGAAGCTTGCTTTCCTTCTGTACAATCAGCATCCTCAAAGGCAGGAATTGCTGATTCTCACAGAGCAAGATGCTTGACAGTTGCTTTAAAAAAAAGTAAAATTGAAAGTAGTTGTTATTATTATTATTGGTCTCCTCCCTATTCTTTTTAATTATTTTTCATTCTTTTTTTCCTAGATTTTGTCTAACCTGTGCATTTATTCCTTTTTCTGAACAGAAACAACATTTGTGTTTTCCAGCTGATCAGTTGTGTATGAGTTTTTAGAGTTTCCACCAATCTCTGATACGTTTCTTTCACACTGAGCACAGTCATTTGCAAAACGATCACTCTCCCTTAAAAGAGTAAGGCTAGCAGGTTGCTTTACCCTGCATCTGAACTACAGTTTCTTTATGTTAAACCAATCATACAGTACATATAGATATAGCTCCAGGACCATTCCACTGGAAGAACTAATGCGTGACTGTCTCTGTATGTTGTTTTGCTGAGTTGTATGTAAATATCAGAAAAAAAACTTTTTTGTTTGTTTGTTTGTTTGTTAAGGGTATGTCAGCAAAGAGAGAAATGTACAAGGAAGTACAAACAGTGCACATCATGTCAAGGGTGGAAACAAGCATGATAGATAAAAATTCAAATTGTTCTAAGCACACTCATAACTGTGTGTGCCAAAGGACTTAATTTTCTTGCTGGTCTCTAAACCACTGGCACTGCTACTGTGTACTCTCAAGCTGTTGTTTTTTGTCTGTATCTTTTTAATCTTGGTTACTGTTTTATCTGTATGTTAACTTAGTAATGATTCACTGCGAGCAATCAATCACGTAATCTAACAAATTGCAAACAAACAATGAAGGAAGTCTATCAATTTTATTTTATTTATTGCCTCCCAGCAGTACTGCAGGTATGGGTAGTGCACACATGTATAAATATAAAATATCTTTTTGAAACATTAGTTTGTTAACATTAGAAATGTCTTCAGGTTGTTTGAATAATGGCTGTGAACTTTCAGGCTCTACCTCTGTCACATTACTATGACACAGAGCTGCTTGGAAAGTATCCGGTAAAAACTTGAAGCTTGTCCAGGAAAACAAGCTTTGAATGTGCTGACTATAACAAGAGAACATTAGAAGCTAATTTTTTAGTGGGATTGTTAGCACATTTTATTTTAAATTTGATCTCTTGAGTTGTGTTTGGGAAAGAATTAGGCTAATCATCAATATTTAGAATTCTTGTAAAAATTGGTGGTACTCAGATGAGAACCTTTTGCAAAGCCTTTTTATCCATTTGTCTAGATGTGGCTGTGGAGTTATTTTACTCCTTACTGTAGACTCTCTAGAAGAATATACAGAAAATTCAAAGAAACAGTTCAGTAGCAATCAGATGTTATCGTCATTTGACCTGCATTAATATGTCTTGAAAGTTTTGCTTCAGTTTCTACTACTGAGGTGATTTAAATGGTCATCTTCCCAAACTTACTACCAAATACAGTCTTCTTTTTTGGCTTCTTTCTGATTGCTGGGTTTACCCGTGCTCTTACATTTTTTGTGTGCTGGATGTTTCTTAAAAACATGGCTATCTATTTTGCAATTCCATAGGACATAATTCTTGGCAGCTAACTGTTGCTGTTTTTATTTTTAAATAGTTCCGGAGAATTTACAGCATAATAAAGCCTGGTGTACACTGTTTGCAAGTTTTCACCTATTATGCATTGATGCTGAAAATACATGCTTGACTTTACACGTACTGTAGTCAACAACTGTGATAGGATTGTCTAAAGTTAACCACATGCTAAGAGTTCATAAATAACATAACTAAGGATAACAAATTAAAGAGAAGATGGAGGAGTGGGAAGTGAAAGCGTTAGAGCAACATATAAAAAATTGCAGGGTTGCTCAGTTGGCTCATTTTCAGGCTTTCTTGCAAATTTTTAAGTTGTGTCAAATTTTATGATCTAAATTCATGGTAGAGGTAGAAACAAATGTAAACTTTCTTCCCCAGTGGAATATTTCTGTGTGGGGAGAATATCTGTCAGTTGTCTTATTCCTCCATATCTTCTGCATTTTGATGACTAGAGGAGACTACCTTTTTTTACTACTGTCTAGCACTAGACTGATGCTCAGTGAGTTAAGGAATTGCCCATGTTTTTATAACTTACCTTGTAAGCAAGCAGCTGTGTACAGGCCATCTGATAAGCTGAAGCTTACCAGTGACACCCATGGCAGTAGAAAACAAAAACCAATCTGTGAAGGTCATGGACACTGGAATACTGTAATAGATTTCAGAGGTCTGGAAATGGCAGTTAGACATGGTCTGTCACTTTGTCTTTACCTTCTTGAGCGTGCCTATTAGCAAACAGTGCAAAATGATGCAATCATACACTTTTGTCTCCGTTTGCTCATCTACATTCTGAGAGCAAAATGCTTCCCAGTGTTTCTCTTGAATTCTTGTAATTTCCATTTTTGGATCAGTGCCTCACTTTTGACGAACAGCGTTGCTTATCGTGTTGGAGGAGCTCATAGTCCTGCCTGTACCAATGCAAACCTAATCCACAACCCTCCTCCTGTTGAATTTTTAGTCCCACCCCAGTCTTAACACAACACACACAACATTACCCAGTCTAGGGGGCGCAGGCATGTGGTACTATTTGGAATTCTGAGTTAGTTTAGATTTATTTTACAGATTGTTTTTCATACCAAAGTGCTTTCTTTGTGCCATTACAGTGTGACTACATTCCACCTAATTTCTGCTGTATCAGTGGATTACCTAATTGTGAGTGCAGGGGCCGTGTTTTTCCCAGATTTCATGTTGCCATTGTTATCCATGGGAGAGTTTGGTCTCTTAGGAAAAGTTCACCATGGCAGGAAGGCTGTGGGTTTGGATTTTTTTCCCTACACTGTTCACTTATTTTCAGATCTCTCTGCATTTTGACTTGCAGTGAAAACATGTCATTTCTTGGCCAGGAGGTACCAGGCCAGCCATGCTGGTCTGGGTGATCTCCAGTTGCTAGCCACTGAGGTGTCATTGCCAGTGCTACTCTTAATGTCCATGCCTGGAAGGCATTAATGATGTTTGGTATATCTAAGGGGCATTCTGTGCTGCTGTCTTGCTGAGCTATGTAGAAAGTTCCCAACAAAGAGCAGGAAAAAAGGGATTACATTCACAGTACATTTTTTAATCAAACTCTTTGGAAACTATATTTTGTCCATACAGGAGACATGGAATGCATAGAATGCAAATTTGGTAGTTCAGCAGGCAGATCTATATGGATTGTACAGTGCTGTGCAGTGAGGATCCCTTACCTGGTACACTCCAGTCGACAGTGAAATAGTTAAAAATGGGAAAGCTCTGTCACTGTAGGTATTTCAGGCTCTTCTCAATGCCTTTTCTTCAGATCACTGGCAGGTTCATGCAGACATTTTCTTGCAGTGGTTTATAGCATGTTCTTCATCAGGAACTAGAAATTCCTTATTTGAAATAAGGCTCCAGAAGACAGATTATTTTGTCCATTCCTTTCTTTCCTGTTGCTCTCCTCCTCCCTTCCCCAGGTCAGGCATGCCAGATTGTTCCCTTGCTGCCTGGGAGCCTCATTCAAACCCTGAAGCTAAACAATACGCTGTTGGCTCTTGCTTCATTTTGTTGTAGTTTATGTAAACTTTTGAGAAACAAAGCATCCTTCCATAAGAGCATCAAGCAAGCAAAATATGGTTGTTACTTTCTACAAGAAAGAATATATGCTGGAATGTCATGGTTCTCAAGCAGGGGAAGGATCAAGCCTTCCCTCTTCTACCTGGAAGAATCTTCTTTATGGGTTTGGGGTTTTTTTGTGCCTTGCCCTGGCCCCTCTATTTTTTGCATTTTCAGTTTATTTTTTTTCTCACCTTCCTTTTGGATCGTTCCACTGCTTTCCCTGGCACTGATCTGGGTCAGATGAGATGTGCATGCCACAGCCAATCTGATTCCACCCCCTGGATTGTATTTCCAAGGATAGGAGAAGGATCTGTACTTCCACAGGGAGGTACTGAGCGCACCGAGCATGCAGTGTGCTGCAAGAGTTACCTAGCATGACTCTCAGTCTTTTACTTTCAGCTCACCCTTATGTAAAAATTCATGCTAAGGAGGGAGGGAACAATCAAGTGAACAGCATAGTGTTTCTTGACTGATTAAAGAGCTGGGTTGCAAGGTGAGAAGTGTGTTTAGCTTCAAATGAAAAGCAAACTAAAGTGAGACTTAAATCTTCTTAATTAGGAATTTAAAATGGAATGTTTTTATATGTTAGATTTTATTTCTTCTTCCTAAGTCCTGTATACAGTTGTGCAGTGGAGAAAAAGCAATCCTAGGGGATTTCTGATTTGATCTACCCTGAGTCCTGAGCAGTGAGTGCTTGAAAACAAAACATTTCAGAGCTAATCTAGTTACTGTATAAACAGAAATTAGTTGGACAGTTAGTGGGCAAGCCTCAGACCTGAGCAGATCTCTCTTGAAATCTATTTAACATAACTTTTTCACCTGTTTGCTTGGGTTTGGGGTTTTTTTGTGTGTTTTAGGTTTGTTGTTTTTTTTCCCCTGCCTTCCCTTGAATAACAACAAACAACCTATCTACCCCACAAAGGCTAGCATAGCACAGAGCTTGATGCAGCCCTGGTTGAGGTCAAGCACTCCAATTCGAACCTCTCAAGGGCTTTCTCTGTGTGTTGCCAGTGTACTGGTAAAAATGACTTTAAACTCTTGTCAGCGCAGTTACTGGTGCATGCATCACAGTCCCACTCAAATAAACCTGTCACAACACAGACTCAGCAGCTAGAGAAGAGTACAAGGGCAGGCCTCTAGCTTTTCATTCGAGCATCACTAAACGTGCACAGAGTGCCCAATTATTTCAGCATTATTGAGCAAGCCTACAGGAGGACCCAAGCCTTGCTACATTAGATTTTCTTTAGTAATTTGCTCAAGTACCGCTGAGGACACTTAAAGGGTTTAAAACGGTGGCTGCAACCAGTTTCCTTTTCTGGATTGTTAATTCAGGTTTTCTCTTTCAAATTAACTCTCACTGCATGCTGTGCAGTAGCGCTGGGAGAACTGTTTAACACTAATTTTCTCAATTTTCAGCTTTTTTTTCATTATATAACTGCTTTTATAGTTACATATGTTTTGATTAGATGTGTACGTGGTACATTTCTGCTAGAAAGAGTAAAATGTAATACCTCTGTTAGGGAAATAAAAGCATCACCAAAACTGTACAATTCCTCTCCTTTGTTTTGTTTTGTCTTGTTTTGTTTATTGTTCTTCTAATTCAGCCTGAAGTTTACTGATTGTGTGGTGTCCAAACATATGAACATTTTTAAAATGCCAGGATGTTTATGAGAGTTGGTATTGGGATTGATCAGATCCACTGGTTGATCTGATCAGTCACGTTTGATGTACAGGATCAATCAGACAACCCCTGGCTGCCTGAACAAATTCAATATCTGTGTTTTGTTTTTCACAGCAGCAACAACTCCAGGCCCAGCATTTGTCACATGGACATGGTCTTCCTGTGCCGCTCACTCCACACCCCTCAGGCTTGCAGCCTCCAACCATCCCACCCATTGGCAGCAGTGCTGGTCTTCTGGCACTGTCCAGTGCGCTGGGGGGGCAGTCCCACCTTCCAATTAAAGATGAGAAGAAGCACCATGATAACGATCACCAAAGAGGTAGGTAGTTCCTGACAGAACTTTGTTTCTCTTTTCTTACTTTCTTTTTTTAAACTCATATTTTCTGGGGGAAAAAAACACACACAAAAAAGTACTTTTCACAAGAATTTCTAGCTGATAGCTTCAGTATTTATTACCTAGTGGTAGCTAGAAATTGTATTCAAATGATAGAAATCCAGTTTTATAAGCCTGGCTGTACAGTATTAATAATTAACTGTACAGAAAAGTTAACATCTGTGCAGTTTATTATTTAACAGACATCAGGATTCTTTCTTCTGAGTATGATAAACATATAATTTAATGTAAGCTAACTAGTACTTTTCTCATTCTCTCTCCCCCCACCTCCCCATCCCCTGCCACCACCTTCTTTTCTCCTTACTTACGGGGGCTGCTCTGCATGCAGACAGAGACTCCATTAAGGTAGGACTTCATTTTATATGTGTAAGGGGTGGCTCGAAAGAGCTGTACACCACGTTTCTGTTCTGAAATATGGCCCAGAGTCATGGAAAAAGTCACAAAGTTAAACCCAGTTGTGATGCTCCTGTTGGTTATCAGAGCCCTGCACGGATGGTGTATGACACTTAGAAAGAGGCTGGTAGTGGGGCAGCTGGGATTGCAAGCAGTGTGCCATCCAGTAGGTTTGGTGGAACAGTAGTTTCTGGGTGTAAGGGAAGGACTGCCCAGGGTCTCTGCCCAAGCTTCTAAGGCAGAAAGAATTAGCCAGTGGTTTTAAGTCATTTGGAGGCTGTAAACTGTAATTCTGATATATCCTAATAATACAGTTATGGAAGGAGAGCTCTGTCACTCGCAGGGGGAAGTGGGGTGCTGCCAGCTGTCTTTGCCATAGCAGTTGGAAAGCTGCTGTTCCCTACCCCGTCAAGGTGGTGCTTGTACTGAGGAGCCTGCTTTCTTTTCCAAAAGTTAATTTTCAGGCTCTGAATGACGTCGCAGCATGCATATGTGCACCATGCTGCACATGGTAGTGTTTATAAGGAGATGTAATACACACCTTGTGGCTTATGTAATTTTGAGCATTCGGTGCTGCCTACCACCATGATTCAGTGTATGCTTGTCCATACTGGAGAGCCATGAAAAGTCTCTCAGAGGCTCGTGGGGTTTCAGTGCAGCAAGTGGGTAGGTGCATCTTGGCCCTGCCCTCTCCTGGATCAGTCTGTTCTCCCTGCTACCACAGGAGGTTTACCAATTCACCACAGACCCAGCTGGTGTCAGCTGTACAGTTAACAGCCCAGCTCCAGGTAGCTGGGTATGGTTACAGAGTAGAGCCTGAGTGGCTTGCACAATTTTAATGAGTGTAAGCTTTTTTAGGTGATGGTGACTCTGAAACTAAAGATATGCTCAAACACTTAAAAACAATTTGTCTTGGTTTTAATTATGCTTGTTTTTGGGGCAAATGTAGTTTTATTCTTGGCTGAAGAGGTGTTCACCGCAAGTCTTGCATTAATTAGACAAGATGACCAGGAGCTTGCCAAGCAGGTGTTACTGGCATGCCCTAGACAGCATAAGGAGGAGCACAGTTCTGAGCACTGCCTTTACCCCTGCCAGAGAGTTGTCTGGCCAGGGCTGCTTTGTGAGGGGCTATGCCTTTGCTTCTCTGGCAGGTCCATGTGGGGACGTGTCCCACAGCCGTCCTCAGCATGCCTGTTCTGCCACTGGCAACTCTGCCACGTCCCAGCCGAGTGCAACTGAGATGATGGTTGTCAGTTTTCCTGTTACCCATGTGGCTCTGCATAACAACCAGGAGCTGAAAGGAACTGTCAGATTTTACTGTGAGAAGCAAAGGCACTGAAGCTGTCTTATCTGCCAACTTAGGACCACAGCACATTGGATTTCACTTCAGGTTCCTTGTCGTGAGAGCTGGGAACTGGGATTGTCAATTTATGGGTTGAGGCTGAGTGCATATTAATGATGATTTCCCTAAAACACCCCTTTTTTGCTGTGAACAGATAAGTTTAGTCCATTTTCCTTTTTTCTGCACCCAAACAAACAAGTACGACAGATACTGAAATATGGGAATACCAACCCATCTGGTTTCTTTAGCGAGTTTGCATACCTGTACGGGTGGAACCACAAGTATTTCACTCAGAGTGAATGAGGAGAACTGCTAGTATATGCCAATGGCTGATTTTAAACAAAATATGCTAATTATGTTTCTGTAATATGTGTGGGATGTTGGGATGTTTATGCTGGCATGGGTGTTATGGGGAGTGTTTATACCAATAAGGCTGATTCTGTCTGGGAATGACTCAAACACACTGTTATTCATACAGCTTGGATAGGGGAGAGGAGGGTGATGCTACTTTGTGCCAATTTACATTGAAATTATACGAGATGTTTATCTTGCATGGTGTTCAGGTTGTGAGTTGGCTTGTGTGTCAGCATTATGGGGCTTGCTGCCAGCTTTGCAAGGTGAAATAGTTTGCTAATTTCCTTAAATGTTTTCAGTGATGCCCAGAGTAGCAGTTAGTCGCTTGTTCGATCGATCTGTCCTCCCTTAAGTGGCTCCTGGTTAAGAGAGGCTTTTTATGATTGTCTGCCATGTGACCTGAGATGGTTTTTGTCAGCCGTAACGTGCCAGTTGCCAGCAGCTGGAGTCTGTGTACTTGTATGAAATAATTTATTCATGCAGGATAATGCTCCTTAACATTTAACAGGTAATGAACGTGACATAAATTGCCTTCTTGCTTTTAATTTTTCCCTTTCCTCTTCTAATGTGCAAACAGGCAGCTCTGGTACTCTAAATAGTAAGTAATTTTTGGCCATCTGTCAAAAGGAAATTTCAATACAAATTTAAATTAATGGTGCCTGAAATTTTTTATAGCTCCTCTAAAAGCCTCTAATGTGCAGAAAATTCTGAATCTGCTGGTAGTAATTAGTGTAGCATGTAATGAGGATATGGGCAATGTTATACAGCCCCAGTGTAACATTTTGATATGGTAGCAAAATTTTGATTTATACAAGGTTGTGCCTGGGTTT
This sequence comes from Apus apus, assembly GCF_020740795.1. NCBI lineage: Eukaryota > Metazoa > Chordata > Aves > Apodiformes > Apodidae > Apus > Apus apus. The sequence goes on along the minus strand of NC_067312.1, from coordinate 42,434,925 downwards.
AATTGTGAGAGACACCAAAGTTTTTTCTTGCTGATACAGATTATTAAGCAGGGCAGATATTAGAACAGCTCATAAAGTATAAATTTACGCTTTAGTGTATGATTCAGGAAATGAAGGTACCCTACCCATTTCTACAAAGGAGTTTGGCTGAAGTGTCTTGTTTCTTTCTACCACTTCCAGCACTTTGGATTTTCTGGGCAGTTGTCTGTGAAACTTCCTGTCTCCAGCTTTGCTGGTCATGATCCTTCCCCTGGTTCAGGCCAGGAAAAGGCAATTTGCATCGCTCTTCTGAACATGATGTTTTCTGCCTGGTAAACCAGATGTGGCTTGTGTCCCTCTTAGCACCTCCCCAGAGTGAGCAGTGGGCTGTGGTGGTGAACCAGTCTTCTGTGTGGTCCTGATCTCCAGTGGACTTGTGTTCCCAGACTGAGCACAAGCTGTTGAGCTCTAGCTGCAGCAAAGGGATCTGCATGGGAGGAGCACTGGAGAATGCATTTCAATAGTGTGGTGGCTGCATTTCAGTCAGAAAGGGATCAAGTAAAGTTGATGCTGTTTCTGAAACAGATAAACTCTCCAAGTCTTTTTCGCTTGAATTTCTGTGCTTTCATTACATGCTGCCTCTGTGCCTTCAGGGTGCATATGGAGCTGTTGGAGTTCATCCAGAGGGGGCCACAAAGATGATTAGAGGGCTGGAGCACCTCTACCTCTCCTGTGAAGACAGGCTGAGAGAGCTGGGGCTGTTCAGCCTGGAGAAGAGAAGGCTCCAGGAAGACATAATAGTGGCCTTCCAGTAGCTGAAGGGACTACAGAAAAACTGAGGAGGGGCTGTTTACAAGGGCATGTAGAGACAGGACAATGGGAAACAGTTTCACACTGAAAGAGTGTAGGTTTAGATGAGATAGTAGGAAGAAATTCTTGCCTTGTGAGGGTAGTGAGACATTGAAACAAGTTGACTAGAGAAGCTGTGGATGCCCTTTCCCTGGAAGTGTTCAAGGGCGGGTTGGATGGTAGTTGGAGCAATCTGGTCTAGTGAGCGTGCAGAGGGGTTAGAACTAGGCGATCTTCATGGTGCCTTCCAACCTAAAGCACTCTGTGATTCTGTGAAACAGTACCCACCTTCCAGATAATATGAGATTTTTGAGGAGCTATTCGTAAATAATAGATCAGGATCAGCACAGCAAGCTCTGTAGAGGAGGGAGGCTTTAGGAGATCTTTGATTCCGTGTTGGATTCAGTCCTCCAAATCCTTTGCAAAGTTCGAAGTGTGGGAAAACTCTAGACGTGGTAAACTGGGTCACAGGAGTGCTCTTTGTACAGCGGCGAGGCTGCGGGGCGGACAAAGGAAGGGTGGCAAGCACAAGGGCAGCGCTTGAAGTGCAGCCCTGCCTTAAGGGCTCTGAGGGAATATAATGTGTTTAGACAGAAAGACAAACAGCTCTGCAGTTAACTGAGCAGCTTTTCACAGAGGACTTCATGTGTCTCCTTTTCAAAGTGGTAAAACTCCTTTAAAAAAAAAAAAAAGGGTTATTCTGCAGTGGATTCTTGCCTGCCAAATGTACCCTAGAAGGATTTTTCCACCTCCTGCTGCTAGAGCTGGTGATGCAGGAAGCATGTTGTTTTCCCCAGCCCTGGTACCTTCTCTGGGACAGCTGTGGCAAAAGTTTCTCTATTTTCTCCGGTCTCTTACAGTCCCTGTAAAACAGATCATGTGAAGAAGTTACAGAAGCATTTTGTGGGCAGAAGCACCACCCTGCAGAAAGCAGTAGAGTGCTGCCTGTCTCTTCCTGTGGCTGGTGCTGTGGTGGCTGGAGAGAAGGACCCCCAGATACTGGCTGGGTTGCCGGCCTACCACAGGTAGCTAGGATGTCCCTGGGCAGATTATTCAGGAATCTCTCAGTCTTCCTGCCTCATGCACAGGATTCAACTTGTGTAATTTTTTACAGCATCTGTTGTTAATGCAGATCCTGTTGTTCTTTGCCCTCATGTGGTGCGTTGTGTTCTTGGGGGGTTTTTTTCTCACTTTTAAATGATTTCGGGCAGAGACTTCCCTATGCTGTGGAGACTGTTCATTTTTATGCTAGCTGTTACTGTTTCAGCAGCAACAAGTGCCAGTAATTAAAACCTGCAGTCTTGTGGCAGGAATAAAACAGCTTGTTTCAGATTCCTGTGGAAAAAAAAAACAACAACCTACACCAAAACAAACAACTAAAAACTTGTAAGGATCTGAAATAACACATCAAATGCAGGTTTGGGAATTTCTGTCCAACATGCTAGTGAACTAGGAATAGTATGTCAGGGCAAATTCCAGCACGTTTAGCAATAAGATTGCTTTTGCTTTAATCTGTGTGAGGGCTAATAATTACATGTGTAGCATGGGTGTAATTCCCACGTTCCATTTACATTTTTTGTGGCATTTGCTCCAGTGCTTCTGAATTTAGCTTCTCAACCTCTTAGCCACTATTAAGTGTTCAGACCTCTGTTCATTTAGTATGTAGGTAAGAGTAAGCTGCTTATTCCTGCAGTTCTAATTTGACAATTAAAAAAAGAAAAAAAAAAAAGTTGTAAGAGTTTAATGCTTCTGGAAAGGTAGTTTAAAATCAAAATTCCCATCATATTTGGTAAGACTTTCAGGTATGAACAAATTTAATTACATTACTCAGACTTTGTTCTTCTGCTGGTAGAGGAATGCTACATAAACTGCCATGATATACTGCTGTGGACTTTGTCTTAATTTTCATGTTTCTTTAAGTGAGACTTCCTCCAGTGGCATGAATATCCTGCCAAATGTCTTGCATTCAGTATGTGTTTAAGAAGCCAAAGAAATGTAGGCAGTGGTTACATGCCTAAAGAAATCTACAGAATTTATTTCCTGATAATTTTGTTGTTTTGCTACTTTAGTACCACTCAGCTGAAAAGCACTTCACAGGCTAGTTAAAATCCAAACATTTCACACTCAGGTCATGGATTCTGCTTGTGCCTTTCTCTATCCACAAGCGAGGCATTTGGTGTATTTTGCTTTCTGTAATGATGACGTGGTAGTTTTAAACTGAGCATATTTGAGCTAAACTTTGCTCTGCAAGACTTAGGTTTTTGATTTTTGTGGGTATTTTGGGGGTGGTGTTATTAAAATATAATGAGTAACTTTTTTTGGCTTGCAATACAGTAATTTTTTCAGTATTAATTGATGTCTGCCTCTGGGTGTGTAAGCTGTGCAGAATGTAACAGGTGCCCTAATTCCAGAAAATGTGTTGTAATTGTTTGTTTGTGGAACAGATGAATAAATATCTGTAGGGCATAGCTGGTCCTCAGGTGGTGAACGTGAATGGATTAATGATGTGATTGGGTGAGACATGCTTGTTTGTTGCAGTCTCGTCCAGTAACTAACTGCTGAAGCAGAACAAATATTAATTAGCAGGGTCCTGTTTGTTGTCTCGGTCTCTCTTATGGAGCTCATTTTTGACACTGCTTTTTTTCCTTAATAACCTTTTCATGGCTCAACTTGTAGCACGTCATTCAAGCTCTGTGTTTTTTAAGAGATTTTCAGAACACAAAACTGAACCTGAGGTATATATATGTCCCTTGTGTGTTTTTCTTCTTTTCTTTCACCCTTGGTCTCCCCCCTCCGAGTTTCACATGTATTTCTTTCTTTCATTCAGTGTCATATAATTTGCCTTTTTCATGAGGTCATCTGGGAATTTTAATTTAGTGTAGACTATTCGTATGAAAGTAACAGCATGTACTCTGGTATCAAACAATAAGCTGCTTCTGCCATTTTTGATGGCTTCACCTTCTTTTACCCAATAGCCTTTTTCCTACTTCTGTGTATTATCTTAACTGTACACTCACCTCTTACCTTGCACCCTTTTGCCAGTTGCCACAGTGTGATTCTTAGTTGGTGGTGTGCCCACTCCTGCAGTGCTTTTCACTATCAGACTTTATTTTGCAACTTGGTGATTTAGCATACCTCAAATGTTCTCTCTCTGGATGCTCTCTGCACCCAGGAGGCAAACACTTCCATGGGCTGTAGTTTCTAACCTGAGTAGTCATGTCTAATTATTTCCATGGCAACAGACTGTGATGTTGATAACACAGGATTATGACTTCACAGTTGTAGAGTAGGAAGAGGAAGTTTGCTATGGTAAGGAGGTGGGTGGAAAGGTCTTCTCCAGTACAAAGGCTTTGACAATGTAATAGCTGGGGGAAAAGAAGTAAAGGGAAGGAATGAATTTGTTTATTATCTCTTTTGAAGTTGTCCTCATTGTAAGTGTGCTATTAAAATCATACTTTGGAACCTGGCATTCATGGCTCACACCAGTTTACTCATGGTGAATTTACCTGGAATGAAAAAGGTTTTTGCAGGTTGGGTTAGATCGGTGTTAGTAATAGGAGAAAATAAGCAATATTTTAAATAATTTGTCAAAGCCAGACACAAACTAGATAGCTTCTCTTTGCGTTATGTATTTCTGCTGGCACTGTGATACTTTTTTTGTTGTTGTTGTTGCATTGAGCACTTAGCATTTTGATTTTAAGTTGTCTTCAGAACCCTTAGGTACAAAGTAACTTGAAGTATTCGTTATTTTCACGGAAATCCATGGATTCCTTGGGCAAGCTAATTAGCTGCTAAAGGGAGGAGAGAAGGACAGATTGTCTTCCATAATCAGTGACATGGATGACAGTGGGTTGGAAGTTTCTGTCCTCTGGCAAAAGTCACCAAATGCTAGTAGGAGCATTAATTTATTAACTTTATATTGCTCTTCCTATCTCATTCATAGCACTGGGAGAGAAACACATTCCTGATCAAAATGTTGTTGGTGTCTTAGTTTGATTTTAGAGAAAGCTGAAGGAAATTAGTAGCCTGACTGATTCCCGAGTTATTATGCAAGATTGTTGAGTGCATCATGAATTACAAAGTTTTAGCTGTGCTTTGAGGGAAGAAGCAATTAGGCTGGCCAGCAGGAACTGGGGGGTTCCTGAGGGGAATTTGCGGGAAAGTTACACCGTGTCTCCCGCCTCTCTCCAGTACAGCTCTAATTGAGTAGAATAATTAATTAAATATCTAAAGCTCAATTAACGTATTCTGCATAGCAATTTGAAAAGTTCTGTTTTGTTGAGTGACATTTGGCCTTTTGAAGAACAAAAAATTGGAAATGCTAATGTTTTTCAGCCAACTAAGGGAAGAAAATAAAAATGTCTCCATAGCAACAAAGCTTCTTTCTAGATGGTTTCCTAAGATATGCCTGAACCAGAAGCAGATGTCTGATTTGAGAATCTCGCCTTCTTCAATGTAAACAAATAACTTCTAGGCAGGTGTTGGAAATAATATGGAAATCCTATTAAGGGGCCCTGGGTTCCTGTCACTCAGGAAGCTCCTGCCACAAAAGGGTTGGTTGTCTGAATAAAGGAGGCAGAGTAAATTCTCGTTAGGCTTTAGCTTTTCCCAGGAAATTATTGTCTCTGCGTGCTCTTTCTCCTTCGAGCCTGAATGCAAGCCGTTTCTTCTGTTGATCGCCTCTGCCACCCTTGCTTTCTCCCTCTCCTCTCATGCTGGATTAGCGCTTGATGTTGGTGGCAGCACTGCTGCTGCTTGGGGCGTTTTGGTATTTGTCATTTTAACCCTGTCCCGCTATCCCCAGCCCTGCCACAGCTGGTAAGAGGACAGCCGGAGGAGATACTTGACGCTGGCCTTGGGCAAGGAGATGATGGGGAGCAGGCGGTGGGGGAGGCAGAGCAGCCAGAGTCCTACGTAGCTTATTGCTCCCACTTGTTTGTGTGAAGTTATATATGGTGGTGTAGCCCTTGGCACTATGAGACCCAGCATCTGGACATGGAATTTTCCTATTCCTTTTCCTTTTTCACAGGGACAACAGCTTTGGAGGGGCTGTGGTAAAGGTTTTGGCATGTTTGGCTTGCTTGTGTTGGAGTTCGGGATTCAAAATGAGAGTGTGTTTTTTCTCATATTACATCTAGGAAGCTGCTGGGCCTTTTTTTCTTTTAATTTTTTTTCCTTCTTTAGAAGTTACTGGGGAAACAGGTGCCTGCCATCAGTACTCTGTTAGTCTAATGTGACATTTGTGCTGCCTTTGCACCTACCAGTGTCAGTTTTTTCCCCAGACCTTGCTGTGCTGAACCCTGCACTATGGCAGCCTAGGGACCAGCTCACCTGCAGCCCGTGGGCAAAAACTTCCAACGCTAGACAGGTGGAGCAGATGCTGAGGATGCATTTTCCAGTGTTTCTAGGCTGAAAGCGGAGACGATGCGTGAGTCCGTGCCCGCCCCCCCGCCCCCTCCCCCGTCTCTACTTCCCTGGATGTGCCAGACATGCATAGTGGTGCTCTTAATAAGACTCGGAGGGTTAAATGTGGATAAACACAAAACAAGGCTTCTGAAAAGCCTGACAATTATCATGCAGCATTTCTCGGACTACAGCCCCCGAGACGCACTTCATAAAGCCAATAAAGCGCACGCCGGTGGTCTCCCGTTGCCCTGGCAACGGACCACAGGGCACCCTGTGTGTGAAATGCATGAACATCTGTGAATTAATCTTTTTTAGTTTGTTCTCTCCTTGGCATCTGCGGGGCCACGCTGGCTGGCAGCAGTGGGGACTGAGCTGAAGGGTCCCCCAGGGGTGCCCCCAGCACATGGCAGAGGAGGTGTTGCCAGACCCCCTCTGGCAGGGCTTTTCGCAGCGGAGGGACTTGACCTGACGGCGTTCTCGCTGGGATGCTCTTAGCTTGCTGCACGGGGGGAAAGAATTAAATAATTTTCTCCTAAGATGAGGCGTTACTGGACTTTTTGGTCTGCTTTGGGAAAAAAAACAAAACAAAACAAAACAAAAACAAAAAAAAAAAAAACCCACACAAAACAACAAAAAAACAACAACGAAATAAGCGCTTGTGTCCGTACCGCAGTTGACTGGAGTTCATCCCAGTCCGGTGCTTTGCTCTCACCGGACTGCAGCGGAAACAGAAGTAGAGGGGTAGCTGGAGTCGCGCAGACCGCAAAATGGAGCTGTGTGACAGAAGCCAGCAGTGTGACAGCCACCGCGGCCAGGGCCCGGCCGCCACTGCGCCTGGGAGATGCAGAAGGCGAGGGTTAGCGGTTCCCAGTGCGTCCCCGAGCAGTCACATAGCGAGCCCGCACCGGGGCAGTTCGGCGGCCCCGCCAGCCTCTGCACGGCAGGTGCGCAGGGGTCCAGCCCCGGCCGCTCGCTCCGCGCTGCCCGCTCTCCTCGGCCGCGTCCCTCGGCGGATCCGCTGCAGCCTCCGGGCGCGGCCCCGGCACCGCCGGTTCCCACCGAGTCTCCGGCAGGACTGTAGGGGGAACACTGTGTATGTCGTATCGTCAGCGAGTGCTGGCTGCAATCAGTATTTTAATGAAGTATTGGAAGTGAAATGCCACTTTAATCTGCTAATTGCATTAAGAGGACGGCAGATTGCTCTGGTTCACTTCTTTCTTGAGCTGCGAGCTTATCAGAGAGTACTGAGGTGCCTCTAAGTGAGGTGTTGCAGCCAGTTGGACGCTACTTGTTTGCATAGGAGCATTAGCAGGCACAGCTGTACCTTTGTTTTTCTGCCTCTCGAGGGGCAGCGAATGCAGCTGTGGGAGTTTCCTTAATGCGTGCTTATGAGTAAGTGGGACGGAGGGGAGGGAGAAATGAAGATTTTGACACAGTTTGTTCCTTTTTTTTTGTCTGAAGGGTGAGCGTTCTATCATAGCTTCTCGGTGCAGTGAAGCTGGAGTATATCAAGCCCCTGTATTTTTGAAAGAGACCATACAGTATTTTCGTTGCTATATTAATCTTGCCAGGCCAGACTAAATAATTACTGATTTTGCTGGCAGTGTCCTGCTTTGTCAGACAGGTGTGCGCTGCAGAGGTGCAGCACAGGTGTGTAGAAAAAGGGCCAGGAGAGATATCTCCCTGCTGCAGCTACACCCCAAAAGAAGGTCTCTCCTTAGGGATGTGTGATGTGAGTTTGACACAGACCACACAGGACACAAAACTTGGCAGCTACATCAATGCATTTCTGAGTCCTTTGTTAATTTCATTTTAACAACAAAGTGGCCTGACTATAGAAATCATTGCTTGCATTGAGTTGAAAAGCTAACGCTGACCTAAGAAACACAGAGCTTTGCCTTACAACACCAGGTATTAGGAAATCATTTTATTTGGCTTGCAGTAATTATAGCTGTGTGCTTATATTTCTTGTCTCTCCCTGATATGTTTGCTGAAACCATACTAGCTGATGCTGTATTTCTGTCCCACCTTTCTTTTTTTCTTTCAAAAATACCAAATTGCAATTTATTTTAGTCCTTGAGGAAATAAATGGTTTGGTTTTCCTCCCCTGCGTTGAGAAAAGAGTTTGTTGCAATGAACGACCTGCAAATATTATTTTGTAATGAGCTTTGCTGTCTCATACTGCAAGACATGAGAGGAATTCAATGGCTGAAGAATTTTAAAATAATCCCTTTAAAGTGCTTTCTTATATTAAACCCTGTGGGCTGGGAGAAACCCTATTCCTGCCGTTTCCTTGAAGTACGGTATCTTTCCAAGTGCCCTGTCAGGGTGAAAGTGGACATTAGAGCAGCAATGCTCTCAGCATAAAGGCAGCCTGTCCAGGGTCAGTTTGGTGCTTTTATGAAAAGGTCTGTTATGCTCTTATACCACCCAGATAGCCTAAAGCTTTAAAGCACACTGCAGGTATTTGAAAGCAAGGAAGTATTTAGCAGACCTCACGTAGGACTCTTGAGTGCTTCATGAAGGTTTTATGGTAACTGTGTTGTCTCCAGCCATGGGGAAGCTAAAGGTGCCAGTTTTGTAGCCCTCTTCCTACTCCAGGAGATGAGTAAGTGGTGACATTTTTGTGTTGTGTTGTCTCTCGTCTCTGTTATTTTTAGAGTATCTAGCATCAGATACTGTACACGTTTTTCCTGGTAGTCTGTGCAAGTTGCAATCCTTTTGATATAAAATATTTTCTGTGCTGTACTACCTTTCAGTTGTGCATGTGGTCTTCATGGACCCTAAACCATTTTGCAAATACTGCTAATGACTGTAACAGTCCTGCTAATACTGATAAACAAACTTAGCATTGCAAATAGCAATAACTTGATTTGTAATAGTAAATTTAACTGAAGTTTCTCACCATGTGGAGTAGGGCTGAAATGCCTACTAACAGCTGCAGTGATCACAAAGTAATGATGCTGCAGCTATTCAGTAGACAAGTGTTCCATAACTGTTTTGGACAGAAAGAGGAAGAAAACCTTACTTAATTGAAAAAGACTCTTTATGTTGACAAAAAGCTCCAGAGATTGCTACAATGCTAGCATTGCAAAACTGCTTGTTTTTGCAAACAAAATATGCTACAGATTCTAATTATAGAAACAAAATTATGTGTTTTAATTTTACATAGAGACAGAATTTCTCTTACTATTTTACTAAGTCTTAAAACTTTCAAGGTTTCTCTCTAAAATACTACTTATTCAATATACACAACTTCTACTGTAGATGTCAAAAATAAAATATTTATAACTGGTTTTGGTACTGTGTTCTGGCTCAAGATGTGTATCTGTCCAATGCTGCACTGTGATGTAATCTGGTTTTAGGAAAAACATTTGTTCGTATCCAGGTTTGTTTTTGCCAATAGTGAGATTAAATCAAAACAAGCACTACTTCTTACCTAATTTGCCTGTTTCTTTAAATTTTACTTAAAGTTTAAAAAGAATATTTTCATGTAATCATATGGTTGTGACAAAAGCCATTGAAAATGAGGAAGCAGACATCTGGAGGTGGTGTTTTCTACAGCAAAGAGGCAATTGAAGTAAAAGATGTCATGCTTAGCACTTGCTTCTATGCTGTATGACTAGTTTGCTGCTCTTTGTAAACATAAGTCTTAGTGAAACCTCTGGAGAGAAGCAAGTGAACATTCGCTTGTGGCTGCAGAGAAAGAAACAGTAAGGTGGGTGATTAAGAAGAGATCAAATGAGCATGGTTGGGAGTGGAGGGAGAGATGTGGGAATAAATGCATGTTTTCTTTCCGCATCCACCTGACTAACTACTGTGCTTATTTTTATCCACATTTTACGTATTCTCTGGAGAGAACTCTTTTACAACACGCATGAAAACAGAGAAAGAAAAAATGTAGGCAGCAGTGTTGATTATGCTGCATAAAGATCAGGAAGCTAGCAGACCAGTGCGTGCTTATCACTTGTATGTAAGAGCTGTTTGCCGTCTATACGGTGACACCAGCAGCAAGGTCTGTAGGAAGGTGTTAATCCTCTGAACATTAACGCTTTCCAAGACCATAGTTTACTGTTGTCCTCTGATGTCAGAATTTACCTCATGTTTAATTTTCTCCTGTCAGACATCCATCTGTTGGTTCCTCAGAAATATTTGAAAAGGCATCGCTTAGTAGTTTACAGGGAAAGCCTTGAATAATTCACACGAGAAATGATTAGGCAAACACTTGTCTATCTAACTGAATTATTCTGCATGTTTGCTGAAGCAGTTAAGCAGGAGAACAGCATTTCCTTCTCCGGAGGGTTTACAGTGGTAGTATTGACCCACCTAGTTACTGGGTTTCAGCCTTTTGTTGACACTGTTGTAAATGACAGCAGCCTGGACAGGCACTGAGCAGCTGGGCTGGATAATTGTGAAGGATTCATGGTTGTTGCTGTTACCCCCAGTGTTTGTACTGGGTTGTTTGCTTTGACTTTTGTTGAACTGTTGACAAAAGCATTAGATACAAATGGGAACAAATAAAGTGGTGAGATGCCAGGAGGGCTTTGGCAGTAATGGTGGTTTTCATTCCAACTTAAATGGGGAATGTGACACTTACCTCGATAGGAAATGGAAGGTGTGTTCAGCATTTGTGTGTTTCCCTCTCCCCTTTCCTTCCATTACATACTAAATATGCTAGATATGTTTTGGAAACACAGATGAATAAAACCAGAATGGCCGCAATTTCACCATTTCCTTAACTCTTTTGCACCATGTTTTTAAAGGTCTTTCTGACTGTGCATGCCTTGCTGGGCAAATCCAGTTCCTGGCATGAAAGGATTAAGTACAAAAAGGCAAGAAAAAAAAAAAAAAAGAGGGGAAAAAAAAAAAAGTAAAAAAAATGAAAGAAAGAAAAGGAGGGGGAAGTAGAAGGGGTATAGCTGAGAAAAGGGAGGATTAAATAGAACAGTATACACTAAGTAGTATAGCCAGCAAATTGAACTCATTTACTGGAACGCTTTTAATTTGGTTTAAACAAAGTACTCTTTTGTATATTCAAATGGGGAGTAGCTCAGCTGTTGTGAAGCCAGAAAATTAATGGTATTTTTAGTGAAACAGCAAAAGCATGTCAACAACATAGCTGTGGATGATAATGTTGGCATTTTATTCATGAGGAATTATCAATGCAGGTTACTGGACAACATAGTGTGACTGGAATGATTGAACACAGGGGGGAAGCGGCTGCCCTGTAAGATTCTTTCTTTTTGCATTTAGTCTTTCAGGAAGGGAAGAAGGAGAGAATAAGAAAGCATTTATAAATACGTGTCTAAGATGCCTATCCTGGTGTTTTCTGGCTCTGGGAGACTAACCTTTTTACCTCTGACTCATGGTTTTGTCACTGCTCTTTTTTTTTTTTTTTTTTTTTCCAGCTGTCCTTCCTTTTCAAGTCTCTCTTGAGTGATGGAAGAGAATAAAGGCAGAAGATTAGAGTCGTGTTAGGGTATCTTTCCTGAAAAGGCAGTTTTGGCCCTAGAGGAGCTGCAAGTTTGTTCTAGTCATCTTTGGCTCTTGAATTCTGTGCCTGAACATTGTTTACTTGGGACCCTTAATGCATTTAATGTGAAATACGGTTATGCTGGCCAGTCATGGAGGAAGTTTGTATGTGATTTGGAAGGTCTTATCACTTTGCAGGAGAGATGCTTCATATTTGTTATTCCAGCTGTAGTTTTCTGGTAGCAGTCAACCTCAGAGTGTTGTGCAAGTGAACTGGGAAGTGACAATTAGAGTTCATAGGGGTGAAGACACCACTGTGATGGAAGGAAAAGGCACAGTTTTGTTTTGCTGTTGAAGGCATATAAAGGTATTCCTTGCCTCTGCTGTAGCATGTGTGTCTGGTGGTATCTAAAGTGCCCACAGGGTTTTAGAGAGCTAGAGTTGTCATATGCAGATTTTTTTTTTTTCACCTGCCTTTGTGCAGCTTCAAGTTGTCCTGAAACCAAATGCCAGAGAAGCATGGCAGTCATGGCACTTGTGGACCCACTTTGAGCAATCATCTGTGAGATTTTTCTTTATTCCCCATTTTTACATCTGTCATATTCTTCCTAGCCTCTTCACAGTAAGAAAAGAAGGAATGGACAAAAAGAGGTAAGGAAGAAATTGCCTTTTACTGCTTCCACTGCTAAGGTTTTTTGTAACATGCAGCACGTTTGTTGTGCCAAGCCTCAGCCCTGTGGACATCAGGAAGAAGTATTTTGCCCAGATCTTAAATACTGTGGGATCAGAGCCTGAATTTGTTATTAATCCTACAAATATTAAAAGAAAGTGAAGAAATACCAAGCTATTTCCAGCAAACATGTACTAGGAGTGGTGTTACTGTAAATATCAGCTTATGCATGAAGAATCCCCAGTTGTTTTTCTTTGTCTCTCTCTTTAGGGAATACCCTGAACAATTCTATAGGGGGCTAAAGAAATTCTCATAGCAAATTTCAGCCTCAACAGAACAAAAAATGAGAAATCTCTAAAAAGTAAAGACTTAAGGCCCAATCAGAAAAATTCAGTACATAATCATGTCTGGACAGCATTTGAGAAATCCAGTTTTGAATCACCTGAATTGTGGGAGAATTCTAAAAAACAACAACAACAAAACAAAACAAAAACCACAAACAAACAAAAACAAACAAACAAAAAAACCCCAATATTTTTTAATGTTCTGCTGCATTTCCTGGATGATTTTTAGTCAGACTTGGATAGTTTTCTGATTTCATGTGAAATGCACTTTCCCCTGTATTTGGTCACACAGTTAACTCTTTAGGCTAATCTGTTTTTATTGCAGACCTGCAAGAAGGCCCCCCAAACTGTTTGTTGCCAGGAGAAGGCAGGATTTTCAGGAAGCTGAGACCTGGAAGCAGGAGAGTGCATCTGGAAAGAATTTGCATTTGAGTAACAATAGTTTTGAGTGATCACAGGAGCAAGAAGGAGAGAGAGAAGTGATGTATTGAAAATGGATTTGCCCAAATTGCAAAGTGATTACACATAATCGTGTAATGTTTTTTTTGCATAGTCTAGTGTCAGATAGTAAGAAAATGGACTGCTAAACTGGCCAATTAGTAATAAGTGGGGAGATGGAGAGGGTATTAGATAATGTAGCATAGGAAGCTAAAATAATAAGAGAGAAGTGAAGTATGACAGTGAGATGACCTAAGTCAGTGGTGCACAACCTTCGGCACAGAAGGTCTTTACTGGCTACTTGCCATGAGCCAGTGGGTTTACACACAGGTTGCATATAATTTACATTGGAATTTAATCTGATAAGCACACACCCTGTTTGCTTTTTGTATATCGAGTGCTGTAAGTGCAAACACTGCATAGCACAAAGCAATAAAAGACTGTGTACTTGGTGATTTATAGTAAAAGGAGTGCTCATGGGAAGACTGGCTCTGCATTTCTGAGGTCAAGGAGCTGTATCTGACATCTGGCTGTCTTTGAGAAGGCCTTACACGTTCCAAAGTACAGGTTTGAGTTTATTTGGTGGCTGCAAGTTTGACTTTATTCACATTTCAAATACATAAGATTAATTTGAAAAAAAAAAACAGTTTCAAAGACAAACTTGCAGATAGCACATTTCCTGGTTAATTCTGTTGCCCATGAGTAATTTAAAAAACAACAGCAACCATCATCAGTATTTTCTTCCTGAAATTTTGCTCAGTGTATTAAGTTAGTTATATCTCAAATGTAGTGGCTGTAGGCTCTCATAAGTTTAGCTGATGACAGCTTTACATACAATGCAGAAGTATTTCTTTTTTTGGTGCATTTTCTAGGTCTATGTGATACAAATCCATGCAAACTAAGAAAGGACTGAAGTTATTATTTGTAGACATACTAGTTTCTGGAGTTTAGTATAGGTACTCTGCTGTAGTAGCTGTATTACTCTAGTCATCTAGTTGTAGTTTTGCTAATACAAGGAAGACTGATTTTTCTTCTCTCCCTTATTATTCCATTTCGATATAGGATATTTGATGGATCCATCCCTCTGATACTGGAGTGGCTCCAAATCTTCGATACATTAATCCTCACAACAACACTGTAAAGGAAGGAAACACTCTGTAGACTTCTGAAATTATCCCTATTATACAGATAATGAACTGAGGCATGGAGAGGCTAATTGAGTTCACGTGATCAGATGAACGAGCAGACTGCTGAACCTAGTTGTCCCATATATAAACAGTTTCCCATCCTTCCCAGTTTCAGTTTTTTGCTCAAGCATCAGTGGTACCTGGTGATCCATTTTTACTTGATTCTTCCTTTTAAAATCTACATCAAAAAGTAGATTTGAGTCCCATTCATGGCAAGTGTATGCATGCTTCCTTCTGGTACTAGCTCATGTGGGCTAGTTTGCCAGCTCAATCGCCTTGGCCTGATTAAGTTGACTACCTTATCTCTATATAATATTTTTCAGGAGAGAAGCTTTGCTTGAACTTGCATCCTTCCCTGGAGGATTCAATCTGATTGCCCTTGTGTGTGGTATGGATGCTTCAATACAGCATGGGGTTGTAGGTGTAGCAGAATCAGTAGAAGCCCACTGCACTGTGAGGGTCAGGGCAAGGGGAGCACGTGTGCAGTGACATGTCCCCAGACCCCAGGCTAACCAGCCATCACACAGCATATACACCATGCAATGAAGCACACAGCCAAAACCCCAGGACTAATGCCAGCCTGTCTTGGTTGCACACCACCCACCAGCAGCATGACTCTGAGCGCCCAACACTGTGCCTGAGCTGTTCCCATTGCATTACCTCTGGCCTGAGGCCACGCTCACAGAGCTCTGCTGCTTTCCATAAGTGGGGCAAGGTTGTTCAGCCGTGAATCAAAATTGTTGGCACGGGGCTCCTCTGCCAGCTAGCAAGGTGCCCAGTGCAGGCAGCTACATGGCTGGAGTACTCTTCCAGGTTTCCTCCAGTGCTGCTGCGAGAGAACAGCCCCAGGGGTGGATATGGGAATGTGATTTTTGTCAGTAGTGAAAGCACCCTGTGGAGTGAGTGTGTAGACAGGGAAGAAGGATTTCCATCTGTGGGCTGGAGCTCTGGGTACAATTGTGCCTGCTGTGAAAGAGCTTGTTACACTTTCTCCCTGTAAGGGCTCCATCTGGTGCTCTAGGTGTCTTCAAATTGAAATTTACGTTTACTGTCAGAACTAAATTCTACCCACAGTGAGCAGTCTGATTGTCTTAGAAGTCACAACAAATGCTAAAAGCTTTTCCTTCAACTCCCAACGTGTAGTTTAAGGGGCAGGGAAGGGCAGCAAAATGGAGGGGAATGGACTGGGCAGGTTCAGAATCTGTCCATATCATCGTAGGAAGCACTATGAAGATCCACTTTAAAATAAAAAGATTTTCTCTGTCTTAGCTCGTTACTAAGAGTAAGCAAGGTTGCGTTGCAAGGAAACAGTATGCTGTTGCTCAGTCAGTTCAAATGTCAGGTAGTCAATAGTGGTGTGACTTAGAACTCAGCCTCTTAATTCTAGCTAGAGACTTGCTGGCAATGCTTTGTGTACTTAATGTAGTCAGAACAAGTATGGTCTATGCTGATGTCAAATTTGAAGATGGTGTGCGCAGAGATCGCCATACTAGTAAAGCCTTATGTTAGAAAATGCTTTGCTAGCTGTTCTGGCTTCTGCCGTGAAAAGTCATGGTCTTGGCAGCTGCTGAGGAAAAGTGCATTGACGAACTTCTGCATTCTGGGTTTTAATAGACCTTCCCAACTGAGGAACCCATTTTACAAGTTATCTCATGTATCCTTCCCAGACTCAGTTTTGCTTTCTCACCATCCATCTGCTTTGGTCTCATCTGGATCATTATTTACAACTAAAATAATTCCTGAACGTGCATAAAATCAAGCTGCTTGGTTTGGTGTCCATTAAAATATGGGTGTTGGTTTTTAATGTACTTCAAAGCAAGTCCAAAAATACTTGTCTTTGCTGTTGCACTGAGTGAATGATGTTAGAGGAAGTTTTCCATATTGAGGAAGCTTGCAGAGGCTTTCCCTGAACTCTGTAGTTCCTAGTTTTATGGTGCTGCCTGGGCCTTTGATCTTCACACTCTTAATTGGCTCACAGGGAGGTTATTTACAGTCAACAAGAAGAGTACCTTGAACTTGTCATTTAAATAAACTTGTTACTTGCCAGCTTCTCTAGAGGCATCCCAGATGGAAATAAACATCTTTCATTTTGTTTTGTAAATAATTTTTTTAAATAGTTTCCTAGACAACCAGTGTGTTGATGAAATGTCAGCTTCTTCTCAGATCTGAACTCAGGCCCTATGCATTGTTATCTCCATCTCTGCTGGGTGTACACTGAACTAGTTTGTTTGGAAACATGCCTGTTCTTCAAAATCTGCTTAATGTTAGATTAGAGAACATAAGACCTTTTTTTTTCCCCTTCTTTTTTTTTTGGGTCTGCTGTTTTCACCAACTCATTTCTAAACCATTTAAAATAAAGAGCTTGAAAATGTACAGTATTTAAAAAGCCTTTCACATGAAGTTTTTAAAACAGATCAATTTCAGCATTAAAATGTTAGGAAATCAGCCAAGGAAAACGAAACTTAGGATTGTATAGCTAAAATGATAAAGTATTATACCCATCGTCCTTGAAAATTATTTCAACAATAGGGTTGAACCTAGTGAATTACATAATTTAGGAGCATTTGCCAGAATGCTGTTTTAGGGGGATTACTGCAGTCTTCCCTTAACAAAATCAAAGGGGAAAATGAATTGTATTATGAAGTACTTAAATGAGAAAGAACAGTCTTCACAAATTATCTAAGATAACTCATCTGAATAGAATAGAAGGTCATGTGTGTGCATGCCAGTTACCACACTTAACTACTTGGCAGAGTATAGAGGGAGTACAAGAGGAAGATTTTTGCTTTTCCTCTCCTCTTGCCTGAAGTAAAAATGTATTTGCTGCTTATTGCTGACATCAAAACATTTCCAGCTAGCCTGAAGTTTGCATTTGATTGTGCTTATATGTTTAAAAAATCAACGGCATGACCCGTCTAATGTAAATAATGAAAGGCCTAGAGATGTAAAAGCTATGCTGGCAAAAGCTCTAAGATGTTTGGGAATTGTAATGCATCTAAAAGTTTGGCAGAATTGACTGTATTTTACTTTTTCAGTTTTAAAAGTAGGTGTTATACATATAATGTGCTATTATATACTGATGTAATTGTTTCAAGGCTGACTGCAGGATCTGTGTTCCTATGACTCCTCCATCCATTCCACTTACCACAGTCCTTGATTTAAAGAATGAAACTGGGGACGATTATGTTTTGCAGCAGGCTGAGGTCCAGATTCAGGATAGACATCTAAAGTTCAGCACATATGTACATTCCTGATTTCTTCATCTGCCTTGTGATTTTCCTGAGATCAAAGTGTATGCGTCAAATCTGGCATCTGCTCCAGTGCTTTCCTGAATAGGAAATGGGATAATTTCCTGAACAAGGGACTTGGGAGCACACGTGAGTGTAGATGAAGTGAGACAGAAAAAAAAATACGCTTGGGTGTTATCTGGGTAGAGAGGCAAACAGTAGTGTTCAAAGATTTCTTTTTGGAATATATTTTTATAGATGAGAATATACTGCATTCAGAATCAGAACAAACTGGAATTTGCAGATACTTAATAGCAGCTGGCCATGTTTTATTCACCTGCCCAATTAAGAGACTGGTTGGATAATGAATTCTGTTTTCACTGAACATTTAGCAGTGACTCTGGCTTCCTAAATCAGATAGGGTAATAGAAGAACATAAAATATAGACGTCTTTAGAAGTTGTACAAGATCTGACAGGGGAAGAGATGAGATAGTTGCCAGTCTCTTAGTTTAATACCTTAGAAAAACATGTGAACATGTTTCTGCTGATTAAAGCAAATGGGATATGGAATGGATGTTTCTGTTGAATTTTAAGGCCCATTTTGTGATCATAGTAGCCTCTTAAAGGCTAGCTCTTTTTCCATCATAGAATCATAGAGTCGTTGGAGTTGGAAGGGACCTTAAAGATCGTCTAGTTCAGGTGCCCCTTCATGGGCAGGGACACCTCCTGCTAGACCAGGTTGCTCAGAACCCCATCAAGCCTGGCCTTGGACACTTCCAGGGAGGTGGCAAGATTTGTTCTGCTGACAAGTCAGGACCAAATAGGATTAAAAAGTGGAGGGAAGGAAGGGAGCAAGTCAGAGAGTGTAGAAAGAGATCATCAGCTCTATCTGTGAAGTACTCAGTTAAAAAAATAATTTGCTTTGTTTTCTTATTGTCTCATAGGTCACCTCTGCACCAAAGCAACTATAAAACCCTTTAGAGACAAACACGAAGAAGGAAAGAAAATGAAATTTGTTTTCCCAGAAGGGTTTATACATATGGATAGATGAGAACAGAAATTTGAAAACTGAAAATTGATGCCTTTGCCATTTAGAGAGGTGTACTCAGCACTGATGAGGCCACACCTGGAGTATTGCTGTCCAGTTTTGGGCACCTCCATTCAAGAGAGATATTGAGGTGCTGGAGCGAGTACAGAGGAGGGCAATGAAGCTGGTGAAGGGCCTAGAGAATAAATCTTAAGGAGAATGCTTGAAGGAGCTGGGAATGTTTAGTTTGAGGAAGAGGAGGCTGAGGGGAGACCTCATCAGTCTCTATAACTACCTGAAAGGTCATTGTAGAGAGGCCGGTGCTGGTCCCTTCTCACAGGTAATTAGCAGCAGAACAAGAGGGAATGGCTTCAAGCTGCCACAGGGTAGGTTTAGACTGGACATTAGGAAAAAAAAATTCACAGAAAGAGTGGTTAGACACTGGAATAGGCTGCCTAGGGAGGTGGTTGAGTCACCATCCCTGGGTGTGTTTAACGGTCGTTTGGGTGTGGTGTTGGTGGATATGTTGGTTTAGGGCAGAACTTTGTAGAGTAGGGATGATGGTTGGACTTGGTGACCCCAAGGGTCTTTTCCAACCTGAATAGTTCTGATTCTATGATTCTATGAATATAGCCTACGTTAGATGTACCCAAACTAAAAATGTGGGCCACAGTACCTGATTGAAAGCAGCTAAATGGAATATCTTGTGGGAGCATCTTCAGACGTGATCTCCGTGGTTTTAAAGCAACAAACAAGAGGCTAATTAGTGCTAGGTTATATCCTTCTAGTCAAAATGAAGAATTATACAGGGAATGTAAATCCCAGGAGAAAGATGTTAGGACCTGTCACATGAAAACTGAATCCACTTAGCTATCCCCAGAGAAGGCAATGCATAAGGCCTCGATCATTATTACTTTAACCTGGCAAATTGGGAGGGTGTAGGTGTGTGTATTTTTTACCTCCTAACCTCTGTTTCTGGTACCAGTGAGATTTTTATAACCCCTGTGGCTTGAGCTGCCATAGGAAAGTGTGTTCAGCTTGGCTCAGTGCCGTACAATGCATTTTAATCACTGTGCAAAGTAAAGGGATAAGTTTTACTGTGGTGCTTGGTCTGAAAAGAGGGCTCTAAGCAAAAGCTGGTTATTCTTCAGAGGGATTTTGTAGTTCTTGCAGGTATTTTTTAGCAAAGTGTAAAGCACACTGACAGAGGCCTCTAATGGCTATAACAAAACATGAGCTCTTTAGTGTTCTCTTACAATTCTAAAAACTGAGTTACCTTCTGTGTTCTGTTTAAATTCAGTCACTATGAAAATGTAATTCGTGTTAATATTCTGGAGAGATGTTGGATGTTGGGAATTTTCTGTGCATGTCCATCATTACAAGCATTGAAGAATGCTCAGGGAGTGCTGCTGCTTTTCCTTGCCCTGTGGCATGCTGCTGAATCAAAGCTTGTAATTCAGGCTCATCGTTATCCTGCTCTCTCCCTTTCATGGTGGTGAGCCCACAGTTAAATTGCTGCATTGAATGCTACAGCTGGTTGACCATTTTCTCTTATCCGGTGATTGCATGGTCTCCCTCGCTCTTTCTCCCTAGTTAACTCTCAATCCTCTCCTCTCTTTTTCTGTTTCTTTTTTGCTAGAGCTGCTCAAACTGTTTCAGGCCTCTGCTGAAGGAAGTAGTGTGAAAGATCGGTAACTGGAACCCCAGATAAATATTTGAGGAGAGTACAGCTGTAGTTCTGCGTTTCCTTGGCACTGCCCTGTTCCTTAGATTTCCAAAGAAGAGTATATTTACCATCAGTTCTTATGAATTTCTGTAACTCAGTGATCTTTGACCCCTGTTTCAGTGTGTCTAATTTTGGTTAAAGTAACATTTAGAGGTTCGTACACTGTGATGACCAACCTGCAGGTTTGTCCCAGATTTTGGCATTTATTTTCTAAAATGCCAGCAGCATGGTTTCCTCTTTCTGGTAGCTTTCCTATGCTTTTGCTGTTATCCAGGAGCACTGGATTGATTCTGGAATCAATAGGGACAGAATTCTTCTGCAGCCTGCATGTGCCCTAGAGCTCACTGGCTGCATTGCCTGTACCAGTTGCAATTTGTGCCTTAACACCTTGCACATCTTTTTACTCCATCCAGAGTACTTGCTCTGCTGTGTGCTGAAGCATGCAGTCTTAGCTTGGGGTCTGTTCAGTGGGTAGGAGATTGAAGTGCAGGGTAGTGAATGGAAAACGAATCAGGTGAATTGCTCGGTGGATTAAAGGGGAGGATGTTTGACAATACAGGGTTGTGTTACCATCAATTAAATTCAATATTTACAAGTTGGCACATGTGGATAAGAGCAGACTTGGTGGTAAATGTAATCTGTGAACTTTGAAGCTTCTGTAAACCTATCAGAAGTGTTTAACTCCTTTTCCTGCCCATTTATTTCTTTTTCTTTTGTTCCCTGCTGAAACCAAGTCCTTTGTTCAAACTGTCTTGCTTACCAAAGGGTGATTGTTATTCTTGCCACAGTCCTTGATTTCACTTCTTTCATGTGCCTGTGCTAAGATGTACTTTAACCTAAACCTTTCCGTTTTGCCTCACAGCTGTGTTCCTCTACTGCTTGTGCTTAAGCTACATCAGTTCTTCTCTCCATCCTTTAACCCTCACAGTGTCAGCAATGATTAGACCTTATGTGTGTTATGTCCTTCAGCCAGCTATTACTGGAGAAGCTGTATTTTAAAGGATTCATTGCAAAAATCCATCTGTGAAAGGCTAGCCAGCAGCCCTCACCATTGCTTTAAACACCTACTTTTCATGCCATCACCATGCACCTGTACTACAGAAGGGGATGGAGAAACAACAGCACACGCTGATAGGCTTATAAGTCAAATTTCCTAGGTATCTCCAGCTTCTGCTGAGTGGCCTGCTTAGCTTTTCTAGCAAATCGGTAAGTGAATGTTGAAAGACATGACTGGAATTAACGTATGCAACAGTAGTGGTTTATTGTTGATTTTATTACCCATTTCATAACATCTAGACTTCAATGCATTTAATTAGCTCAGATTAAATCTAACAGTGGTGCCACTGGCACCAGTGTAAACAGTTACATGGATATTTTTAAAGAAATTACACATACATGTATGTAACATATGTACATATCTATAATTCTATGCATGTAACACATTTGTAAGCAGTTGTGTTTTGAAGACTAGCTGCTGAGCCTACATATTCTTTATTCTGAACTTCTTTATGGTTGTCTCATTGCTCTTGCATAGAACTGCACATATATACTTTGATGTTTTTTATTACACTCTTATCCACTAATTAACTTCATTAATTTTGCAATTAATGAAGTTAATTAGTGGGTAAAAATATTATATAAAGCTTCAAAGTTTGCATTTTAATCATAGTTTGTATTAAAAATAATTATCACATGCCTGATTATTAAACTCAATCCAGCTAGCTCAGACACAGTTGTGTTATTAAAAAGAGCTTTGTTCTGTATCTTTCCTAGCTAGTTAGTAGCATTTTTCACTAACAATTACTGAGACTTTGCCTGGTATCTGAAAAATGCAGCTGCAGGGAAAAGGCAGCAAATTAGACCAAAACAAACAAACAAAAACAATAAACCTGATCAGGTTGTGGCTGAGTGGAAGCTGGCTTTTAGTTTGGGTAAGCAGAGAAACAAGCTGGAAAAGTGGGAAATGGCCTGCCCTGTCCTGTCACCTCTCTGGTGGAACCTCTCCTACCTTGTACCACTCATTTCTCACCAGAACAGTTTCCGTCTCATCTGGCATGTCAGAAGTCACAACACCACAGCTTTTATGTCTTTTTGTGTGTGTGTTTCTGATTTAAGCATACAGTGTTATCTTAAAGAGCTCAGTGCACCACGTTGGGCACAGTGCCTGGGTCTAAGCTCCAGCACTCGTACTTCCATCCATAACATTGGCATCAGCCAACCAAGCAGCGTTACTGCCTGGTTGCTCCCCTTTGATGTATATTGTATCCTCTTTTATTTTTTCTTTTATACTTTGAACAGACTTTATAACAGCAATAATGTCATTCAGATAATTATACTGTAATTGACCTTAGCGTTAAGCATCCTTGGCTTTTACTGCAGTTCACTTAATAATTCAGGATGGTCAATTATTTCATAATTCCCACTTTGTTGGGAATTATTGTTTTAATTATTACACTCCAAATACATAATATTGTCATAGTAGTAAAGGTACGCTGGGGAATGGTCATATTACTGAATGCTTTAAAGCAATGCTTTATGATGGAGGAGGGCTTTTCATCCTGTCATCTCTAGTCATTACTTTTAACACTGGTTTCATTTAATTATCACTTAGTCTGCTCACACCAGGTCTTCATCTGTAGGAGATAGCATATGGGGAGCTGGGGCCTGCAGGAATTGAGAACAGTTGGATGCCTGTGCAATCTAGCCAAGTTGATTTCTCTTCTGCCATGTTAGAGTGTGAGTCATCTATGTTAATGTAAGTAGCTTCCAGTAGAAGTTGGGGGTGAAACGGTGATTTATTTATTTTTTTTCTTAGCAGTTTGAAGTATTAATTATCCCAGGTGAGCAGCAAGCACATTGATATTTGCCCTGTTACTGGTGAGAATTTTACGGCTGCATAAGAGGCTTGTATGGCCCTCTTTATGTTCATTTAATTTGTGCCTGTGTGGCACTGGTACTCCATGAGGAGCAGTGCCCTGCCAATATTGGAAAGAGAAGAGAGTGGTCCTTGTGGTGGGATATCTTTTCAGTTGGCACTGTGGTTAGCACTGCCCAAAACAGAGACTGAAGCGTAGGTTGCTATGCTGTAGAGGCTAGCAAGAGATGCTGGCACTAGAAGCTCAAGTTCCACTCCTTGAACAAATTATGTGAACAAGGCAACGTGCTCAACCTTTCTGTAAATGTATATGTTCAATTGTTTTTTGTCAGCATTTTGTGGTGTATTTAACATGAATAAAAATGTCCTACCTAAGCAGAATGTGAAAAATTGGTACATTTTGCTAAAATGAGAACTAAATATAACCTACTTTCACCAAAGAGTATTTTTTTCCTATGCCTGATCTAATTACTATATGTGAGCAAACTCAGTGTCGGTTAGTAGAAAAATCTTACTTTCTAGTGCCTTAACATACTTTATTGAAGAAAACAGCAGTGTGAAAAGACTTTATTTCAATGTAAATTTTACTAGTTACTAAAATGAGGACTCTAGCCCGTTAAGTTACAGCCTGCTAAGTCATAATGCTGAATCACTTAATTTCTCTTAAGTAGCAATCCTATTCCAGCTTCTTTAAGGCAACTGTTAGGAGAGCACCAATGTTATAATGAAGGAATAGGGCAGAGTCTGACAGCTAAACAGTGTGCTTCAATGGAAGGTTTCTTGCACAGTCTCTTACAGTTCCTTACAAGGAACTCTCTTGGAGAATGTAGACTTGCACACTCATGAACCAAGGTGTGGATGGGTACAAGATTATGCATTGGAATCTAATGTCAGTAGAAACCATGAGGACATATTTACATCCCCGTTATTTCTCACTGTGTTTATAGACTGAAAAGCTATTGCAAATAGCAGTGGGAATTAGGTGTAATTAATAATGTTGTCCCTCACACAGTGAAAATGGTTTGATCTATAGGAAGATCTAGACCGTAGCTCACTGGCTTTGTGCATGACGTATCTTTATTACTTAGTGTAGGAGATAAATTTAGATCTGTCAGCATCGATACCAGAGATCTCGTGAAGTCAGAGATCTTTATGTGGCAGGTGCATTACATGTTGAAGAGAAAAGTAGCTAATGCTGCAGGGATGTTGATTGACAGGCTCCATGCAAGGAAAAGGGTAGGACAATTGAAAGAGAGAATGTTTAGATTTGTTCTGCAGTAATTGTCTCTTGAGACAAAATAATGTTAGGCCAAATTTTAGTTTGGGAAATTCTCCCTGCTGTCAGTGGGTGACTGCTCTTTTCCGTTTAGTGTCAGGTGAGCTACTGCAGCAAGAGCTTTTCTTACCAGTATTGGGACTGATCCATTTTTGGAGCAATAAGCCCATTAAGTAGTGTGCTTTGCTCCAAAGCCCAGTGTTCTGCTCATTCTTCATGTGCTAGTGATAATTAGCTACTTTATCATTCTAGTAGGGAGTTTTAATTTATTACTTTATTAAGCAGTGAAATCAAAGATTAAAATGGTATCTATAGTACATAGCTAACTAGATTGTGAAAAAATTAACTATATGGTTTCAAATTTCTGAAAATAAGTATTTCTATCTAAATAAGTGCAGTAGTTTACTTCAGTTCTTTACATACCATTCTAATTTGTAGTTTACTGGTGATTATTTTTCTTCGATTTAAAGCAAATTGCTTTCTGTAGGATGAAGTTGAGAAATAGTGAATTGAATGCGCATTACAAGCTACTGCATCCCAAATTGCAAATGAATATGAGTGTAATAGGAGCATACTGTTAAAATCTTTTTCAAAAGACTATGCTATACAGTTGCAGTAAACAAATACATTTTTAAAGCCATCAGTTCATTTAATGTTGAATTTCTACTTGACCTTTATTTTAAGGGATTCTGTGCCTACTGCCACTACTGTCTCCAAGTGTCTTAATATACATTGTTTCTTCAGAGAAAAAGGTGACATTGTTAGTTTGTGTCATTTCCTGTAACAGTTGATTAATCATCTGCTTTAGAGCTAAATCAATGAACACATTTTAAGATGTATTTGCTCAGGATGGGAAATCCTTGTCTACCTATTTTATACTGTCAGTGAGAGCAGCAGGCAGGCAAATGGGAGAGGCACGGCCTGTGTTCATCACTAGCTTTGTTCTATAATTTTTACTTCCACTCAGTTTATTTGGGGGTAATTAACAATCCACCAATCAAAAAGATGGAAGATTTTTTTGCAGATTCCACCATTCATTAAACTGAACTGCTACTGAGAAGAACTGGAAATTTCAGTGAATTAGAGAGGAGGACCTGAGTGTCCCAGCAGAGAGAAACTTTCTCTCGTTTGACTTGGGCAACAACTACAGCTTAGCTTTTATGGGTGGCAGTTCTTAATCCTTACCAGAAGTTTATGGTGTAGTAAGTTAAGGAGAAGAAGAAATTTGGTAATAGCAATGGAACAGAAGTTGCACAATGTAAATGCTAACTTCTTGGTTTGCATTCCTAGTAGTAGCTATAAAATAAACCTACCAAGTTATGCACTGAAAACCCCACAACCAAATTGCTGTGTTGTACAGTTTTGTGCAGAACAACAGCTGTTCATAGTGTGTGGAGGAAGAGCCCCAAACACAGTGTTTCTGGACAAACAGGAGGATGTAAAATCCAGCAGTAAGGACTTCTTTGATAGTTGGTTCATCTACCCCTTGTATAAGGAGGACAGAAAGATGGAAATAGTCAGTAGGGTTTCAACTGAGAGTTACTTCCATCTTAATTTCTGTCAGTTCCAATTCTGCAAATGCCTGAACATACCCATACTTCTGTATGTTCAGTCATTAACTTCAGTGTGAAATAAAGTCTAGTGCATGCTTAAATGCTTTCTTGATCTAGGGCCAAAAGCCACTGCTGCTGCTAAAATCAATCCCAGAGGGAGCTTTGCATCTTTCATTGCTTCCTTTCTTGTACACCAAGATGCAGGCTCCACCAAGCTTTGGAAATATGGTAGGAGTTGATAAATGTTGCCTACCTTGTTTAGAGGAGTAGAGCAGAATTGTTGGATGATTGTGCATAAAGTACATATTATCTTCCTTTCTTTCTTGTCCTCTATGCATGCTCTTTAATGATCATTACTAAGCGAAGGCTGCAGAATGTCAAGACTCACTGAGCCATTGCCTCATCTACTGCAGGCACAGCCTGTAATTGTAAAAGATGATAAAATAAAATGGGTTTAGGTGTTCTGCCATGTTCTTTTATGCTTTGAAACTGTCCAGAAGCTTGCTTCTTTCTTTGATAGAAATCTTCATTCAAACATTTGCTGAATTGGGACTTACCTTGAGCCACTTTGTTCTTTGTGATATACACGGGCAAACACATACATACACCCTCCCTTCTCCTAGGAATAGTAATTTAACCCTGCATATTCATAGAGGAAACAAGTCAAAACCAGGCCAATGCTCAGTATTGATAAAATTATGCAAAGTAGCTCTACATTCATCTCATTGACACTGCAGATAGCAACTATGGTCTGTCAAGTGATCACTTTTGTCTGGCTCTTGCAATGCATTGTGCACTTTTAATACAAGACACTTGCTGGGCAGCTGCCACTGATAAAACCCAAAGTGCTGTCTGTGAGAACAACTTGAAGTGGCAAATGAACCACTGTTTTGAATGGGAATCTAATGATGTTTTTCTTCATCTTTTTTCTGACTGCAGAGCTCTTCTGTATCTCCCTCAGCCAGTTTCAGAACAGCAGAAAAGCACAGAAATTCAGCAGATTATTCTTCAGATAGTAAAAAACAGAAAACAGAAGAAAAGGAAATAGCAGCTCGCTATGTGAGTAAATTCTCTACATTGTGCACTGTCAAACTTAAGTGTTCCTCTGTAATTTCACCTTATTCCTGCTGCAAAACTAATTTTAAAATTGAGAGTAAAAATTTTTGGCTGGTTTCTACTGCCTGCCTCTAACTTCTGTCTTGGGTGGAAGGTTTTGGTGTGTAAAACTGATAGTGGTTTTAACAATAAAAATACAGATCACCTGAAAGGTGTGTGACCAGAGGACTGAGTGTTAATTAGGCTGGGACTTGGTAGATCTGGACTCTAGCTTGGCTCCACTTCAGATGAGGATTTTCATCCTGTGTTCTTGTTCACTGTTGTGAAAACAGGGAAGAATGGTGAACTGTCGAAACCTGTTTTAACCAGAAGCCGTATAGGTGATCTAAGTATTATAACTGTATTACCACATTAAGCTTCATTAAAGTAAATGATGTGTTGCATAGTGGTAAACTGCCTTGCATTTTGTTTGTTTTTTTTTTTTTCTTAGTAGTTTAGAGACTTTGAGTTATTAAATAAATGTATTTAACACCTGGTGACTTGTCATTGCAGGACAGCGATGGTGAAAAGAGCGATGACAACTTGGTAGTTGATGTTTCCAATGAGGTATACACAATGGTGGTTTTTCTACCTTACAGTGGTGGTGAGGGGGTGTGTTCAGTGGTTTCTGTGCATATTGAAGCCTTTGCCTTCAGAAAGGACCTTGAAATGCCTGAGGGAATCCAATCAGGTTGTCTCTCTTAGAATGCAAATCAAATCTGTAAGACTTACTTCTACAAAGGACCTTTTTATTTCTTGTATGAACCAAAAGTCTGCTTGAGATACATGAAGTGAGCAACAGTATCCGTGTTTTCTTTCACTTTGGCTGTGTCTTCATTTGTGAACTTTATCAGGTGTGCCAAGTGCCTCACATGTTTTCAATCTGTTACCTCAAAAATAAGATTTACTTCCCTATTTCTATATACATATATTTTTTTAACATTATTTTTCATTCTTAGTGACATAAAATTTTAAGACGTTCTTTAAAAAAAATAAAAATTGTCCTTCACGATCAATTAAGAACTGAAGGAAGATGTCACTTTTTAGGACAAATCTTCATTCCAAAGGGAGAATTTCAAAAGACAAGCACTAGTGGCTAGTATGAAGTTTTTATACTAACCCACATTGTTGATGTTTAGGATCCTTCTTCTCCCCGGGGGAGCCCAGCACACTCTCCGCGGGAGAATGGCTTGGACAAGACACGTCTGCTTAAGAAAGATGCACCAATTAGTCCAGCATCTATTGCATCCTCCAGCAGTACTCCTTCCTCCAAATCCAAAGAACTTAGCCTTGTAAGTGCTTAAAAATGCTACTGACCCATGATCATATGCTGAAATACGTGATTACCAGATTTCTTTCTGGACACAATTTGGATTTCCACGGCTAGCAGTAAAGCTCTGTGAAGCATTAATTTAAAATTTGTTTTATATATCTCTTTAAGGGAGTTTAATAAAATAGTACAAAGGAAGTCCACAGCCTTTTTTGGGGTAGGAAGAGGTTGCTTTTACAGGTGGTGTGGATAGGTGATGAATGTGCTGTGCTGAGATACATTTTTTTTCTGCTACCGCATGAAAAACTGTCATTTGGAGAATAAATATAAGTACACAGGGGTTCCTTGAGCTGTTTTCCTGTGCTGTGGTTTATAGCAGTTCACTTCCCTGCTTGGATGTGATTTGGTTGTTAGCTTCGTTTGAATTATCAGGCCATATACCACAACAATATTTTTTATTTTCTATCTAAAAAGTAATCTGTCATTTACAAGAGCCTGCCTTGACTTGCATTGCAAATCACAATGAAAAAAAATAAAAATAGGGCTGCCTGCAACTCAGGGGTGTTCTTTCCTTTCCTGTTTGTGACTACAGTCAATCACCTTCCTGAGCTTCACAGTAACTCCCCTTTCAGTTCTTCACAGGTCAGGATACATGATTATTTAGTGAAATGAAATAAATAAAAATAAAGCTTAAAGTGAATGTCGTGCTCAGGAAAGGTGATGGAATGACAGGAGAAGTCAGTGGTTTGTCTGATGAACAAGCTTATCACAAAATCAGCACTGTACAGTTTGTGACTTTATGCTCATCACTGTATCTGTCCTGTGTTTCCTGTACTGTGTTTGGATGTGAGTTATTGGTCAGTTGTGGGCTTTTTTTCTGCTGCTTTTGTCCACCTGGCAGTGGCCTCTCAGAAACTCCTAAATGTAATGGGAGCAGGTCCAGCATGAGCAGAGTGAGACCACTGGCAGATTTCACATATGCTGCCAATATAATTGTCAGACAGCAATGAGTTTCAGTCGTTGACCTCATTCTGAATTGTATGGATGCCCTCAATGACAAAAGCTGTGAAGGCTGTAGTTAATTTCCAAAGCCATTCTGTCTCATTCATTGTCTCTGTAGCTTCTCTTCATTGCCAGGGACTGTTGAAACCCAAACATAAAAGCTAAATATCACTAATCATTGACACTTTTCCTTATCAGCTCTCTTTCCAACTACTAGATAAAAAGTAAAATAACTAACCGTCTTCCCTGTTTCTTTTTGGTCATTAGAATGAGAAATCTACCACTCCTGTGTCTAAATCAAATACCCCAACTCCACGGACTGATGCCCCAACTCCAGGCAGCAACTCCACTCCCGGACTGAGGCCAGTGCCTGGCAAACCTCCAGGTGTTGACCCGCTAGGTTAGTGTCCATATAGTTCAGTGGTGTGAGACAGTGGCCATGTGTCCCTAACCAGGCTCCCTTTAAATCTGGAGTGACATGACAGTATACTACACCTGCTTAAGCTGGATGCTGAGGTGGTTCTTCAGCACTTTAATACAGTGGGGGCATTTATTTATTTATTACTGTTTGCCAGACTCTTCTTTCATCTGATGGGGGGTCCGGGCTGGCTGTGTGACTTCTGTCTTTTTTTCACCTCAATAGCTTCAGGTTTAAGGACACCTATGGCAGTGCCGTGTCCTTATCCTACTCCATTTGGGATTGTGCCACATGCTGGTATGAATGGGGAGCTGACCAGTCCCGGAGCTGCCTATGCTGGTCTACACAATATTTCCCCTCAAATGAGTGCAGCAGCTGCAGCAGCAGCAGCAGCGGCAGCTTACGGGAGATCTCCGGTGGTAAGTGTTGGCCGCTAGTGTCTGTGGAGCTGAAAGCAGCTTTTATTAAATGTAAGACCTGTGAGGTTAAATCTAGTTCAGTCTCTGCAGTTTTGCTATGGAGAACATGAACTAAACAGTCTTCCTTTGCCTAACACCATCTTTAATGCAACTTTTTCTTTTGTCTGGGGAAAACTGTAGGTTGGTTTTGATCCACATCATCACATGCGAGTCCCCGGCATCCCTCCCAATCTCACCGGCATCCCAGGAGGAAAACCGTAAGTATCAAACATCCAACTTAAAAAGTCACGTGTCTGTTGAAGTTGTGTTTGCTTGCCAGCTGGAATGCCTCTTAGCTACTGAAAACTACTGTGTGAACAGAAATAAATATACCTGTTTGGCAAGGGCAGGAGAAATACTGTTTAATCCTAAAGCTTCATTTGTAACTTTGTTTTGAAGACCTATAGCAGCCAACAAGGACTGGATGATATACAGTAAAGGATATAAATGGGAGAAGGTTCTGAGATTCAAGGTGTTATATGCTGAATCTGACTAGTTGGTCTTACGTGGAAATGCAAGCTGGAATGGGTTCTTGGCTCTCCGTCTCTACTGTAATCTGCTTCTCCGTTTAAAAAAAAAAAAATTGTTCACAAAAGCCTTGCAATTACTTGCAAACTTATCAGCTGCTATAAACAGCAGTGTGCAGAGAAAGGAATGCTGAAATGTTTTGTTTGATTGAAAATATTGGAAAGAATTATTGTATCATATTCATCCTCAATGGAACTGACTTTAAAAGGTGACCTGCTCTACCAGGCTTCACTTGTTGTGAGCCTTGGAAAAAGAACTACACAGATACGAAGAACTCTGGCACATCACTCTTGAGTTAGAGAGGGGAAAAATAAAAACTGCAATGCAAACCATACTGATCCAGATTTTATGTAAGGGTCCTCCAGTTCCACTTCTTTGTGACGCTTGTGGGAAACTGTGACCAGTTAGTATTGGAGAGTTGGAAGGGCAGGGGATGTTTATGCCATATGTTCTCTCTTGTGCCTGTGGAGAAGCTGCTGTGGGGTGGTTGCACACTTGAATGCATATGAGTAACGCATACACTTACCTGCTAGTGAGCTTGTGGACACGAAGGATTAATAACATACCATGGTGACAAGTGATCTGTCCTTGTCTCTGAAATTTCTCTTGTACATGTCTGTCATACAAGTCATAAAACAAGTCCAGCCCTCTCAGATGTCACACACTAGTTACTAGCTCAAGTTGATGTCTCTGGTAGTAGTGCTGCCCTGTTAGGTGTCTGCATAAGTGTGAAGATTAGTGTGCAGCAGCTTCTGGACCAGCTGCTTGCATTAAAAACTGTGGGCCACAGATCTTCATCCTGTACCTGCAGCAGGCACTTAGAAATGTCTTGATTTCGCATTCAGATGTTTGCTGGCTTCATGTTCCTCCTTGGTGGAGTCAGTTACCTGAAAGGAAGGGTAACCAGCTCTACCAGCAATACCAGGACTGTGCAGATCTCCCTCCTAAACGTAACTGGTACTTGTCTGCCATAGAGCCTGAAAACTTTGAAACCTGTGGTTGTTTTAGCATGATTACATTGATTTTTCTTGATCTTAAGTGTGGTCCTTTTCACAGCTATTATTCAGGATTGTTGTTTTCTCATTTACTCTTCCTTTTCCCTTAAAGTGAAAGTTACGTAAATTCTCAACACTGTTGAGGGTCTGTTGAAATGGAGTAGCAGCATGTCTATATCTGGCCCCTAGTAACTCTTTTCACTTTGGGCTTGTAGCAAAACACTGAGGGCTTTACAATATATAAATACAAAAGGCAGCTAAAAGAAGAAGAAAGTGCCCATCAGGTGTTTGTGCTGTGTGGTATTTGTAAGATATTTATAGTAATTCAAATAAGCAACATGCAGTGTTAGTTCTCAGGGTGAAAAAAAAAAGCAACAAGCCACTCAACTACCACAAAACCAAACCAAGCAACAAAGCAACAGTTTAATCACATGTGCTGGTATGCAGTAATGAATAGAGTGAGAATAATGTACTCAAAGATCACTCCAGATCTACGCTTTATTTCTGTAATTGTTAAATGTGTTCCCTGTGTTCTTTATAAACATGGTAAAAATCATTTTTGCTGATAACAGTATCATACACTTAGTGCTCAGCATGGCTCTTCAGAGAGTGACTGCCTACAGAAATCAGAAAGATTATAAGGAAGTTCTCTGTTTTATTAGAGATTTCAGGTGATCATAAGCAGCTTTTTTCTGTAGTTTACTGCAGGAAACAGGAATTAGGTAGATAATGAAGAAGCTATTTTAGATTTCTGCAGTGATAATCGAACCCCAATTCTACTCATACAGGCAGATTGCTTCTTTTGATAACCACATAAATCTTTCCTACTCTTTTCAGAATGTGTTTAATGTCAAAAAAACAAGAATGATGATATGTTCTGTCACTCAGATCTGTCAGAATGAGAAACAGAGTGCAGAATGAGAAGAGTGTGTAAAGCTTTGGGAATAGGGCAGAAAGGTGAAAATGCAGTTGCATTTTGTCCCACTGAAAATTATTGTTCTAGTGTTAATGCACTTTGAATCTTAAATAATAAATTCAGTAGTTGAATTCTGAAGACTGCTGTCTTCAGTGACTTTGAAGCAACAATTAAGGAAGTGATCTTCCTAAGTGTTCTCATAAAAGCAATTTTTTGGTGAGCTTTTCTCATTCTACCATTGTGACAATGGATTTTTGATCAGTGCTGTGATGATTTTTTGTAAGGAAATCAAAGGCTTCCATTAAGCATACCTTGGTATGGGTAGGTGAGCCCTCTTACAAAGTTTGTGCTCTTTTAATAGATGCGATGTGTCAGGCAGCATCTCAGAACAAGACAATTTCACGACCTAACTGTTCTCCCTGGAAAACGTTTTGAGATGAAGTTGTTGATAGGTTATTCACAGGTGGCATAACTGGCAGTCACACAACACATTCTTTCTCAGTGCGAGCTCTGATTCTGGCAAGAGAAATTGGGATTTGTAGTTGTTGTGTCAGGTCTGCACAAAGGAGGGGGGGTGGAAAAAAAAAAGAAGAAAAGAAAGCCCGAAAGAAGGAAAATAAATCCAGTGCATTTTTGCTGGTCTGTCATGTCAGTTGTCAGCAACCGTGCCTTGAGGACTTAACTCCTTGACGGTGGAGGTTTCACTGAGGGCTTAGCTCTTTGACAGTGGAGGTTTCACTGCACCTTTAGGAACAGTGCTGGGCAGTTTTGCTCAAGGGGCATGGGACCGGCAGAGTGTTCAGGGCAGCTTGGCTGCAGTCCACCTGAAGTTTACACTTCAGAGTCAGTAAGGGAGTAACCAAATGTTCCCTGGTACTCAGCTACCTGTTATGCTCTGCAGCAGCCAGCCAACTATTTCTGTCTTCAAGGGCACCCTGACCTGACCTCCCTTGCTTTCTTCATGTGGTGGTCTCCATGTTCCCCAAATTTAAGAGTAATATCATGAATCCTCATGCATGCCAGAAAATGTCATTGCATGAGTTGTAAAACCTCATTTGATTGCTAGATGGTGCTTGACTTTCCATGTTGAAAGAAGAGTGCCTAAGTTTATGCTTTGAGGGCCATGCTATAGGTAAATAAATAATTTATCCTCCACATTATTTAAAAAATTGCAAAAGGAGCTGAGTGCACAATCTGAATGCCTGCAGTAGACACATATATTTAATTCTGTTTTCTTCAACAAGTGTGAAGGAAAACATACCAAATCTCCCCTGTCTTTTTTTTTCCCTTAGAGCCTACTCCTTTCACGTTACTGCAGACGGTCAGATGCAGCCAGTTCCTTTCCCTCCTGATGCCCTCATCGGTCCAGGAATTCCGCGCCATGCCCGTCAGATCAACACTCTGAGCCATGGGGAAGTTGTGTGTGCGGTTACCATCAGCAACCCCACAAGACACGTGTACACGGGTGGGAAGGGTTGCGTCAAAGTCTGGGACATCAGCCACCCCGGCAACAAGAGCCCGGTCTCTCAGCTGGACTGCCTGGTAGGTGAACAGCAGCACATGACAGTGGAAGAAAATAGTCGGTTGTGTTAAGATAGAAATGATACCATTAAGGTACAAGAAACAGTGGCTGTCTTGAGTGCTGTCCCCAGTATCAAAGTTTGATGTTTCATTTGTAATTTGTTGTTTATTTTAGAAATGAGTTTGAAGTATGTTTCTTGCCTTTCTTGTGGTTTTATCCCCCCAACAAATCAAAATATCTTTAATATCCTAAGATTGTATTGGTCGGGGAAAGATCAAAGACAGCACAGCCAATATTGTTTACAAACTTCGACATTTGTTTGCAATCTTAAAGGTTGATATCCTATCATGCTAAAAATTGCTGTTTTGCCACTGTATTGTCTGAGAACATTTGAAAGCTGTGTCATGTATTTTGTGTCTGTGTGTGTGAATGCATTGCCCTGTCTTAATGTGACAAGTGAAAATATCCCTGAATGTTATTCATGAATTATTTGAATGTTCTAACAAGATGAACCATTGTTAGCAGCTTTTCTTGTGTAATTTACCAGTTCTTGGTAGCATGTTGCTTCTTGTTACAGAGGCAGTAAAATGAGAACTGTGCAGCACGTGTAGACATATAATGAATTGCTACACAACTTACTACACAAATGAAGAAAATTGCCCAAATATTTTCCTCTAACATCTCCTAGTTGATGGCAGCAAGTCTCACTGGAGCAGAGGGGGGTGGAGTGTTCAGGGAATTTTGTACTCCCCCATGCCAAGAGGCTAATGTGCTGAAATAAGCAGAGTATGAAAGTGTAACTTTCTACATAAGCTATTGAATACAGATATTTTGAATTGTTTTGGGGCTGGGTTCAGGTCTTTGCATTTTGATGCTAATTAAGATTAAATATCTCTCACTACTGAGTTTTGTAGATCAAGTTTAAGTACTTCCCTAATGTCATGTAATTTTCTGGCATTAATACACTTTATCATTGTCATAAGTATAAATGGCTCATTAAAACCAGGAGGGAATACAATACTTCTATGCATTTCTGCTCTCATGTTAATGCTGTTTTCCTTTCCTCATGAGTAATCTCTTGATGGCTTCTGTCTCCACAGAACAGAGATAACTACATCCGTTCCTGCAGATTGCTCCCTGACGGCCGCACCCTGATTGTTGGTGGGGAAGCCAGCACGTTATCCATTTGGGACTTGGCAGCTCCAACTCCTCGCATCAAAGCAGAGCTGACATCTTCTGCTCCAGCTTGCTATGCTCTCGCTATCAGCCCTGATTCCAAGGTCTGCTTCTCTTGCTGTAGCGATGGAAACATTGCAGTTTGGGATCTGCATAATCAGACTTTAGTAAGGTAGGTCGACAGAACTGGATCATCAGATTGCAAAGAATTTATTAGGTATGGCCTTACATGTTTCTCTCTGGACATGTGATATTTTCTCCATGGTGTCTGCATAGCTGCTTTTGGTATTTCATTGCTAGGCAATAGCAGTGGTAATACCTTGACAAAAGTCTACATAATTGTTTATAGGTTTTGAGAGTTTCATAATTCCAGGCCTGTTGAGCAGCTATAACTATGATTTCCTTAGATCAGCTGGTGTTGAAACTGCTGTAGGTTCTTTGAACAGATGGTTTTCTTTGTTTCCATGCACTACACTGTGTTCACACTCCAATCTCTCTAACCCAGCTCTAGCAAATATATACACTGCTCCAGCAAATATATCTTAGGTAAAGATGTGTGTAAATTAATGCATTGCAAACTTCTGAAGAATTTGGGTTGCTACTCAACATAATGTAAAGTAAGCTAGGAGCCAGTCATACAGAGCTTCTCTGTGCGCTGCACTGTGTGTATGTTGTTGTATGTAATATATCAGTATTGTGTGTGTAAAGGCAGGCTTTTACTCCATGATGTTCCCATTTAGACCACTCTTTTTTTCCCCAGCTTTGTTGGTGACCTGTAGATTTTTCTTAAACTTACTAGATTTTGACAATCACACTACATCCCTTTGAGAGGAAAGGGTTCTTTTCAGTCAAACACCAGGTAGCACACAGCAGCAAAGATCCCCAGAGTATCTAACTTGTAAAGTGTGCTTTTGAAACCAAATTAGCACTGGGATGTCTGGCTAAATTGCTTCATCAATTCATCACAAAACTCACATGGTCTTCTCAGAGTTTATATTAATCATAGAATCCTAGGGGTTGGAAGGGACCTCGAAAGATCATCTAGTCCAACCCCCCCTGCCAGAGCAGGGTCACCTAGAGTACATCACACAGGAATGCGTCCAGGTGGGTCTTGAATGTCTCCAGTGAAGAAGACTCCACAACTTCTCTGGGCAGCCTGTTCCAGTGCTCTGTCACTCTCACAGTAAAAATATTTTTTCTGATATTCACCTTAAACCTCCTATGCTCCAATTTGTATCCATTACTCCTTGTCCTATCACTGGTCATCACTGAAAAAAGCTTAACTCCATCTTCTTGACACTCACCCTTTACGTATTTGTAAACATTGATGAGGTCACCCCTCAGTCTCCTTTTCTCCAAACTAAAGAGACCCAGCTCTCTCAGCCTTTCCTCATAAGGGAGATGTTCCACTCCCTTAATCATCTTTGTGGCTCTGCGTTGGACTCTTTCCAGCAGTTCCATGTCCTTCCTGAACTGAGGGGCCCAGAACTGGACACAATACTCCAGATGTGGCCTCACCAATGCAGAATAGAGGGGGAGGAGAACCTCTCTTGACCTTCTAACCACACCCTTTCTAATGCACCCCAGGATGCCATTGGCCTTCTTAGCCACCAGGGCACACTGCTGGCTAATGGTCATCCTCCTGTCTACTAGGACCCCCAGATCCCTTTCACCTACACTGCTCTCCAGCAGGTCAGCCCCCAACCTGTACTGGTGCATGACATTTTTCTTCCCCAAATGCAAAACTCTACACTTGCCCTTATTGAACTTCATCAGGTTTTTCCCCGCCCAAGTCTCCAGCCTGTCTAAGTCTCTCTGAAGGGCAGCACAGCCTTCTGGTGTGTCAGCCACTCCTCCCAGCTTGGTGTCATCAGCAAACTTGCTGAGGGTACATTCTGTACCCTCATCCAGGTCGTTGATGAAGATTTTGAACAACACCGGTCCCAGTACCGACCCCTGAGGGACTCCACTAGTCACAGGCCTCCAACTAGATTCTGCCCCATTGACTACAACTCTCTGACTTCTACCTTTCAACCAGTTCTTGATCCACCTCACTGCCTGATCATCAAACCCATACTTGATCAACTTATCTACAAGGATGCTGTGGGAGACGGTGTCAAATGCTTTACTGAAATCAAGATAGACCACATCAACCGCTCTACCATCATCTATCCACCTAGTAATTTCCTCATAGAAGGCTATGAGGTTAGTCAAACATGACTTACCCTTGGTAAAACCATGTTGACTGCTCTTGATGACCCCCATCTCCTTGATATGCCTAGAGATAGTGACAAGGACAAGTTGTTCCATCACCTTTCCAGGGATGGAGGTGAGGCTGACCGGTCTATAGTTACCCGGGTCCTCCTTCTTGCCCTTCTTGTAGACTGGAGTGACATTTGCTATCCTCCAGTCCTCAGGCACCTCTCCTGTTACCCATGACTTACCGAAGATGATGGAGAGTGGCCTAGCAATGACCTCCGCCAGCTCCCTCAGCACCCTTGGATGCATTTCATCTGGACCCATCTATTTATGTATGTCCAGATTACTCAACTGATCCCTAACCCAATCCTCATCTACCTGGGCAAACTCCTCCTTTATCTTGACTTCTTCTGGGGCTATATGAATCTGGGGCTCATGGGGAAAGCCTGCAGGAGTAAAGACAGAGGCAAATAAGGCATTCAGCACCTCTGCCTTCTTTATATCCTCTGTCACCAGGGCACCCACCTCATTCAACAGTGGGCCTGTATTGCCTCTGGTATTAGTTTTGTTGGCTATGTATTTGAAAAAGCCCTTTCTATTATCTATTATTCTATTTTTATTTTTTTTTTCCATTATATTAATCTCAGACTGCTGTTGGAATTTACATTACTGTTGTCTTTAATGTCAGGGAATGAAAGAAAAAGGAGGTGTTCTGTATACATGCACAGAACTGACTGTTTCCAGTGTGAGAATGTGGTTTGGTTTTGTTTTTTTAATATTTCAGGCAATTTCAGGGCCACACAGATGGAGCGAGCTGTATTGACATTTCTAATGATGGCACCAAACTATGGACGGGAGGCTTGGACAATACAGTCAGATCCTGGGATCTAAGAGAAGGGAGACAACTACAACAACATGACTTCACATCACAGGTTCAATCTCAGAAGCCTTCACATGTTAAGAAAAGTCTGTTGTAGTTTTGTAAAACAAGCACTATTTTTTTTTTTTTAAGCAAAAAAGCAGTCTCAAAGAGAACTCTGAATAATTTTTCAATTAGTCTTACACTTTTTTCTTTTTTCTCTTTTGTTTTTTTCTTTTTCATGTGGCAGCTAAACACCTTTCTGGGTTATGACTGTTTGACAGATTAGTACTTTTCCCATAAGAGTAGTGTTCTTTTTATTAAACAATTGCCAGATTAAAGTGTTACTGTGTGCAGTCTGTTCCCATTTCTGGAGATTCTTCAATTAAAACATATTTTCAAAAATACTTTTAAATTATGTCAGATAGGCTAGG
This sequence comes from Apus apus, assembly GCF_020740795.1. Taxonomy (NCBI): domain Eukaryota; kingdom Metazoa; phylum Chordata; class Aves; order Apodiformes; family Apodidae; genus Apus; species Apus apus. Next base: position 42,396,023 of record NC_067312.1, on the reverse strand, counting down.
ATGTTAACTATTATAGCTTGATTCAGTGCTTTAATATTACAGTTTTAATTGAGCTTTTTTTTACATGGACTGATTTATCTTGATTATGATAGGAGTTGGATTATCATATTTTTAAAACTGCAGTAGTGTTTTTGCAGTGTTAACAGTGTAGCAGGAGTTGATTTTGAATATTTCTAGCTCATTCATTTACTTATTGAAGCATGTGGTGTGCTAATTCCAGATCTTCTCACTGGGCTATTGTCCGACTGGTGAATGGTTGGCAGTAGGAATGGAGAACAGTAATGTCGAGGTGCTGCATGTTACTAAGCCAGACAAGTATCAGCTGCATCTTCATGAGAGCTGTGTGTTGTCACTCAAGTTTGCTCACTGTGGTAAGCAAATATTTCTATGCCAATGTTTTCCCTCCAGAGAAATTAATTCAAGATTACTTTTAAATGAAAGTACGGGTATAGTTAGAAATTAGATTTTTAATTTAACTACTAAAATTATTTCTTAAATAGTATACGACTGCTTTTTTGTGTGGATTGCATATATTGTAATCAAACATTGTAGTGCAGCCAGATGAAGATGTGACCATTCTTTGGATATAGACTCATAGAATGGTTAAGGTTGGAAGGGACCTTTAAGATCATCAGGTTCAAACCTCCCTGCTTTGAGCAGGGGCACCTCACACTAGACCAGGTGGCAAAAATCCTCATCCGTTAACGTGTGAATGCATGTTTAATCTGTTTCTTGGGGTACATTCCTTTAAAACAAAAGGCAGGAATAACATCTGAATAATCTGTTGCAGGCAAATGGTTTGTAAGCACTGGAAAAGATAATCTTCTTAATGCCTGGAGAACACCTTATGGAGCCAGTATATTCCAGGTAATCATCTCCTAAAAGCTGTTTTCCACATACGTTACAGTACAGTAGAGCTGCACATCTTGTGGTCTGTCTTTAGCTCAAGAAGCTTTTAAATGTAAATTCTTGGCTAATTACTATGTTTCTTTAAGACTTTGTCTGTAATTAAAGGAAGATATGTTTTTGTCCTTTCTAACATTTGAACAATTTAGCTCTTACAAAAAGTAGCCCTTTGATCTGAAATTGTTTTTAATACTCTTCTTTCTCACCTTCATATGCATATTGCTGTAATACAGTACCCAAAGTCATGTTGTTAGATGAGATGAAGGTCCAAAATGTAGCTAAAACAGTGAAGGTCATATTTAACGTGTATTTTTCTTGGATGAGATGCGTAGTCAGTGGATTGGATAGGCAGACTCCTGAGCTGAAGACTATCCTTATGGAGGAGCCTTGTGGAGTTACAGCCTTTCTATATTCTTTAATCTTTCTGTGCCCAATTTTAATAGCACTTCAGTGGGATTTTTGGCATGTCCTTCTCTTCTTTCATCAACAGGTACCTCTAGACTGGGAAATTTTTGAATTAAGCTAACTGATGTTCTGGTTTAAATGGTCAGATCTGACCCGCACTGGTAGCTGCCATGTATGTATATCTGGGGAGAGCAGAGTTTGCCTTGACATAAGAAAGCTGAGGTCTGAGTTTTCTTAGTTGGTGTTATTGAGCTCCAGAACCACCTACCACAGAAAGCCAAAATTGTCCTAAAAATAACACATCTCATTTGAAAGTGTTGTTAAAACACCAGTGCAGCATTCTTAATGAGGGGCAGAGAAATAAATTTCCTGTGCAGTGCAGCAGAGGTTTCTTAGCAAAAACTTAGCGTGACTGGGGTGTGTTCAGCTCTTGCAGTGACAGGCAGAAGAGAATGTGGAAATATTCTAGGTGAAGAAAACACGCAGTATATAACAGCAAGTAAAAAGTGACAATGTCTAAGCATTATCTCAGGAAAGGAAGAAAAGCTGGGAGAGACAAGGCATGGCTGGTGTAATCTGTCTGCCATTCAGTGGCAGTTGTGCATCCAATTCCGCCACAGTATCTTTTCGTATTTGCGTCCTCCCTGATAATGTGAATATCTTTGTGCAAGACTTTTGTCTTCTGTGTTGAGGAAATAGTGAGAGGAGATACGGTTAGTTCTGTGCAGTCTTCATTCTTTCATACCTATGGGTGGGTAGGGCTTGTAGTGCTCCTCCATATGGGTTTCTGGTTTACAACAAAAAACGGAAGGGAAGATGACTGTTGATTACTTTTTATGCAAAAACTAATGTGTAAAATACCATTAAATGCTCGTTGCTTGTGAAGTGTATAAAAAGGACTGATTCTTTTTGTTTGTTTGATAGATTATCTCTAAGTTCATGCCATTCACTTCCCTTTCCTTGTTGTTTTTTTTGTCATAGAGCTTTAGGTGGAACAAATTTGAAGAGACAGTCTTGCAACAAAAGCTCTCATACGATGCTGATATTTAAATGAGCTTTTAGTGCATTCCCTCTCTATAAATTCTTCTAATTAATCTTCAAGCCCTTCTGGATTGAAGGACTGTAAAAATGTAATTTTCTTTTTTCTTTTTCTTTTTTTTTTTTTTATTTCTTTCTTGTAGTCCAAAGAATCCTCATCTGTGCTTAGCTGTGATATCTCTGTGGATGACAAATACATAGTCACTGGCTCTGGGGACAAGAAAGCTACAGTCTATGAAGTTATTTATTAGAGACAAATCTGAATGCAGAACTCCTTCTCCTAGCACTTTGCTGTATGTTCCTTTCTGGTTTTTTTTCCTTTCTAACTGGGAACTTAAATGCTGATCACAGTTGTGGAATTTATTTTTACCTTCTTAACTTGCTGTTCATTTGTGAATGCTCATTAAGCACTTGTGATACCAAATTATCAGATACCTACTTGGAAGAAGATGGAATAAGCATACTTAACAGTGAACTTGACTTTTTAATTATGTATTATATCTGTAATGTATTTATTTTGTTTAAAGGCGGCTTTCTAACAATGAACTGACTAAATAAAGCTGTCTGGCCCGGCTTTAGTTTGAAAGGTGCATTGTATACTTTGCGTTTTTACAGGTGGACGAATTGGGGATCTTGGAGAAGGATGTTCAGGAAATAGTTAGATTACACTAAATAGACTTGTAATTTCTATTTAAAAAAAATAAACTTTGTTATATTTTTTAGTCCTGTTCCTGGATGAGACCTCTAAGTGTTACTACAATATAATTATTTGATGGGAAGATGCTGTATCTTAACTATTTTAGACAGTCTTGGAAACTTAGGAAATTGCAAACTGTAGCCAGTAATCTACATGCCTGTGATGAATGGCAAATTCAGTTCACATCTAAATTAAATTCACATTAAGTGAGAATGTGCTAATTTATATATTTGCAATGTTAATATAGCATCTTGTGTACAGATTTGTTCTCAATGCTTTTCTGTTGATAAGCATAAAACATTTTGGTGTCAAGCTAGGTTTTTTAATATAAACTCCTCTCTTTGTTATATTGTAGAGAGTACAATAAGTTGCCTCAAAGAATCACCTTTGTTACTTCTGGAAACTTTTGCAATGTTTCCTTGAAAATGGGGATATGTGTCTTTGGGCAATTTTTCAATTACAAGAGATTATGAAAAATATTTGATATGTTCTTTGGAAACTGCACTGAAATAAGAATGGATGCCTACCAGTACACAAACTACAAAAGCAATGACCTCTGAGGTAGGATTCACAAGAGTACTCATTCCGATATACAAAAAGGAATGGATTCTCACTGGGATAAGGACTTACTTTGTTTGCCAGTGGTTCAATCCAAATCTTAATTGGATGTCCCTAAAACAGACGCAGACTGAGCCATTGTGCCAGAGACAACGTATTATCTTTTTATGTTGTTGTTGTTGCTGTTAAAACTATGATCTGTGACTTTTTTTTTGAATGCTTTAAAAAAAATCTTTAAGTCTGTGGATCTGCTGATGTACAGTGCCTTTGCTGCTATGGATCAAAATCAAAAGACCCGTGTAGATAAATCTTATTGTATAAGTAGAAAATTACTTAATTTCATACTAGAAATGGATTGATGCTGCAAGTTAAAATGGACTGTTCATTGAAGTTCCAAATGTGGTAGCAAAAAATGGTGTCTTAAGTGCTTAGTGTTTGATGTCATTAACAGTTTCGTAATACTCTACATTGTAGAAAGATTTTGATACTAAACTGTGTCACTGTACATAGTTCTAATGCATTGTATTGACCACCAGTACTTCTTTAATGGTAGATTATTGTTTGTGCATTCAGACTTTTAAGCATTAAACTTAAGTAACTTCTAAAATTCATCTTTCTGTTTCGTTTTTACCCTTTCTCATTCTTTTTCACATGTTATTATCTCAGTTGTGTGTGCAGAATGCTGTCTGTGAGGACAACAGACATTCAGTCACAGAGCACGCCACTTACAGATACTTCGCAGTTTTTTCACTGATGAGAGACAATGTGGAGTTTCACAAAATGAGTTGGCAAAATCAGTGAATTTATAGGTTCCCAAATTATTTGACTGCAGTGATTCTGAACTCTTGGAGGCATCAGACACAAGACTTCGGCCATGTTACATAAGTGTTTGCCACCTCCAGTTTCTGTAGTTTGTCATCCGATACCAAGCTTTATGTTGTCCTGTACCTTGGAGAGAGAGAAATAGGGGATGATTCCTTCTTCTGCACCTGCTGGAGTATGCAAAGCTCAGGAGGATGTGGGGAATGCTGTTGCACTGCAGCGACACGCCTGGATTTTACCCATCCAGAGCTAAAACCTGTTCATGCACATGGAAAGGCTTCTTTTAACTACAGTTCGTTTTAGATCAAGAATTTAACCCAGCTTCCATTGAGTTAAGACCAGAGGTTAAACTGACCTAGGGAATATTACTTTATACTCTATTGAGGGGAGTGAGGTGGGATGGGGTGGGGTGGGAGGAGTTCTGCTATTCATAACAGGAGAAATTAAAATGGAGAAATCCAAGGAGAAATTGGTGTGAAATCTTTCTGCTGCAACCCATTCTGAAAGGCAACATTGTGCATGTTGGAAATTCCAGGCATGTAAGCCTGCCCTGGCATGATGACTGCCCATGATTGGTCTGAAGCTGAGAATTTTTTTTTTTATTTTTTTTTTTTAAATGCCAACACAAGGCTTTAGCTAATGAGGTGACTTACCTATACTATGAGTGACTGGGTATACTTATTGATCCAAGAGACTGTATAGGCAAGTTTCCCTCAGGCCTATCAGTTTCCTTAGCATTAGTGGTAAAGAGTTTTCCAGATGTCCCCCAGAAGTTTTCACTCATATGGAGATTCTGTCCTGTTTGGTACAATAACGTTTCATAAAAGTAAACATGATACAGATGCTTTCTGTTAATTGTTACTCTTGGCTGAAGAGATATATTTTACCTCTTATTATATTAGAGACACCTTCTATTTTCAAAGGAATTCCAAAATTTAAAAAGCTAGAGTGTACCCCATTTGCTAACAGAAGAGAAACCACCTACTGAATGTTTGCAGAGGATGTTACATTTTTATGTAGTAATTCAGGCATAAGAAATTACCTAAAATCCCTAAAATAAAACCTTCCTTTAAAAATAAGGAAAAATTGCACACTCCTGAATTTGTACCAGAGCTAGTTTTGACAGCCAAGTCATATAGTTTTGAAGCAGCCTGCCATATATCTTCTTATTAATGTTTGTATTCATGGCTTGTAAACTGTCTACGAATTAAGTGCTTTAATCCAGGATTACTTCAGTTAAATGTGTAATAATCCCATTTTTTCCCTCTCTTCAGGGAAGTGAGAGAAGGTAGAGAGCTACTTTCTGTTTTTCAGTTACACACACATAGGTTCACTTTCCTTTTTCATTCTTTAGTTTCTTTCACCACTGCAGAGCACAATTTTGTGCAAATTTTTTTTGTTGCAAATGTTTTTTGTGTCACAAACATGTGGCCAGCATACTCCATATTCAAGGTACAACCATTGCTTTTTCTCTATTCTTTGGTTCTCAAATGTTGTTTAGTGCGATGATACGTTAGGAAAGCCATTTCTTTCTAATCTTTGTATCCTTTCTGGCTGGCCAGTATAGACATGTTTAAGGGGAATGCTTTCCATCAAAACAGTATTTTCTAAAAATATATCATTTTAAATTATATTTCTCCTGCTTGTTCTTAGCCAAAAGTAGTTTTTCTATCCTATTTCTTTTTAAGTGAGGCAGTTATGTAAAAAAGAAAGAAAAATGTGTATTTTACTGGCTGTGATTTTCCTGCATGAAGGATTTTTAAGTCTGTGCTGGAATAGTTCAAATTGGCTTTTGTGAATGTTTTTCACTCTAACACCCAAAACACACAGACCATTTCTTCTCCATGAAATGCTGGCGGGTGTGTGAGAGAAGAAGGAAGGTAGCTGTGTGGGTCTGTGTGTGTCTGGAGTATCTTCTGCAGAAACACGGGTCAGATCCTTTGCGCAAATAAGCTTATCAGTGCTGAAGACAACGATGCTCCCATGTCTTACACAGCTGAAAATCTAGCTCACTGCTGTAGCCATAGGGAACCCAATCAGCTTCTTTGGATTAGAGTATTTTGTTTTGAACAGTTTGGTTCTTTGAGCCTTTTCTACAAGCATGTTTATTTGTGATCTTTGCTGCAGAAATCCTGATGTGACTAACTTCTACTCAAGGATTTACGCTCTAAAAGAATGAGGAAATAAAAAATAAAATGTGCAGAAGTTTTTGTATGTGTAGGAGTAGGGAAATCGGAAGTGGGAGCTTGGGCTGCGACTGTTTCTGATTATACTATGTCCTTGTGCCACCAAATAAGCACTGAGAACAGCAATACAAAATACACCTTAGAACATCAAGTACAGCTACTGAGAAGAATGTCACTGATTTTTTCAGAGCAAATGCAGTCTGAAGAGCTCAAACAAAGAACTTCTCTTAGATGGGGTATGTCAGAGGAGTAGTTGCATTCAGTAGGAAGACTTTTTCTGGTATGGACATTAAGCAGTGAGCACAGCGGTATTGGGGGGAGTTAGGCAGTATAGGCCTTTTGTGCAGCCAAGCCAGTTCTGCCATATGAGAGTTCCCTTAACAGGCATAGCAGCAGATTAATCCTAGAGTAGTGTGCTGTAGAAGATCATCTCTGACAAGCTCTTAAATAATGCACCTGCTGCGTCTGCTTTTGAACCAAGAGTTACTGAACATAACCCTTGAGATTTCATATTTCTTCCAGTATTTGGAGTACAGCATTTCCACCTCACAGCAAGAATTTTTTATGTCAAAACCAATAAATGTTCTTACTCTTACCAAATGATTTTCTGTCCTGGTTACAAGGAAACAGTATTACAGTGTCTTTTTTTATTATTAAAAGTGGTGTAGTCTGACATTTACAACATGTCCATAAAGCTGCCATCCCGTGCAAAGGAACTCTTCTGAGGAGTCACTTTGACTCACATGGTTACATTCAGCAATGTTGTTGCAGAAATTATTTTTTCTTGTTTAGGGGGTGGATATTGTATGACTAGTATACACTGTAAGGGAGGGGCTGTCTAGTAGTTACTTCTGCATCTGTGGTTTGGACTTAGCTGATTACCCCAGAATGCTAAAATGAATCTGAAGGGTAAAATCAGTAAGTACAAATATTTAAGGATTATTTTTTTTTTAAACTGCTTTTCTTCAATAATTATATTGACCCAAACTGTCTTCTAATGTCATATCAAGGTAAGTCCCTGTATTACACCTTCTTTTCATATTCAAATAAAAGAAGGGGTGGAGGAATTTAAAGCTAATCTTTACCTTTCAATCAAATCTGTTAATTAAAAAAATACCCCAATGCTAGTGCTTGGAGAAGTAACTGTTCTTGGTTTTATTGTCATTATTCTTGGAAAATTTTGTCACAAATGTGCTGTGGCAAAATCCACAATAATGCTATAAATGGGGATAGGTGATGTGGCTGCTATTAAAAGCCAGATTTAAGACAGCGCTATCAACATTTTAAAAAAGCATGAATTGATGGTCAAAAATGTTGCCTCATTTCCTGAGTGAAAGCAATATGGATTTTTGGCAGTATATTTGAATGCATTTGGATGTCTATCCAATATGGCCTAAGGAAATTTTGAGGATTTCAGCAATTCTGTGCAGATTTTTTTACTGTAGTTTAGGTTATGTTTGACACAAGAAATGGTGCATAGGAATGAGTTGGGTCCCAGGGCCGTGCCCATGAGGTGCCATGTGGAATGGGCTGCTCTGCTTCTGATTCCAGGCTCTGCTCTGCTACATGGTGTGTAGTGAAGTAATTTACATGAGTCCTGTGTAAAGCGTTTTTATGTTCTTCTGCATGAAAGGCATTATCTAAAGGCTAGATAATCAGTTTTTTAGAAGAATTTGTCACAGCTTTATTGAAATATAGGGAGACATTTTCTGTTGGGGAAAGAAGAAGGAGGACCTCTGAGGAATAAAGAATTTCAGCTGCTTATCAAACACTGAAAATGTGCAAATGAGGGAGTTGCACCACTGCAGTATAAACTGTCAGTCTGCTTCTGGAAAGGGGAGAAAAATACCCTAAAATATATCATATAAAGATAATGGACTTCTTTGTGTTTCAGCATGGCTTTAATGTATTAGGTATGAAGTCCAATTTGTATTGATTTTAAAATAAACATGAATCCTCTTATGCTATTAATAATGTCATGGCTAGCCATCTTACAAAAATAGTGACATTGAAAGAATGAAGGTAGCTACCTGGCTCTCTCCTCTTCAACATGCAGAACAATACTATACAAAAAAAACAATATGCTCATTGTACAGTATAATGTCCTAAGTGGGGACAGTGATGACAATATTTCAATGAAAATAGTTTTCCAAAGCAATGTCAGTGTCATCCTCCCATTTACCTGTGCACACGTTTTTTGCCAGATTAAAAAGATTCCCACCTCCACTGCAAATTAGCTTGTTTCAAATCAGGCTTTTAAGAAACACCCAGAATAGCTTCTCTAACTCACATCAATGTTAGGGTTTTCTGGGGTCATGTATAACTCTGCTGCTATTTTCTTATTCCTTCCTCCCCCACTGAGAACCTTCCTGAAGCTGGTGTTCAGTGCTCAGGGGATGCTGTTGCTTGTGGCTTGGTCTTGATTTTAGAGGTTGCTCAGCAAATGGGAATGAAAATTCTTCACAGGATTTGGCTGGCTGTAACAACAGCTGTGACAGCTCTTACAGAGTAATTTATGCCTCTTTCTTCCTTTGAGCAGTCCTAAATAAAGACATCCAGTAGGAGCAGTCCCCTGTCTAGCTGACCCATCTGCTTTACCAAGTTTCACAGGTGCTCATCAGCTGGAAATGATGAAGCAGGAGAGGAGCTGGGAGTCCTAGCAGAGCTCAGTGTACCAGTGAGACAGCCATGAAAAAGACAAATCTGGTCTAGGATGTGTCAGAAGAGGCATTTGCAGCAGAGATAGGGAAGTATTGCTGCCATTATACAAGGAACTGGTGATACCTTGCCTTGAATAGTGAGTACAAACCTGGTCACCCAGCTCAAAAAACTTAATTGAAATTGGGACTGATATAGGCAGAAGGGCCTACCAGGTAGACTGGAAAATCAAGGGGTTGGAGAATTTGTCGTATAAGAAAAGCCTACATCCTTTTAATCTTAACAGATGTAGAGAAGATACAAATGTCTAATAATACTTCAATGTCTGTTCATTGAGGGTGAAAAGGTATTCCATCTGAAAGATAATGCTAGCACAAAAAACAAGTGAGGAAAACAGTGTAGCCTGGAATTAAAGATGCTCCCATTAGTGTAGGGAAGCCCTGAAGTGGGTTTATAATCCAGAGACCTCTGAGAAAAAAGCAGGCTTCTTTTAAGATGGAGCATGATACATTTATGAAGAGGTATGAGTGAAAGCAGGGCATTGTCACCCATAGCCTGTACGTCTCTTCCAGTTCCTCCCACGTGCTTGACCTGCATCTATAAAGAATATATAAAGGTAATGGAATGAAGGAATGCTTATTTTGAAAAAAAGCTTGGTAGGAGGGACGGAGAGGAGGAAGGTGGCTGAAGAGAGTGGGAGAGAAGGGCTGTCAAACAGAAAGCACTCATTTGGAGTGTTTCTCTGCAGCTGAAAAACCACCACTTCTCCCTGGATCTAATTGTTATGACTCTGCGTACCTAAAAACAATAGCTAAGAAGAAAACTGCACATAATACAAGCCCTAATACAGCATGTTCAAGCCTACTTAGACTCACTGGGTTTGTACTCCACCAGCCCAGATAGGTTATCTGGTTTCTTTTATAAGTCAAAATATTTGGATTTTTTTGAGCTTGGAGATGTGGCAGGTACTTCTCAACATCTGTCACTGGTCATGTCCATAGCACTTGGGTTTTGCAGCTGTAAGGTGATCAGAATAACAGTAGGGAAAGAGACGGAAGATGATTTTGGCTGCACATGAGGAAGACAAGATTATTACAGCTCGGTGAAGTCAGTTGTACTGGCTACTACTGTGCACTGCTGTGAGAAACATGGCTTGACGACAAAGGTTGCTGAGGGTCCCTTCCCTTACCATGTCAGGAAGAGTAGAGGAAAATGATAGTAAAAGCCAAATTGTTTCATATGAAACACAGGAAGTCTTCTCACACATGCATAAGTTTCACCATCCTTGTCTTCTAGGTCAGACATTGATTTTCTTAATGCATAGCAAAAGGGAAATTTCTGATCCTTTTGCAGGTACTTGTATACTTCAGGCTGGGCAAGTCTGCTGCTGCAGGAATGTGAACATGTTGTACACGCTTGATGGATCACTGTAAAAGCTGGTTTTTATCAAGTAACTTTCTTTCTTTCTTTCTTTCTTTCTTTCTTTCTTTCTTTCTTTCTTTCTTTCTTTCTTTCTTTCTTTCTTTCTTTCTTTCTTTCTTTCTTTCTTTCTTTCTTTCTTTCTTTCTTTCTTTCTTTCTTTCTTTCTTTCTTTCTTTCTTTCTTTCTTTCTTTCTTTCTTTCTTTCTTTCTTTCTTTCTTTCTTTCTTTCTTTCTTTCTTTCTTTCTTTCTTCTTTCTTTTTCTTTCATTCTTTCTTCCCGCCTGCCCTCCCTTCCTTCCCTTCTCTTCCTTCCCTCTCTCTCCCTTTCTCCCTTCCCTTCTTCCTTTCTTTTCAAACATAGTCCTTTCTGAAAGAATATCAGTTCACCAGAGAGATCATTGTTGGCCAGACTGCATATCTTTTCAAAGAATTTGTTTAATGTAGCAGTGTGCAATGGTAACAACGTGAAAATTGTGAACTGAGTTTTGTGTAGCCTCACACCAGTTTTATGTATAGAAAAAAAAAAAAGAAGAAAGTCTGATGCCATTAAAGTTAGGTACCTGGAATGGTACCCAACTGGAATGCAGCAGGTCAGTAGGGAACACCCAAAAGAAATTTAACAAATGCATGGCTGAATTTTCTTATGCAGAAAATTGTCATGAGGCTGACGGTACCTGCCAGATTTAAAACCAAACAACCAGCAAATCAAAAGACAAGAACGTGCCCATTTTCTTGCATCCTGAATGTTCATAATAGAGCACAGACACGTGTGCTTGGTTGCTCTTGTGTAACTTTTCATCACCCAGTTGCAACGACTCAAGAGAATAGACTGCTGAATACTTTTCTGGGAACATAAAATGGTAATGTGACTACTGCTAGGTATGTGGTAACACTTTCTCCTGACATCATTTATAGCATCTTTCCCTTAGGGGATCACCTAACATAAGTAGTGACATTTATGTAGGACCTTCGTCCAGTGTACTTGACAAACCACAGGCATAGTCCAGGGAAAACTTTATTGCTGAATTCCAGCTGTAGCTGGACTGGTGAGAGGCAGCTACTTAGCAGAGAAAGCATACACACTAAGGGATAAGTTACTCAATATTCTTTTGAAAATACAGGGTAGTTACTTCTTGTTCTTAGTGGGGATGTGTTCCATGAGGCACTTGGTCATGTGAACAGGTTTTGATAATCCCTCATAAAAATATCATGGAGCATTTTGGTTTCTCTTGTTACCTCTTAGTGAAATATTGACCCATCTCTACTGACACTGAAGTATTTGAGACCTAAGGAGAATACCATCAGTTTTTCTGCCTGGTGGTCCTAGCTGACTGGGTACAGAGGGACTCAGACTTCAGAGGCACACAGTATGACTTTCACCCTCATATGATCCAGTGATCTCCTCTCACTGCATCTCACCTGAAGCTCTATGATGTCCAGCCTTATGGACATTCACAAAATCACAGAATCATCACAGCTAGAAAAGACTTCTAAGCTGAGTCCATTTCTTTTGGTAGTGACATGATAGAAGAGATTATGCCTTTGCCCTAAAACATATAGAAGTGTTGTGGTCTGGATTAGTTGTAAAATGAGAGTGTTTTGAGTCCTTATAAGGTCTTTTCTCTCATCCATTACCACTTCATCTGAGATCTGCCCTTTCTCTGAGATACAGTCTCAGTGAGTCTTTCAGGAAAGGATTTTTGTCTCTTATATTGCTTTCTGATAATATTTTTTCTATTAAAAAAATAAATAAAAATGTTTGATGTAGGCCTTTCAGCTTCTCTCTCTATTAATAGTGTCCAACCAAAGCTTCACAGCAGCTCAGCAATTTCTGGGTTTGCTGTGCTTGCATCTCAACAAAAATAGAAGTCTTTTCATTATTGTTTTTATAAGAACTGACCTAATTGAACAATAATGGTTTAAGAGAGTTAATTCCTTTAAGAATGTTACTGAATTTGATCAAAAGGAATAAGATTGGAGGTAAAGGAAAATACTTCATTTTTCTACCTTTTCTCCCATATCTTTGTGTGGCCCTAGCCCAGTGTTAATTTGTGACAATGTATTCTTTAGGGAAAAAAATGAGTTTGTGTTTCAGATTAACTGTTCAAACTACTCAGTCACAGTGTCTTTGCTGCGTAGTTGTATTTAGTAGCCCAACTGAACAAATGTTTCTCCTTTTATTATTGGTCTTTTGTTTCATTTGCAACCTTTCCTTAATAAAGGAAAGGGTTTGTGTCCAAGGGAGGAGGCAACAATATGGTGCAGGAGTAGAGAGCATGACTTAGGAGGAGCAACTGAGGACACTAGGTTTGTTCACCTCAGAGAAAAGGAAACAGAGGAGTGACCTCACTGCAGTCTACAGCTTCCTTATGGGGAAGAGGGGGAGTGAAGTGGGAGGTGCTGAGCTCCTTTCTGTTGTCCAGTGACAGGACTCAAGGGAATAGCTTAAAACCCACCAGGGAAGTTCAGATTGGCTATTAGGAAAATTTTTTTCACTGAGAGGTCAGACAAGCCCTGGAACAAGCTCCCAGGTGATTGCCTCAAGCCTGTGGGTGTTTAAGAAGTTTTTGGACAACACTCTTAGATACATGGTTTAATTTTTAGGTTGCCCTATGGAGTGTCAGGAGTTAGACCTGATGATCCTCATGGGTCCCTTCCAACTCAGGATATTCTATGATTCTCTGATTCTAATTCACAGTCAGTTAAAAACTTAAAAAAGAAACAACTAAAGTCCTCAAGCAAACTGAACGTACCTCAAAAAGAGTGTCAAGCTTTTCCTTCATGGAAAACCTCAGATTATTGATACTAATTTACATTTTAAATTTAGTTTTATATATTAGACAGATTGTCATCTGGAAGTTTTTCATTACTCAGAGCTCAGTTTCTGCTGAATGATGAGCTCACTTTTTGCTTGAGGGCATCTCAGGCATGATCCTAGGTGAGGCAGGCTCGTGTTCAGTCCTCTGCTAAACTCAGAGGAAGAGCTTGTGCACTGGCTGTGCCAACATTGCAGGCTATTGACTCTAGCCATCAGATACATATCATCTGTGTGTCTGTGTCTTTTCCCTTTCTTTATTTCCTAGTTTGCAGACTCTTGGTTGTGAGGATTTCCCTTTCTCAGTGCCTGGGTCTCTCTTGAGGTCTTTGTGCTCCACCAGGGCACAAACTGTTGTCCTTATTGCTGGTTCTAGAAATCTAGACTGAACGATGGGCCCTCTGAATCAACTACCAATTTTTAATATGTTTTACAGTTGATTGTTATAGTAAACTTTTATATCAATTCCCTGTGGTGGGTGGACTTTTTTTTTTTTTTTTTTGCTGCATTGGGGGTTAGGAGATGTAATATCAGCTGCTACAATCCTATCCTGGCAAAGACAGAAGATATTAAAGACATGTTTGATGTTGCTATCTGTTACATTATATATGCCTAAAACTGAGTTCAGCTGGAGTATGGGATATTAGACTGTGACATAAATCAGGTTTCTTTTTTATGTAATAGCTGTGATGGCTTAATTATTCCACGATGGCTCCTAATCAAATATTCTGATAGTGTCCTCCATTGAAACCTATGGAAGTTTCTCTGTGACACTTCTTTAACTTAGCTTTTATCCCCTACTAAAATATAATTGGCAGATACGCATTTTTATGAGACACTTTGATATCTATATATTATAAGTGAGAAGTGTATTTAATATGTTTTACTTAGGGATAAATTTCTAAACTAAATTTCTTTATTTCTGTGAAAGACTACATAAAGGACAGAAACATATTTTTAACATATCTACTTCAGGAAATCTGAGACCAAAAGACAGGCTAGTGTGAAAACCTGACACACGTATACATATTCCAGGATTCAGAACACTTGCATGTTGTGTCTCATTATGCAGAATAATATATAAAATTAGGTACTTCATTGAGTGCTATCATAATGTCTGTCAGTTGGTGTTTGCTGCACCCTATGATCTTATTCTTGGAGGCACTAGTCTCTTAGAAGGACTTAATGTAACAGGAAGGCTTGTAGTAGTTTCCCAGGCAGACCAGAAGCTTAAATACTAAGCTTATTCTGAGTGTCTAAACATCTTTTTAATAAATGGATTGTCACAACTGGAGCCTCATTTCTCCTTTTCTGAGCTCAGATTCTGGATGTGTGAACTTTGACAAAAGATTGCATTGTAGTTGGAAGCCTTCTCCAGACATCGTTATGTGAATAGAGAGCACAGACCAAGTGTGTAACTGTCTTTTTTACCTTTTTCTTTGGAGTGCATCATTGCTCATCAGTTATAATAGTAAAGTGGTGGTAGTTACGGAAGTATGGTTGTTGTATGATGTTTGGAATCCTGTATATTATCTGTTCTGTCAGTTAGGGTAAATTTGGCATTCCTGTGAATGTCAGGTGAAAGTGCTTGATGAGCTTTAGGAGCTGAAAGATGCTTCCATTAATTTACACCAGCATCTTTGTTTGCTTTACATGAAACTGGTGAAAATATATTTGCTTTTATTAGAGAGATTGTTTGTGTAAGGCTTTGAGACAAAAAAGGTGTCAGTGGGGTAAATATTGTGCAAAGTTAAAGGAAACACTGAGATTTGCTAGACACAGTGTTTCTCAAGGTTCTCTGCTGCTAAGGAGTTTTAAACAGCTCTTTAGTAACCATAGGAAAATCTACAATTGTTTACATAAAATCATTTTGAGCTCTTCCTCTGTTATAGATTATGGATGGTGAGCAGGTACATTGATGTTTTCAGTAAATCATCTCTTTATCATGGTAAAATAAAAGGAATATTTATAATTTCCTTAAAATGTATTTGGCTTTCAGTAGATTAAAGATTATAAAGTTATTCCTCTACAAAGAGCTATATTTATTTCAGTTGTTAAACAACTATCAGGTGTATACAGATGGTCAGCCTATTTAAGTGTTTCAGCTATCCAGTAGTCCTTTTGGTTGCATGCAGTTTAGCTATAAAGGAATGACGTGTATAAACCAAATATTTAATCTGGAAGGGAAAAACCTATCATTTTTATTTGGAGACACCATGTATAGTGTACAATTTCCATTGTTTGTTATGTTTTTCTGATTACTTACTTACAGCTGGATTATTTTTTTTAATAAATGAAAAATCACACGGTCATAAGAGGCATTATAATTCAAGAAGTTAAGGTAAAATATTATTTTCTGTATAAGCACCTGTAAATTTTGATGGACATAGGTTTGAGCTCGTCTATGGATGGCCTAGGCTACAACTTGAACCTCTGTCTGATAGCTGAAGAATCTGATGCTCTTTTGTTCTGAGAAAAAGTAACAAAATCTCAAAAACATTGTCATCTCTTTTTAAAGGTTCAATTAGTTTTAGCCTGTCTCCTTCTTTGCTGTAGGCACCCTTATTTTTGCAGCCTACTGCTGGGAATGGTACTTCCTCCTATAAATAATTGTTTTTTCCACTTTTCTTTGCCTTGCTTTCCACAGGATATCAGTTTTACGGAATAAAAACATCTCTGCAGTGTGGGCAGCTAACTGTAAAACCAAATGGTGGGTGTAACCTTGTAGGTCCTCTTGATCCTCTTTGAAGACACTGGTAAGACCTCTGTGTAGCCTGTCAAAGTCCTGACACTGCATTGCCATTTATCCCAAGCACAGCAGTTGAGGTGCCAGATGGCAAAACAGGGTTGAAATTTGCTTTTCATTGCTGTGTGTTAAGATCAGTGCTGTGCAAGTGTCTGGTTATGTACTTACCTCTGCTTGGCCCTCCTGCACCTGACAGCTTTCAAAGAATCTGCTAGATCCTGGAGTAATGACACTATATCTGTTCTCTACAAAAATATTTTGAAATAAAAATAGAGCTATCTGTCTCAAGTTGGGTTCTTTTATGTAATACATAAATGTGACTATGTATAATATTACAGTAGATGTGTTCACTCATTATGCTGTAATTCATTTCATGTCCTGTTGTGATGTGCCATTCTGTTTAATATGTGTAACTTGCTCAACTGAAGGACAAAAGTAGCAGAGCTGTAATGCAACCATCCAGAATGATAAAGGACGATATATTTATCTTAAAGGGACAGTCCTCTGATTTTCTTCTAGTCTAACTTGAGCAAATTACCTTTTACTTCCATGTGTGTTTTGCTTAGGGAGGAAGCCTCAGGTTTAAAGCCAATAAAGAAAGCTTACTGAAGGAAAGAAAAATCAGTAAAAGCGAAAGTGGCTTCATCCTGACTCAAACCAGGACATTACCATATATGTAGTTGTACTTTTAAATAATGCTTTTGAAATGTGCTTTTTTTGAATTCTAATATAACTCTCAAAAAAGAAAACATCCCACAATGAATCCTCTCTTCATCTTCACAGAACAAACAAAACAAAAACCAAACAAACAAAATAATAATAATAAAGAAAATGGACTCTGAGCTTTGGTTTATTTTGTTTAGAAACAAGTCAAGTGTGAAGTACAGTATAGGTAAGAAAGATGCTGATAAAAAAAACCACAAAACTTTTTCTCTTATAAACAATACGTTGCTGAAAGCAGTGCTCAAAAATATAATCCATGTGTTATGTCAATATGTATCTGGAAATGGAAAGATACAAATGTGGAGATAATACCTGTATGCAAAAACCCAGGTTTGCCTTCTCCAGAAAATAGATGAATGTTTAATTGCAATCAACAACAAAGATGTTAAAAATAATTGTTATTATAATTGGACAAGTTGTAAAGTGACCAACAATCTTCAAGACAGTTCAATCTGTATCACTACTTCCCATGAAATGCTTGAAATACAAAATGAAAAAAAGGACACTCACAGTTAAAGAGCTGTTTGTTTAAGCCAAATGAGACTGGAATAGCATTATTCTGTTTATCTGCTCTTCTCTTTCTAATATCAGAGAGAACTGACAGACAAATGTGGTTTTCAAGCTGCCTTTCTTAAATACTCATTTTTTTTTTAATTATACTGCAGGCAAGCCTAAATGGGTGATGGCCTGATTTGGTCAGTTCCCCCTGCAGTACTGTAAACAGTAATTTTTAATATGCTATTTTGATGGGAGTTTTTTTGTGTGGTGATAGAAACAGAGGAGGAAGAGAGGAATACATATAGCTTTTCTTTACCAGATTTTGCAGGCATGTTCTTTTCTTCAGCAGGAGAATGGATAAATGCCACTTACCTGGTCTTGTTCCCTGAGAATTCCTGACTAGGGTCTTAAGGTGAGTAGTTTGAGGTTTTCTTCAGCATTCAGACATCTACTTATTGATGATGATATGGTGTTTTGTTGCATGCACTCACCAAGACACTTAACCTGAAATGCTTTTGGGTCAAATTCACAGAAACAGCAGATGAAGAGCTAAGCCGTGCAAAACCACACTCATGGTACAAGTGGCTGGAGCTTAAGAGAATTGAATCTTGCTGCAACTACCCTTATTAAAAAAGGGATACTTCACGCAATTTCTTGTCTTTTTCATGTACTGGGATAAAAGGGACCTAATGATGACAAGTAATGTGTGATCAGATGAGTCTGGGAAATGCTGAGCAAACCTCCCAAAGTATGGAGATGTGTTTCCGAAGTCACACTGAAATAACAATAACCTATCTTCTCAAAATCACAAGAGTTATGAGCATATAAGACTCTTGTCAGATGCTACCAAGCACTTGGTTTTGTTTTGCAGCACTAATCTCCCTGTTAGAAGAGCAATAAACAAGTATGAAAGGTATTTTGTATCTCAAATTGCTCTTAGCCACCAAGGAAATATTTTGTTTTCCCCAGCTCAACTTCCTGTTGCCTTACACTTTTTTCTGCATTAGGAAAAAAAAAAGTTTGACATCTATACCTTACTAATCCACTGAGGATGTGAAAATCACTTGGCATTTTGATTTTCAGCCAGTATTGCAGGCTAGGAGGGACTTAGGGGAAATGCAATGTGAGAGCAGGAAGATGCATTCCAATGAGAGGGATGGGGTGAGTGGGTATCTGGCTCTGGTGCCATTTGCTGCCGCTTTCAAGGAGACCTTGAATTGCAGGAAGGCAATGGAGAAGGAGAATAATTTTGCAGTACTTTCAGAGCTTCGAAAGCTGCTGCTGACAAGTGTGCAAAATATAGAGCAATGTAACACAGCATTTCCTCCCTAATTTAGAGCTAAAGCACATTTCCAAGAATGCACTGACTGTTGCAGAAACCACCAGTACAATGCTGAGAAATCTCCTCTCAGGGAAAGCAACCATGTTGGAAAATAGCTTCTGCTATGGGCTTAAAATCAGTGCTGGCTCCCTGCCAAAGGGTAAATGTTTTTGGCAGCTTGGGAACAGGATCAACAAAAGAAAGTCTGTTACCACAAGGAAGTCTGCTACTAGAAAACAATTGCTTCTGGAAATACATCCTGGTTTTTGGAAAAACAATTAAATTTTTTTTAGTGTTTTGGGTTTATTTTATCATTTTATTTTATTATTTTATTTTATTTTCATGGATTACATTAACAACATTTCAAAGTGTAAAAACTTTATTTTTGCTAGTATGTAGTAATAAAGATTCTTCAGACTTACTGTAGGTCATGCACTATTTTATGCTGTTCACATTGTGTAAAAATATTTAAAATATACTCTGGAAGTGAAACAAAGAAAACAGTCCTTTAGCCAAGTTTATATTCTTACTAGTTTTATAACAAGTATTAATCACTTATAAGACATAAGAAGCATTACTCACTGTAAGATTAAATTTAATTAGTTAGAGAGGATACTTTCAAAGGCACCTAGCCACCTCAGTCCTATCAGCTTAAAATGGAAATTTTGTCAGGTAAAGTACCTCTCTAAATTGTAATTTGAGACTTTCTCCCTCACTCCTCCAATACCAGGATAAAAGTGAAAGAGTGCTTTCACTTTAGCGTTTTGAACCATTTGGACCTTAGGAACCTGAAACAACCTACTCTGAAGAGCCT
Organism: Apus apus; assembly: GCF_020740795.1. NCBI lineage: Eukaryota > Metazoa > Chordata > Aves > Apodiformes > Apodidae > Apus > Apus apus. Next base: position 42,376,414 of record NC_067312.1, on the reverse strand, counting down.
TCCCAGGTGCCTTAGGTGTTGACTTTACTGAGGGCAATAAATGTCTTTACTGAATATGATTGGGTTTTGGATTAGTTTTTTCTTGGTTAGTTGGTTCTGTTGTGTTTGATTTTGTTTGGTTGGGGTTTTGTTTTGTTTTGTTCTGTTTGTGGGGCTTTTGTATTGCACTCTTGAACTTTTCTTGCAGTCTAGGAGAGAATTATTAGATATTTGCATAAAGTTGACAGACACTAACTTTGCTTTCTTTGGAAAGCCCATTTGCATCAGGCCAGTTGTATAGTCTGAAACCATGATTTCATTAACAGTAGGTGTCTTTAAATGTTTAACAGGGCTAACAAGTGGGATGCATTTCAGATATTGGCTGTATTTAGGTAAATACAACTGTGTGCAATTCTTGATGATAGTGATATTCCTTCTGACTGCTATCTCGAAAGAAGAGATTAGATAGTGTGGACTTCTCACACTTCTTACATAGAAGGATGAGTGTGTTTTGCAGGCATGTACGCAGTCTGCTGTGGTTGCCTACAAGATTTTTTTTTAGGTGCCAGTTTTAATTAATCAAATCATACATGTTTTTCAGCCTTTCTGATGGCTATTTTTTGCTTTCTACTATTGGGAAAAGTAATCAGAATTTTTTTAATATAAGAGCTTGCTGATGTGCTTAATTTCTACTACCTAGTCCTTCTCCATCCAGCTCATGCATAAAGCGTAGTTTAATTGTCTTGTGAAATCTGTATACCATGCAAATAATATACTATGTTCATGAAACTTATTTATTTATTTATTTATTTCAATCTCGTTTCTCCCTTTGAACCTTTGGAAGCTTCCAGAACCTTCTCATTTTGCAACTCAATAAAGGCAGATTACTCCTGACTCCATGAATGTTTTTTAATGCTTCAGAAAAACTAAAAATCAAACTAATTATATTAATTAGATCAAGGAAGGAATGCCAATGGTTCATAAATACTCGTTCAGAAGAACTCTGATTCAAAGCTTGAAACTTTACTACAGTAGGTTAGCTGTGAAGAGGAAGAAGGTCTGAGTGGGAATTCTCTTTCTTGTCTCATTCAAACTGGGGTTTCCAAATTAACTGAAACTTGAACCTTCCAGTTGTTTAAAAGGGTCCATTACAGGATTGTCCTGGTTTGAGAGGACCAGGATGAAAATTGCCTATAACTATACTGAGCTGGGAGTTCCCAGGACCCCCCAGGTGCTGCCGGGCTGTGTCTGTCTCAGTGCCGGGGAGGTGGAGCTGAGCCTGTGGGTTGGACAGGCTGGGTCAGGTCACCCACATGGACCAACCACAGGGCTCCTGGCCATGGTGCTCAGCATAAAATGGCTCCTCAGAGAGCCCTCCTCTGGGTGGACAGGGGTTTATCTGTCTGTCATCTGTCCCTCTGCTGCTGCTGGGGCTCCTGCATCCTGTTTTCTCACTGGAGAAGATCATTGTTAAGACAGGTTGCCTTCTCCTGTCTAGTAGGACCAGCTCAGCTGCTCCAAGGCTTTTGTGCACTGTCACTGGGACCTGGGACTCAGGCACCCCTATCTGTTGCTGAGTCCAGTTTGGGACTTTCCTGGTTGGGAAAAAATTACCAACTGAGGACTGTTGGTTCTGTATTCAGAATTTGTGTATTTCTGTATTTGTGTATTTCTTTGAATATCTTTACATATTTGTATCTATTTTAATGTAATTCACCATCATTATTATTAGTGTTTATTATTTTGTTAAATCTATTCTAGAGGGGTTTTTCCAACCTTAAAGTCTCTCTCCCTTATTCTCCTTTTATTTTCCTCTGAGAGGGTGGAGGGATAACAGAGAGTATCTCTCATTGGATAAAACTGTGAACTGGATAAATTTCTAGACTGTCTGAGATCTAATTTATGTCAGTTTTATTCAATAAATTTTATTAATCTTCCTTTTAACTCACCCTTGTTTTCATAGCTGTAATTTGTGTGGGCCCAGTAATTACAGTATTGTTGACTAAGAATGTGTCTCTGTGTATGTATTTCAACTGTGTAGAACCCTTTTAGGTTTCCTAGCACTTCCGCCTCATTCTCTTGTTTAATTTTTTGGCTCTGTCTGTTGCAAAATGAAAGAGTAAATGAAACATTTCAGAGAAGAATTGTCTCTTAGGTATCTAAGTCCTGTAATGTCATGGCGCTTGGAGTTCAGGTGCGCCTGAAGTGATTGCAGTTCTTAAAACAGAAGTCTGACCTTAATGAGAATTGTTAAGTGCCACGACTTTTGTATTATCTCGGAGAAAGAAGAGAGGAAAATTCCTTATGTAGGAAAACAAAATGGTTTTGGTATTTTAGCTGCTGTAATAGAAGAGAGTTTGAACACTTATTTAAAAAAAAGTAAGAGTAGTCTGAGGCTCAGCTTCAGGAAACAGTGCATGCATATGTTTTGATCCTTTTCTTTGAAGGGAAAATCTGTGCTTATATGTGAAGGAAGTTTTTATATGTTCTATAGAACTTCTTTTATGTAACACATTATTTACCTGGTAATTATGTTTGTTCCTTGTTTGTGTATTGCAGTACTTGTATATCCTATGTAAATATTCATGTAATTCCCTTCTCAGAGTGGGGAAACATGAGATAAAAAACCTCAGGAAACTGAAAAGAGAGGTTTTGCTTAGTTCCTTTATATTTGGAAATGTAACAATTTATAATATTACACAGTGCAAGTATTACAAAATATTCAGGGTTTGATTAGTTTCTCAAAAGTTCTCTGCTCCCAAGACATCAGTGATCAACTTACTATTGCTAATGTTCTTAGCAAGAACACTTCTTGGTTTTCAACAGCTCTTTGCAGTGCTTATGTGGTATAGTTGGCTGAGGTGATTAAGTTATATGGTCCTGAATGCTTATAACCACTGGTGTTCTTGGGATTGAAAAACTCAAAACCTAACGGATTAGTAAAACTGCTGAAACCTTGTCTAGTACTTGTATAGAGTGTGACATTCTAGGAATAAAATAAATTTTCTTCTGATTTGGTGAATACCTCTACGTGTAGTTTTTAGAGTTCAGAAATCTAAATTTATCTGAATTGCAGCCTTGTTCTTTTTCAGTTTGAGAAAGTGTTTGTGACTGCTAAAACAAGAATGAAAATTATGGGTATGAAGCAGATGTTACTCTTGCTTGCCAGACCAAGAGTTGACTAACACGGGATATATGTCTGTCTAGTTCCCAAAGAAAATGCATCATTTCTGAATAGAAAGGATGTGGATTGGATCTTGAGAAAATAATTTTAAATATTTAGATAAATAATAGGTTTTGTAATTCTTTGTATAGAATCAGATGGCTATGTTCTTTGATTAGTGTGGTTTCGCTTTTTCTTATTCAGTCTTTGTTCACTTAGCATACCTTAAAAATATTGGATGCTATGGGAGCACCTTTTGAAAAAATAGCTTCCCCTGTGGACACTGTATTCCTGCTTTGTGAAAACTGTAGTATTGACAGAATTAAGATAAACAGAAATGCCATTCCAGACATTAGTGCTGAGGGAGGTGTCCTGCATTAACTAATCCAATGCTTTTCCCAAAATAGATGAGAGCCTTAGTTTTGTCCAAGAAGATCAGTCTGAAGCATGTCTAAAAGATGGCAGCATTTTAAAATAACAATAAAGTCCAGAACTGCCTTTTTTAGTAGCTAAGAGGAGTTTTAGTATGGGTAGTCAAATTAAGACATTTTGCACCATGCTCAGCTACTTCATTCATGAGAGCAAGGTGTTTCTAGTAAGACACTGGTCTGAGAACCAGGACACAGCGTTTGCTCTTGCTGGTACCAGGAATGACCTCAAGCAGATTGCTCAGGCAGGTCACATTTTGGCAAAAGGCTTGAGCACAGATTTATGTCCCAATGATTGCAAAACATGTTCCATGGAACAGAAAGAATAATCCCACTGCTATTTAATTTCTTGCACAAAACCCAAGGAAGAATATAAATCCTTGTCTATCCCCCCTTTTCTGTGTGGTCCACTTGCATTGTCAGTTTTCCAAGACGAGTATTTTCTTTCTGTGGAAATGCATCCACTTTGTAATGCAGCTTTGCCGAGTGCATTGTTTCATGCTATCAACAGTCACTAATGACACCCTAGCAGTTGTGACTTTCCCAAAAAATTTCTTGGCACAACTGTTTGAGTGAGTAGTCTCTAACCTGTTTCAGCCAAATGACAGAAAGATCTACTATTGAGCCTGATTTTTGCAGCTCATGTCGGTAATTTATGTTCAGATGAGATGGTAATCCAGGTGCAGCGATGTCATCTTGCAACCAATAGTAGTGAGAAGCAGGGAGTGGTTGTATGTTCTTTTAACACAACCCTGGTGTTTTATGCACCCAAAGCTCTCTTGCTGACAAGATAAATGCAGTGCAGCTCTTTGTAAACTGATCCTCAAATAGAATAGCTATAGAAAAGTCTGTCATGCTTTCTTATGGTTGGTCTATCATTAGACAAGTGAACTAGTCTTAGTTGTGTTAGTTACATTTATGAAATCTTTCTTTTTTTCTTATATTTGAATGGGCTTTTTTTTGTGTGTGTTTGTTTACAGTATGCCTTGAACACATGAAATTTTGGCAGAGTTACATGTTTGTTATGTTTATACACTTGGCTGTAGTATTTTATATCTCAAAACTATACATGTGCTTTCCTGCTTTAAAGCCATAAGAAGTTACTTGTCAGCCCATCAAAATAAAAATGTCAGAAATGCTAGAATTTTATTTTCATGACTGAAGCTGCCAATCCCTCTTCCAGGATAATAGTATGGCATTTTCACTCTTACTGGTTTTCTCTTTTACCATTTAAAAATTTAATTAATAACGAAAACATATTTAAGAGCAGTTTAATGTTGCATGATTATGTTCTGAAAAGTTAGGAAAGCCAAATGCAGCATGCAGAAGACCTCAACCCATAAACAGTCCTTCCTTTACACCCAGGCTTAGGAGCTGCTCTTCATGTGCACATATCTGTTTGTATTCTTGTTTGTGTTGTTAATGCTTGAAATGGGAAATTAAACTAAATTATACATTTCTAGGAGGTGTGGGGTGTCTTGTGTATTGCTCTTGGTTTCTTTTATTTGTTCCATCTGTCCTGAGCCAGACCCTTCATCTCATTCTTCAGCTGAAGGTCTTTGAAGGAAATTGGTTTGAGGATTGCTGATGTTTTTTTGAGCTTATAATAGACAAGATACGTAACATTCTTGTTGCCACTTACAAAGTTGGTATGTAAGATCTGAGCATAGTCATCTGCTCTCAAGTTTTCCACCAGACTTTGCATTCCAGATGGTGATCTATACATAGGCCTGGTTGGCTATCACCACAGCCTTTTTGGTGTTGCCAGCTAAAAATCATCTTTAGGCAAGAGCTGTTGAAAACCTCTAAGTCTCACAGTCTGATTTGCTCCATATTCTGTTTTAGTATTGACAAGGCATTGCTGTTGTATGCTTTCAGTTTAATTTTTAGTTTAGATCAGGCAGCTGCATCAGACCTTTCTCATTTATCTCAATGCATTCTTTGTTGTTGGGGTTTGGTTTTGTTTAGATAATTTTGGCAGTTGATCTTGTTCTTAGCTTGTTCCCATTTACAATTTTTGGCTTTCTTACAGTTAACACTTATCTATAGTAATATATGCATACTACTTAGTTTTGGAGGGATAACTTTTTATTTTAATTCCTTCAAATATGTGCTATATTTTGCATCATCTGTTGTTATGAAGTTTCTAAACCTTTACATGCTTTAGCATATGCAAATTTCAGATTTCTTAGCAATTCCTTAGCAGGGATCTGCTCCAGTTCAAAGTGTTACATCAATAGTAATGGGTCATTTTCAGTCATTTAAAGGATTACATATGTATATGTAATCCAGATTAGAAACTAACATTACAGGTATTAATGTAAGATATTTTCCCCTCAAATATTATTTCAGACCCTTGAAATAATTTTCTTTAATATTTATCTATCTTTCTTATCTCCAGAATTGATTATTCCAAATAAAAAATCCCTAAATTTTATTTTTCCAATAGGCTGTACATAGAGAGGGATGAGAGTGAAAGACGGAGGAAGACATACACGAAGGCTCTATGAGCAATTCTAACATTGAGAGAGACACAGTTGTTCCCCTTCCTTTCCTCAGATTTTGGATCTTTCTTTGCCTTCCATCTTGAGGTTTGCATCTCTGTTTAAAAGCTGTTTATATGAATGTTCTATTAACTTATTTAGTCCAAATGCATCAGATTAGCTAAAACAGTTCAAAGGTAGCTCAAAAGGATCTAATTTCATACATTTTGGAAGTGACAGATTCATAAACTTAGCTGGAAAATTTTAGGGGTAGTAACTTTCATTGGGAGGAGGTGAAGGTCAGTGATGAGGAGTATAACTTCCCCCTCAGCATGTTGGGGTTATAGGCCCTTCCTGTAGCTTCACAGTCTCTCTTCTAAGAAAAAACAACCTCATGCAAGTGAAATTCTTGTTCGTAGTTTTTGTCATTTCCACACATTCTTTTCAGAAAGAAAAAAAAAAGAATTTAAGACTTGAGGAATGTATTAGGTAAAAATAGTTCTGTGAGATTCTGAAAGATTAAAGAAATTAATAAACTAGACCACAAAGTACTATGAGATAAATGTTGAGTAATTTATACTCAACATATATTTTTTTTTGTTATTTTCTGTTTTCTGCCTTGTGGTGGTTGGGTTTTGGCTTTGTTTTATTTATCTATTTACATTTCAAGACACTCTTGGCCCATGTAAAAATATTATTGGAAATTTATATTTCTCTGAAATGTGAGATGAGTTTTTATGCAGCAACTGGTGTTTAGATATGCTGAGTAATAAATAAATAAATAGATTCCATCATCAAAGCAGTTTCTATTCTGTACTTCTTTGGTAGAAAAGGTGAAAACACAGAAAAATTGATTGCATTGTGTCTTAACATGTGAATCCCCAGTTCTTTTGATGTTGGTGTAACTAGTAGCATACCAATGGTGGTTCCATCAGTGTGAGATTTCTCTTCCCCTTAGCAGGTAGGAGGACATATTGTTAATTGTATTAGTCAGAATGCAATCTTTGACTTTCCCAAGGCTGTGTGCATGTGCATATGGGGATCTTCTGCTCTTTCTGACCAGAAAGTTGAAATAAACTGGAAGCATTCATCTCTTGGTTGTTAAATTTAATGTGATATTTCCCGTTATTCTGGTGAAATCAGGAATGGAGCTCTGTGTACACAATAATATATGATATTTCAGTTTACTGATGATAAAACAATCCTACTGTACAGCTTTAAGTACTTTCTAAAAGAGAAATAATATGACAAACATCAAAGAGTAAGCTGACACTGGTAAACAACCATCAATTATTTAAAATAATTCTATGAAAACTGTAATACCCTACCAATTTCAAACATGTAATGAGAGAAAATTTATTATTTCAAATTGCCTTCGCCTGAAAAAGAATTTTGAGCAGTATGTTTCTTATTTAAACTTAATCTTTGTGAAAGGTCCTTTCATTTGGTGCTAGTGAGTTTCTTTATTTTGAACTGACTTGATAGGAATACAAAAGTTAGTCACTGGTCCTCTGTGTCTCCTGAAGTGTAAGAGTAGGTACTTTGTTGTCTTGGATTTATGTGTTCAGTCTTGTGCAGCCTTATTTGTGCAAGTTATTCTTAAACAGCGACAGACACAGAGCACGTTTTTAGTTCATAGAGAGTCCAACACATGTGACTCGAGTTCTGCAAAGGTACTTTAAACCTCATGTATTAGTTTTGCATTCTGAGGCACTGTGCAAGCAGGCATGCAAGTACATTGATGAGGTTTGTTCTCATATGAGGCTTGGTCCTGCTGTTACTTTCATGTGAGTGGTGCTAATGTTATAAGCCTCTCCTCAAACTCTAAATGAGTAAAATAAGTGTTTCCATGACTCCACACTTGGAGTGTGTAACAGGGACCTTGGTTTTAATCATATTCCCTTTACAGGGTGGGCATATAGCTAATGAAATCTACAGTAGCCAAGTACAGTAAATAAGCCTGGAGGTTTGATTCTACATCCCTTGTCCTGCATATAGGACTGCAGCACAAAATGTTGCATGCTTGAAATTTTAAGTCCTCAGCACTGTGCTCCAGACACTAGCTTGCTTGAACAGATAAATGAAATTTAAAAAAAATAGAGTAGGTTTATACAGGAATAAGATCATATATTAGCCTTTCTCTTCTTTTACCTAGGAGAAAATATGCCTTAAGGTAAATACCCTGCTGCTAAATTTCTGAAATATCTCTGATTTTTATTCTAACTCCCTATGAAAAGGAAAAGTAAATGAGAGTTTTCTATACACTTTATGTAATTTATAAAAATATACTAACTGCACCATTTTTATTCATGGTCTTGCTGTTTGTATGCACCTGATAGTTTGGCACAAGAACTCATGGGATGATGTTAATGCTGTAAAGTAGTAAATTGAACTACAAGAGGCAACTGCTGTCTAATACTGCTGTTGTTTACTCTCTACAGCTCATAGGAGGTGGAAAAAAAGCAGGGGCTTCTGGACAGTGCTCACCCCAGCAAAATGCTTCTGAGACAAATAATGGAGATATTCAACCCTTCCTTAATGGTAATCATCCATGGAGATAAAGTGCTTTGCATTGCCAAGCTGCTGTGTGTGAAGCATGGCTCCACAGCAGGGTTGTACTTCCAGTGGTGACAGAGGTATGGCCCTCAAAGGCAAAGGGACCCATGTTTTATTGGCATCACATGTAAACTGCATCACAGCTGTGAGGCTTTGAACACACAGATGGGAATGGCAGCCTAAAAATAAAAGAAGCTGTGAGGGTAAGCCCTGGCCATGGAAAATAAGTGGTTTCCAAAATGTATAGCAAGCTCTTTCCCTGTATAGGGGGTGATGAGCTCTGCTTGGCTCAGGCATGGTCATACAAACAGCCAGAAAATGATACTGGTACCATTTAGAAGGTATTTATGCTAATGTTGCCTTCACAGTTAACAAGCTAAATCTGCCAACAACGAAGACTTTTAAATATTTACTACTTTGCTTCTGAGGCAATAATTTCTGACAAGCTAGGAAGTATCATTAAAGCACTATGGAAAATGGTTTATAATCCTCTTATATTTATCACTTGCATTTCTGGGGTCAAAGATTGTCATTTTTCAATGGCTGCCAGCAGTCATATGCTCTGAAATTCCAAATTGAAATTCTGTGCTAACAGAAACCTTCATTTGTCAAAAAATCCAGATTTTTTTGCTAGTTATTTCTCTATGTGATCTTCCAAAATACCATTGTGTCCCTCGTAAAATAAATACTAAATGTTAATCCTTTTAGCCTTGTTAATCGTTGCAGAGCTGTGCAGCACTACTGTTATTGTCCTCATTTATTTTTTTTTCCAAGCAGCATAACAGGATGCTTTTAAATGATGCATGGGCCCAATAGTTTGTCTGTGTCAAAGATACTTTCTTTATATTCATTCATTTCCGCTGTTAAAAAGGAATGACAACAATGAGAAAAGTATCTGAGTGTAAAACATTAGTAATGTTCTCTGCAGAAAATATAACGGGTTGAGAATCAGTGAAACAAACATAACTTCACTTGCAAAATCTCTGTTCAGCATAGGACTTAAGCATGCAGCTAAGACACTTTGTAGTCAGTGCTTAAATTAAATATATGTGCTGTGGAGTTTATTGAATCGGGTTCATGATACACACCCATGAATATGTTTATTTGATGAATAATATATTTTAATATGTTTTTATTTTCTGTAGCTCACCAAGCCTCATTCATCTTTGTTCCCTCTGTTAAACATTTGTCCTTTCCCCAAATGCTGTATTTTAGGAATATCAAGGCCCTTTCTTGTACAGTGACTTTTTCATTGTGAGAATTTGGTTTCCATCTCAGCAAAATATTTGAGAGCTTACAATTTTAGCTGCCATATTTTCAGTCTTATAATTTTAATTTTCATCCAGTAAAGGTGGCTTTTTATTGGTAAATTTGGTATAAAATAAAGGCAATCTTGAAGCAGAAGATAAATCACAGTTATAAACATCATGACTCTTTGTACACAGTAGGTAAACTGCCACCAGGTGAAGAGTAATTTTTTGTTTAAATTGATATCCCTAATTTTAAACAGGAATAAATTACATCAGTATATACCATTTTATATCAAGCTGCCAATGCTATATCACCCATAGGGATATGTATTTCACCAATATGGCAGTATTTGTACTGAAATACTTAGAGGTTATTGTAAAGTGATGGGCAGTAGACTTGATCAGGATGTATGACCCAGTTCCCGTTGTTGTCCTGGGCATTGGAGGGAGGGTGAGTGGTTGGGGTGGGATCACCACTGCTATATGAGTTGTAGAATCAGAACGGACTTGCAGTACCTGACTGCAGAGAGGATGTGGCTTACGTTCCCTGGTCGTGACTGTTGTCTCATAGCTCTATGCAACCAGTGCATGGGATTGTGGAGAAGGGAAGAGAGCAGCTATGGCACCATTGTGCAAAGGCACTGGTCTCCATCAGGGCTTCAGGGAACCATGCAAGACAGAGGCCAGGTCTCAGGGATGCATAGTCAACAGCATAGCTAATGCCTGCCAGTTGAGGATTCAGCTGTGTGCCTAGAGCAGTACACTCTGCAGCCCTTCTCTGCTGAGTGCTTATCCCACTGTAGTTCATACATCCCCTAAAGTCTCTTGAAGAGACAGAACATTGTCCACTTCCCATATGGCCTCAAAAAGGCTGGATTTCCCTTTTTGTGGAAACAGTGTTTGTGGTTTTTTTGTTTGCTTGGGTTTTTGTTTGACCGTTTGCTTTTGGTTTTGGTGTTTGTTTGTTTTGGGGGTTGTTTGTTTGTTTGTTTGTGTTTGTTTGTTTTTAATTTGGTTATTATTTCATGCCAGATCAGAAAATTAATCTTGGTTTTAATCCAGGTTTGTATAGACTGTGTTTATATGACCCTAGTCTTCAATTAACATTCCTACATGTTTGAGACTGATTTCTGTAAGCTTTCAGGTAATCTCTGTCAGAATATTAAAAAACATGCAAACATCAAGAAAAAATATTGCCTCATCTAATTCTGCAGAAAAGGTAGTGCTAGACAGGCAAATCATTGTATTAATCTGTTAAATTAAATATATATTTATATATAGTGGTATAATTGCCTCTCACAAAATAAAAACTATATTGTCAAGAAAACACATATGCAGTCCAGCTTTCCTGACAGCAATACTAAAAGAACAATTACACCTTTACTAACAGAAACTGCAAAAAATTAGGCTTCTTTTTAGGAGGTAAATATTCAGTAATGAAAAATGCAAAGACAATATTGAAACATCTGTGTTTCTGTGTGTGATGTATGTCTACATATAAAGAATATTTTTTTATCCTTCATCTTCACATAAAATAAAGGAAAACATTAACAATAATGAAAAAGATACATTATCAGTGGTATAATTAGAATTTATTATACTAAATTCTATCACTCAGTTTAATTTTAAACACACTTCTTATGACCAATTTATAAACTTCTGAATAAAATATTTTGAAGAAAAATGCTTGTAAACAGGTAGTCAGTTCATTGGATCACTCTTTAACAAGTTTCCTTGTAGTGTCTTTACAGTTATTGTATCGTCTTGCTTATTCAAAATCAACATTAGCGTTCAGTTCCATCCAGTATACATTGCGAAAAAATTAATTGGCAGAGATTGTAAATTCTGTATTACAGCATAGCATTCTAATTTCAATGTAGTTAAAGTATGTCAGTTTTGCCATTTTATTTATCACCTCTTTCAATTGTGTGTTGAAAAAAAAGAGGTATGATTCAAGCAAAAAGACACTTGACCTATGTCTTTGTGTCTAAGACCGTTGTAAAATTAGAATATGGAATTTTATATAATACCAAATAAGTTCAGCAGCTTGGTGAATAAACTTCATTGTGTGATTTAAATAAGACCCAGTCTGGAGCATGCAAAAATCTCACTGCATTGATGTGCAGTGTAAATAACTCCTTGCTGCAATTTGTGTTTCATTATTGTTGAATACAACGGGAATTCCTGCTTTTCTGAGCTATGGTAGAAGTCCTTGTACTGAAATGTGAAATCATATCTTGCAGCATTCTGTCTTTATCATTGCACCCTTGGAAGCTGAATTTTCTGAACCACTGAAAGACAGTTAACAGTGTTTGTTGCCTGCATGATGGGAGTTGTTCCTCACAGCTTGCAATCTGAAGGACCAGTGGTTTTAGCTTACCTGTCATAGTAGAGTCTGATTCTATGGACTGAGCAATTTTTTAACTTGATGAATTCTTTGACCTTATGCTAAATGTTATGGCAGAATATTACCATTCCTGTCTGAAAACATAGAGCTTTGAAGAGCAGACTAACAGGTATATAACCTTCTTATGTCGATTAATCTATACAGGTAGTTTTGGTAAGACAAGTGATTTGCAATCCAATATTTGAAATGCAGTTAGAGTTCTCTTTCTCTCTCAGGAAATAAGTCCTCCATGAACTCACTAAATGAAGTACAGTTTTGGGGAAAGATACAGAATTGTATCTATCATTTAAACTAGAGTATTGAGGATACAATTTCATGGGGAAAGTGAACAAACAAAGCAACAAAAAACCAAACCAAACCCAAAGCCACCAAGAACAAAAACACATTAAAACAAACCAAAATATTGAAAATTCTAATTATTAACATATAGAAGGTGAGCTGCAGGAAATGCATGGTTTCAGATATTCTGGTAATGTTAGTTTTACAGGTTTGTCTCAACAATGTGTTGTAAGAATATGGTGCAAAACCAAAAACAAAGCTAAAGATAAACCAATTTTCAGAAATTAAAAAAAGAAGAAGAAATATGTGACAATATTTAAAAATTCCCTTTTGGTATTATTAGTATAGATGGAAATTTTCCCTTATATTTCTGTATCAAGACTGACTAACTATTTGAGAAATAATCTAGACATATTTTCTGTATTCCATGAGAATGATTTGTTAAAGCTGTGTTTCTTCATTAATTTGTAAGCTGTTATTCATGATTATTTAAGAATTATTGTCAAAGATGGATATATTTTAACTACTTGAGCTGAGTAGAAAGAACTATTACTCTTTTGCTAAAAAAAAAAAAAATAAATTAACACCTTGTGGACAATTTTATTTCAGTGTTAATGGCTTATATAGATTTCAGAGTAAGTCTGATCTTTACTCACTTTTTAATTTTTATTTTTTTTAACTGAAATCCATAAACAGTCTATTTATACAAGTACAGCTATCACTAAGCAAAGAGACCTTGTGCTGCATGCACTGAGGGGGCTGGTCTCTGGAGTCAGGTGTCCTGTTGTAAAGAGGGACAGTCAGCTTAAATTTTTACAAACAACCAATGAATTTGTTCATTCCCAAGATACCTCAGTTTCAAACGTCTAGTGGGTCTGGAAATAATGGGAACAAACTGAAAATTTCTGAATTTAAAAAAAAATAAAAATAAGCCTCAGAGGTATCAATTTGTGCCATGGATTCAAATTCAGTTACTGAATAGAAAACATTAATTTATTTTCTTTTCAGGAGGTGTTACACTTACTTCTGTGTGTTTGTACACCAAGTGTATGTTAATTGTATCAAAAAACTTATTTTGCTTAAATCCATCAGAGTCTGAACTCATTGTTCCACTTCAGTAGAAAAACAAGTTGCTTTTTAACCATGTGGGTAACTTATTACCTATGCCGAGTACTTAAATACCACACAATGAAACGTTAGTACATTGAAATACAAAGGATAAGATTCAAGATTCTGTAACAATAAAGAAGGAACAACTTTTTAAAATTCTGTCATTTTTTTAGGTCAAGGTGACATCAAAGCTGTCACAGAAGCTCATGTTGTGATCTATGAGTCACTGTTCACTGTTGTGTTCAAAATAGTTTTCTGGCTGGACTTATGCTCCTCAGTAACTGTAAAAGAAAATAAATAAAAAATACCTATAAACTATAAATAGGTTTTTTCCCTCTTTCTTCACTGATCTGTTAGATAATGAAGCTTCTCAAAATGTCTTAAAAGTTCTCTCAAAATATCTATCTGAAAAACTGGTGTGAACAACTTGCATTTTGTTAATGACAAAATTTTGTATGAGAGCTCTGAAACTTACAGGTTTTTATTTCTGTTTGATTATGGGCAAAAGGTGAGTTAAAATCCATGGAAGAATCTCAGCAGCATTATACAACCTTTTCAAACTAGGAAAATATTACTTTATTTTTATGGATTGTCCAAGGTACGATCAATCAGTTATATTTTAGACATCCTCTGTGTAGTGGGATCTTTTGTTTTAAGGGACAAATAAAACTGTTTAAATGAGAAAACATCTGATGCAGCAGATGAACTGTGAGATGTATGCTATATGTTGTAACACTGTACCCATGTATAGTGTTATAACAGTGCAGAATCAGAGTTTGAAAATATTGTTGCAATATGTTGACATATGTCTTTCTGAAAAGTAAACAAGTTTAACTCTCCACTGACATTCATGGGGTAGATGGTGGTTCTCTCCAGATAGTCAACCAAATCAATAAAACAACCAGGGCTGAAAATCTATTTCTACATAGGCAGCAAAAAAAATAATGCAATTAGTCAATGAAAAGGACTTTCATTATTGCATTTATTTCATTTATTGTCTCATCAGGAACAGAACTTTTGGGTGTGGCTTGCTGAAATGACTGCTTACATAGGTTTTGTAATCTGTTTTGTCTCAGCTCAAATACTGAGTTGAGATAATACTCATAATGAAAAGATTGTGTATGTCTGCAACAAGTATGTGAGAGAAGTTGGCTTACCTGCTGACTATTTCAAGTTGTAGTCCGTAGGACAGCTGGGGGGTCTGTAAGTTGTCTGTGTAGACAAAGCAAGAAATGGTGATGCATGTGGATCACCCTCAGCTCCTGTATTTTCAAACTGCTCCAACTGCCCTGTTTCTGGAAAAAAAACAAATAAAGTTGCTGTGTCACAGGGAGCTCACAGAGGTAGCAGTGTACCATCCATCAGAGAGCAAATAAGCAGTGGATTGCTTCCTGTTGAAAAACTTGAATGACAAAGTGGTATTCTCATCTCTTGGGCCTCTCTGGACGACTGACTAAAACTCATGCTACCTCAGGCAAACTTGTCCCCAGGAATTTTGTGGTAGGATCACCAGTGAGATTTCCAGGGGCTGGTGGAATGAAAGAGACTGTTCTGGCTTCCTGGGGCAGGAGATATTGAAGGAAAGGAAAGGCTAGAAAGCAACCTGCCTTATATTCCCTGGTACCATCCAGTCTGTTTCACTCAAAATGAAATGAAATGCCACTGGAAATGCCCCTTCCCAAAACTCAAAAGGTTGGTGAGGTTTTATTTCCCAGTTTGTTTGTTCTACTTCATTAAAAGAAGTCACCTGGCTCTGGATTACTGCTAGAATGGGGAGCTAACATCCATTTTCAAAATCCTCTTTGCATGCTGTTTTAATAGCTGACTGAGAAGGAAAGATGTGTGAATGACATACTCTCTGTGACAGCAGTGGTGAATCAAAACCATAAATGGAATTGACATGAAAGAACTAATGGACTTTGAATCAGACTGGACATAACTCAGAAGCTCCAAGACTCAAAAAATGGTGCAAGCATTTTATTTGATTTGTGGAGAAATTGATTTGCTTTCCCATATCTGCATGTTGAATGTCAGATCTGACAGTGCTGAGTTTTAGCTGCTCTCCCATTCAAGGGAAATGTTTTATCTATATGATGTCAGCATGAAATCGTAGGTCAGCTTAGCTGCTCTTGTATGTGAACCTTCTGAGGAGCTTGTAATAAGCCATAAACCATAAATCTTTATGTTTGTTTTGCATGCTATGAAATAAGATTTTTATTTTTTTTTTCTTGGGGCTGGTGGTTTTGTTTTGTTGTTGTTGTTTAAACCAGTTTGGCAGAAAGAAATAATAATTAGGCTAAAATTGGCTACAAGAGAAATTCCTGCATATGGAAATTTTTATTTGATGTTTGGTGATTCTTGGCCCTGGAATCTTACCCTCATTTGTATACCAGGGAGTATTGGACAAGGAAATGCAAAACTGCACTCTTAACTACTCATGGTATAGAAAATGTTAAGATCTTTATTCCCAAAAGTGCTGTTCAGTGGAGACTTTCAGTGGAGTGGAAAGAGGTGCAGAAAAGTTAAGATCTCTTTCACATAATTGCAGGGCTGGAACTGGTCCACCTTTCTCTACCTCCTGCTCTGCCAATGACTACAGACAACTTAGTTTGGTCAAGATACATTTCTGGAATGTTGCCCACATGCCCTGACACTGCAAGATATCAAGCATTTCCTATCATTCAGGATAGTCTGTCAGTTGCTCCTGGTGTAGACAGTATGAACCTACTCACAGTGATTCTCTCTCCCTCACAGTCTGCATGCTCTTAAAAAAAAATGTCAGTTATGTTTCACCATATAGGAAGTAAGGAAGTCCTTGTTCAAAAAACCTCATTATATTTCATGTAAAGTTTTTTTTAAAATATAATATTTTGTTAACAGCCTTTTAATGGGAAAGGGGGAGAGTAAAAAATATTTAAATTATGCTACTTCTCAGAACAGGTATCTTAATTTATATTCGATCAAAGGCAGATGCCCTAATAGTGGTATAGCCTTAAAAAGACTTAAAAAGCTAACATTTTTGCATTTATCAGAGTAAATCTATTCCTGACAGCTTGACAGAGGTAGATATATTCAAACTCTTGGGTCTATAGTCCACACAGAATCAGATATCTTTAGCTGAAACTTGCACAAAACTCAGAATATTTGGTGTTGCAGGCTTTTTTGTAACTGAGATGTACAAGGTTAAGTTCTTTTTGGCAGGGACTCTCATTTAGCATATCTTTTCATGACATCTAGGACATTTATATCTCTATCTCAAGTCCTTTGGATGCTGAATGATTAAAAATGTGAGAGTTTCAGAAACATGGTGAAAGCCTATTGCCTTTGTTTAAGTGGAGTCTGACTATAAATTTCTATATACTTTCCCACCTAGTGGTTTGCGTTTTTGGATCGGCTTGGTTTTCCCCTTCCCCCCTAAGAGAAAAACATTGCTAATGGACAATGGATTCCCGTTGACCTCCAGGGAGTTTGAGGACCCCTTGACTATGAGTGGTACAATCCATAAGAGAGCTTCTCTTTATTGCTTAAACATAATGGACAACTAAACAAGTAGGATGTGTGAATGTACCAGCCAAAGGACTACTGAATTAAAACTATTTTAAAAGGCTGTGGAGGACAGTACAGCACCTCGTTCATTGATGAGACAAATTTCATTTGTGCTTTGAAAGGACACTTCAGTAGGCAAGGTCAAGAACAACAAAATGGACTATTGTTAGATGTGCAACCAAGCCCAGTTTATTAGGAGCAGGTTACTGAGTGTTCACAGATAAGAAATAAAACCAGGCATATTATTTCAAAAGAGGAAGTATATGAATAAAAATTCTATTTCATGTTCTCAGGAGACAAAAAAAAAATGTCATCATAGAGGAACTAAAAGGGAAATGTTCCAACTTATGTAAAAGGAAAAACCAAATGTCTCAAAACTGATATAAGCCAAATTGTTACCTTAGAAATATAAAATCAAAGCTGTTGAATATTATTTCATAATGGAGAAGCCACAATTTTTCCCCTAACATGTAGATAAAGGAACTGAGAAATCTAATTGGCTGTAAGACTTATTAGACTGTGGTCTTATTTTTCAAGTAATGTGGGAGATTATTATATAAACTGTTGCTTTCTCTCTGACAGTCAGTTTATGTGGTCTGTTTATTATGATTAATAAGAGATTGGAAATAGGCTGCAATAAATAATTCTCATTGCTATCAAAAAGTGCACATTTTGTACTGTAAGGTGTTTGCCGTGTCACTGCTCTGCATAAAGAAACTACAATGATTTCTCGGTATTTTCCACAGCCTTTTTGCATATGGGCATCAGTTCAGCTCAAAGTCCTCACATTTTTGTTTTCCTTCTCTTACACCTCACTATTGCTACAGATTTCAGAACATTAAGTGGGATGCTAAGTATAGGGCATGATGAGAGGGGAACTGGATAGATTAAGACATTATTTGTTAAGTTATTTGTGAAATTTGTGAAATCAATTACAAGTCTTCCTACTGCTTGCTTATTTGCATCTAAATAAAATTTGAGCACATTTCCTCTTGCAGTAGTTAAAATACTGCACTCTGTATACTCTTCACCTTTGTCTTCATGACTGATGAAACCTTTTGTAAAGTAAGTCAAGAAGTTTTTTGCCCTTGTTGGCCTAAGGCCCTAAAAACACAGATAAATTAGTATCTTCTACATTTAAGTGCAGTTTTTCTGAGTTTATAAGTGCATTATGTTATCTTTTAAGACTATCCCTATAGGTTGAAATCTTGCAATGTGACAGAAAGTAGCAGGAATTATTACTTAACCAAGTATCTCTGGTGTACAGGACACATATGGAGGGCAAGGGAACATGTTGGACATGACTGACTAGCTGAAGAAATATGTTCTGTGTTGAAGTTCTTGGTAGTGGAGAGCACAGACTGAAGGAGGAATACTTATTTTACCCACAGGACTGCCATTAGAGCACCAGATGTAAGTACATTAGCTGAAAGATGAATGAAATAATCACCAGTTTGAATTTGTGAAACAGCTTAGACAGACAAAACCCCTGGCTCTAGTTCAGCAAGTACCAAGCCTGTATTTCACTTTAAGTATGGGAACAGTCCACTTAGAACTGCATGTCATCTCAAAACATGGTTTCAATAGGTTTACATGTATCCTTTTTCAGCTCAGGTGTTCAGGCAGGTCTCACCCCAGCAAGACCTCTTGTAGCCTGTCAGTACTCCTTTGCCAGAAGGCAAATTATTCTGATCAGGCAATGTTATTTTCCAGCAAAGGACAGTGAAATACAGGTGAGGGTGGGCTGCAAGAATAGTGTTGGAACTGCCTCTGCAGCACAGCCCTCTGCAGATTATGTGTTAAGTCTATGAATACATGTGACTGGACCCTTTGTTCTGAATTGTAAAATGGAAAGGACCTAGAGGGCTTTAAACTAGGCTTGAAGGGGAATGGGGATAAAACCAGGTTCACTGGAGATGAGCTTAAGGATGGTCTTCTGTCTGTCATCCCACTTGAGGTCGGAAATGGTGATAAATATGACAACAAAAAGATAGGGCTCACTAATAGGTTGCTAACCATGGAAGTGGCTGGGAATGGTCAGATACCAAAAGTGAAAGCTAATTGTTTGACTCCCTCTCTGAGATGCTTGTATACCAATGCACAGAGCATGGCGAATAAGCAGGAGGAGTTGGAGATCTGTGTTGGGTTGAATCTAGATGAGCCTAGAGGTGGTGTGCCCATGTCAGGGATGAAATAAATAATCCAGCTCAAGTGTATTTACACCAATGCACACCTCATGGGAAACAAACAGGAGGAGCTGGAAGCCCTTGTGTGGTAAGACACCTGCGACCAAATTGCCATCACAGAAACACGATGGGATAGAACTCAGGACTGGCATGATTCAATAGATGGCCACAAGCTCTTTAGAAGGGATAGGCAAAGGAAGGAGAGGAGGTGGGATGGTTCTATACATTAGGTAATGCTTTGATTGTATAGAGCTCAATGGTAGTGATGACAACGTGGAGTGTTTATGCGTAAAGATAAGGAGGAAGGCAGATATGGTGGGTATCCTGTTGGGAGTATCTACAGAGCACCCAACCAGGGTGAGGAAGCAGATGAAAGAGTTTTCAGGTGGCTGGTAGAAGTCTCAAAATCACCAGCCCTAATTCTGGTGGGGGACTTAAATTAAACTACCAGACATCTTCTGGAACAATAACTCAGCCACAAGCAGGCAGGCTAGGAGACTCCTCAAGTGTATGGAAGACAACTTCTTAACACAGCTGGTGAGTGAGCCTACTAGGGGAGGTGCCTTACTGGACCTGCTGTTCACTAACAGGGAAGGACTGGTGGGGGATGTGGAGGTCAGAGGCCGTCTTGGGCCTAGAGACCATGAAATAGTTAAATTCTCGATACTTAGTGAAATAAGGAGATGGATCACCAAAATCTCCACTATAGACTTCCAGAGCTCAGACTTCAGCCTGTTTAGAACAGTGGTAAAGAGAGTCCCTTGAGAGTCAGTTCTGAGGGTAAAAGGGTTCAGGAAGACGGGATCCTCATCAAGAAAGAAATTTTTAAGGCACAGGAGCCAGCTGTTTCAGTGTGTTGTAAGATGAACTGGTGGGGAAGATGAGCAGCCTGGCTGAACAGGGAGCTTTTGTTGGGACTCAGGAAATAAAAAAAGGAGAGTTTAATACCTTTGAAAGAAGGGACAGGCATCTAGGGAAGAGTACAGAGATCTCCTTAGGTCATACAGACAGAAAATTAGGAAGGCAAAAGCCCAGCTAGATCTCAGTCAGGCCACTGTCATAAGAGATACTAAAAATAAAGTTTTTATAAATATATCAACAATAAAAAGAGAGCCAGGGAGAATCTCCATCCCTTACTGGATGTGGGGGGGAACATTGCACCCAAGGACAAGGAAAAGGTAGAGATACTTAATGCCTTCTTCACCTCCATCTTTAATAGTCAGACCAGCTGCCTGCAGAGTATTCAGCCTCCTGAGATGGAATATAAGGATGGAGAGCAGAGCAATCCCCCCATAATCTATAAGGATGCACTCAGAGAACTGCTGCAGCACCTAGACACTCAAAAGTCTATGGGGCCAGATGGGATTTACCCGAGGTTTACTGAGAGAGCTGGCAGAGGAGATCACCAAGCCTCTCTCTGCCATCAGCAGTCCTCGATAATAGGGGAGGTCCCATACAAATAGAGGCTTACCAACGTGACATCCATCTACAAGAAGGGCCCAAAGGAGACTCCTGGGAACTACAGGCCTGTCAGCCTGACCTCACTACTAGCAAAATCATGGAGAAGCTCTTCTTGAGTGCACTCACATGGCAAGTGCAGGATAGCCGTAGGATCAGGCCCAGCCAGGATGGGTTCAGGAAAGGCAGGTCCTGCTTGACTGACCTTATCTCCTTCTATGATCAGGTGACCCACCTGGTGGATGAGGGAAGAGCTGTGGATGTAATCTACCTAGACTTTGGTAAGGCCTTTGACACCATCTCCCACAGTATTCTCCTGGAGAAGCTGGTGAACCATGGCATAGATAAGTGTATTCTTCTGTGGGTAGAAAACTGGCTGGATAGCCAGGCCCAGAGAATTGTTGTAAGTGGGGTTGGATCCAATTGGCAGCCAGTTATTGATGGTGTCCTCCAGGACTCAGTTTTGGGCCCAGTCTTGTTCAATACCTTTATTGATGACCTAGATGAGGGGATTGAGTGCTTTCTAAGTAAGTTTGCAGACGACATTAAGCTACATGGAAGTTTCAATTTACTTGAGGGTAGGAAGGCTCTGCAGAGAGACCTGGACAGACTGGATCTATGGGCCAAAGCCAATTGTATGAGGTTCAACAAGGCCAAGGGCTGTGTCCTGCACTTGGGTCACAACAACCCCATGCAAAGCTACAGGCTTGGGGATGAGTGGCTGGAAAGCTGCATGGTGGAGAAGGACCTGGGGGTGCTGGTTGACAGCTGACTTAACATGAGCCAGCAGTGTGCCCAGGTGGCCAAGAAGACCAACAGCATCCTGGCCTGCATCAGGAATAGCGTGGCCAGCAGGAGTAGAGAGGTGATCGTGCCCCTGTACTTGGCACTGGGGAAGCCACACCTGGAGTCCTGTGTGCAGTTCTGGGCCCCTCACTACAAGAAGGATGTCGAGTTGCTGGGGCGTGTCCAGAGAAGAGCTACCAAGCTGCTGAAGGGTCTGGAGAATAAGTCCTATGAGGAGAGGCTGAGGAAACTGGGGTTGTTTAGTTTGAAGAAGAGGAGGCTGAGGGGAGACCTCATTGCTCTCTACAGCGACCTGAAAGGAGGTTGTAGGGAGGTGGGAGTTGACCTCTTCTTTCTAGTGAATAATGACAGGATGAGAGGAAATGGCCTGAAGTTGCTCCAGGGGAGGTTTAGACTGGATTTTAGAAAGAATTTCTTTACTGAAAGAGTGGTTGGACAGTGGAACAGGCTGCTCAGGGAGGTGGTGGAGTCACAATCCCTGGAAGTGTTTAAAAGAAATATAGATATAGTGCTTAGGGACATGATTTAAGCACTGAACAGTTAGATTTGGTTGGTGGATTTAGGTGGACTTGATGATCTTCAAGGTCTTTTCCAACCAGGATGATTCTGTGATTCTGTAATTAAGTGACTTTGCTCTCCACAGAAGAGCATCAGCAGGAAAAAGTGCCTCCTAGGAAAGCTTTCTACACTATAAATATGTTCTTGGCAGGAGGACTAATAAAAGCAGCTTATTCAACATCCTCTTAGATGAAATTCCTGAGTTACTGTTGCCAGTCACGTACCCAAACAAAGTAAGTTCCATTCAGTTTAAATGTGTGCTTATACATAGACAGATCTGGATTATTAAACGTGGCATCATTAAAGTCTCTCTAGATGGATAATTAACAGCATGAAGTAAATTAAGAAGAGACACGATGTATCTAATTTGAGTTACTGTACACTAGTTCCTTAGTGCATGCCTCCAGAAATCGACATGATGGAATGTAGAAATAATTTTTCTTAATAAGAAAAATCAGTGGCAATGTCACAGAAGCTCATTGCAAGCTCATGCCATGAAATTACTGCAGACATTCAACATATTAGTATGCATTTTGATACCTGCATTGCATTTTATAAACAGAATGTATTTACACTTAATGGTGAAAATTATTGCTCTTCTTCTGAACCAATATATTACAATGCATTTTAGTTACAAGATACATGTTTTGTTAATGTTTTCAATATCTTAACTATTTGACATGTGACAGCGTTTGTAGAAGGCTCTTATATAAGCTTTTGGGATGTGTGCTACAGTGTAGTGGTGTGACTATGTAAATTGGTACCTCTTTGGCCAATCACAACACAAATTTCTGCAGGGAAAAAAAAAAATAGTTTCTCCTTTAGTGACATTGATTTTGATTCTGTAGATGCCTGGGAAAAGCAAGACACTTTGGATTCTTTCCCCACAGTGTAGTCAGGGGAGTTTGTTTTTCGTCCTGCCAGTGTACAGTCTTGCAGCAATACTTGTGTTTCTGTTGACACATTCTCTATGGCAACAGCAAAATGAGACAGACAAGTACAATTGTCTAACACTTGGTTTTTGCTCTTGGGGCAGTCTCATAGAATCCGTAAGTGAGTTGTAAGTTCCTTTTTCAGTGTTTGCCTTACATGGCAAAGAAGTGTTTTACATACAGAGAACTACCGATTTGTATTAAAAATGTATTATAAACAGAGCTCTTTCAGGGTAAGCAAAGGTCAGCTGCAGGGGAAGGGCACAGTTCTGAATTTACATGGGTACTTCAGAGGAAACAGTGAACAAGTTTTTCTTTGCTGTTAGGATTTTTGAATGAGATAACACTGGTCTTTTCTTGTTATCTATAGAAAAACAATGGTTTTTAATTAGTCTGGAGAAAGCCTTAGTTTTTGCCTTTACAAATTTACTCTCAGAGGAATTTTCTGGTTGAAACATTTGCTGAGAGGTTTTGCTATAAACCTGTGGCTAGGTGTTACTTCCCTACATTGAAAACCGTGACATCTCTCTATCCTGTTAACAAGGGTATCTCAGTCTCTGAGAGTATTCTGAGTAAGAGTAAGTATTCTGAGTAAGCTCTGATCTATTTCAAGCTTAATAATTATTCATAGAAATTATAATTTAGGAAAAAAAGATGTTATTTATGAACTAAGGGAAGGCAACTATAAACTAAGGTGAAAAGTTTTCAATCAACTGGGGCAAAAACAGCAGCTGCATTGACTCTCTAAGAACTTGTCATCATTATTTTGTCCATCTGTGATTTATTTACCTCTGGCATTTAATATTAATGCTTTTTGTTTTTATTAGAATAGTGTCAACAAGTTTTATTTGTGAACCTGAACCCCATTCTGTTAAACCAGGTATAAAAGCATTTGAAGTCATATAGTTGTCTGAGACTTTCAGAATCACCTGGTTAACCAAAATATGTTATTTCCTGCTTCCAGCTACTCAATAACTGGCTACAGGTGTTAAGCACAAAATTAGGAAGAACTTTGCAATAAAATTAAATTGAAATTCTAAAGCATTCCATCTCTGACAACTAGGATCACTGGGGAAAAATAAGAGAGCAGCACAAAGAACTGCATGACATCCTTTTTAATTAAAAACCATTTGTAGGATCAGTTGCAAGGTGTACCAACACCAGGAATAGGCAGAGAACATGAGGCAAAACCAGGCTTCTTTGCTCAGAAATGAGAGAAACATGTTTTGTCATAATGTGAAAGAAATTAGAGCCTGTGGGCATGATTCTGCTCTCAGTCACAGATGGAGTAGTAGGCACATATATCTTAATTAACTGCATAACACTGTAAAGATGATCATAATCAGAAGCTATAAATCCACTAGACAGGTTGGGACAAGCAACTAATGAACCAGGAACCACTCTTATGTATCTGGGAAAGGACTTACAGAAATAAAGACATTCACAGCTGCCAACTAATGGGTGTCAATGGCCATTGTAACAGTGAGAGGTGGTGATCTGGGTGTATTCATCTATGAAAAGCAGCATACTTACTGTTAATTTGTCTACTTTTCCTTATTAGATAACATCCTGAGCTCCATTTCATCTGCCAACTTCAGCAAACTTGTGTAATTTATTTCCCACGTATTTTTTCCTAGTTGACTTTACCTTTCAAGATTATGTGTACTTATGCTTTTCCTAATTTGTTAGAGGACTCCTTGTTTCTCAGACCCAAGTATTTTCTCAGGACTCATTTAAAATATTTTACTGTGTTATCAAGTATATATATGAAAGTTGTATGAGAAGAAAATTCAGATTTCTTATTGCTTGTGTCAGAAATGTTATATACATATACCAGAGTTTCTAGAGGTTGCAGAGTTGTCTTAAGGCACTGTTATCTGAGAAATTATCTCCTTAGTATCTTTCAGTTAACAAACAAACAAAATAAAACAAACAAAAAAACCCACAACAAAACAACAAAGAAAACAATCCCCCAGAAAAAAACCCACAACCCTACAGTCAATTATTTGCTTTGAAAGCTAGAAACTGGTTGTAAATGTCTTTGGATGAACTGTGGTCTGGTTGCAAGGACTAAACCATGTAACTGAGCTGTGCTCTACTGAACGCATTTTATCATGAATTTGCACCTCAGATTATTTTGGTTCATGTCCTCAAAGACAGCTCCACAGTGAAAGCAAGAAGACTGGATGACTTCATAGAATACATTCTTCATCTCAGCTAAAACTTCAATGCATCTGTAGTGATTAAAATCTTTCAAGTATTATGCTGAATGAATGCAAAAGCCAAATATTCTCAGGAGATTCCTGAATAACATTCAACTTTACAAAAAATATTTACATACATGCCTAGATTTTTCAGATTGCTCTTCTGTCAAACTACATTTGGATCCTTATTCAGCAATAGTATAAATTTAAGAACACCGCTAGCAACAAATGCTAGAAAAAGATTACTTTCCCCTCTCTATTTGGAAAAAAATATTTTATGAAGCGAAGTTACTTCTCTAAACTTTCCATTAAGGTGTTATTTTTTATAGAAATGAATGAAAAAGTAAATAATATGAAAGCCTCATATTTTGATTCGGAAATGTTGCCATGGTACCCTACAGGAGCTGTAGTCACTAGCTGCCCTGCTAGCCTGGCAGTTCTCTTGGTAGTTGAGTTTCCCTGGTTAGATCATATTTCTCTTAACGTGTCTAGTTTTACTTCCAAGATCTTAAAGTACAACTGTATCCCAGAAAGTGGTCAGTAGAGAAGAAAAAGTGACTTAGGATATTAAAGCTGCAATATTCAGAAACTGCACCAGGATATCCAGATTTCCAGTTTAAGCATTTTGCCTTCGGGGTCTTTTCTGCTCGTTTATGTCTCCTGACTATATTTCTTTGTGGTTTCCATGGCAAGTGGATTTATTTGTTGAGAAACTTTGTTTAGTTAAAAATAACTTTGTTACCCCAAAACATTTTCAACAGAATAATTGGTGTCAGCTCTGTGGCTATATTCTCGCATGCAAAAATCAATGTTTTGCTTTAACTGTGGTGCAGTATTTCTCTGACCTACCTCCATAATCAGAAGTGAAATTAAATTAAAGGTTCACATCAACCACTTGAGTTATGAGACTTTGACACGATTTCAATTTTACACATCATTTTCCTCAGTCTGCTGAAATAGATAAGCAAAGTGGGCAGGGGGTTAAGATTTTTCGGGACTGGATTTGCAGCTAATGTGGTTGTCAGAGCTAAAGACATGCACATTCCCAGAAGTATTTCTATCTGTTGTTTTTCCTTGAGGAGTATCGTCTTTCTAAAATCAACTTTTGCAAGGTAATAAAATATTCCCTGGTGTGTGGCTGCTGGTGGTCCCACAGCTGCATACTTTATAGTATGCCTCTGTCAGCCTTTGACACAGGACAGGAACTGTAGTTTGGAGACAGCAATGTAAACCCCGAGACAATGGAACAACTTTTAACTGACCTAAATCAAGCATAAACAATAGAGAAGTCTGAAAGGTTTGGTCTACAAAAAATGTCACAGTCTATGGAAGAATGCTTACTCTTGATCTGTCACCAGACTTCTCAAAACATGACACTCATTGAACATAATATACTTTGATGATAAAATAGATTAACTTTCCCAGAACAAATGAAAGGCCACCTGTTGCCAGAATGCCCACATTCCTTGTTGGCTGTCTTGTAGCTGTCATCACGTCAATGCAATCTGCGCCTAACATGCTGAAATATAATGAATATGTCAGGAGTTGGAGGTCAGCCATCAAAGTACATGAAAACTTGGCTTGCATACAGTGTCAGCATGGAGGCCTTGCCTATCATCTTGTGCAAAGGATTTCTGCACCACTTGATTTGTTTGCACAGGGTTTGTTTCTGTTGGATGGAACACATTTACCGAGAGGCTTTTGACAGCCCATTCAAACATTTTATATTTGGAAAATGGTGCTTCCTGTTTCAGGCTCAGTAACTTATGAGTGGTGTGAAATGCCACTGCAGCTGATTATGCTTTGTGTTTATTGTTATTATTTTAGCATGAAAAGAGCTATGATGAGTGTTGAAGTACTTTGATGAGAGAAAAGGATATAGCAGGGATTCAGGATATCTATCAAATCCATCACTTTTAGGTACATTTGGTAGAACCAAGATGCTTACTTCTGCTCTTTTCACCATGCTGGAGATTATAGGTGTCTTTGGTGGCTTTATAATTTGTCTGGATTAAAGATTTCAGACTCTTACCCAGGGGGATCTAGTGGTTTAAAATACAATAGACATTTCTAAGAATTTTTCTAAAGAATTTTTAAACTTCTTATGAGCTCCTGTCTTCATTATATGACTTCTTAGCTGAATTTTTTTTTGAGTGACTTCAAGCTTATGAGAAAATGTTGAATTCTCTTTTATGCCTCTCCTCCTCATCCTTTCCCATCATGTTGAACCATTTAAACATTAGGAACCCTCAGAACATGAGCATTAATTTATTGGCATCAGCTTCCTTTTACCCTTCTGCACATCACAGCCTTTCTAAAGCTTCACACATTTTCTCGATTTTGTAAGAAATACACAAGTTAAGATGTTCAGGTAAGCTACAATAATAGACTTAGCCCCAGTCCAACTTAAGGAGCTTCATTGTTTCTGAAAGAGAGATTTCAAAGTATTCTGGGTTAACAAATGATAAGGTAATGTAATGTCTCCTTGTTACGGACCAGCTTGTCAAGGCTTTCAGCAAAGAAGTCCCTAACCACAGAACACAGAAGCATGGATAGCTGCATCTGTAGTTTGGTTTCCCTTTGTGGTCCCACTAACATCTCTGCATGTACCTTTTATATGTTAGGTTTTTTACAATTAGCTCTAGCTCCTCAGCCACCCTCAACCATCACAGTGAGGATAGTTAAGAATAGTAAGAAGGGTTTTGGGAAGATAACAAAGTTAGCTGAGCCATCTTGTTTTTTTCACTTTCAATATATGAGAAGAATGGGTTCAGGCTGAGAAACTGGGATTTGGGGAGACCCATATCTGATTTCTACCTTCATATTCTAGGCATCCTAATTGTTTTGATTTTTTAAATGAACTGCTTCACAATTACTTTACAGTACTTTTTTTTTCCTCAGAGATTGTGTTTTTTGAACCTTACTTTTTCCTAACTGAAGAGGGAAATGAAGGTAGTTTATCTGTTGCCAAGTTATAAGCAAACAAGTGAAGTTGAGCATTTAGATAAGAATGAAAAAATGACAGCAATGTCTTATGAAAACATGAGACACAGCATGAGTCCCTCCTTGACTGAGGGGTTTTGGATACCTACTTTTCACCACGACATTGCCCTAATTCAGATTTTTAACTTACCAGTCTAGATGGTCTGTTTTGTTCACCTTCACCTAAATTATCATATATTCATGAAAATTCAGAAACTGAGTCACAGGAGTTTCTGCTCCCCCTGTACCCATTCCATTTGCTGCAAATGGAGCTGT
The DNA here is from genome assembly GCF_020740795.1 of Apus apus. Classification (NCBI taxonomy): domain Eukaryota; kingdom Metazoa; phylum Chordata; class Aves; order Apodiformes; family Apodidae; genus Apus; species Apus apus. The sequence goes on along the minus strand of NC_067312.1, from coordinate 42,347,810 downwards.
GTCGCCAAGAGAGCCTGAAAGCCCCACTTGCTTTTCAATGTATCTTGGTTAGTGACTTTCTTGAGAGATGTATATTTGAACCTTTTAGGCAGTTAAGACCCTTGAATGAAAAAGTACAAACAAATTATTTTCCTAGCCTTTATACAGTTCTAAAGAATGTAACATTTGCAAGGATGCTCTGAAGATCTTGTTTCAGGTAAATGGAGGTTTACATATTGTAGTGTAAGAAAAGAAATCCTGTGCTGTACATTACAAAGAGCACACTAGAAGCAGAAATAGATTACAGAGGCATTCCAACGGCCCTCACCCATTCCTCTCCCCAAATCCTAATCAGGTTTGGATTTAAGTAAAATTTTCACAGGGGATGTATCTTCCTAGGTTGTATGCTAAAAGATAATTTAATCTCAAACAGTTTGGTGTTTCTGGGTAAATTATGAATGTACTGTGATGAAGAAAGCGATGAAATACTATTTCATTTAACTAGGTCAAGATTTTATGCCTTGCAAATGCACCTACCTCAAGAGAGGAATTATGTTTCCATATCAAACAAATTTTGATACCCCTCTAGATTGTTATAAAGATTCATGTTGGGGCGTTGTTTTCTATCCAAAATGCCACAGTGGTTTCTAACTCTAATACCTTGCCTGAGCTATTAGGCTGTACAACCTTTCAGAAAGCCTGAGTGAAATTTGGGTGTAGATGGAGATAAAGGATTTAAATTAATTTTAATAAAAAGATAAAATCAATTAAGACAGAAAAATGCCTTCACCTAACATGAATAATGGCTCCATCCAACCCTGTATTCTACATTGGACAATGTCTAGTACCAGACACTTAAGTGAAAGTGCAAGAAATCCCACAGTGGACAGTTATGAAATAACCATTTGGCTAGGGCAGTCAAACCCGTGACCCATGTCCAAATGTTTTCATTTCACACAAATTGCTTCCACATCTTTAGTAATCAATTTAACGCAAGACAAAGTTAAATGTGTCCTGGAGATTCGTAGCTTGATTCTTGTGTTCTTTAAAATGTAGCAGCACCTGTCTGATTAAAGGCCTGGAAGTGGATTTGTTCCTCCCCTCTACACATTAAAAAATTGTCTCTTCAGTTGTTAAATCATGTAATACGTACTTTGCTTAATTGCTCTTTCATAATTTAGCAGAAATACACAGAAATCTTTTACATCTTCTTACTATTTGAGCAGCAGCAGTAGAGGTGTTGGGACTCAAAGGACAGAAGTGGGCAGTTACCAATATGCAGCTTGTTTCACCACTTAGAGAAATATACTGTCTGTCTCTGTATCTGTTTAACTTTGTTTTTGCAAGCAGAATCCTGTTCCACTAATCAGAGACCCTTACCCTGACTAGAGGTGCAAATGGCCAAAACAACCTGTGAAGTGGCTCTGTTTGTACTCTGTGGCAGACTGGCCTGATGTTCTTCCTCTGTTTTCTTCTGTGCAGCTCCCTGGCAAAATCCCAGGGGCATATGATAAGGCTGAGGAGCATCTATATGGATTTGTCTCCAGCCAGTCCCATGCAGAGCAGAGCACAGACCCTTACACTATCTGCTGGTATCTTTTATGTGAGTGCCTTGTACTTGCATGCATGCTACTGTATCAGCACCACATTCATTCATACAGCCTTATTAATATAAGGCTACTATTAACTAAGCAATAAAATAGCTGTTTACAATTACATACCAAGTGAAATACTGTAAAATAAGTTTAGTACCTTGAAATGGATGTTAGAATTAAAACCAGAGAGAAATGGCTATTAGAATTAAAACCTGTTTAACAGATGTTCAATCTATTATAGAGTTAATCTCTCATTCTGTAAAAGTATTTAATAATCATTGGGTATATACAGAGTAACTCCCTTATGAAAATCTAAATTAAACGTTTATTTGGGGATCTTAACCTAAAGCATTACTGAGGAAAGATTGTTATTGATTCCACATTGAACCCTAGGCCTTGCTAATTAATTGTGTAATTTAAATTCATTATTTATGGAATTAGTTAGCCAAAAAGTAGAAGTGATATGTGTGTGTTGCTATGGAACATGCTTTCAATGCCAAAACCCCCAAATTTTTCACTGGCTCTTTTTAAGCTGTACGTTCCTATAGGAAGGTCCTGCCTGCATTATTCTATGTTTTTGTCTTACTGTTCTTGGAGGACATAGATGTAGCTTTGTAAATAATCCACACCCGTTTATGAGTGGAATTCAGGGGCTGCAACCCAAACCATGTGCTAGTTATAAATTCCATACTGAGGACAAGAGAAATATTATAATTTCTAGGTTAATAAGGCATCAGAAATGGCTTTATGTAGCATATTCTAAATTACAAGGTTTAAGTAAACTTCTAACCTAGGAAAAATTCTACCTAATAATTAAATTATATTTTTATATATATCCCTATACTTCTATACAAAATACACACACGCACATATACACACACAAGTAGACCTATATCAAAATAGATTTCTATCCAAGCCCTCCTAGTAGTTTTAAATGTATTAATACTAGGCACCTTTTCTACTTATTGTTATGCATGATCATGTGAAGATATTGTCAGAATTTTCTGTCTTAAAAGGACAGAATTTTCTATCTTTTTCCTTCAGTTTTTTTTGGATGCTGGCTTAGGGAGATACATACATAAAAGGCTAGAAAGTGTTTTGTTGGTTTGGGTCTTCCCCCTCCACAGATTATATGTGTCTTTGTTTTGGATTTGGGTAAATGGCATGCAGATTTTATTAGGATTCTGTGTATGAACAGGGCTTACAGTTGAACTGTAATAATTTCCTTACTTCCTCTGAATCCCTCTTTCCTTCTCTAAGCTCATTAAAAGACCTCGCTGCATTACCTCATCCTCCAAAGATTGTGCCATGTGAGCACAATTACTGTTCTTTACCTTGAAAAGTGGAATTTACTGTTACATACTTACTCTGTCTGAGCAGCAAGATCAATACATTATCTGACTGGAGGCTGAAGCATGCTGTGACTCACCTTTACAGATGAAGAAATCTGAAACAAACATACCATTCTTCTACTGAAAAGCTATTGAGGAATCTTCTGAAATTTTTTGTGAATCTTCTCCTGGCAGCATTTGCTCAGTTCATGGAAGTCTGAACAATTGTGAAACAATTGCTTCAAAGAGAAAAACTGTTGCTGTGTAGCACCAGTAAGTGCAGAAGGCACTTGTAGGTAGAAAGGCAAAGCTTACTTGCTGAGTTACTAGCCTGATATCACTGGTGACTACTTTGTAGAGCGGAAGATGCTCATAGGCAGTACTACCTCTTATTCTTTCTCTTTTTAGGAGGTGCTGATAACCTACATTCATGTCTGTATGGCTCCACTCCGTGAGCTCAAGGTCAGCCTCCTTGTTTGACACTGCATGTATGTAGTTCAGCTGCTACAGCTTCACTTTTTTCTCTGCTTCCCATGCCCCCAAGATTTATCCCAGTGTTTGGGAACAGTCTCTGGGAAGTGATACTGCTGCAAGAGTATGTGAAATCCCACTTTGCTGTCCTGAAGCTGATGAGCTAGAACTGAGCTACCTAACCTGAAAGGACTGTCTCACCAAGGCTGAGCTAAGCCATATCCATCTCTTACAGATAAGGAGGTGCTTGCTTAGAGGGACAGTTTCCAAAAATGCCCCAGAAATCTCCTGGGTGATAATTTTCACCATTTTCATCACTTCACCCTACTGTCTCAACAACATACCAACTGCCATACTGATGCTGTGGTAGTTTGTGCATGGCAACTATAAAGCAAAGGTGAGACCAAAGACTGTGCTGAGCAAGGCAGCTTATCTCCAGAGCAAGTATAGAAAAACTGCTGTAGACCTCATGGCATGTGGCTTCATTCTTTATCAAAAACTAGGTCTTCCTTCATCCAGTTCTCCTAAAAGAATCCTCTTTGTAATTGCTGTTCACACTTAAATTAAATTACATTAATTTGCAAGGAGGCTTACAGAGGTTAAATAAAATGTCTAGACATTAAGAGACTTCGGTTCTTCTTGACATTATTTAGCTCATGGTGCACCCTATTTTATGGTAAAGACCGGCAACTATTTTACATGCACTGAAAATACAGCTCCTACTCTGTACAAGATGGCAAAGTTAATGTTCCTGTAGGGACTGAAACTGCTACATTTCTAATGTTTTTTTTGTTTTTTTTTTGAGAGGTTAGTTTTACTTTTTCATTTTAGAGAACTTCATGCTTGTATATGTGCTAGTCTGTTTACATACATGTGAGTAGATAAACATGCACCTGCATATGCATATGTGTGTTTGCATGCAAATGAGGATATATTTACTGAGTTCACATATTAACTTTGCTGGTAGTAAATTATACATGCCATTGTCTTTTAAAAGCGCATTCAGTCCTCAGTGTGTAATCTTACATGTAAATAACTTTGAAATAGAAGAGATAGTGGAAATTGGGACAAACACTGTGTTGGTACAAAATATTTTCTTGAGTTCTGTTTTCAACTTGGGGAAAAAAGAGGATTCAAAGTAAAGTAAAATATTTCAGGAAAGTCAGTTATGCAAAACAATCTAAAAAACTCAAAGAAAATATAGCACAGATAATAATAAATCTAAATCTGCTACTGTCTGAGTCCTTGAAAATTGGATTTGACCCACCAAAGTTTCATTTTCTTGGGAAAAAAAACAAACAACAAACAACAACAAAACCCCAAAACTCAACCAAAGCAACCAACCAACCAAAAAAACCCCCAAACCCAACAGTCTTTGTACCTTTGATTCTCTGCTAATTGCAAATCTAAAGTATTAGTATTGTACACAGATTTTTAATTAAAATTCTCTAGGCAGTCTCTAGTAAAGTAGATTTTAAAACCAACAGTTCTGATTCTAGAAAGGTATGTGTATCACTGGTAAATATAACTGATGTCTGTAAGTTTCCTATAAATAAGGCTTGACTTTTTTCCTATTTACAGAATTTTCTAGTGATTTTCTCCCAAATAGCCAGTTATCACACTGACTGACTTTGAACATTCTGAAGTAAGAGACTGAAAAAGTCAAGGTTACTTTTGTAACACTACCAAGGTCAAAACACAGTACCTGCAAGATACACTTGTGGATAATACACATACATTTTCGACGTGCTCATGTAACGTATTTCTTTGTCGAAAATATATGTGTCACCTAAAACACAGGTTAGATGAAAGATCAGAAATACTTTTCATAGACTCATAGAATCATTTTCCCATAAAGTTTAAGAAATAAATTCTGTTTCTACTCCAAGTACTAAGGTGATCAGTAATTGTATGTCTAGATATAATTTGGGTCTGCCTTCCAGCATGAAGGGGTTGATGAGACTCATGTTTTAATAAATTATATTTGTGTGCACTTATGCTTTCGTTAGCTTTATATATAACATATGTATAACTTGCTTTACAGACTACCTATTTCTCCATAGGTAATAAGAGACCTATTCTGATACGTTATTTGTCCATATGTGTTTAGGAAATGTATTCCTTGGTCCCCATACAGAGAATTGTATTTATATGTGAGGTTCAGAGGCAGAATCTCCACAGTTGTGTAATTCCTTTATTTTGCCATGTTGTTTTTTTAATGATAATGTCCTTTGTTACTATATTGAGGGCCACGTCTGTGTTTTGTTTTGTTTTGTTTTGTTTTGTGGTGGGTTTTTTTGTTTTTTTCTTTTCTTTTATATAGTCCATTTCTATATAGTAATACTGCAGGAAAAATAGCAAGCATAAATCAGAGCATCAAAGTAAGTCCCACCATGCTACAGTGTAGAAATAGCTGTTGATGATTTTGCCATGCTTACTGAACTGAATAAATATAAAAGCTTTTTGTGTGCATTCCTATTTTCAGTCCCAATACAGTGTGTTAACCTCAGAACATCAAATTGAATCAAGGGTTCTGAGAAGAGCTGGCTCCAAAGCAGTTAGAATGACACTCTTCATTACACTATCTAGATTCAGGTTTCAGACAACCATAACCAGTGCTTTTACAACCTCTCACCTAAAGTTAGATAATATACAGCCACCCAAATAAGAAACTGAATTGCCCTGCAAGTGCTCCTGAACCTCTCAAAATGTGGAGTCCATGAAGGCCCTGAAAACTGAGACTGAAATTGTTATGAAGAGACTTTACTGGATGAATTTTTTCCTTGCCAGGCACAAATAAACAGCTCTCAATAGGGTGCTCACCACACAGTGTGTCAGCACATATTATGCAGTCTGGTGCTGAGTGGATGTGTCAGCTGCCCATTAGACCACACTAAAATAGAATTGCTGGGAGCCTGAAGCATGAAGCATGATATTAGATAAAGTGATGAAATTTCACTCGATTAAAGAGCCAGGTCAAGGACAGTTACCTCAGGAAATTCCTTTTTTCCTAGAATATTCTCACAAGTTTGATAAATTTATCCTCCTTTTCCACTTATTTTCGATTATCATTCAAATTATACGAATGGCTGCATTTACACTTCCTGGATTCCTACATATTGTGGATGACAGGAACGGTAGATTTTTATTATCTAAAAAAGGGGAGGAGGCAGAAAAGAATTTACTCTCTTCACATTAGAGGCTATAGAAAGTGTTAGATTGATTTGTTTAGAGTTGTTTGTGTTTTCTTCCTCTGAGGTGAGAGCAGCTGGGATTTTTTGTTAGGCTCACTGAAGGCTAGCATAGAGCAGCACCTGAGGGAATAGAAAATTGCTCCCTTTATCCATGGGAAATGCATGTTGTTGGCAAAAGGATCTGCATCTGTTTTTCTTCTTGACTGGAGTGCTGAGGCCTCACCTAGTCAGATAAAGCTGCGGATTTGATTTAGTGTCTGTATCAGCTCCTTAGAGTGCTCTGCCAGAAGAAATTAGTGCGCACGGCTAAATCTGCTGCGTTTTATTGCAGTTTATAGTTTGGCAAGAGCTGTCTCTTTCCACCTCCCTCAATTTGGTTTCAATTAGGATCACAAGTTGCTCTGAAACCTATGAGGAATCCAAAAGGTTAATTATCATGGAGTGTGGCATTCTTGAAGCCAGTCCCTGACCCTTATCCTGTTATGCTTTGGTAGAGTTTCTAAACAATATATGACATCTTGCAAATTGTTTTAATTCATATTAATTTGAATAAGCAAGCTCTTCTCTCTCAGTGGGTCTCCTCTTAATGCTATGTCAGGTGTAAAGCATAATTTGCAGTTAATTTAAACCCAGTCATGCTTCTCACACAGTTGCCTATTCACCCATGTGCAAATGTATCATAGTGAGTTGCATAAAAAATACCAGACACTGTGCTTCTTAACTATTTGGCTATATTGGTGTTGAATTCTGGGCCAGTTAGAGATTGGTAGTTACAAGACAGGGCAGCTGCCAGTTAATAATATTTAGTCCAGGTTGAATTTTATTCCCTTCTGATAAAGTATTTTCTAACATCATAAACTTAACTCCTATTTGTATCCTTCTTAATATGTACAAAACTTGTCTTGGAATTTTGCTGGCATGAAGCGACTCAAATGCTCTTTTGCTATCACTGATTAAGCTGAAAAAAAAATTAAATTATTTCACCCTGAAAGCAAGTAAAATTTTGCAAGGCTGCAGTTACTGCTGGACATACCTGTCTGATGAATAGGTTCACAAAAAATGCCCAGATCAACATAATACAGAGGTTATAATAAAATATGAGACCTTAATAAAAGTCTAGGGAAAATTACATTTTGGATGACAAATAGCATGACATTCACCCCCTAACAGGAGTAATCTAGGAGTCTCAACAGACACTGTCATCCTACTGAAAAACACATTTAGAAGCTCAAATTATACTCCATGTAATGTTTTGTGTATAGCATGTTTCTAATAAAAATACCAGATACAATATGTAGAAGAGATGCATAGAAGAAGTTAAGTCAGGCAGTTGCAGAAGCATACTTATGAAATCTAATAATTATTTTCTATTTCTGCTATTCTGGTTTACAGCATTTTTGCTTTTTCTGTGTCCCATTCCCCCCACACTGTGTAGCTGAGTTTACTTTCTGCTTCTGTGAAATTAACCTCCCAGAAAAAAAGACACAACATCCATTTTTGTTTATTTAAATTACTCTTTTTTTTCCCCAGTGAGTTGTGAATGTAATCTCAGTAAAATTTCCTCATAGGAAATACATGCACATACACCAGTCCTGTACAAAGATGATGAATTTGTTACTTTTCATCTGTACGAGGCTAGGATTAAAGTAACATAATCCTTAGATAGACAAAAGATAGCACTGTTCCTTTCACATTCTCATTGAACTGGCTTTGGAAAGCTTGTCTGTCACCAGATATAGGCAGAGCAACTTGAGCAAGGCTTTGTTGGTATTCTTGCTCTGTTTTGCACTGCTGTGAGTGCCTGCAGCAAAGCTCTTGTCTCTCTTTTGCTTTTGTTTTGTTTTGTTTAGTATTGTTCAACAAAACCAAACAAAGCAAAAACCTCAACTCCTTTGCTCAAATTATTTTAGTATAATAAAGCCTATTATGAAGCAGGGAGAGTGGATGTTTACTGCTGGTTGACAACACAAGGATGTGTCTGTTTATTAAAGAGCCTGTAGAAGGAAATCTGATATACCACTTCCCCCCTTTTTCCCACCACTGGAGGAGTCATCAACTGCTTCTGCCAACTCATGCCATCTACAGCAAAAGCTTCCTGCTCCGAAATCCTCTGTTAGCTTAGTCTTTTCCAATCACTCCCCTGAACCACAGCCAATGTGAGGGCATGTAAACACCCTGACAAATGGTAAAGAAACGTGGTCATATTTTTTGATTATTTTTTCTTTTTAACATTTTGTATTTCTCAGTGCTTGTGCATGCTGGGACAGCGGAAAGGGAGTGAGACACTCCCCTGATGATAGCCCTTTCATCATTCTGTCAAGAAAACAGCATGGGAAAGGGAACAAAAGTGGATTGTTCAGGCTATAGAATAATATCAGGAATGCAAACACTGAGAACAGACATTCCACTCACTTCTCCAAGGAATGCTTTCTTAAGGAAAAGTTTAAGTGACAGTGTGAGGCAGAGGCTGGTCCCTTGGCAGTTTACACAGTGCCACAGTTCAGCTTAGCCCGTTTTTTCTTCAGACTGAGCTCTCTGAGCTCCAGTGTGAGCAAGGTCATGCTATAATGTTTTCTTAGGCTCTTACAAGGCCCAGCTGCCAGCAAATGTAAATTAGATCGAAGTGCAAATAGTACCAGTTTCCTGCCAAAACCCTCAGCTGGCCTGTGCATCAGGGAAATAGTAGTTCAGTCGGTGTTACACACACTCCAAAAAGCCCAAATATCCAAGCTGCTGAACCGTATGTTTGTGGTTTTCATTAAACTGTAATAGTTTCTTTGCTGCAAGGACCAGGAGGTGAATCAGCTCCCACAAATAAACTAATGGAAGAATATGTCCCTGAAATGTTATCTTCACTGCCATCACCTGCTAGCTATGAGGCTGGGTGGGGTAGGTCTCCTGGTTTGAGCCAATCTGTAAAAGGAAAATTTAATCCTGGGTCAAACCAGGACAGTAGTGTGTGTTGCAGTGCCACACCTGGGGGTGGTGTACAGTCCTCTCTCTGTAGGATATGTTAGTTCAAATACATATAATCCCAAGATTTGAAAGCTGATGGCTGGCCTCTTCAAGCTTGTGAAAAGTGAAGCTGTTCTTCCCTTACAACTTGCTAGTTCACTGTACTTCACTCAGACTCTAGTCAGCTTAATTTATATTTCCCCACTCTTCTCTACAACCTGTCAGTCGCAGTTTTTCCACAAGTGACAATATAATCCCAGCCTTTTCACCATCATACTTTAAACAATTAAGTAGTTAGCACTAATAATGTAAGGTAATTATATTTTTGTTAAGGCTAAGGCTTAGTGAAGGAAATTTGAAAGTTTGTGTTTGAGGGTTACTGATTCAGCGTGTTTGCGAAGTGACTGGACAATCCTGGATTGCTTTTTGTTATTGTTTGGAGGGTCTTCTTTCCATAATGTTGGGGGTCATCTCATGCCCTTTAATGCAAGTGGAGTTGATAGAAGACAGAGTGACAGCAAGAACAGCCTTGGTCTCCTCTGCTCATTATTGCTCCATGCCCTCACAGATTTGTGTGCATTACATTTGACAAACACCAGTTTCTATGTATAGTTGCATTTCAGATGAATCAGCTATTTAAATATATACTGCAATACTAGAAGGTGTTTGCTTTACTTTGCAACTCAACTGCAACTCAACTGCCTGTGAAGTATTGTCAGATTCAACAGTTTTGGTCCAGAACCAGTCTAGGAAACTGTCACAAAACAGGAGGAAATAATAAGGCCTTTTGAAAAAAACAACAAATGCCTGCCACCCCATCACATTTTTGTTTGTTTGTTTTTGTTTTGCTTTGTTTGGGGGTTTTTGTTTGTTTGTTTTGTGGAGTGTTTTGGTTTTTTTATTCGTTTGCCTTTGTTTTTTGGGGTTTTTTTTAACAGTGAGCACAGACTCACAGATGGTACTTCACCTTGTCTCTAGTAAGTCATCTCTTGTATGTAGCCTAGGCAAAAATGGTACAAATGTTCAAAAGAGATGATGAGGTTCTTTCTACATGCAACCTTCAGTCACTGAATTTTTTTGTCATTCTGTGTTGCTTTACAGTGTTTTGCCTGGTAGGAGGCTTAGTCCTGACATGTACTCATGAGTGAACGCTTTTTAACTCTTTAATTGTACTGCACTGTGAACAGAGCTTTCCCCTGCCTAAGTGCATTATAACAAATCCACTGGACCTTTTTAAAGAAAAGTGTCCTGCCTGGCAATCTCTGTGCCATATTTCAGCTCTGGGGGTGTGGCACACCTAGACTGTGCAAAGGAAGCAGAAATGCTGACAGGCTCAGAGTGACAGCAAGAACTGCATATGCAGCTGTACTCATCTGATTTACAGCGCTTAGCAGTAGTGGTATTATTATAGTGTATCAGAATACTTATCAGGGTTCTTAATTTCTTTTTTTCAATATTACAGCTGATGGGCCAGCTCGTCCTGAGTTTTTTCTACATGAATTAAGTCCTGTATATGTTGCACACTGGTAATATATCACCCCATCAAGGTGTGTAAGAAACATATGTGATGAATCTTTACAAAAATAAAGCAGGCTTTCTAACTATCCATGTTATTTTTTCTCTATGGAAAAAAAAGCATTGTCCCACAATTAGTATTCACTCCTATTGTGTAATATTGTACCCACTTTCCTTCTCCTTGACCCACTTTTTTGCTTTTATTTTAAGATGTTAATTAAATGTCTTACCAAAATGAGTTTGACTCCCTTTGTTAGATCATTTTACAGAGTAACAGAGCACCTAGCCTTTGATTCTATTTATCTAGAGAGAGTAGTGATCAAACAGAATCACAGAATCCTAGGGGTTGGAAGGGACCTTGAAAGATCATCTAGTCCAACCCCCCTGCCAGAGCAGGGTCACCTAGAGTACATCACACAGGAACACATCCAGGTGGGTTTTGAATGTCTCCAGTGAAGGAGACTCCACAACCTCTCTGGGCAGCCTGTTCCAGTGCTCTGTCACTCTCACAGGAAAGAAGTTCTTCCTGATACTCACATGGAACCTCCTATGTTCCAGTTTGCATCCATTGCCCCTTGTCCTATCACTGGTCATCACTGAAAAAAGCCTGGCTCCATCGTCCTGACACTCGCCCTTTACATATTTGGAAACATGGATGAGGTCACCCCTCAGTCTCCTCTTCTCCAAGCTACAAACCCAGCTCTCTCAGCCTTTCCTCATAAGGGAGATGTTCCACTCCCTTAATCATCTTTGTGGCTCTGCACTGGACTCTTTCAAGCGGTTCCCTGTCCTTCTGGAACTGAGGGGCCCAGAACTGGACACAATACTCCAGACGTGGCCTTACCAAGGCAGAATAGAGGGGGAGGAGAACCCCTCTTGACCTACTAACCACATCCCAGGAAGCCATTGACATTCTTGGCCACAAGGGCACATTGCTGGCTCATGGTCATCCTCCTGTCCACCAGAAACCCCAGGTCCCTTTCTCCTACACTGCTCTCCAGCAGGTCATCCCCCAACCTGTACTGGTACATGGGGTTCTTCTTCCCCAGATGCAAGACTCTCCACTTGCCCTTTTTGAACTTCATCAAGTTTCTCCTTGCCCAACTCTCCAGCCTGTCTAGGTCTCACTGAATGGCAGCACAGCCTTCTGGTGTGTCAGCCACTCCTCCCAGTTTAGTGTCATCAGCAAACTTGCTGAGGGCACACTCTGTTCTCTCATCCAGGTCACTGATGAAAATACTGAACAGTACTGGTCCCAGTGCCAAACCCTGAGGGACTCCACTAGTCACAGACCTCCAACTAGATTCTGGCCCATTGACCACAACTCTCTGACTTTTTCCTTTCAACCAGTTCACAATCCATGTCACTACCTGATCATCAAGACCACACTTCCTCAGTTTATCTACAAGGATGCTGTGGCAGAGAGTGTCAAATGCTTTAGTGAAATCAAGATAAACCACATCTACCACCCTACCATCATCTATCCACCTAGTTGCTTCTTCATAGAAGACTATAAGGTTGGTCAAACATGACCTTCCCTTGGTAAAACCATGTTGACTGCTCTTAATGTCCCCCTCATCCTTGATATACCTAGAGATAGTGCCAAGAAAAAGTTGTTCCATCACCTTTCCAGGGATGGAGGTGAGGCTGACTGGTCTATAGTTACCCAGATCCTCCTTATTGCCCTTCTTGTAGACTGGAGTGACATTTGCAACATACAAAGATTTGCGCTTAAATCCAGGCAGAAAACGAGATGGTGAGACTTTGGCCATATTACATCACATTTTAATAAAAAAGGTGGATACACATGGCTTGGATGACATGAAATGAGATGTAATCTTTACTGGGAAATCATTACCTGAGACCAATACGCTTCTGTCAGTATGGAAGAACAGATAGAAAATATAAAGTGTAAATCAATGGACAGGAAAGATCAACTGTGTACATATAAGATGGGAAAAGCAATTATCAGAAAGAAGAAGGGTTAGGGTTATAATTGATCACAAGTTGAAATTAAGGCTGTCAGCACTGTCTCCCATAATAAACTGGTAAAGTACCGACTAGATAAGTGGGCAGTGACTTGCACTGAAAAATAGTTGGAAGTGTGGGGCTCAAATGACTGTAACCAATGGCTCAAAGTCCAACTTGAGGCCAGGCGCTAGTGGTGTCTGCCAGATGTCAATACTGGGTCCAGTACTGCTTATTTTCTGTAATGAGTTGGATGTTGATGCAGAGTGTGTGTTCAGAAGGTCAGCAGAAGTTCCGTAGTCTTTACTGGTAAGGATAGACCTCAGGAGTCCCAGACTTTCAAGATAACATAGGAAGTCTGGATGAAGGAACATATTTCATTGGTGGAGGAGGATCAAGTTAGAGATCAGTTAAGTGAATGGGACATCCACAAGGATTAGATGGATTGACCACTCAGGTAAGGAACTGGCTGGATGGTCACACTCAAAGAGTGGTGATCAATGGCTCAATGTACAGATGGAGAGCTCTGATAAATGGCATTCCTCAGGGGCCAGTACTGGGACTGATTCTGTTTAACGTCTTTCTCAGTGACATACACAGTGACACTGAGTGCCTCATCAGCAAGTTTGCTGATGACACCAAACTGTGTGGTGAAGTCGACACCCTGAGGACTAGGGAGGCCATCCAGAAGGACCGTGACAAGCTTGAGAGGTCGGCTCATGAAAACTGCACAAAGTTCAACCAGGCCAAGTGCAAGGTCCTGCACCTGGGTTGGGGTAATCTCAAGCTGGGTGTAGAATGGATTGAAAACAGTCCGGAGAAGACAGACTTGGGAGTGGTGGTGAATGAGAAGCTCAATATGAACTGGCAATGTGCACTTGAAGCCCCTTCCCCAAAAATTATCTTTTTAATTTTATATACACAGCCTGCAAGTTTCTTGAAATTTGTTTTAGGTCTGTATTCCAATGTGAACTGAAAAGAGAATTTACAAGTTCTCCCAGGATTTCTGCTGTATGATTCATTGAAACCCAGACAAACCTAGCCAGGCAGATTTTGCACAGCCCTGATGCCACACATTTGTCTTCAGCGTATTTAATTTTTCTTTGCTTTTCCTTTTTTTTCTTTTTGGTGCCTTTTTATGTTGTGCAGCAGTGTATTGCATGAAGCTGAATGAGCTGATTTAAGCGTGCATCATGCAGTGATTAAATGAGGAAAAAGAGGAGAAAAAAACTACCAACCAACAACACCAAAACCCTTGGAATGAATTTTTACTCTGAATATTAATAATATAGCTAATATCCAGCAAGTGATTGAAATTTCTGGCAGCTCATTCAGAAACAAGAATGCAGCAAAAGAAAACAATGAATTAGAAGTCTGTCATTCTGAAATGCTCTACAATTTTATCTGATGCCAATTTCATCAATTGCAGTATGTGTCCATTAGTAGTGATACAACTCAATGTGCTATGAAATAACATATTAGCATTTAACCTGAAAAAATGAAGTTATTAAAAATTTACATAAAATTATTGAGTAAACTCCAAACAGGTTGCCCTAGAAATGTATAATTATGCTCAGCAGTCCTGTCAGCATACATAGAAACAATTTTATTCCTAATAATCATCTTCTTTTACTCACTCAGGAATGTATCATTAAAATTTCCAGAGAACAATGAGTCTTAATAGGTGCTAATGCAATTGTGAATTGTGGTAATTGTTACCTAAATTAATCTCTGTATATTACGGTTTTTTGTTGCCCTATGCAGAAAAAGTGTGAAAGAGATAAGGACTGAAATGTGTGTAAATTACGCGGTTCTTCTTAGGCAGTATTTTGTTGCAATTTACAACTTACTGAGAGATATCTATGGATAAATCCATATAGGATCATTACATATGTAACTTTAGTTTATCAAGCTGTCTATATGTAATTGTAATTTATTAAGTTGTTTACTTTTTCTTTACATCTAGGAATTTGAAACTGAGTAATATGCAGTCTGTTAGATCTGTATGAAGGGATCTGTACAGTCACCTATTACATTTTTGTTCATAGTAGTATGCACCTGGTACATTTACATATTACTGTACATTAAAGTGCTGTGCTTTGCAGGCAGAATTTTGAAGTGATTTACAAGACCAACCTAAATGTTAGAAGATACAAAAAAACATTAAGCAAATTACTGGTCAGTGAAATGCAACCACTGCTTGGGTGGAACAGAGGAGCTGCTAACCAGTGTATTCTGCTCAGGAGAAAAGGCAGGAAGATTAGTAAAATATTTAATTGCAACTACAATCTGAGGATTTGGGAAAGATAGAAAGTAATAATTCAAACTGAAATTTATCTCCCTTCTAATGCAAACACCAGCAGAGGATATGTGAAGACCAAACTATAGTTTTGTTGATCTGAGGTGAACTGAGTCCAGCCTTTTTTTACAGAGAAAGCCCTTTTAGCTTGACTAGCAGGGGTTGCCCCTTTCATTACAGAAAATCATCAGTGACACCGATTCTCATTTAATGAGACTGTGCTTGTTTGACATTATCTTCCCCTAACTTAGGTTTGCTGTTTTTCCCCTTTTTTTTTAGGTCACTACCTGGTTTCCTGTTGGTCCATGTTCAGACATTTTCTTTAGATTTTTCATTTAAGAACCAAATACTAAATACAGCCCTCCTTGGACAAATAATCCATAAATGTTCTTAACTGGTAGTCTATTCCTATACTTGCTCCACTCTGTTCCCTGACTGTCCACTAGAGACAGCAGAAGGTTTCATTATGGAAAGAATTATGAATCTGTAGGTTTTGGGAAGAGAAAAAAATGGGATTTTTTTTTCTAATGTGACTCCTGTTACTGATACTGGAACAACTTCATCCATTAATGTCATCCATCTTGTCTGTTGCAACCATGATCGTATAAATTGCGAAGTATAACTGTTATATATTATGTAAATGGTAACAAATCATATTGTTTAACACACTGGAGGGATACAAAGCATGTGTGATTGAAGATCTTTAAGCCAAGATTTTGTCAAACTAATGACTTTTTAATAGAAATGTTGATGTTGATAGCATGATTGAAACAACACAATTTGTTTTCAAATTAATGTCTGGAATGTTGGAGTTAGCAGGACAGATGAGTAAACAGGTGATTCCTTGAATAACTCAAATGCTAAAAGCATCCTACCAATCAAACATTTTTGCTCATTTGCATGACCTGCTAAGTGAATTCTCACAGCTGTGATGAAATTTAAGTGTAACGTATTTATTTATGCATTGCTTCCCCTCTAATGCAGTATATTTTCATAGAACTAAGCATGTGTAGGGTTTCATGATGATTTACAAACCTGGCAAATTTTGTATTGCAGCCATAGTGTTCCAGTACTGTGTGCTCATCTGGAACCTGTAGAAGATTACTGTGGGTTCTGAAAACTATTGCTCTTAACTACACATGGTCAACTAGCAATTTCTATTTCAAATAATTCTGCTTGAACACAAGTTCTTGGTCACAAATGACAGAGGTAAACTATTTAATTCCCTTCAATAATATTTCTAACAGGAAGAACAATCTCCTGAAAATGCATGCTTCCCTGGAGGTAAGAAACCAAAATCCAGAGCAACTAGTGCACACTCCCAGGCATGAGGAGACATGCCAGGGCTCAGAAAAGGGAAGTGGAAGAAATTATTCAGTCTTGACAAATCCATCCTCAACTCATTCTTTCTTGAAATAATGTCTTCTGTGAATTATATAGAACAGAGGAATCACAGAATATTAGGGGTTGGAAGGGACCTTCAAAGATCATCGAGTCCAACCCCTCTGCAAGAGCAGGACCAAAAAAAACTAGAGCAGATCACTCAGAAAGGCATACAGACAGGTCCTGAAACTCTCCAGAGAAGGAGACTCCACAACCTCTCTGCGCAGCCTGTTCCATTTCTCTGTAACCCTCACAGTAAAGAAGTTCTTCCTCCTGTTGAGGTGGAACTTCCTGTGCTTGAGCTTGAATCCATTGCCCCTCATCCTGTCACAGGGCACAAGTGAAAAGAGGTTGTTCCTGTCCCTCTTGAACTGGGAAGCCCAGAACTGGACACAATACTCCATTTGTGGTCTTACAAGGGACAAGTAGAGGGGGAGGAGAACCTCCCTTGACCTGCTGGAGATGCTCCTCTTGATGCACCCCAAGACTCCATTGGCCTTCTTGGCCACAAGGGTACATCATTGTCCTATGGATAACCTGTTGTCTACCAGGACTTTAAGGTCCTTCTCCATGGAGCTGCTCTCTAGTAGATCACCTCCTAGCCTGTACTGGTGCATTTTGGTGTTCCTTTCCAGGTGCAGGACTCTGCACTTGTTCTTGTTGAACCTCATTAGGTTCCTCTTTGCCCAGCTCCATCCTGTCCAAATCTTGCTGAATGGCTGCACAGCCTTCAGGAGAATCAGGCAGTCCTTCCAGCGTCATGTCATCAGCAAACTTGCTGAGAAGACACTCTGTCCCGTCATCAAGGTCATTGATAAAGATGCTGAACAGGACTGGACTCAGCAGTGATCCTCGAGGGACTCCAGTAGTTACAGGTCTCCAGCCGAATTCTGCACCATTGATCTCCACTCTTCGGGCTCTATTGTGTAGCCAGTTCTTAATCCATCTCACTATCCATTCTTTTATCCCACATATTCTGAGCTTGCTCACAAGGATGTTATGGGAGAAATTATTCCATGCTGGGCTAGAGAAACAGCAAATAGCTCAGATTAATTTTTCATGGGACTACTGTCCTTAAAAATTACATCTTTGGTGACCAATATCGTCTAGAGGCTTTCAGAAATGCAGCAGGACAAGAGAGATTGTACTTGAACCCTAAATATATCTGTGACTTTCATTTATAAAGTTCTGTTTCACTGCAGTAGTAAGTTTGTTATGAATAGCAGTAAGAATGTCATCAATTTATAACCTGAGCACAAGAAGAGCTTTCATTTCTTTGGGATCTGTCCCACTGTCTCTTCTTATATACAAAACAATTCAGACTTAGAGTTTTTCTTTAATATGCTTGGTATGATAGGCATTTTTTTTTTCCTGAGATCCTGTTCTATGTAATACAGTATTCAAATTTTTCACTTCTTTGGTATAGCACATTTCATGGATTGAAATACTGTCTTTTAGGATAATGTGTCATACACAATGCATAATGAGAAGTTTTTTGTTTCTGTAAAATATGCTGACTGGCTATCAAATTACAAGCTAGCTAAGACTGGCATTCAATTTTGAAACATTTTCTCAGAAGCCAACATACAAGTATTTGCAACAGGAAAACTGCACACAGATTATAATGGGGTCAGTGAAGACTCACTGTTACCCCATGCTTTGCTAGTCTTTACTTATTGCTTCAGGTCTTGACCTTAGCTGTTGACTGATGTCTTGGTATCTGTGGTCTTCACAGTGCCTGGCCCTAGGAGCTCTGATTGTTGTGCCTAACTGTGACCAAGTTATGCTTTGAGTATCTGAGTATTTAATCTGAAGCAGTAAGTAAGTTTTGTGGTGTTATTATCCTGGTGGGATAATATTCAGTTCTATTGAAAGAAGAAAAACAAAAACAAAAACAAAACCCACAGTTTTTATCACCATGATTGCATATAAACATTCCATTTTACAAAGATCATTTTTTATGGCACAATCTAGTAAAATAGGTCCAAGCTGTAGCTGCTTTAGACAGTCTATTTGTGAACCTCATCAGAAGGGTAGATTGATAACAAAAATTCAGACTTCCTTCCAAACACTGCAATTTGAGATGGGCCTAAAGCACAGATATTACCAAAACAGCCGGGTCTAAATCTCTCACAGAACTGAGTAACTTCAAATCTCAAAGCAGTTTTTGCATTCATCTTCCCAGTTATTTGAACAGGAATATAGGAACCGCATTATTGAACTTCAGAGAAGTTTGGTGACACTTACTACTCAAATGAAATGAAGGAGAATAGGGAAAAAAAACAAACAAACCGGAAAAGAGGAAAAGAGTCAGTCATTTCTTACTAAAAGCTGGACTTTGGTCTTTGTAGCTTTGCTCCCTTGCTTCCACTCCCTGTATCTTAGTGTATGACCTCACCAAATAGGAATACTGGGATTTCTTTAGATTCTAGGTTCACATACTTTGGTTTCACGGCTATTCATATATATACTTTAGCAATGACGCACATGGGCGCAACACAGTAACTGCTGCATTTTTTCCTCAAATATTAAGACCTTTGAAAGGAGCAACTTGCCAGAAGAGGAATGTGGGAACTGTGAAGTGAATTTGCCTTTTATTCCATTGGTCTAAATTGTTTTTGAACTTTTCTTTAAATCATAGAATCATAGAACTATTCAGGTTGGAAAAGACCCTGGGGATCACCAAGTCCAACCATCATCCCTGCTCTACAAAGTCCTCCGCTAAACCATATCCACCAACACCACATCCAAATGACCCTTAAACACATCCAGGGATGGTGACTCAACCACCTCCCTGGGCAGCCTATTCCAGTATCTAACCACTCTTGCTGTGATTTTTTTTTTCCTAATGTCCAGTCTAAACCTCCCCTGTTGCAGCTTGAAGCCATTCTCTCTTGTTCTGTCGCTAATTACCTGTGAGAAGGGACCAGCACCGACCTCTCTACAATGTCCTTTCAGGTAGTTGTAGAGACTGATGAGGTCTCTCCTCAGCCTCTTCTTTCTCAAACTAAACATTCCCAGCTCCTTCAAGCATTCTCCGTAAGATTTATTCTCTAAGCCCTTCACCAGCTTCGTTGCCCTCCTCTGTACTCGCTCCAACACCTAGATATCTCTCTTGAATGGAGGTGCCCAAAACTGGACACAATACTCCAGGTGTGACCTCACCAGTGCTGAGTACAGGAGGACAATCATCCCTCTACTTCTGCAGGTCACACTGTTTCTAATACAAGCCAGGATGCCATTGGCTCTTTTGGCCACCTAGGAACACTGCTGGCTCATATTCAGCCACTTGTCAATTAGAACCCCCAAGTCCTTTTCTGCCAGACAGCTTTCCAGCCACACTTCCCCCAGCCTGATGGTTGTCTGGGGTTGTTGTGGCCCAAGTGCAGGACCTGGCACTTGGCCTTGTTGAAGCCCATACCAGTAACATTAGCCCCAAAATCTAATCTATCTAAGTCTCTCTGTAGAGCCTCCCTATCCTCATGCAGATCAACACTCCCACCAGCTTGGTGCCCTCTGCAGACTTACTGGTAATACACTCTATGTCCTTATTGAGATCATCAATAAAGATGTTAAATAGAAACGTTCCCAACACTGAGCCCCGAGGAACAGCACTTGTGACTGGCCACCAGCTGGATTTGACTCCATTGACCACCACTCTTTGGGCCCGACTTTCCAGCCAGTGCTTGATCCAACAGATCATATGCTCATCCAGGCCATGAGCAGCCAGGTTTTTTTATGAGAGTTTCATGGGGAACAGTGTCAAATGCTTTTTGAAGGTCCAGATAGACAATATCCACAGCCTTTCCCTTGTCCAATAGTTGGGTCATCAGGTCATAGAAGGAGATCAGGTTCATCAGGCAGGACCTGCCTTTCATAAACCCATGTTGACTGGGCCTGATCCCCTGGTTGTCCACTATATGGCTCCCTATGACACTCAAGATAATCTGCTCCATGACCTTCCCTGGTACCAGTCAGACTGACAGGTCTGTAGTTTCCCAGATCCTTCCTTCTGCCTTTCTTTTAGATGGGTCTTACATTTGCTACCCTCCAGCCCATTGGGACCTCCCCAGTTAGCCAGGACTTCAGGTAAATAACAGAAAGTGGCCTGGCGATCATGTCTGCCAACTCTTTCAGCACCCTTGGATGTAGCCCATCCGGTCCCATAGACTTGTGCATGTCTAAGTGGTGTAGTAGGTCTCTGGCCACTTCCTCTTTAATTGTGATAACCTCATTCTGCATCTCCTCCCTGTCTCCTAGCTCATGTGGCTGTGTATCCATGGAACAGCTAGTTCCACTGCTAAAGACTGAAGCAAAGTAGTGTTGAGCACCTCAGCCTTTTCCTCATCCTTTGTTACTAAGATTCCCTTTGCATCCAATAAAGGATGGAGATTTTCCCAAACCCTTCTTCTGTTGTTAATGAACATACAGAAACATTTTTTATTATCCCTAACAGTGGTAGCTAGTTTGAACTCTAGGTGTGCTTTGGCTCTTCTTTCACACTGCATAGGTTCACTTCATCTCTATAGACTTCTTGAGTGACCTGTCCCCACTTCCAAAGGTCATAGACTCTCCTTTTGTTCCTAAGGTCCAGCCAAAGGTCCCTATTTAGCCAAACTGGTCTCCTACCCTGCTTACTGGTTTTTCAGCACTCAGGGTGTCACGATCTATGACCTATTGTATCTCTTTTTTGGAGTGAATTTAACTTATCGGGATCTGCCGAGAGGTCCGCACGCAGCGCTCGCCTCTCACAGAGGAGCAGTGAACTTTGGCACTGACTTTTCAGGTGAGATACTTGTTCAATGCTCACTAGTGTTTCCAGTAACAACAGCCAATCCTCAATTAGAATTTACGAATACACGGTTTATTGAGGGGAAAAATAAAACAATTTGGGGCAGGAGACTCAAAGAGGGTAATTGAAATACATAAATCTGTAAAATATCTTTAAAACACCAAATATCAAGAACTTACATATGCTTTAATACTTATATATATAGGTACACCTTATTTACACACCCAGATTAATTATCTATGACGGGAAGAAGGAGGGATATGCCCGACGCTTATCCCGTACAGGGTCGTGGTTTGTGTGCAGGTGAGACATGAACACCTTAGGGTGAGACTTGTACCCAGAATGCAATCCCTTACTTGTTCCTGAGATGGTCTAGGTACTTTTATAGTAACTGCGGATGACTTCCCCTGCAACCCGGTCTGAGAACCACGGGTGGCAGGAAGAAGTCTCACCGCACGTGCTCAGCAGCTGGCAGGACTGCAGGCAGGACTGCAAGCAGGAGCGCAGGCAGGACCGCAGGCAGGCTGGCAGGAACCGTGGGCAAGCCGGGAGCCGGGACTGCAAAAGCCGCGGGCGAGGCAGGACGAGCTGGGAGCCGGGACTAGCAGGTAAACAGGAGCGGGAACTGGAGCGGGGAACCTCTGGCTGGCACGCACCCTCTGGCTGGCAGGCACCCCCAAGGCGCAGGTCACCCCCCAAGAGCAAGCAGCAGCAGCTTCAGTGTCCGTCCAAAAGCACACCCCCCAAGCAGCACGTGCGATGTCTCTTTTATGGGTCTCCTCTGCTCCCAATTGGCCAGCCTCGTTTCTGGGGCTTCTCAGCCAATCAGGCAGGGACTTTTTCCCGCCACTGCTGTTACCAGGCAGACTTGCGGTTTGCAACATTGTTGCCGTTTTCCCACCACTGACTCTCTCTAGCTAGCAGCTGGCTACCTCCCTCATGGCGTCTGAGTTGTTGTTTTCTGGCAGAGGAGGCAGGCAGGAGAGGGTCTAAACTGCCACGTGGAGCAGCCATCTTTAAGCCAATTATGACTGCTGATCTAAAGGGCATATTATATTCGTGTGGGGAAAGGTCTGGTCCTTCACACTGGGACAGCCTGCTCCTGTGCCTTTAAAACTTCTTTCTTGAAGTATGTCCAGCCTTCCTGGATTCCTCTATCCTTCAAGGCAGCTTCACATGGGACTTTGTCACTCAGTCTTCTGAGCAGGTCAAAGTTTGCCCTCCAGAAGTCTAAGGCGGCAGTTTTACTAACCTCTCTCCTTGTTTCTTCAAGGATCAAAAACTCAGACGTCTCATGATCACTGTGCCCTAGACAGCCTCCAACTTTTACTTCCCTCACAAGATCTTCCCTCTTCACCAGAAGCAGGTCCAGGAGGGCACCTTCCCTGGTCAGCTCACTTACCAGCTGTGTGAGGAAGTCATCTTCCATACATTCCAGGAACCTCTTGGAATGATCCCTCTCTGCTGTGTTGTATTCCCAGCAGATGTCTGGGAAGTTAAAGTCCCCCACAAGAACAACAGCAACTGGGAGATTTCTCCCAACTGCTGATAGAAAGCTTCATCCATCCCACTGCCTTGGTTGGGAGGTCTCTAGCAGACTCCCACAGCGATATCAGCTTTATTGGCCCTTAAGCTGATCCAAACACTCTCAGCCTCATCATGACTATAACTTGATTTCCAAGCTCTCATAGCATTCACTAACATATAGGGCCACTCCACCCCCTATCCTTCCCTTTCTTTCCCTCCTGAAGAGCTTGTAGCCGTCAATTGCGGCACTCCAGTCGTGTGATGCATCCCACCACGTTTCTGTGACAGCCACTATGTCATCGTTCTCCTGGTGTATCATGGCTTCAAGCTCCCTGTTTGTTGCTCATGCTGAGTGCATTGGTACAGATGCACTTCAGATGAGCTAATGATTCCAACACCTTTTTCCCACTGTGAGCCCCATTTCCTACCAGACCCTTCTTGGGTGCTTCCATGATTTCTAAACATCTATCCTTTCTCTCAAATGAAAAGACAGAGTGAGAATCCTCCCTAGTCCATCATCCTTCAAGCCCTGGCATGTTTCTCTTGGGCTTGTCCCTAACAGGCCCAGTTATCTCTCCTCCCCACTTCCTATCTAGTTTAAAGCCCTGTCAATGAGCCCTGCTAACTCCTGCTCCAACAGCCTTTTTCCCCGCTGGGACAGGTGCATCCCCCCCGACACCAGCAGGCCAGGTGTCTCCTATAGCAGCCTGTGAGCGAAAAACCCAAAGCCCGGCCTTTGGCATCAGTCACACACTCATGCATCGATCTGCAGACTCCTCCTGTTTATCTCTCCATCCTTTCTTGCAGCAGGTATGGAGGTGAACACTACTTGCCCTCCAGACCCCCTAACCAGCTGTCCCAGGGCCCTCAAGTCTCTCTTCATTGCCCTTGGACCCCTTGTAACAGTTTCATCACTGCCAACCTGAAAAACCAGCAGTGGACAGTAGTCAGAGGGCTGCACCAGATCAGCGTGTTTCCTTTGAACATCTCTAATCCGAGCCCCAGGCAGGCAGCAGACTTCCCTGTGGAATGGGCCTGGTTGACAAACGGGCCCTTCTGTTCCCCTCAGAAGGGAGCCACCCACCACAGTTACTCTCCTTTTCTTCTTAGTTGAAGAAGTCCTAAGGTGTGGGGGTGACTGACAAGCCCTGTGTGACTCACTAGATGGGTCTTCCTCTCCATCTTCATTTGCCTGGCCCTGAAGTTCCAAAGCCTCATACCTATTTTTCAAGAGCAACTGGGAGGGTGGGGGGGGCTGTGAGGGTTCTCGCTTGCCTCTCCAAGGAGAAACCTCTCTCCACTCCTCCCTGTCCTGTGGGTTTCCTCCTTCTGTCTGATGACAGAAGGGGAGGGGATCCATCACCTGTTCCAGAACGTCGTCCTTCTGCCCTTGCCTCAGGGCGTGGTTCCACCAAACTATTTCGCTTTCACATTCTCTGATGCTTCTTAACCCTTCTACCTCCTCCCTCAGTTCAACCACCGGCCTGAGCAGATCACTTCCTTGCTCACACCGCACACACGCGGTGTCACTGGCTCCCGCCGGTACCAGTGCCAGGCTCAGGCATTCGCTGCAGCCCCAGACCTGCACGGCCGCGTGTCTGCACGAAAGCCCCGTCCGAGTTCCCACATTCTTTCTCACGGGGGCTTTCCGTCGTGTTGTGACCATGATGGTCTGTCTAGCTACAAGAAAGCAGCTGCTGTTGCTGCTCCTCGCGTGCCCTCACGCACACGCACACTAAATCCCTTGAGCCGACCCGCTCTAACCCGGCTCGGGCCGCTCTCTGCGACGGCCGCTCCGCTGCCGCTGCCGCTGCCCTGAGCAGCTGCCGAGAGGCTCGTTCGTTTTGCCGCCGTTCCCAGACACGCCTCGGCACCTCAGCCCTCCGGCTCCTCCCGGGATTCCCGCTCAGGCTCGCGTCTCCCGGCTCTGCCCCGGCTTCACCGTCTCCGGGAAGCCCGGCCCCGTCTCAAAACAATCCCAGTAATTAAAAGGAGCAGATCTCGCCGGTGCCGCTGTCGCTCCGCACTCCGCGCTGCCGCCTGGTCTCGTGAGAAATTTTCCTTCAACTTGCAACACACATACTAGTGCAGCATCTCAGGTCTTCAACCCTCCCCTTTCCCTCTCCTTTTTCTCTCCGTCAGATCTTGCTATTTCAGGAAGGCCATGTGTGAGATATTAAAATCTCTATACCTTATTTAGATAACAGAGATTGTAATTGAGATAAGTTACTGATATAACATGAACACATTCCTATGACGGGGACTGTAAATTGACATATTTCTTGAACCTGTTTTCTACATTAAAAAAAAAAAAAAAAATCTTAAAACCTGGTTCGTGGGGGCACCTGTGCTGACAAGTGTAAAAATAATGTTTCCCATCCAGTTCAGAAAAAGAAAAATGAAAATGCTTCATTGAAATCTGATGGCTTTAATGAACTTTAAAGGTTACCCTTGGTGTCAGTTAGCCTATTAATGTCTCTATCAGCCTTTTGAATTACTCAGCTGAACACACACACAAAAGCAAAGCCAAGGAAAAAACTGTGAGAAACCCAGCATTAATAATTCATAAAATACTAGAGGCTTCTGTCTGACTGTTTTTTCAGGGTGTTGGTAGTCTGCTGGAACTGAATCCTGCTGGTTCCTAAGTTACTTCAGAAGCTCACAGAGCGACCTGCCCAAGAATGTTAATGTTTCTGTAAGTGGTTAGCTACCAAAACATACTGTGGATTTTCATCCCCTCAAGCACTTGTTCATGTCTCTTTGCATTAGTCTAAGGTAGGGCTTTTCATGAAATGTTTAGCTGACAGTTTTTGTATTTGAATTTCACAAGCCACTGCAGACCATAAAGAACTCCAAATTCATCCATAATCCTCTGTTACAAAGTAAATCAGATTTTTTTAACAGATTCCAGATGCCAATTATGGTAATCATGAGGACATACAACCTCCCTCTCTGCCTCAGCTTAGGTCACTAATGATGCTGCTCTTGACATGTTAGCCTGTCTTGATTTTTTTTGTGGGGACGAAGGGGCAGTGAATTAAAATTTTTATTACTAAATCTTTCCATTGAAGGCTGAAGCCATTAACATTTTTCAGAATTACTTTTTTCTGAGAACCACTTACATAAAATGTTGTACCTGTTACCTGACAATGAATGGATTTTAGGAAGTTTTTGTGAGGGATTGAAATGTTAGGTTTTAGCAATCAAGAATGTTTAGTGAACTACTCCAGCAGCCAGCTGATAATATTGGGAGACTACACATTTCAGCACTAACCCTTCCACTTAAGCAGTATGAAACAGAGATGAGTGACAAATGACAGAATAGAGGCTTCACTTTATCAAGGCTTAGCTCCCACAATTTCATTCCAGATATAATCCTAGGTGGAATCCACTCTGCCACGCTAGAAACATGTTTACTTTCCACATAGTTGGACATGTTTGGTTTTGGTTTGGTTTGGGTTGGGGTTTTTTTAACTGTTTTGAAGAAGACTGCACGAGAACAAGGAAAGCAGCTTCTTTACAGTGGCAGCAAGACAGCATCAGGTGCTCTTACAGCAGTCATCATCTTTGTCATAGTGACAACAAATAGTGCACCTATAGTCTACCGAAGCTGCAAAGTAAAACAGTTACTTTAAACAATCACTGTTTTTATAACAAACTTTCAAACAATTTACCTTATCTCTACTGAGGGATAATAACTTATTGAAAATATTCTTGATTCTGTTTTTATGAGCACATCCTTGTTTTGTTGACTTCAGTGGCACCGTGTCATCCATTTTACCTCAAATTTACTTATCATTCACCATGGTTTTATGTGAAATTCTACCCTTTTTTATTGTTCTTACAACCAGATATAGAAAGAACACCCCATAATCTGAACAACAGTTAAGTTTCACTGTATCTAATGCTAGGCTATGTTTAATGTCCTAAATGCATATGTGCTGGTTAATTTAGTCCTATGAGTGAGAAGAGGAATTACTGAATCCCTGGTTCCTGTTAGGCTGTTAGGTACATTCTAAGCAGAACTTTTTTTTTCACCATCCATGAAAATTAGTCGAGCAAAACAGGACAGTATACATCAAAGTTTCTGACATGGTGCTAGTCAGAATTACACTGCCTTAGAGAAGAAGTAAATATTCCAGGTGCACCTTCATGTTGTGTAAACTACATTCCTAAGTATGTATTCCCATTGTGTTTAGGAAAACCTAACCAGGTCAGTTGCTAACTACAAGTGTTACTTTTTGCAGCATTGAAGATATTTTATCCTTGTCAGAAAAGAACTGAAAATTACCAAAAAGACGCTTGTTTTGCTGTTTTTGTTAGGTTGTTGTTTGGTTGTTGTTTTTTTTCTTAACTGATTTCGTCACTCAAAAGTGTGTGGTTCAAAAAATGCAGACACAACATTTTCACTAAATGCATAGCAGCCATAGATAGTTTCCAGCAAAGGACACACTGTCTGCATGAATGCTTATTTTCTAATGGCAGTGATGGCTCTGTACATCTCTCTAATTTCTTGAAAGAATATGATGCATTCCTCTTATATGTAGAATGCATTTCTGAATAGCAGAGCAATAGTGTTCAACAGTAATTGCTGCCAATTTCTATTGTGAAGAGGAGCTCCATATTTACTTTTTAGGAAACTCAGTTTATTGAGCTGTTGCTAGTTCTTAAGCTAGTTCTTATGTGACCATTCTGGTCACAGTACAGCTGATCCATCACATTTTGGTATCTGCATTGCCTACATGGTGTTTCAGTCAAAATGCCAGTGTAAATTTCCGTGAGGAAAGAGGTGTGGATCGAGGTAATGAAAAGGGTCATGGTGAAAGTCTACTTCTTACAAGAGACTGGAGAAGCTGTTCCTTATGGTAGGAAACTCAGGAGGTTGCAATAGCACTGTGAGGTGGTTGGGCCAGGAAGAAAGAGTAGCACAAAGTGTGCCACGTTGGTAAGCTGCAGCAGATGACTTTGGCTTCACCAGCTGTGTCGAGTTTGTGTTACTAAGAGGACTTTCTGTTGCTGAAATTGCACTAGGTTGGATTAGCTATTTACAAGCTTTTCTGAAGTAGTTTTTTGAGGCTATGTAACGTGCTGAGTCTTAACTGAGAGGGAAAATACACTTCCAAGGATCCTTCACTCCCTTTTAAAATTTCTAGAAGTCCATCCCATGAAAAGAGAAAAACAAATCAGTGTTTCCTGCTCTGTTGGAGCTCAGAAGGAACTGGCTTATTCTGTGGTGTCCTGCTGCAGATGGAGGTGGCTCCCACAAAGGGAGCTCTTATTGAGAAGTAACTGCAAATTACTGCCAGGGACATTAACTGAAACTGTGGTTAATTTCGTACCCACAGCCTCAAAAAAAAAAAAAAAAGAAAAAAAAAAGCCCCTTAGTGTGAATAGGATCATAAAAGTTTCATATGGAATTTTCAGCAGTAAAATGCCTATAGTTATTATCACATACACTAAACCTCAGCCATTTTATCTCCGTTTAGTCTTCAAAAGAGGAGAGTTAGCGTGTTGAGATGCTTCTGCTTGGTTTGTATTTCAGACCACAAGGCTCTGTCAGCCAGTACTACAGACTTATCCTAGTGCAGTTCCAAAATATGCTCTAAAACATGTCCTTAAGGTTTTTCCCTGTGAGACGGGGACCTGTCTCACAAACTGGGATTTGTCCAGGGCCCTCTCCACTGCCTGCTCTATTTTTCCTGCTCATAAAGCATTTAATTGGCCCTCTCTAAACTCCCAGACAAGGAAAGTTTGATGCCTCCTTTTGAAATAAGTATATTTTATGACTTCTCTTTAACAGATCTGCTATTTTTTACCTCATTCTTTAGCTATGTTTATGCTGCATTTTATATTTACTCATTATGCTCAAGAGCACAGGTTAGTTATGCTGACTTGGAAGACAAGAACTGTTTCTAGAGCAGCACGAAGCTCAAACTAGTCTTTAGCATGGCTTTGATTGTGTGAGAGTTACACCAGCAAAAGATTGTGTTCTGCTTGGGCACAACCCTAACATCTGCAGATCTCTGCAGATAAGCCACTTTAACTCACAGTGCTCTCACTTAGGTATCGCCTTTGGGAAATTCAGTTGCCATCTTAATTGACATGTAGATGGTAGACTGTGGTAGGTGGAATATTAGGGTGTAGCACAAATAAACCTAAGGAAGGAGTAAAATATCGATGAGGAGAGAGTTATTGCTTCTTTTAGAGAGTCCTTCTTCCCATATTTCCTTCGGAAGTGTAAATGTGAGTTTATTAACTTACCTGGTGAAAAAATACTACTTTAAAAAATCTTGTAAAAATTATTTTAATCTTCTTGTTTTATGCAGGTCTATTTTTTTATACTTTCTTCATTTGGATTAGGGACAGTATTTTAAAAACTTAACTTTCAAAAAAACCTTCTAATAAACTTGGTTGTAAATAAAATTCTCCATTTCTCATGATAGTACTTTTATACACTTCCTATTTCAGGGAAAAAACAGGTGTCTTGGTTTGGGTTTTTAATTTTTTTTTTTAAATTTGGTCAACATCTACAATCAAGGCTATATTCACAGGATATACAATGACACTTTTGGAAAGCCATTACATTGTGCTGAATTTGACCCATAGAAGTGAGACTAAGTGAGGTACTTTGTATATTGCAGGAAGAATACACTATTAATGGTGGAGATTTGACAGATTACTCACCTACCACAAATATCCATCAAATCCAAGCAAGAACCAAAATGAAAACTCATTTTACCAAACACAGATACAAACAGGGAATAGTATATAGTTTCTGTGTTTAACTTTGGATTTTTGAATATTATAATAACTACAGAAAGCCTGAGGAGTATCTTGGAAAATGTGAAAATATTGGGAGAAATAAAAAAAATTATTATTCTGCCTCTGAAGTCCACTGATTGTATTCCTATTTTGTTACAGTATTACATTACAGTATCTTTTTTTATACCTTTTCCCCCTATTGTTGTTGTCAGCCTTTTACATTTTTACCTATAAAACACATGGTATGCAATGGGAATAAAAACTGTACCTATGAGGTACAGTATGATCTAGTTAGCTGTTCTAATCCACTGATTACATATTGAAATTACTGTCCTTGGCTTCTTTAAACATTCACATAATTAACTTGAAGTGGGGGCAAGAAAAAAACCTGACTGTGAGTAGCAGAAATGCATTAACTTCATGCCAGATGTATATTTGAGAGCTCCCTCTCCCAAAAATTAAAAAAAAAGAAAAAGAGAAGAGGAACAACGGTACTTGTTTCCATGTTTCTTTAAACTTACACTCACGCATAGCACAGAAATTTCAGTTTGTTGTAACTTGATTACTCCAGAAGACTGTCTACTAGCAGAGTGAAGAGGAATGAAAAGAAAGGGGGGGGGGGGAAGTTATGTTAAGGCCACAGATGTGGTGTCCAATCCAATTACCACAGCTTTGTATACTGGTAAACTCAGCCTTAGGATTCCTCTTACGCCCTGATTAAGAAGAAGGGCTGAGGGAATAGTGGTCCATGGGAGCCTGCCACATGTTCTCCTCCTTGGAGAGGCAGGGTAGGAGGGTGATATGAGTGTGGATCCCTGAGAAAGGCTTTCTGTGGACTCACAAGCAGGTGATCAAGCTGGCAGATTAGGGTATTGCTGTAACTGCTGTCTCTGGAGCCCCAGCAAACACCCTGCAAGAGTTCCTACAGCAGCAAGAAACACAGAGTAAAGGGATATTTTTCTTGCCAAATTTCATGTTATCTGCTATGGAAACCCCACACAAAATCTGTCTGTGGTTTATGTTATTCTGGATCAATGAAGGCCTCTTTTTTCCCCCCTTCCAATTAATTCATTTTGTTGCTACTTTTAGTGCTGCTTTCAAGAAGCATCTGATCATGCTCAGCATCCCAGTACCCTGAAGTACATTTGTAGATTGCCCTTAGAAGAGGCAGTCGCCTGCTGCTGCCAATCCTGCTGAAAAATGAGCAAAAATATGAGTGTTTTGCTAGGAGCGCTCAGCTTACTGGAAGATCGGAGCTGTAATTAAATGGGCTCTTCAAGAATCGTATTTTGGTCCTCAACAGTTTTGTAAAGAGATTACTTTTCCTACAAGTCCTCCTTCTGTTAGATGAAGTCTTTCATCTTACTTCCAAAACTACAGCTCCCAAGCATTTTCCTTGCTTAGCCCACCCAGCACTCACTTCCTTTATCTCTCCTTGTATGATTCAGATGCTGTTTCTTAAGTGTTACTGAGGTACTTGTCTACCTCATTTTACATACCGAGTTGTTGTGTTCTCTCACTATGAAGTTTGATGGGCAGGAGTGTGTGGGTGTTATGTTCATATGCCTTGGATTTAATTTACTTTTTATTTGGGAAACCTTTCTTTTAACAAATGGAAGTGATCAAATGAACTTCAACAACAGCTTTATGGTATGAGGAACATTAGGAAATAGTCACTACTATATGAAAGTGGTAATGAAGTGGAGTGTATGAATTCTTGATAACCATTAGTGCAAAAACCCATTTCTTTTATAGCAGATCCCCTATTCTGAGATGACAGCTTTGCCTCTCTTGTGAATACGAAGTGCCAGATTATGAACTGCCTGTTTTTCAGGGCCTTGGTTATGAATCTGCCCTGCCCTGTCACAGCACATTATTAGCATTAAACACACATGCAGCACTATAAATTTACAAGATGCATACCCTATCTGAAAAGCTTATGGTCTAAATGAGGTGTGTGAAATTCAGAGCAAAACACAGGACAACAGTTCAGGAAAGGCAGCATGTAAGGATTATTTTTAATTATTTAAATTAAGGGGGAAGAACTGTACAAAGAGGTATGTATTAAGAGAAATTTCAAGAAGACAGAGGTTACTTGGTAGCTAGGAAAAGGAAAACTGCTCCAGACACAGGACTGGAATGGATTCTAAGATAGCACATCAAAGGCTTTCATTAGTGAATTAATAGTCAAGTTGCTCTCTGCCTGTCAGTCAGCTGTCAAAACAACTTAGCCTGGTTATAAAAATCATATGTTAATTATTTTTTCTCAGTGACCCCATGTCACATGTGGTTTGGTTGTTTGAGTTTTTTTCATTGTTGGGTTTTTTTGTGTTTATTTTTGTATTAATAAATTTATTTAATTTGTTTTAATCTCATTAATCTTGCTGGTGTTGTAAGCTGAGTAGCTCCATGAGCAGTTTTGCACTGCTAGTCAATCAAAAAATCCACTGAGGCTTATTAAAAAGCAAGATAAGATCATTGCTTCAGAAAGACTTGAGGAGGCCCTGGCTTACCGATGAATTTTATTCTAGACCCACCCTTCTAGCTTGGGATTGTGTTACGTGTCTGAGCTGCAGCAATGTTGTGTGGTTCTTGTTGGATTTTTGGGTTGTTTTTTATTTAATCTAACTTTTTTTAAATGGTATTTCCAATCTCTTACAAGCTGAGACAATTAGATCGTTACAAATTCAGGATTTCACAACACTCTTTACTTGGAGTGTAAACACTCATGCTTGTTCAGGGCTCACACTGTTCTTCCTAAACTGCTGGCCTATCTCAGTTATTTCTTCCAACGACCTTCTCCATCAAGTATTTTTCAGTCACCTAAAAATGCCCTTAATTCATTGCGGATGTAACCCATAATGAAAATGTCTCATCTGACTGTGACCAGCAAAGACTCCCCAATTTCTGAGGATCAATGACTTGGCCCTCTACCTTGCCCTGTATGCAGACATGGGGGCCTCAGATGCCCACCACTTCATCACTAGGGCCTTCAGTTTTCAACTTACTTCTCTTGCACTACAGCATTTCTTCCTCTTGAGTGGTAAGAAACTTCAGTGTTTCAAAGCAAGACAAAATGTTTGAAGCATGAGATTTCTGTAGAGGTACATGGATGATTTCCATAGTTTCCTCTCACTTCTTGAGAATATCTTCCACCCTAGGACTAAAAAAACTTAATCTCTAATTGGAGATTAATTTGAAAAGTCATAAATTAATATGAAAGTCATAAATATGTGTATTCTTTTTAAAGTTAGAAGAAGAGAGGTCTTTCCTGATAAATACCATCATCGTCTTAGAGAAAACTCCTTTTTCCCACCTACATGGAATCACAGAACCACAGGATGGTTGAGGTTTGAAGGGACCTCTGAAAGTAATCTGGTTCAACACCCCTCCACACACCCAGGTTTATGCAACTTCTCTAGGCAACCTATGTCAGTATGTGGTCAGCCTCACAGTGAAAAGTGTTTCCTTATGTTCAGAAGAAACCTCGTTTGTGCCCAGAGCCTCTTGTTCTGCTACCAGGCACCACTGGAAAGAGCTTGGCTCTGCCTTCTTTCACCCTCCTTCAGACATTTGTGCACATTGATATGTTCCACCCCTGCCTTCTCTTCTTCAGGCTGAACTATCCCAGCTCTCTCAATTTTGTGCTTGTTCTGCTACAGATTTATTTTTATATGAACTGAAGTTCACTAACATGATGAGGAGAAGACTGAGGTACTTAATGCCTGCTTTGCCCCAGTCTTTAGTAGTAAGACCAGTTGTCCTCCAGATACCCAGCCAGCTGAGCTGGAAGACAGGGATCAGGAGCAGAATGGATCCCCCATAATCCAAGGGGAAATGGTTAATGACCTACTATACCACTTAGACACACACGTCTACAGGGTCAGATGTGATCCCCCCAACCGTATTGATGGAGACAGCAGAAGTCCTCTCCGAGCCACTTTGCATTATTTACCAGCGGTCCTGACTAACTAGGGAGGTTCCAGTAGAATGAAGATTGGCAAATGTGACATCTATTTACAAGAAGGGTCAGAAGGATGATTCAGGGAACTACAGACTTTGCAATCTCACCTTGGTGCTGTGGAAGGTCATGAGGCAGATCATCTTGAGTACCATCATACAGCATGTGCAGGGCAACTAGGTGATCAGACCAAGTCAGCATGGGTTTATGAAGGGCAAGTCCTGCTTGACAAACCTGATCTCCTCCTATGACAAGGTGACAATGCTTAGTGGATGAAGAAAAGGCTGTAGACGCTGTCTACCTAGACCTTAATAAAGGCTTTGACTCAATTTTGCCCAATGTTCTCCTGGAGAAACTGGCTTCTCATGGCTTGGAGAGGTATAGGCTTTGCTCGGTGAAAAACTGGCTGGATGGCCATACCCAAAGAATTGTGGTGAATGGAGTTCAATCCAGCTGGTGCTCAGGGGCACAGATTAGTGTTGGACTTGGCAATGCTAAGTTACTGGTTAGGTGTGCTGATCTTAAAGGTCTTTTGCAACCAAAATGCTTTTATGATCATAAAATATTTTTAACAGAACAACTTGTTTACCAAATAACGATGGACTCAATGACAGTGAAAATACGTTCACAAAGGTATATGAAAATAATTTAAATTAATTTGACTTTCATATTTTCATTTATTAACATACCTTTGTGAACATATTTTTCTTCTAACTCCGAGAAAAATGTGAATTTTAATTAATTTTATTATGTAAAAATAAATCTCATTTATTCATCACTTTTACACATACCATCATGCATTATGCTTAAATTTTGGATTCCTGCATTGCCATGACCCGTGACTTTGTTAATGTTCTATACTTCTGCCTTGCCAATCATCTATGTTATGCATTTGTTTTCTTCCTTGTCCCTTGTCCCCTATTTGCAGTAACTTCCTGATTGAAGCTCTCCCTGTCTATGTTTATTTGATGACCTTAATGCTCCCTTGCCTGTTATTAAGTAGTTTGCAGAGTGGAGGGTATGAATAATAAGATCGGAAATGTCTAATATAACTGTAGGGCCCCTGAGAGCTGTTCTGTCTTTGCTTTGTTCCTCCCTGTGTCCCAGTTCCCTTGCCTACAACTCTTCCTTGGCTATGGAAGGGAATAATACCTACTCTGATCTTTTTGCTGGGTAATAAAAAGGCAATTTACTTCCTATTCACATAATTCATCAGTGTAGATACTAAAACACCTGTAGATAAGCCCAGCTCTAAGATACTGTTAAATGCAGAGGGAAATCAACAAAAATAATTTAGGATGCATCTAAACTGAGATCTTAGAAGTGGGATGATCTGTTGTTTCATTAGTTTGTCAAGAGAAAATTCTTGAATGGCTTTTTATTTTTATATAGCATCGTTGCTTACATTTTAATCAGTAAGATTTATGCTTTCTGTATAGGGGATATTATCAATGCTCTAGCAACTATGACAGATTTATTTCACCTGATAGTTTGCCTATGTATTTTTACTCATTAATAGAAAAGGTCACTCTTTATTGATAGATCTACTACTTGTAGCCGAGACTCTAAAAGTCTTTCATCAGGACTTTTAAAGCCAAATCAGTCACAAATTAAACTTTGGGAAACTGTTTGATGGCCACTTGTTGTATCATACAGAGGCATTTGGGTTACTGTTAACAGCAACCAGAATACTTCATCTATTTATGAAACAGATACGGTTATTTGAAAGCTAAATTATTTTTAAAACATGTGATTAACATCCTCTGTTATTGCAGCTTAGTAGCAAAAGCCTCAAAGTTTAATTTACTAGTAATGTAAGTTTCTGGTTGGTTTGCTTTTATATTTATAGTACAGAGGCATTTTCAGGCTGCAAGTAATTCTGATAAGTAGCTGTAGCTAGATATGCCAGGTGACTAAAGAAATGCACTAAATTGTGGTAGCTGAATTCTATGCTTTTTCACAAGATGTCCCCTGCAATTTTGGAGTTCTACAATAATGTACCACATGGGTTTTCTTTTGCTTCTCTGCTTTTTATGCCTGTGCTTGGTTGTGTCTAAACATGATTAACTCTCACAACACAAAAAATACTGTTGTATGATTTGGTTAAATCCCACCTTATTCAGCATCTGAGGTTTTAAGTAAAGACACACACCTTAAGCATCATTAAGAGAAAAATCTACCTCCTCAGTTGTTGAACTACCACTTTCTTCTTTAATGTGCTTTAATTAAGTTCTTTGAGCTGTGTTCCATTTTGGGCACTTGTGCATTTAATGCAGATAAGTTCTGAGTAAATACTGTCTTAAAAGCACTACGATCCTTGAAATGCAGACCCATACACTGTGACCAGGTGAATGATTTACTCAGCCTAGTGGCTGAACTGAAAGAGGAGGTAGAAAGATTACAAAGTATCCAGTAGTGTGAAAGAGAAATAGATTGGTGGATTAATAACCTTCCATCCTTGAGACAAAGCCCCTAGGGAGAGAGGTTTCACTAGAAGTAAAGGATCTTCTGCCTTCCTGTCACCTGGCAGAGGTAGGGGACCTGAGAGAAGAGGGAGACTGGAAGCAGGTCCCTGCTCAAGGCAACAGGCGAACCCACTCCAGGCTTCCCTCACCTTCATGTGTGCCCTTACAGAACAGGTATATGGCCCTGGATCAGGAAAATTGGTTAACTGAGGTTACTGGCCAAGGCCCGTCCAGGGAGTTGCTGAGGCAGTCTGCCCCATGCATTAGGACTGCCTCTACTAAGGACAAAAGGAAGGTAATTGTTGTAGGAGATTCTCTTTTGAGAGGAACTGAGGGCCCTATATGCCAGCCAGACCCAACCCTCAGGGAGTTCTGCTGCCTCCCTGGGGCCTGGGTTAGTGATGTTACTGAGAAACTCTCAGGCCTGGTGCAGCCCTCTGATTACTAGCCACTAGTGGTCATGCAGGTGCACACTGATGAGGTTGCCAAGACAAGTTCCAGGGCCATGAAAAGGGATTTCAGAGGATCAGGTCAAATGCTTGCAGGATCAGGAGCACAGGTGGTCTTTTCCTCAGTTCCTTCAGTGGCAGGAAAAGCTGAAAGGACTAGGAAAACACGACTGATTAACGATTGGCTTAGAGACTGGTGCCGTTAGATGAACTTTGGGTTTTTCAATCATGGAGATATTTACAGGGCACCAGGTATGCTAGCTAACACTGGCATAGAGCTATCAACAAGGGGGAAAAGAATTCTTGGCCAGGAGCTGGCAGGACTCATTTAGAGAGCTTTAAACTACACTTGAATGGGGTAGGGAACAAAACTCCTGAATGGCTTGATGTACAGGACACCAGGCCTGCTGGCATTGAATGGGAAGACCCTGTCCTGCAGGGGAAAATGGGTACTAGGGCAAGAGTTGGCAGGGCTCATTCACAGAGCTTTAAACTAGATTTGAAGTGAGAGGGGGTTGTAGCTGGGTTTGAAGTAGTGGGGTAGTTCTAGTATTAACAAAGACCAGAAGTCCTCCCACCTCCCAAGGGTGCCACCAGCATGCTCAGCTCACTCCCTGAAATGCCTGCACACCAGTGCCCGCAGCATGGGGAATAAACAGGAGGAGTTAGAAGTTTGTGTGCAGTCTAAGGGTTATGATCTGGTGGCAATTACAGAGACAAGGTGGGACAGCTCACATGACTGGAATGTGGTCATGGATGGCTGTGTTCTTTTTAGGATAGACAGGTCAGTGAAGTAAGGTGGTGGAGTTGCTCTTTATGTGAGAGAGCAACTAGAATGTATTATGTCCAGGGGCTGATGAGGAGCAAGTGGAAAGTCTGTGGGTATGAATTCAGGGGCAGGCTGGCATGGGTGATACAGCTGTAGGGGTCTATTACAGACCTCCTGATCAGGATGAGGAAGTTGGTGAGGCTTTCTACAGGCAGCTGAAAGCAGCCTCCCAATTATAGGCCTTGGTCCTCTTGGGGGATTTTAACTACCCTGCTATTTGCTGGAAGGCCTACACAGCCACCCACGCACAGTCTAGGAGGTTCCTCCAATGCATTGATGATAACTTCTTGATACAAATGGTGGACAAACCAACTAGGACAGGAGCTCTGCTGGATCTCGTACTCTCCAACAAGGATGTTCTGGTTGAAGCGGTGATGGTCAGTGGCAGCCTCGGCTGCAGTGATCATGAGATGGTGGAGTGCAGGATCCTGTGTGGGAGGAACAGAACACCTAGCAGGACCACAACCCTAGACTTCCGCAGGGTCAGCTTTGGCCTCTTCAAACAATTGTTAAGGCAAGTCCCATGAGAAAGGGTACTAGGTGGTAAAGGGGCTCAAGATAGTTGGTCAACATTCAAGGACCACTTCTCGCAAACTCAGGATCAGAGCATCCCAATGGGTAGGAAATCAAGTAAGGGAGCCAGGAGACCCACATGGTTAAACAAGGAACTGCTGGGCAAACTCAAAAGGAAAAAAGAAAATCTATGGATCATGGAAGGCAGGGCTGGCCAATTGGGAGGAGTATAGGACTGTTGCCAGAGGATGTAGGGCGGCAATTAGGAAAGCTAAGGCCTCCTTGGAACTTAACCTTGCAAGTCAGGTCAAAGACAATAGAAAGGGCTTCTTCAAATACATAGCAGATAAAACTAACACTAGAGGCAATATGGGCCCACTGCTGAATGAGGTGGGTGCCCTGGTGGCAGAGGATATAAAGAAGGCAGAGGCACTGAATGCCTTCTTTGCCTCTGTCTTTACTCCTGCAGACTCTCCCCAGGGGCCCCAGATCCCTAGAGCACCAGAAGGAGTCAGGATGAAGGAGGAATTTGCTTTGGTAGATGAGGATTGGGTTAGGGATCAGCTAAGCAATCTGGACATCCATAAATCGATGGGTCCAGAAGGAATACACCCGCAGGTGCTGAGGGAACTGGTGGAGGTCATTGCTAGGCCACTCTCCCTCATCTTTGGTAAGTCATGGGCAACAGGAGAGGTGCCTAAGGCCTGGAGGATAGCAAATGTCACTCCAGTCTACAAGAAGGGCAAGAAGGAGGATCTGGGTAACTATAGACCGGTCAGCCTTCCCTCCATCCCTGGAAAGGTGATGGAACAACTTGTTCTTGGCACTATCTCTAGGCATATCAAGGATCAGGGGGTCATTAAGAGCAGTCAACACGGTTTTACCATGTCATGTTTAACAAACCTTATAGCCTTCTATGAGGAAGTAACTAGGTGAATAGATGA
Source organism: Apus apus (assembly GCF_020740795.1). Taxonomy (NCBI): domain Eukaryota; kingdom Metazoa; phylum Chordata; class Aves; order Apodiformes; family Apodidae; genus Apus; species Apus apus. Next base: position 42,308,878 of record NC_067312.1, on the reverse strand, counting down.
TGGTAGAGTGGTAGATGTGGTTTATCTTGATTTCACTAAAGCATTTGACACTCTCTGCCACAGCATCCTTGTAGATAAACTGAGGAAGTGTGGTCTTGATGATCAGGTAGTGACATGGATTGTGAACTGGTTGAAAGGAAAAAGTCAGAGAGTTGTGGTCAATGGGCCAGAATCTAGTTGGAGGTCTGTGACTAGTGGAGTCCCTCAGGGTTTGGCACTGGGACCAGTACTGTTAAGTATTTTCATCAGTGACCTAGATGAGAGAACAGAGTGTGCCCTCAGCAAGTTTGCTGGTGATACCAAACTGGAAGGAGTGGCTGACACACCAGAAGGCGGTGCTGCCATTCAGCAAGACCTAGACAGGCAGGGAGAAACTTGATGAAATTCAACAAGGGCAAGTGGAGAGTCTTGCATCTGGGGAAGAAGAACCCCATGTACCAGTACAGGTTGGGGGATGACCTGCTGGAGAGCAGTGTAGGAGAAAGGGACCTGGGGGTCCTGGTGGACAGGAGGATGACCATGAGCCAGCAGTGTGCCCTTGTAGCCAAGAAGGCCAATGGCATCCTGGGATGTGGTTAGTAGGTCAAGAGAGGTTCTCCTCCCCCTCTGTTCTGCCTTGGTGAGGCCGCATCTGGAGTATTGTGTCCAGTTCTGGGCCCCTCAGTTCAAGAAGAACAGGGAACTACTTGAAAGAGTCCAGTGCAGAGCCATGAAGATGATTAAGGGAGTGGAACATCTCCCTGATGAGGAAAGGCTCAGAGAGCTGGGTCTCTTTAGCTTGGAGAAGAGAAGACTGAGGGGTGACCTCATCAAAGTTTACAAATATGTTAAGGGTGAGTGTCAGGATGATGGAGCCAGGCTTTTTTCAGTGATCTCTAGTGATAGGACAAGGGGCAATGGGTGCAAATTGGAACATAGGAGTTTTCATGTAAACATCAGAAAAAACCTTCCTGTGAGAGTGACAGAGCACTGGAACAGGCTGCCCAGAGAGGCTGTGGAGTCTCCTTTGCTGGAGACATTCAAAACCCGCCTGGATGTGTTCCTGTGTGATGTGCTCTAGGTGATCCTGCTCTAGCAAGGGGGTTGGACTAGATGATCTTTTGAGGTCCCTTCCAACCCCTAAGATTCTGTGTGATTTTCTGTGTGATAGAACAGCTCAGCACATATTATTAAATATTTCAATTTCACATGCTGAATAACAGTCTCTTTCCAGTAAGGGATTTTCAAAACCTTTTAATTTTTATTTGATAGAGATTTTGTTGACTTTTCATAAATTATAAGCTTAATAACCTTTTCATTTTTACTTGGTTTGGAGGAAGGAAAGGAGGGGGAACTTAGAGCATTGAAAACAGCTGTAGTTTAGCTTGTGGAATAATTAATGTAAAGATGTATATGGTGATGCCTTTTTAAGTTATATGCTTAAATTAAGTACTTTTAATGATAGAATAGATTTCAGATTTGTGAACCAAGTGGTGTATACTGAGCACCACTTTCAGAAGTCTGTTTGTTTTTAAGGCTAAATAATGAAACAAGAAATGCAAAATATACTATGTCACAAAATCTAAAATACATTGTTGGATGGGTGCATTAAGGAAGTGGTGAATACAAGGCTTTCCTGTTAAGTTAGCACTATGATTGCACAGTTCCATTCATGCATATTTTTCTCTGCATAATTTTGTCTATTTTCTAGATGACACAAACGGTAAATGACAATAGGTACAATTTAAAACCTGCTTCTTCCCTTATCTTAACGTCTTGTCTCTTTTGCCCTGTGAATTAGGTTAGCTGATACCTGCTTTGGATTTAGTTTGTTGAGAGTTGTGTACTGCACCCCAGAATATCTGTCATCAGTCAACAAACATAGTTTGTTCTTGACTTTCAGGAAATGTTTCTTGTGAGAGAGCTGTCACATGCTGTTATAAGGCTTGAAAAAGTGTTTATACTCTTCTATGGCTCTATAAAGCACCAAGCTAATTTAAATAATTGTACAGTCATTTAGTTAATGTGTTCTTTTTTAAACTTGCCTAAGTACAGTGAATGTGGTTTTGATGGCAAAAAAACACCTTTTATGTAACAGCCTTTTTCTTCTACCTCCTCCACCCCCACCTTGCACAATAAACGCAACACAAGTATTTTACTGCCGAGAAATTAGCTCATTTGCAAATGCCACCTTGGAACACAAGAAGAAAGGCATTTATTGAAGCACTAATAAAGGCACCATGTTAGAATAATTTTATGCTGACGGGCCCACAATCACTCAATATTTTAAGAGCTGTCATCACACCAGCATGAGCTGCATGCAAAAGTACAAATTTATGCTGTGACATCATGGCACTAAAAGTATAATTGGAATAAAATTACAATGCTTCGCTCTAGCATTCAGCAGCAAGACAGAGCATTTCAGATGCCCACCCTGGGCTGATCCTTTGCTATGCATCACTGTGCCACATATTCTGTTAATACATGAAGTATTATGACACAGATTTCTGAAGAGTTCAATGTGTCCTTCAGGTATTTCCAGAGCAAGCTTTCAGTGGGTACTCAATGACCTGTGTTGTTAATACACAGAACACTGCACACTAGCAGAAAGCTGGAAGAATATCAAATCAGCAAAAGCCACCCTTTCAGCTCTTTCGATATGGATAATTAAGCAAGCAGTCACTACACAATGGCCAAGGACCTAATAGTATAAATTTTTAATGAGTCATTAAATTCCAGTCATGGCCTGTGGTCAAATGCTAAGCTTTAACAAATGAGGACTTCTACATAACAACTGTATCTTTAAAATTCAACCTTTTGACTTTTACCATATCTTCATTCCTTATTGTATGTAGGAAAAAAAGGGGGGAAAAAGGAGCTGACAGTAGATGTAGGTGAGATATGGGAAGTGCAATGAATTACATGTCATGTTTAGACATAATATTCTGCTTGCAATCTAGCACTTCCTACCTAGGCTACAAGCCCTTTCAGCATAATCAGATATGCTTTGCACCACAGTGCAAGCAGAGGTGCTGAATCGGATTTTTCTTGGGTTGCTTTACACCACAAAATTCTGTCAGAGTCAATGAGGCAAGAACTGAATGTGTGTGATTAAACCTACTTAACCACATCCTGATTTTATTCAAATGAGTTTGCGAAAGAAGTAACTCTCGAAGGCCATTCGCTTGTGCTGCCCTAAAACTAAGCAAGTGAAATTAAGGTAAGGGTAAGCTGGGGGAGCCAGTGACCTTCAGAAATAGCAAAACTGTGGGATGCAGTTTTTCAATAGCAATTTAGATTGGATTACTGTGGGTGCAGTCATCATTATGAGTGAAAAAAGTTTCCCTTGGCACTTTATATACCTTGTTTAATATACTTAATTTTGTTTTTAATAGGTCTGAAATGAGATTGTCTCTCCTGTTAATTCTCTTATTAATGAAAAACAGATTTATTGCTGAACTTAAAATTGCAATGAGAGAATCTTGGTGGGGGGCTAGTAGTACTGGGGGTTCCCAAACTGAAGATGTGCTGGTATGGCTGTATGCTATGGGCCATTAGTCAGAGGAGGCTTGGCCAGGCTGTCAGCTCAGCCAGGCACACCCATTTCACCTGCCCAAAGGCAGAGCCCTCAGCCCTGGTCCCCAGCCCCAGTGACTGCTCTCAAAGGTACCCAGGACTGCTGTGGTTCTTTGGATGGGACCATGGTGCTGGGCACTTCTTGGTCTGTGGAGGGAGCAGGTAGGGTAGAAGGCTGTGCCTACTCCTCCAGCACCTCTTCCCTGTTTTTATGCTTAGACTGCCCATCACGGCAAGTCCTTTCAATACTATTGGATATTATGCATTGTTTTTCATTTAAATCAGACATGAACTGTGTTGTGAATTTGTGGCATTTAGCATGCATGTTCTTCAAGAAAGTTGCCAAAGATGTATTTTCCTAACCCATTTAGTCATGATGAATTCAAGATCCATGCAAACTGAGTTATTTATTTGTGTGGTAGACTGAACCAAATATAAACAAACGAGGATAAGGAGAAACTTAATCACCCAACAGAAAAGTTTTGTTTAATCTGAAATAAAACAAGCCATTGCATTTCTACAATTCCAACACTTCTTAAAAATAAATCTAATCTGACTTTGAAAATTGGATTCAAATTTAAGAAATGGAAACGTTTTGCTTAGAAAATGTAATAATGGTGATGTAACACACAGTCTCTTCTTTTTTCTTTCTTTTATTTTTTTTCTGAAGCTATTTAAGCTCAGAGGAAAATTAAATATAAATTCCATTTGTCCAAATGATTAATTTGAATTACTTCTAATTCTTCTCACTGACAAAAGAATAACTGGATACATGAAGAAAGGTACATCCAATAAAACTGTTGAGTATGCTGTGACCAAGAAGGAAATGTGCAGAGCTCCCAGAATGACTCTCTTGTCTTCTCCTGTCCTGCACCACTGGGCATAGGCAGGTCTTGTATTTTACTGTTGTCTTGGAAGGTAATGTCCTCTCAGATTGTCATGAAAGCTCTTGACCTCTAGAGACAAGAAAAAGCCCCTCTGCTTGTCTGTTAACAACTGACAGATGTTGTGGACTCTATGAAGGAAGAGACAGTGACAGTAGGAATCACACCCTCACTGATCTGCCTCCAAAACATTTTGCCATCATCCATATTAGACATGCTGAACACTCTAAGTCACCTCAGCTCCATGACTGCAGCTACTCCCACCCCTTTGCACAGAGCCATTCATGAACCTCCAATGGGCACCAGGAAAGAGAAGGAGAAAGGAGGTCTGATTCATAGCAATGGCTTCTATCACTGATTTTCCTAGAGATTTAAAATGGGAAACACATTTGAAAACAAAGGGGCTGGAGGTGTGTTTTTTTAAAATGGGATAATCATACATGTGATTCTCAGACTCAATGCCATCCTATGTTTATGGATGCCTTGCTGCTTTCGAATGAGTATGTGCTGACATTGTCTATTTGGAGAACATCCAGTGGACACAGAAATGGGAAGCTCTCTCAGACTTGGAAAGCTGGCAAACATATGGAGATAGATCTTACAATAACTGCTATTTTATATATTTTTCTTTATTATCTTCTTCTCATTTCAGCCCAAACACATATGTTCATAATTTTGAGAGTGCATATGCCTAGATATTTACTATAGAAATAAATAAAATTTAGCCTAAAACTTCGTTTCTCTTGACACTCTTTTGTCACCCAGGAATTCTGTGGAACTAAGTAAGAGCTTTTACTCTGTGAAGTCCTGTAGATAGGACTTCAAGTACTGGGGAAAGGCACTCCTTCTAGAAGGAGTTAAGAGGCTGTTTTGTAGCTGTTGCCTCTGTACTCATCCTGCAATCACAGTTCTATCTTTCCACCCCTGCAAAACCAATTTCTCATGTGTAGAACTCACAAAGTGTAGCACTGCAGTACGTAGGTCTTGCAGGCATCAGAAAGTAAGAAAAGTCATTGTGAAACAGTAAAACACTTTATTCTCATAGGCTGACTGAACTTCACTTCCACTTTGTGCCTTTATTGTTCATGAAAGCAGTTGCATTGACACCAGATATAAGTCCTGTTGAAGCAAAATGTTTGCCTTTGTCTTGATTCTGTTGTCAGAAGGTTGTTCATTTCAAGGTGGTAGCACTTCCATCTTCTACAGGAGTGAAACATCTAGGGCACATGCCCTGAAGCCATGCTTTCCAGAAAGATTCTTTGCAGCAGGAACACTCTTGGAAAAGACCCTGTAGCTCGGCAATTCACATCTCAATCTGTCTGTGATTTCTGTGAATAATAGCTGCTATGATATGACGTAAACCCACAATCCTAAAATTTAGACTTAAAATTTCCATAAATTCAAAATGAAAATGAAAACTTAATATTTACTTCAAGCAAAGACAGCGAATTCAATATAACTTTTTTCAAGTAAACTTGTATACAGATTTTTAATGAAAAAAAACCACACCAAAAGTTACCTTATATACATCATGTTACAAACTCTGTGTTACACAACATGGCCCATTTGAAATCTTACTAAAATAATACCTTTAGGTGCTTTCTTCAGAATTTTAACAACCAAGACCTCCAATTTGAAGACCTCACCTCAGTCTGAGCAGAGGACAAATGTTAATGTATCTGTTGTATCTGAAGGCTGGAGCACCTCTGCTATGAGGAAAGGATGACAGATTTAGAGTTTTTCAGCCTGGATAAGAGAAGATTCAGGGGAGATCTTGCTGTGGCTTTTCAATATACAAAGGGAGCTTGGTCTTTTCATATCTTTCTTTTTCACTATTTGTTGCTTACTCCTTGAAACTTGTCTTCCTTGAGCATTTCTGTATTTTAAGTCCACATACTGCAGGCAGGAATACAGAGCATCTGACTGCGAAAGATCATGTTTATGTAAGAAGCACCAAATTGCTTCTCTGAGCCCCAGTTCATGACTTTACTCCAGCACTCCCTTGGGAGCAGTTCTGAGGCCTTCGCTCACCTGCAAAAAAACTACAGTCAGCCCTGCTGTCGCTTAGAGTTACTGGGCTTTGTGTGATTACACCAGAGCAGTTCTGGTCTGACCATGCCTTTTCCTTATCTTTATAAGCATTCTTTTCATACAAATGTACACAGGTGGCGATACAGATGTTTCCTCATGCTTCTGCCCAGTAATTAGAATGCTACTTCATTACATTTTTATTAACAAATGATTCTTCTCTTCTTTCAGATTTGCATATCATCTATACTCTCAGAGCAGTAGTAAATCACATCTGATCCTGACATCCTTCAATTTTAATTGAGTTTTCAAAAATTGCAGAACCAACTTGGATTTTGCTACTAAAAAGACAGCAGTCACAAATTCCTGAAGCTCGAGTTCCCGTTTAGCTGAGGTAGTATTTGGAGAGCTGGCACAGAAACTCCTTCCACATCCTCTTTCCAGGATCACACAGACCAGTGTAAGAGATTATGCTAAGGGTAAAGTTCCTGTCTGGTAGACTCAGAGTGGAGACACAGACTGCTTCCTCTCTGTTTTAAGTGCGGTTCAGCAATACTTCTGACCTGAAAACTGAAACTGGCTTCAATGAGAATTCACCTGAATAAGGACTGCAGGAGCTTTGCTTATAGAGAAGAGCAAGGGTTTGCAAACATTTGGTCCCTTATATTTCATTTCATGCGTGCAGGTACTTGTCACTTGCTCACTTCCTCACAATCACAGAATGATAGAATCATAGAATGATTAAGGTTGGAAGGGACCTTGAAGATCACCAGGTTCCAACCTCCCTGCTATGAGCAGGGACACCTCACACTAGACCAGGCTGCACAAAGCCTCGTCCAACCTGGCCTTGAACACTTCCACAACCTCCTGAGGCAACCTATTGCAGTGACTTACTACCTTCACGGTGAAGAATTTTTTCCTGGTGTCTAACCTAAATCTCCCTTCTTTCAGTTTAAAACCATTAGCCCTTGTTCTGTCACTGCCTTCTCTGGTGAAAAGCCCCTCCCCAGCTTTCCTGTAGGCCCCCTTCAGGTATTGGAAGGCCACTATAAGATCACCCTGGAGCCTTCTCTCTAGGCTGTTGCTCCAACTTTCTTAGCCTGTCTTCATAGCAGAGGTCATCCAGCCCATGGATCATCTTGGTGGCCCTTCCCTGGACCCTCTCCAACAGGTCCATGTCTTTCCTGTGCTGAGGGCTCCAGAGCTGTACACAGTACTCCAGGTGGGGTCTCACCAGAGCAGAGCAGAGGGGCAGAATCCCCTCCCTGGCCCTGCTGGCCACACTTCTGATGCAACCCAGGACACAGTGGGCTCTCTGGGCTCCAGCACACACTGGCGGATCATGTCGAGCTTCTCATCTACTACCACCCCCAAGTCCTTCTCCTCAGGACTGCTCTCCAGCCATTCTTCCCCCAGCCTGTGTTTGTGCCTGGGGTTGTGCCAACCCATGTGCAGAACCTTGCACTTGGCCTAGTTGAACTTCATGAGGTTGGCATTGGCGCATCTCTCCAGCCTGTCAAGGTCCCTCTGGATGGCATCCCTTCCCTCTTGGGTGTCAGCTACTCCGCAAGGCTTGATATCATCAGCAAATCTGCTAAGGATACACTCAATCCCACTGTCCGTGTCTCTAACCAGGATGTTGGAACAGCACTGGTCCCAGTACTGACCCCTGAGAAACACCACTCATCACTTGCCTCCACTGGGACACTGAACCATTGACCACAACTCTCTGGGTGTGGCCATCCAGCCAATTTCTTATTCACTGAGTGGTCCATCTGTCAAATCCATGTCTTGTAAGTTTGGAGACCAGGTTGTCATGTGGGACGGTGTCAAATGCCTTGTACAAACCCAGGTAGATGATGTCAGTGCTCTGCCATTATACACCATCTCTGTAGCCTTGTCACAGAAGGCCCCCAAACTTTTAAAGCATGATTTGCCCTTAGTAAAGCCATGTTGTCTGTCACCAATCACCTCTTTGTTTTCCATGTGCCTTAGCAGGATTTCCAGGAGGATCTGTTCCATGATCTTGCTGAGCACAGAGGTGAGACTGACTGGCCTGTAGTTCCCTGGGTCTTCCTTTTTCCCCTTTTTAAAAACAGAGGCTATGTTCCCTTTTATCCAATCAGCAGGAACCTCACCAGACTGCCTTGACCCCTAAAATATGATGGACAGAGGCTCCGCAACTGCATCCACCAGCTCCCTCAGCACCCGTGGATGGACCCCATCAGATCCCATAGATTTATGCATATGTCACGAGCCTGTTCTTCTCCTACAGTGGGGGTGCTTCCTTTTCCCAGTCTGCTTTCACCTGTTGTGGCCTTTGTGATGAGGCTGGAGCACTTGCCAGAGAAGACTGAAGCAAAGAAGTCATTGAGGACCTTGTAGGCTTGTCAACAACTTTGAAGTAATTGTTGTGGAGGAACAATTAAGAAGAAATTGTACTTGAGTCTGGTGTTTATACAGTAAGAGTTTACACTTACACGAGTATCATCTTGTATGATATAAGACCACTCTGCAATATTTAAGTGCAAATGAGAAGGTAGGGGCAGTTTTCTTTGGCAATGGTAGCTTCATGCTCTGTGGGCTTAAAAATAAATTTGATTGATTCCAGATTTTAAATCTGTTTTTTTTGTGTTTTTTTGTTTGGTTGTTGTTTTTTTAATCACCACTTTACTTGGAATCTCCTGTCCAGCTGCAAAGCAACCAGATTAAACATAGGCTTCCAGTGATTTATGTTTTGATGTTGAATGAGGGTTTGAATCTGACAACATTTTTATTTCCATTTAAAGAGAAGCACTGGATTGGATGAACGAGTGTTCTCTTTTGCTCTAAAAAATAAATGAAACATTAGTTTATCTCTGTAGGATCTGCAAGTCCTGTTTCTCTGGCACCTAAGGCAAGAAAGGCTTAAAATGCTGGAATGCTTTTACAGAAATATATAAAAAAAAAAAAAAAAAAAAAAATTATTTGCCTTCTGAACCTAATTGTCCACCATTATCCAGAAAAAAAAGGCAACAGTGACAGCATAATTTTTAATTTAATTAACTTTATGGCTTCAATTCAGCAATTGTATTACAGTGCCTGTAAAATCCTCCTGACCCAGTGGGAGAGCTCTGTGCAGCATATGCCACAAAACAAATCTTCTGTCTCATAGGTAAGATGGGTTGCTGAATGCGGCCCCGCTTGCAATGCAGTCTTTCTTTTGGGGGGCTGACCCGCAAGAACAGGGGGAAAAGCCTCTTTTAAAAAGGAGAGCACTTTGTCATATTGGCCGTCATGAAGACTGTGGTTTGGGATTGCTGCGTGCAGTCCCTGGCTGCAAAGCCTGCTTTCCCTAGGCTTATGTGTACTTTGTATCTGTGGAGAACTGGCCACCAGAAAAAAGTATGTCTCTCACTTAAATTGACTGTAATAGAGAGAAGTAACAGAAAAAATAAAATAAAGGAGAATCGGTGGCAACACTGCGGGGCAGGGGCGGTGGCCGGGACACCATGTTAGGCCTGGGAGCTGCGGCGATTGTTTGTGGGTTGTTACCGGGGCCATTGCCGCTGCTGCTGCTGGTACAAAGGAGATAGAAGAAAGGAAGACAAAAGAGAGAGGCGAAGGAAAACCAAATAAAAGGAGTCGAGCTGAAAGCAGCCCTGGCTGAGACCAACACAGGCCAGACCCGGGTCCAAAGAGGAGAACAGGGAGGAAAACTCCTTGCCTCTCCAGCGCTCAGTGGCCTTGCCACCTATGCCGTGCCCAGGCTCCAACAGAGCCATCCCCTGTGCCCAGGCACATGGCAGCCCGGCTGCCAGAGGCACCAGCAGGACAGAGGCAGCAGCTGCAGCCGCCCCTGCTGTCCCTGCCGCTGGTGCCACCCGCGCTGGACCTGCCACCGCTGCCACAGCTCGCCTCAGCCCCGGCTCCAGCAGGACGTGAGCACAGCATCACCATCCAGACCTTTGATCTCTCACGCCTTCTCCCCCTGGGTGTGTCGTTGGCCCCTCGCCTAATATTTTAGTAAAAGTTAAAACTTCTCTGTGTGTGTGTGTGCTTCCAAGAGGAGCTTAACATTCGGTTCTATATCCAGTGGAATCAAACAGGCTCCCAGCCAGGAACAAACTCACCAAAATAATTCAAAGGCTACCCTGAATATATATAATTGGGTCAGAAAATCCTGATAAACAAACAGGGCTATTGAGCCCTAAGATAAGGCGGCTTCAACCCCAAACCGGGTTTCGGACTGCGGCAATATCTTAATTTAATAATGATGGAAAGATCTTCCAGGTTTCATCTACAGGAGTCCTTCTTGCTACTGATCTGGCTCATGGGTCTTCAAGCGATGCCAAAATCTAGTGTATCTTCATTCACTTTAACTCAGTTTTTAGGTTTGTGAGTATAAACTTATTCTCCTAAAAATGTTTCCACTGTAGGATTGTTTTCTGGATGCTGACATTCTCTATTGCCCCTAAGCCAGACACTATTTAATACACTATCATTTCCCCTTTTATTTTATTTACACAGATAAAAGAAAGGTACTAGAGCATACAGTACAATTAGAATTTCTTTTGTAACTCTCAAGGAAAGACAAAATGCTTGATTCCCTGCTGCTGTTGCACCCTCAAAGATACCAGGCTCTTTTTGGATATCCTTTCAGTGTTCTAATTTAGTTAAGAGCATAAACAGGTTCTTTCTCAATCTCATAAAGAAACTGTCTAAGTGAATGTAGGAGGACTTTTTTCCCCTGCTGTGTGTTTTTGATCTTGTTTCAAGCAACAATATCATGATTTGCTTGAGTAGTATTTGCATGCCTGTTGTTTCTGTAGGATAGATTTGGACATCATGTGAACAGCCCATGGACTATACAAATTTCAGATTGCAGGGGCTTTTTGTCCTGGTGAGTTTATAGATGTAATAAGCTGTTCCTGGTGAATCATAGAATGATTAAGGTTGGAAGGGACCTTGAAGATCACCAGGTTCCAACCTCCCTGCTATGAGCAGGGACACCTCACACTAGACCAGGCTGCACAAAGCCTCATCCAACCTGGCCTTGAACACCTCCAGGGAGGGGGCTTCCACAACCTCCTGAGGCAACATATTCCAGTGCCTTACTACCCTCATGGTAAAGAATTTGTTCCTGGTGTCTAACCTAAATCTCCCCTCTTTCAGTTTAAAACCATTAGCCCTTGTTCTGTCACTGCCTTCTCTGGTGAAAAGCCCCTCCCCAGCTTTCCTGTAGCCCCTTCAGGTACTGGAAGGCCGTTATAAGGTCTGCCTCCTCCTCTCCAGGCTGAGAAGCCTCAACTTTCTCAGCCTGTCTTCATAGCAGAGGTGATTCAGCCCTCTTACCATCTTCATGGACCTTCTGTGGAGCCTCTCTAACAGATCCATGTCTTTCCTGTGCTGAGGGCTCCAGAGCTGTATGTAGTACCCCAGGTGAGCTCTTACCAGAGCAGAATAGAGGAGCAGAACACCTCCCTTGCCCTGCTGACTATGCCTCTTTTGACACAGCCCCAGATGTGATTGGCTTTCTGGGCCATGAGCGCAAACGGGTGGCTCATGTCGAGCTCAGGATACACTCAATCCCTCTGTACATGTCACTAACCAAGGTGTTGAACAGCACTGGTCCGAGTACTGACCCCTGAGGAACACCACTTGCTGCATTTGGACATTGAGCCATTGACCACAAATCTCTGGGTGTGGCCATCCAGCCAATTACTTATCCACTGAGTGGCCAATTTTGTATGACAGTAAGAGATTAAGTGCTTGTTTTTCAATCAATTCTTACTGATTCAAAAAACACAGTTATTTAATTGCATGTTCAATTTTCCCATCCATTTGTAGCAACCACTTGGTATGCTGATGATATGGCAGCCTAAAGGGCTATGTTTTCAGACCAGGAAAAAACTTAACCTGAGATATGTATGTTTGCAACATTAAGACTTGTTTTGCTACTGTATCTAGTTTTAGCTTTTTATCTTTTTTTGTTAAGTTGACCAGATCAGCTGAGGCTTCTAGAGCACTTAACAGTGTGGTCCTGATGCAGCCTAAGCTGACTGACAGCATGCTTCTTGCTGCATAACTGAGTGACTAAAAAGCCACTTGTGGTTTTAGCAGAAGCCAGTTTAACAGGAATGAAACCTTGGTGGAACATTTGGAGCAAATGTCAACATGGTCAAGATCTAGAAACTTGATGTTCCATTGTAATAGGATATGCATTTAAATTACAGCTCTGTTAGATGAAGGATACTCATGTTAGCATCATTTTCTGTAATCCAGTGGAAATCTGCAAACCCTGCCTGAATGACTGGGCCTGAAGGGCTTAGAGGCTGGATGCAGTCTGGAAAGGAACACTGTGTATTTAATATAAATATTTTGGTTTGGCTCCCCCACTAGCAGGAAGACTTGCAAATGAATCCCATTATTTTCCATTTCTTTCTAACATATTATTTCCACACTTATGATTTAAGAAAGATGTTATTTCAAAAGTTTGGGTTTAAAGCTTAACATTTCCTGGGTTACACCTGCCTCAGAGCTGTATTTTTTTTTCTTTTTCTTTTTTTTTTCTTTTTTTTTTTAAAAAAGGTTTTATCATGTATAAAGAGGTGAGTTTCCATGTGCAGCACACTACTTGTTTTATCTTTGGATTCAGTATGTAATTCTGAATTTTTCCAGAGGCTTTATCTCTTCTTTTTTTTTTTCTTTCTTTTTCTCTAAAGTGCATTTTTCTCTGAAAATGAGGAATAAAAAACAAATCTCTGAACTCTACTATGTAATTAAAGCCATGCTTAGAATTCTTCATGAATGATAGTAAACTGGTAAAACAGATTATTTATTTTTTTTTACTGTGAGACTGTAGCGAACCTCAGGACATGTAACACTGTGTGAGAGGTGCTGTGAAGAGCAACTTATATTGTATTAATGTCAAGGAAGATTTCAAAGAATACTGTACAAACTAGCTCATTGAAGGACGATTACAGAAACTATTATTAGAAGGAAGGTATACATCTTAGTGTTGAGATATTGCTGAAAGTAAAATTATGTTTAATTGTTTTAATAAATCCATGGAAATATTTGTTAGGCCCTTGCTTTTGCTGTTTTAGAGCATTATAACTTTTGATTTTATTTCAGTTAGGAAAAAGAAAATGTTTGGCTGGAGTTTGCTAAGAATTATATCCACAGACACACAAAAAACCAAAACACAAACCAAAACACAAACAAAATTAACAAAATGCCCACAAATGGATCCTGCCCCCCAGGAGCCCCCAAAGCAAACCAGCAATCAAACAAAAAAGTCCAACCCAAATGAAAAAATGTTATTCTTATTAGGTATGCTTCACATGTTTTTTTATGGGCATATCAGGCTGGAGACACAAAGGGGTGGCTTTCCCACACCAGAGTATGTTCCCCTTTTGAGACAACTGGTCTGGACGTGCATACTTTCTACTGTGGTGTTTTTTTTCTAACATTTGCCTATTGTGTATTATCTTCAAAAGTCCTCCCAGTAGAAAACAAAATTGCTTCTCAAAACACCTGCTACACAAACACTTCTGATACACCTTTACTTCTAATGCAAAGACATACATAGGAAGCCTCCAAATTTATCCATTATATGTGAGGCATTCTTTCATTAAAATAATAAAAGACCTTACTTTTAGGTAATATTAACTGATATATCTGAGAAGAAGGGAAATAGAAGGCAGTAAGAATGAGAGATCAAAATTCACCACTTGTTGAACAAGTGAGTTATGTATGCGTATATTTCTAACCTTGTAGTATTCCCAAACCAGGCTTTCAGTACAGGAGTCCCACTTGGTACTGACCACTTCTTATGAGTTTAAAAATCTTGTTTGAAAGCGTCTACTACTGAAATATAACTGAGTTAAAGTGTCAAACACTGAATGACACAAACTGGAAAGATTTTCTTCAGAAAGCTGTACAATTGCCTAGTGAACACTTGTTCTCTTTACTGACAAAGGCACACAAACTGGTGTTCAAAAAAATTGCAGAATTTAGGAACAGTTTTTTTTTTATCCTCTGTGTTGCTTCTTGCACCTCCATATGAATGAAAACCATTAGTGTAGATTCTTGCTCATTTTAAAAATCCTGTTTCTGTTAGAAGATTAGTGCCTAAAAGACTTCAAAGGAAGTCAAAGACTTTAAAAGACTTTAAAAGGAAGTTCACAGAATTCTGGGAATGTCCTGATTTAAGCCAGGATGAAGCAAATTTTCCTTCTACTGATTTTTTTTTCTTTCACTAAGCTTTCTTTTAACTAGCACCAGAGTGTCCCAGCTAGGAATAATAACAAAAGTGGAATGTTTTTCTAACTGCTGGGTCTTCAAGGTCACACCTTTACTCTGCTGGCTCAGACACTATGGGGAGATCTGTGACCCCCCCGTAGGAGGCTGAGTTAAACAGACAGCAAAATTGGCCAGAGATGTTCCATTCCATTTATCTACGTAAGCTCAGAGGAAGGTCAGAGACCACAGAAGACAACTTTCTTCCTGTTTCTTCTCCCCTTCTCTTCCCTCCATGGCCGGCGTCTGGGGAGGACTCTGTCCATCCACCACCATCGACCCCCAGGCTCGAGCTCTCCTGACCCTCATCACTCTCTTCTTTCTCCAGCTGCAGCTCTGGGATTTTTCAGGACTGTTCACAGCTCAGGAGATGCTGTGGGAGTTGCTGGGGGTGGGGGGAGGCAAGAGGCTTTTGCACACGTCTGAACACATTTGTATATAATTGTACATATTTTCTTATATCATTAGTGTTTAATTAAAGCTGTGTAGTTTAGTTTTCAATCCAGCAAAGTCTCTCTCTTTTTCTCTCTCCTTCCCTACCTGGGTGGGAGGGGGAGGGGATCGAGAGCATTGTTGTCAAACCTGAGTCAAATGGTGACTGGGAAATAAATAGAAACTTAATTAGGAAGGGAGTGGACATCCAACACATGAATCTAGACCTTTTCAAATACTTACTTCTGAAGTGATATACCTTCATGATTTGTATTTTGATGATGCCATCCAGAGAACCCTTGACAGGCTTGAAAAGTGAGCCCATGCCAACCTCATGAAGTTCAGTAAGGACAAGTGCAAAGTCCTGCAGATGTGTAAGGGCAATTCCAAGTACAAATACAGACTTGGTGGAAAATGGATTGAGAGCAGCCCTGAGGAAATGGACTGGGGGCTGTTGGTTGACGAGAAGCTCAACAAAAGATAGCAATATGCAATTGCAGCCCAGAAAGGCAACCATATTCCTGAGCTGCATCAAAAGAAACATGGCCAATTGTCCAATTGTCAAAGGAGATGACTCTGCCCCTTTACTCCACTCCTGTGAGACCCCACCTGGAGTACTGTGTCCAGCTCTGGAGCCCCTGACACAGGAAGGACATGGAGTTGTTGGAATGAGTCTAAAGGAGGGCCACAAAGATGATCAGAAGGCTGGAGCACCTCTCCTATGAAGACAGGCTGAGAGAGTTGGGGCTATTATAACCTAGAAAATAGGGGGCTCCAGGGAGACCTTATAGCACCTTCAATAAGGGGCCGACAGGAAAGTTAGGGAGTGACATTTATAAAGGCAACAGGAAGAATGGTAACAGTTTGAAGCAGAAAAAGGGTAGATACACGTTAGACATTAGGAATAAATTCTTTACTATGAAGGTGGTGTGACACTGGAACCAGTTTCCCAAGGACATTGTGGATGCCACATCCCTGGAACTGTTCAAGGGCAGGTTGGATGGGGTTGTGAGCAACCTGGTCTAGCAGAAGGTGTTCCTGTCCATTAAGGGGGATTGGAACTAGATGATTTTTAAGATCCATTGCAATCTAAACCATTCTATGGTTCTATGCTACATATGTTTGCAATTTGATAAGTTTAAGGACAGCATCAGAGGAAACAAATGCCTAGTGTGGTAGTACTGAGTCATGCCCGTGGTAAATACTTCAACAAAGTGCTGTAAAACAAAGAAAAACTAAGAAAAAAATGGAACAGTAAGACATGAGAGACTCCCAACCAGCACTGACATTAGAAACAACTGAGAATGGTTGTATAGCTGTTAAAATATCTTAACCGTGAGGAAGTATGCTGTAAGTAATTTTCTAAGATTATATACTATAAATAATATTCTAAAGTCCAGGAGACAACAATCTTACGATTCTATCTTTCTACATCCTTACAAGTTTATTTTTAAGATAAATACCAGAAAGGGAAATAAAAATTAGGGAAGAGAATTTGTCCTGTTGCATTTGGTTATATATGCCATCTCATTGTTGGATGAACTCATGATAAGTTAATTTAGTCCAATTCATTATTTACTACACCCAGAAAATGCATAAGTTAATTACTACATTGGTTTTGTGCTGCTCTCTGTCTATGTTTTTGCCATATCAGACAACTGAGGTTGTAAGATGACTCAAGTTCAAGATGAACACAGAGTCTGCTTTTCATTTTTCTTACTGGAACATTTTGCTTGTGGCTAAAGAGTAAGTTGAAGGGAAAGTTCTGTACACAAAAATAGTCTGCATTCTCTTGTTTCTGCTTTTAAAATCTCATCATCCTTTTTCTGTCTGCTGAAGTGTGTAGAAATTAGAAGCTTTGCTTGCCCTTTTTGATGGCTAACAATTACTTGTACAGGTAACCAATTTTAAGAATTGCTTGTCTAAACAAACACAGATGTTCTTATGTCATTTGAACTTTTCGTTAAGGCAATTTTGTATGATGGAATGCTTCTTTTGTTGTTGCCCAGCTCCTTCAAGTAAGACATGGACAAAATGGAAAAAAAAAAAAAAAAAAAAAAGTGATATGGGTAAGACTAGTTAAGCCTGCAAATAGAAGACATTTAAACTGTTATCTGAACTCTTATCAGCAATTATGCATTCTGCACTCAGTGCAGGAATTTACTTGTATGTGGTTGTTACCTTGCAATAATCCACTTATTTAATAACTTAACTTGGTTTGGAGTTTCTATCTAAGGTAAAAATACAGCATTAAGAATTGGTAAAGAATGTTAAAGAGTACCCAGTGAAGTTTGTAGTTCCAGTTTTGTTTTAAATTAAAGAAGGATAAAACCAGAAGCACCAGAAAAAATAATTTCATGGCCTATGAGAATATGACCAGTCTTGTCTCCTCTTTTCTTCAGGAGTGATCAGTCTTTTCTTCTGTGCTAGAAGTTATGCCAAAGACAAAACTTTTCTAAGCAGTGTTTTTGGAGCAGTGGTACATACCTGTGCAAGAAGAGAAAATTGCATCAGATTCATCGTCTTCACACCCAATTGTCTTCAGGTTTATTCTCCAGCCCTAAAAAGCACTGTGTGTCTAACTGTTATGGCAAAGCACACCCAAACCCTCAAAGCCTTGGACATGGAATAATGAGCAAGTTATTATTAAAAATGCTCTATTAATGAAAAAAGTATGTTATTTTGAGTTTTAAAAAATCCAGAATATCAAAGTTTGATGAGGGGAAAGAATGTATTTTCAGCAAGTTTGCTGATGATATGAAACTGGGAGTATTGGCTGATTCACCAGAGGGCTGTGTAGCCATTCAGGGAGACCTGAATAGACTGAAGAGCTGGGCAAAGAGGAACCTAATGAGGTTCAAAAAGAGTAAGCATAGAGTCCTGCATCTTGGAAGGAATAACAACATGCACCATTACAGATTAGTAGCTGACCTGCTAGAAGGCAGCTCCGTGGAGAAGGACCTCGAAGTCTTGGTGGACACCAAGTTATCCATAGCGCAGCAATGTGCCCTTGTGGCCGAGAAGGCCAATGGTATTCTGGGGTCCATTAAGAAGAGTGCGGCCAGCAGCCTGAGAGAGGTTCTCCTCCCCCTCTACTTTGCCCTAGTGAGAACACCCATCTGTAGTATTTTGTCCAGTTCTGGGCTCCCCAGTTTAAGAGGGACAGGGATTTACTTGAGAGAGTCCAATGGAGGGCTACGAGGATGATTAAGGGACTGGAACACCTGTCTTATGAGAAAAGGCTGAGAGACCTGGGGCTGTTTAGTCTAGAGAAGACTGAGAGGGGAGTTTATTAATGTATACCAGTATCTGAAGGGTGAGTGTCAAGAATGAGGGACCAATCTCTTTTCATTTGTGCCCCGTGATAGGATGAGAAGAAACGGCACCAAATTACAAAACAGGAAGTTCCAC
Organism: Apus apus; assembly: GCF_020740795.1. Classification (NCBI taxonomy): domain Eukaryota; kingdom Metazoa; phylum Chordata; class Aves; order Apodiformes; family Apodidae; genus Apus; species Apus apus. The sequence continues at coordinate 42,290,285 of NC_067312.1, read as the reverse complement.
CTCAAATTGAGGGAAAACTTCTTTACTGTGAGGATTATAGAGCACTGGAACAGGCTGCCCAGAGAGATTGTGTAGTCTCCTTCGCTGGAGACTTTTAAGACCTCTCTGTATGCATTTTTGTGTGGCCTGGCCTATGTGGTCTCGCTCTGACAGGGTGGTTGGACAAGATGATCTCCAGAGGTCCCTTCCAACCCCTAACACTCTGTTATTCTTTTGGTTTTAATGAGCCATTTACTTATCACTGTTTCATAAGGCTTTACAAACGCCTGTGTGCTCTTGTGCCACAAGAGCTACTACTTAATGCAGTAAACATTAAAGCACTAATGCTAACTGCATCATATTGATTTTAGGTTATTAAAAAATCCATGATGATTTGTTTTCCTTCCTTTGGTGTTATCATAGAATCATAGGATCATAGAATATGCTGAGTTGGAGAGACCCATCAGGATCATTAAGTCCAACTCTTGTGCCTGTGTAGGTAAGAACTGTGGCCATCTGAAGCTAGAATTTTTTTCAAGCTGAAACATATTTGAGCATACACACACTTCAGCACCACAGAGTCCCTTTACAGTGTGAGCCTTTCCACTGCCTTTGTTATGTAGTAAAGTTCTATCTTATTTACTGAAAATATGGTCATGAAATGGTGATATACTCTTTGCATTGAGAGAAAGAGAAGCTGGCAACTTATATGCAAAGTGTTCCTGTGCAGGTGATTTGTTGGAATCACAGAACTATCAGCATTGGAGAGGGGATCAATCTATGGGTTTGACAATATAGAGTGGGTAACAGAAATTTCAGGTAGTGTTTTTATCTGTCAGACATCTTTTGAATAACTAAATAGAATATTTAAGTCAGTAGTAAAATTAGTAGATTGAAAGGACTAATTTGAAACATTAAAGATTGTAGAAGTAGCATCATCTTGAGTAAAGCATATTGTTTTCCTTTCCACTGAAGTTTTCTGGGAAAAAAAATAAAATTTTAGAACAGAATTGAAAATATTTGATTTATGCCATCTCTGAGTTTAATTATATATGTACACAAATATTTTCTTTGTAGATATTTATTACTGTTCTTCTGAAATGGGGAGCTGCTTTTCACCTGTTTTAACAAGACTTAGAATAATTCATTAAAAGTCTTTACTGAATGTGAGTATTTCCTTCTGAAGGTTTTCAGTATGATCACGCCTTTGGTTGGTAAGAAGTGGGATTTCTGGGAAACCAATAGAGATTATTTGATAGTGACTTTATATTATTAATGATCTTTCTGTTTGTAGGCATAAAATTCTGCCATAGTGTTTTTGTCTTCAAGAAAAATATTTTAAATAAAAAATCAAGTTTTTTCATTACAAAATGTTCTGGAAAAAGCTACTGAATTAGTTTGCTTGCTTTTTTTTTTCCTTTTGTTTATTTGTTTTATATTAAGAAAACTCAGAAGTTTTCACTTGAAAAGCACTGTCATTGTGCTGTGAAAATTTCATAGCATTAGTTTGTTGCAGCAAAAATTACTTTCTCTCCTTACTAACTCATTACAGTCCAGTTTGTGCTTCATAGGTCAGCACCAACTCATGTGCCCTTAAGTGTTACAGACAAGTCTTGCAATAGTGTTATTAAACACTACTTAATAAACAGGCAGATGTTTTTCCAGCATTTCTGAGTTTTTCCATACAGTGCTTTCTACTTCACAGTTTATTCTGCAAATATTTTGCGGAGTTCATATTAAGCTCTGTGCTTCACGGTGGTTCAAAAGATGCGTGAGAAGGGCATGCCTGTGGGCTGGAAAGGTCATTCGGTTCAAGAAAGGTGACATGTCTCTTCTGTGGCTGTGCAGAAGCACTCTGGCTCCTAGAAAAATTGTGTTTAGCAGATAATAGTATCAAAAGGGGTTATACTATAGGAAAATATAAATGTTGTGAGGTTTTTTTCTGTATTTAAATAGAGGCAATATATACCTCTCTTTTTGTAAATAGCTTATTCCTGAAATCCTTTCTTCTTTTATATTTTTTTAAACTTGTGTTGTATTTACCCTGCCTGTACAGTAGGTAGCAGCGCTTAGGAAGTGTAATTATTGTGTATTTCTAGTTTACTTCAAACTTTGATTCAATCAGAATCCCTAAATCTGACAACCTATAATCAAACAAAGAAAGTACTCTAGTAGGTAGGGATTAACAGAAGGGAATTAAACTGTCATTTTGCAACAGCTTAGACCAATATGAAAGCCTATTTATGAGTCTCTCAATAAATATCCCTTTTGTTTTGTCTAATTGCTAGTTTGAATGTATCAGACTCATCAATGGGATTAGGGTTAATAGATGTTTGGTCACGCATAACATGCAGAGGAGGAATCTGATACACACACACAAAAATTGCACTTAATGAGCTTAGCAAATGTTTGCCATATTTTTAATGAACCCTGGGGCTGTCATTTAGAAATGCTTAGCAACTGCTTTTCCATCCTTGAAAACAGAGCAACTGAAGGGCATTAACACTATGTATACCATAAATAAAGTGAGCTATTTAATGATGCCAACTGGGAGGTGGGAATGATGACATTTTCTATGCTGGAGGCAGTGGTACTTAACACTTTGTGTGTGTGTATTAGAACTCTCACTATGCAGATGGACTTCTCTAGTTTCCTACAAGGAATGGGTGTGAGTGTTTGAGGGAGATCAAATAACTGCTTAAAAAAAAAAAAAAGAAAAAGAAAAAAAAGCTTTTAACGATACAGCTTTCAAAATCATTCTTCCCTGGCTTTTTTTTTTCTCACCCTTCTCATCTTGTTGCCAAATACTTGCAGAGAGGATTTAGAAACCAAACAAATGAACAAAACAAAACAAAGCAGATTATTTGTTTGCATCATCTGCTTCCAAGATTATAATTTCTGCCTTTGCAATTAAGCAGAATGTTTCCTTGAACAAGTGATGTGGCTACAAATGGGTATCTCTGGTGGATTGATTGCACAGTAGATTTAATGATCCATTTGATTAACCTCTGGGAACTGTACCTAAAACCAATACAGGCTGATTAATGTGAAACTATTGGAGCAAACCATGTGTCATGAGGTGTTGTTATTTTTACTGGACTTTACAGAAACAGGTTTTCCTTCAGGAACTACTTGATTTGATATAATAAGGCAAAAAGTGCCATTCAGATTGATTATGCCTAGAAGAAAGGAGTGTTTTTTAAGACTCCAGTTGCCACAGAGGCAGTGGATCTAAGATTTTGTTGTTTGCACACAGACATCTTTTGAAATATCAGCTTTTAAGACCTTGGATGGGAAAAGAATCTGAAAACTTAACTGGCTTTTAAATGCTAGTTCCTGCTGCCATCAGTCAAAGCAGACCCTGCTGTGTTGTGTAGGTAATGTTTTTAAAAATCTGAATACCTGAGAAAAAACAATATACTTAGAGGGTTCACAGGTGTCACCAGACAAGGCTGTGACTACTGAAAACTTGAATTTCATTACCTTATTTTTAGTCAATGCAGTGAGAAAGACTCGCATGCTATTTCTGTTACACTAAATTGGATACCCCGGTTGTTGCAAAACCAGAGTGGGTTTAAAAGGGAGGTGAGACAAGAAAGGCCTTCAAACATTGTTAATCTAGTAATACAAATGTGAATATAAACAGTATTGAAATTCAATAATTACGTCTTTGATTTACTTTAATGATGTTGCCTACATAAACAAGAAAGACCAAGTTTCTTTTCTCTCATTCTGCTTTTAGCTGATATATTATCTTTCTTGAAATTTGAGGGAGAAATATGATTATTACTTTCACCTTAACTTTGAATCCCCAGTACATGTATTTCAAAATCTTGGAAAAAATCCTTTCTGCTTCTCAATTATAAATATTTTATTCAGAGAACTACATAACTTAAGTTCTCTACTGGTGCACAGAGACTTTTTCCTCTACTCTGAAATCAGTTCAAAACCACTAATACTTGGAAATGTTTCCATATAACAGTCACACTATGCCATATACAGAAATTTTTGGCCCTATTTCAATTTTACCCTAGGAGGCACCCACCTTCGAAAAACCTGCCTGTGTGCTATTTCATTTGTGTTTGTGTAAAATAGATAATGGAGCTGTTTCAGGGGTGTGATGCTCAAAAGCAGTAAGAAGTCTTGAAACTGATATGAAGAGGTATGGCCATTCCCAGCTCTACAGGGTATGTATTCTATTTGTGGTTTTGGATAGAGGATTTCAGACTGCAGCTCATATCATCATTGGTAATATAGTTTATGTGTTTTGCTACCTTATTTTTGCTATGTTTTATTTCTTTTGCACCAGTTTCTCTTGTGTTTTCCTACTGGTATTTCTATATCAGAATTTCATGAATGCATCACGAAATTCTCATATTTCTTCAGTTCTTCATAGTGATTATTGCTTTATCACACTTTAAAGAATAGTCTAAGACTAGACTTTGACAATATCCTTTTATATGCAATATACAGTGTACATTTTCAACCCATATAATGTTAGTTTTAAAGAGGTTTTCCAGCTATTACAAGATGAAAAAGTTTTCAGTTTACAAACCCTGAAGAGGAAAGATACAGTCTGACACCAAATCTGACTTCATCACTGTTTGTGTTGCTGAGAATATATACCAGGAAAGAAAAACAGGCCCTGCTGACAGTGGAAGCAGGTTCAGAAGGGATAGGACTGACTGCATGGCACAAAGGAGGAAGCAGGTTTTTAGCTGCTTTGGGAATGTCCATGCAGATGAGCAGCGTAACTCTCTCACCAAAACATGACTGTGAAGGAGAAAATAAATGACAACATGGGGTGTTTCAAAGACAGTGAGATCAAGCCTGGTGGAGACCAGACATGTTTTTTGAAAACTTGTGATTTCTGTAGCTGTTTGTCTGGATGCCAAATTATACAGACACTATTTCCTGACTTTAGCATTTTTGCTGAGGAAGGGTAGTAGAGCAATCAATACTGGCTGATGTCCTGTCCCTCATATTGTTGCTGCTACAGAAGTCACGAAGGGAGGCAGCGGGTGAAATCACTACTATCACAGGGATTTTTGCACCAAAGTAAAAGGAACTTATTTGCTTATATTCCTCTCCCCCCATCCCAGCTTAGTGTTGCTTGTTTTTTTTATAAAGCCTCATTCAAACCCACAGGCAGGATTGGAGGGTTTCAGCCCTGAGTTAGTGCTCCATGTGAGGATGGACTACAAGCTGGTCTCCTTTGAGAAAGAAAAAACCCCACAAATTTATTAAGCTGGAAAGGCTATTGCAAGTCATCTTCAGGCATCTAAACCTCTTGGCCTGAAGACTTTGGAAAGAGTATATCAGCAGGTACTGTTCCTGCATCTGAATGTATTAGCCAGTATATACAAAAGAATATACTGCGTGTAAAACATGTGAAATGTCCCCCACTTCATCATGGAGACTCTCTTACCTGATGGTGTCCAATAAGTCAGTAAGGCTGGTGCCATTGTATTAGTCAGCATGTAAAAGAACCTGTCATCAGTACAGAATGTGATGTGCAGAGTATCAGCGTAACTTGAATTTCGTAGCACTTTAACACCTGTTTCCATAGCTACAGTGTAATCCAGACATCTGAGAGGCCAGCCTGCCTTTGCCAGACCTGTCATTTCAGTGAAATAAATTAAGAAAGCTGATTGCAAGGCTTGGATTATAAAATGTCTTTAAAGTCTAGCAGCCAGGCCTGAAATCTAACCAGGATGAGTATTGTTCAGATGAGATGGATAAAACTAATTTTCTGTAACCTTTGTAGGAATATTTCAAAGTAGCCTCCTCTATACCTCACACCCCTGCCCCCACCCCTAAACACTCTTATGTGTTATACCTGGTAGTTATATTTTCCGGACCATATTTCTTGATTTTTGAGAGGTTGTACCATATTCTTAAGTGAAGGCTTGAAAAAAAATAAACAGATGGAAAAATGGGAGGAAGCAGGCATAGGAAAGAGATACAGTTAAGTTAATGCTAAAGGGCAAAGTTTCAGTGCCAGACAGCTATTTGCATATGCACAATATGTTTCTGTCTGGAGGCATATTTTCTCAAAGTCTGTGTGTATATTTCTATGACTCTATATTTATCTGTATTACTGGCAACACATGTAAGACTATGAAGTGTAGGGGTGTTTGCTGCATGATTTATCATGCTACTTGATTTTATTTTTCTCTCTTTAAAATACACAGTGGTATCGATATCTATCTTGTGCCGATAGGGAGATTGGAAAGAAGTAAAGGCATCTTTAGTACAAAGCACTGGAATCCACAGAAGATGCAGCTAAATGACACATATTCTGTTTAGAGGGCAAATATGTAATGGGTATGCATGTGTGTTTTCTAGGCCAGTTAATTTGCTAAATGTTTAACAAGGGGGTAAAAGTTGTCCTGATATTTGTAGGACTGAGGAGCAAGGCTATACTCTGCAAAGATTATTCCTTACTAGTCAGATTAGGCTGACAGAAACAGACTTCCTTTTAAAAATCGTATTTTGAAACCACCAATTTTTGACATCCCAAGAGAGAGGGAGGAGAAAGTTATGTGAAGGTCTCATAGCTGCTAATTGCATTAGGTGACTGTCCTGCTATAGCACTACAAACAGCCCATGTGGGTAAATACTTGCCATGATCCTAGAAGAAGGGCTGTACTACTGTCATGTTTAGCAAATCAGAATACCAAGTATGTCTATAGTAGAAAGTAGGAAATGTTTTCCTTGACTACTAGGTACCACAAAGTAACTTATAAGGCCAAATCACATTTGATTACTTATATCAATAAGTACCAAAATAAACATGGCAACTTTTTTATGACTTAAAGTAAGCAGAGCCTTGTTTCTATTCTATTGAAGGTAACATACTTGTTTGGCTTTGCTTCTATGAATAAATCATGGTCCTTGTATTGGCATTTATATAATGGCACTGTAATGCCACATTTGACTTTTCCATTTATAAAACATCTTACTGGTGAACTGTCACATAATGAACTGTGATAATATAACTCCAGACTAAAATATGGCTTAACCACTTGAAAGACATAGCCAGATGAAAACAGTGTTTCTGTTCCTTTTTTTTTTTTTTTTTTTTTTTCATTAGAAGTGAATATAAAGAGGCATGATACACTGACTTTGACCTGTCAGGCTGAAGCTGTTAGAGTCTGCCCAATCAGTTATCCATAAGGCAAAGGTTCTCAGTACAAGCCTTGACCCAATAAACTGAAATGTCTTAGTAAGAGATGTTGTAGACTTTTGAAAGAAAAATAAAATGGATTATTTGCAGTACCTATGCAATTAATAACTCAGTAGTCAAAAGGTGTCTGAAGATATTGCTCTCAAGTGATAAGTAAATAACATATTTGTATACAACTTATTTCTGTGGTTCTGAAGGTGTGAGTTTTCATTTTCTTTTTCCTGCAAAGCTTCCACATAAAATAATGTCTTTAAAATATATCAGTTCTATTAGTTGTTCACAACCATAAAAGGGAAAGCTAGCTCTATCAGTTCATTAAAAAAGTGGTTTGGAGTATTCTTTCCCATTTGCTTCTTCTGAAAATCTCAATTATTATTCATATGGCATTCTCAGAATCACAGTATCACAGAATCTTAGGGGTTGGAAGGGATCTCGAAAGATCATCTAGTTGCTATACATATATTTGAGGCTTCAGAATATTTCAAGTTGGGTCACCAACCCTGTTTGCCTGTTTGATCCTTAGGTAATCTTACTTCAATCGTAGTTCAAGTAGTAGATACTATAACTCTATATGCTAAGGGTCCTCATTTCTTCTCAAGATGTTGTGATGAAAGTACTTCTTGGTAGAAAGAAATCAAAGTAAGTGCAACAGTTGAAGATCCAGTCTGCATGATGGGAGTTATCAGTATATTCTAAATGACATACTACTCCAGCACTTCAGATGACGTTAGGGTTCATTAATATACTAACAAATGCTTCAGCAAAGGTAAGTCCTGACCACGAAAAAAATGAACATTTTTGGGTCAATTTGTCTCTGAGTCCAAATGTTGTGTCTGTTTTCAACTTTGTCCCAGAAATCTATTCAAAGAATTAATGAGCTTGTGGGATGCAGGAGTGGTGTTGGGGGAGTAGTTTTATGACAAGACAATGACATACAGAACACATTAAAGCATTGTGGGCAACAGGAGAGGTGCCTAAGGCCTGGTGGATAGCAAATGTCACTCCAGTCTACAAGAAGGGCAAGAAGGAGGATCTGGGTAACTATAGACCGGTCAGCCTTCCCTCCATCCCTGGAAAGGTGATGGAACAACTTGTTCTTGGCACTATCTCTAGGCATATCAAGGATCAGGGGGTCATTAAGAGTAGTCAACATGGTTTTATCAAGGGAAGGTCATGTTTGACCAACCTTGGAGCCTTCTATGAAGAAGCAACTAGGTGGATAGATGATGGTAGGGTGGTAAATGTGGTTTATCTTGATTTCACTAAAGCATTTGACACTGTCTGCCACAGCATCCTTGTAGATAAACTGAGGAAGTGTGGTCTTGATGGTCAGGTAGTGACATGGATTGTGAACTGGTTGAAAGGAAAAAGTCAGAGAGTTGTTGTCAATGGGCCAGAATCTAGTTGGAGGTCTGTGACTAGTGGAGTCCCTCAGGGTTTGGCACTGGGACCAGTACTGTTCAGTATTTTCATCAATGACCTGGATGAGAGAACAGAGTGTGCCCTCAGCAAGTTTGCTGGTGATACCAAACTGGGAGGAGTGGCTGACACACCAGAAGGCTGTGCTGCCATTCAATGAGACCTGGACAGGCTGGAGAGTTGGGCAGGGAGAAAGGGACCTGGGGGTCCTGGTGGACAAGAGGATGACCATGAGCCAGCAATGTGCCCTTGTGGCCAAGAAGGCCAACGGCATCCTGGGGTGTGTTAGAAGGGGTGTGGTTAGTAGGTCAAGAGAGGTTCTCCTCCCCCTCTGTTCTGCCTTGGTGAGGCCGCATCTGGAGTATTGTGTCCAGTTCTGGGCCCCTCAGTTCAAGAAGGACAGGGAACTGCTTGAAAGAGTCCAGTGCAGAGCCACAAAAATGATGAAGGGAGTGGAACATCTCCCTTGTGTGGAAAGTCTGAGGGAGTTGGGTCTCATTAACTTGGAGAAGAGGAGACTGAGGGGTGACCTCATCAAAGTTTACAAATATGTTAAGGGTGAGTGTCAGGATGATGGAGCCAGGCTTTTTTCAGTGATGTCTAGTGATAGGACAAGGAGCAATGTGTGCAAATTGGAACATAGGAGTTTCCATATAAACATCAGAAAAACCTTCTTTCCTGTGAGAGTGACAGAGCACTGGAACAGGCTGCCCAGAGAGGTTGTGGGGTCTCTTTTGCTGGAGACATTCAAAACCCGCCTGGATGAGTTCCTGTGTGATGTGCACTAGGTGATCCTGCTCTAGCAGGGGGGTTGGACTAGATGATCTTTTGAGGTGCCTTGCAACCTCTAAGATTCTGTGATTCTGTGATTTTAATGCACTCTAATTAGCAAACAGAAGTTCTGAAAAATATGAATTGAAAAGTTTTCATTGAGTAATTATTCACATCATGGAGATAAGTAACATGTTGTGAAATTCAATACTCCAGATACTGTGAGAGACAAAAATGTAGATGCTTGTAGAAAAAATTAGACAAATAAATGGAGGATAATTCCAACACAGCTTTTCAACACAGGAACTAGCAAGTCTGTAAATCATAATCACCTGATGCCATGAAGGTATGCCAGAGAAAAGGATCATATTATGCATATTTACTTTGCTTTATTTTCCTCTATGTGTCTCTGCTTCTTGTTATCAACAGTGACAGGATGCTAGAAGATGTAGATCTTTCATCCAAGCAATGGCAGTTTGTAAAACTCTTGGCCCTGTAACTTTTTATGTCTACCTTGTCTGCTTTGGATTTCCATTCTGCAGATAGAAAAGTCTGGGTGTCTAAACATAGGTACAAATAAATATGGAAAAATGAGAGGAAAGAATAGTGCTTTTTGATGAAATTAGGACAGTGGGCAACAGAGATCTACTGCAAATTCAGATCCTAATGCGTCATTAGTCTTCAGAATATATTAGCCTTAACTGTTCACTCTAAACACTTCTGTTATAATTGTTGTGCAAGAGTGAATGGACTGGGATTTTAATTCCTCTCTAAAAATAAAGCATTTTTAAATACTTGGATTGTTTCATTGCTTTGAGTTCTGAGCACATCCCAATTTTTGTTTTATCAGTATAAGTTATTACCTACTAAATAATGCATTAAGCATTTAATGCCAAAAGAGAATTTTGAAAAGAAGAACACAAGGTGGAAACAAATTGAATTAATAGAATACAGAGTTTTTTCCATTCAAGACCTAACTCTCCAAAGAATAATTATGAATATTAAAATACATAAAGAAATATAGAAATGGACAAGAATTATGAATTCTCATTTTTTTGGGAAATAATGAGACTAAGCAATTACAGAGAATAAATCTAACATCACTGTTATCACAAGATTCAGATCAGACAGTCTTCCTCATATGTCATAGCTGAGAGAGTAAAAGTACTATACCTGTTTGTCAGAAAACTTCCTAGGTTAATCACATCTTAGCTTGAGCACATGAAATTCAATCTTGAAAGCTAATAGAAGTAATATGCTGAAACATAAAAAAATAAGAGCAACCCAGGCACTTAATGAAAAGATTTGATTCTTTTATCCTGAAGAATGTGAGTTGATTCAGATCCACTTTAGAGGGAAAAAAAACAGGACCCGCTAGGTATGTTAGTGTGTTTAAATGCTGATTTTTAAAGAGGCATAAGTTTGGGAAGACATGTAAGACAATCTAGAAGCTTACGCTGTCACACTGAATAGAATACAGGTATGTTTTTAAAAGATAGGAATAGGTCTAGAGAGATGAAGTCTCTTAGGTATTTATTTCAATCTGTAAATACCTAACATAAATAATTTTAATTCTTAGGTCCATAGGAGATTTTCTAGTCCCAGAAATGTCACCTCCAAACCCTTCAATATGCTCCCAGACTGAAAGCTTGTTGAGAAATGTTGAACTTGTTGCAAGCAGAGTGTATTTGAAGTTTATTAAAAGTCAAGCAGAATTCCCCATACCATACATAGAAATACGTAAACAGAAATTAAAAAGGCCTGAAATGTCGTGTCTCCTCTATTCTGAACGGCATCCTGAAGCTACACTCTACTTAAAACTCCAACAGTAGCTTCCAGATATGGAAAAATACAAACTTACAATAAATACCTTACTTCTTTGGTTCTTATTTTCTATTTTAATTTCCCATTCCACTCTCCATATTCAGCGTTATATTTGACTAGACTTTTTCTCACAAATCATCCAAGAAGGCAACAGTTCTTGGTACTGTTAATAGTTGTGGCAGATTTTAGTTACTCCAGTGGCTTTAGATAATCAAGACACAGACTAGCTCCCTTGCAGTGCCATTTTGGGTCAAGTGGCAGCAGGTTGCACATCAGTGCTTCTTCATGGACTTGTCTGTTTTTAAACAATTTTCCATCAGCTTTTGAAATGCACAAAGAAACATTAAAAAAGAGATAACTCGATCCAAAAGCTTGGAGCTTGTCCAAAGCTCCACTGTGTCCAAAGGTGTTTGGCATCACCTGCCTGAGGCTTGCCATCAGCCAGGATATTAATGGATTTAGCACAGCAGAAACGACTGCGGTTTCAAAGATGCCAGAGGCAGCACTTTACAACATGACCTTCCTGACCAGTGCAACTGAGGAGAAGCTAGCCCTCTCCTAGACTGGGACCGGATGGCAAAGGGAAAAAGACAAATCTCTTTCAACCTAGAGCTACCACCAGCAATTCCGTAATACCTTTGATTGCACTGAGCCCCTTTGCTCTACCCTGGTCATAGAACTTACTGGAATGCTCAGAAATTCTGCTGGCCCCTTTCATCTCACAAGAACAGAGTCTGACTTGTTTGAATCGTCTGTTTTCTTTGATGTTTGTTGTTGTTCGTTGGTCAGCTGGCTGAGTTTTTTTGTGTCTTTTTTACTCTATGAATAAAAAGAAGGATGGAGGAAAGAAATAATTTCCAAAGTAATGAGATTTTGTAAAGTTCCCTTCTAGCCTCCTGCCTCAGGTTCAATCTGCTTAGACAAATGGCATGGCAGCAAAGGCTGGATCTAGCCCTTGTTCTATAAACCAATTGTCCAGAGACAAAATGTGACTGAGCCGACATTTTGTGACAGGACTTAAAATCAAATACCTCTCTCTTTAGCAGTGTTGGCCAGAGACCAGGGCTGATACTGGTCTGACTCTGGGCTGGCGTGTGTCACAGGAAGCAATTGCTCTTGGGATTCAGCATTGCTAATTTCCTCCTTAAACACAAACAGCTGGAAAACAGCAGCTTTATGAAGAGAAGTGTAGAGCTGAGGAGTACTGGGACTGTCCTGTTTGATATAAGAATCTCTAAATATCTTTAAAACTTAGCAAATTCTTAACATTTTTTTCTGGTATCAAAGCCAGCTGATGCTCTGAGATGAGGAAATTGAGTCTCATCACTATTTATTCCACCTTCCACCTGGAAGCACAGTGTTTCCCAGGGATAACTAAACCTCAAAGTAAATCTGACCTCGTGTTTTTTCACCAGGCTATGCCAAGTTAAACAGTCAGACCCCTGGAAAGATTTATTGCAGTAGTGTAAAAGTAAACTTGAGGTCTCCAGGTGTAAATGTAATCTCACTTGTCTTTCTCTGGAATAAGAAGTCATCTCAGATTTCCCAGAGCTGTTATGAATGTCTAAAAAATGTATCAGCTATTTCTACTGCTTAAAGAAGAAAAATATGATGATGGCTTGCCAGTTTCTTTTACAGTGCTTTTCCCTGAGTTTTCCTTAATTTAGTTACAGTTACACTTCAGTATTGATTTGGAAACAGAGCCTAAAAGAATGCAAATATATGAGTGAAAGTGTGACTTCAGAGTTCATAACCCATGTTGTAGTTTGGTGGAGTAAGTCAATGTGTGTGTTTTCCAGGATTTTATTAAAAGTAAGTAGACAATTATACACACATATGATTAACATACAGAATAAAAAGCCACAATTAAAAATCAAATAAATACATAAAAAATCCTCAAAGTAGTTAAAGAAACAAACAAAAATTAACTCACCATGCTGTGAAACTGAGATTATTTTGCATATATTTGTAGTGAGACTCATTATGAGGGATTTGGAATCTTAAATTTACAAGTAAGCTAAAGACAGGCAGTATTTTAGGCAACCCAGTGTGTTGACCTGATTAGGTGAAGTATATATGTCTGTAGGACTTGTATAGGATTCTGCATGTGGTATCTTACCTGAAGAGATAGCCTAGTGAAAATCTCTTGGCTGGTCTCAAGGAAACAGTTCAGGCAACTCTGGTGTACCACTTTCTTCATCTGATGTTGCTTTCTTTGGGATTTTATTTTTTGCTGTGTAAAACAGCAAAGTTTGGAATCAAAGCAAAGGTAGTGGATTCATTCACAACATCTTCAGTTCACAACAGCCTATTAACTCATTTAATAGCACTTTGGCATACAGGAAACACTTTTAGGAAGCTATTAAATAATTCTTCCATCCAGGGGTATACACACATCTATTCTCCATACAAAGACATATCAATGACAGAATAAGTATAGATGTTGAAAGATGTAATTTTTCTCAAGTAACTGACAAAAATGTTATTATCTGTATTTGAAGTTCTGTTCAGGGCTGAAAATGCAGAAACATTGGTCCCTGGACATAAGATTCCTCGTTGCTCACTTCTTCTTCCATGTGGTTTGTTCAGAAAAGGAGGGACCATATACCTTTATCTCCTTTTCATTACACAGGTGGGCTACTTTTCTTCTGCACCTCTTTTTACGCTTTGAAATTTATTACCTCATCTGTCTGCTTCAGAGTTGTTTTTAATTGATTTAAAATCACTTAGGTGAATGTACATTTTCTGAACCTAGTCTTCTGTCTAGTCCCGAAGCTTTTCTAAGCTGTCTCTAAGCATTGTGGCTCCATCATTAAAAAAAGTACTTAATCAGATCTGTTTAAGTTTTCCACAGATGAGATTTTAGTCTACAAATGTGAAACAAGCTAGTAGAGTTAAGAAAGATATGCATTTTCTTTATTTTCATGTTTTCTATGTTCTAGCATCTCTTATATTATTTTGTGCTTCTCAGTAAAGAACTGGGAGTGAATAAAAGTAGATTTATTTTTTGTGTTGTAAGTCAAAAGCCATTGGGACAAACTATATTTTCTGAGAATATTTTCTATTTGTTATTAAAACTGACTTTTCTGATCTTATCTCTCAGCTTGGACTATGATCTTTCTGTAGTAATTGCTGAAGATTTTCATATAGTCTAGTTAATTATGTTAAAACAATTAGACTTCTTCCAAGATAAATTCTGCTGTAGCCATATGAGGTTTACTGTTGTCAGTCTTCATAGTAAAATCAATACAATTGCGGAGGCAATGCTGCAATTAAACATCAGTTGCAGCTTGATCTTTGAGCTGGAGTAAATTAGAAGAGTTTTCTTGCATCTGAATGTAACCAATCTAAAAAATATTTTTACTTTTTTATAGTCAATGGCTTCATGCAAATATTTCCCCTCTTTTTTAATGATAAATGCTAATTTTCTTCCTCAGCAAGGTGATACATGCCAGGAATATTTTTTTTTTTTTGCAATTGAGAAGCAACATACAAGTATAAAAACAGTATAATGATGAAAGGTGGATTCAAAGAAAAAAATACTGCAGCATTTATTCACCCATCATAAACTAATAAATATACATAAGTTAATACATTAATTTACTTCCTGCTCTCCCTAGAGTGTAGCTCCATTTGCTTTCCTAACTGAACAAACACTTGATGGGTGATAAACTAGTCTAAACACAGTAGTTGCTGGGATACTTCCAAATGCCAAGGACCTAGAATACAGGACAGCATGCTAACTCTGCTGGGTGGTCCTTAGAAATCTAGTGAGTCTCACTGCAGGTGTGTGGATGCCTGATTGTTAATTGAGCCTCCCAGATAAGGTGCCATTTACAACTACAGTGGATTGTAGGTCCCACTGCCATACATTAATATCAACAGACAGAATTATGGAACATTTCTAAAAGTTTGTTAGGAAAAATCTTAGCAAAAATCTGAAAGACAGAAATGTCCATTCCTGTTTATTTTTAAAAGACATCTAAAGGCTATTGCAGGATTGCAGGAAGGTGGTTTTCAGACATTGTGTTGATATTAACTGGCTTATCCAACATGTCAGTATGAAGCCTGGTAAACCAAAATCTTAGCAAGCAAGGTCTCATACAGTATGATGTAATTTCTATTATAAGTATTTATGTTATAATATTATTTGTTTGAACAATGATAAAATTAAACAAGGAGGGAAGTCTCTAAGCATGTCACAGTTTCAAGCTGATGAAAGACTTATTTGAAGTTACTTGCTGTGTTTGTTTTTTTCCCATTCTGTCTGTTCCCAGCATCCAATAATGATCTTCGAGATGCTCTCACACTTAAAAATAAGAGATTAAACATTTTCATTGAATAAGCATTTTAAAAGCTCTGTTTTCCTCTCATCTACATAATCATAACTTAGAGTCTTGCATTTAGCAAAAGTTCATTCATAATCACATACATCCAGCATCCATGCTGTCCTACTGTTTCTTATTAATTGACAGCTTCTTATACATGACAGACTTCATGGTAGTCCCAACTAGCTCCTCTTACTTGGCTCTTCAAATCACAGCACTTGATAAGTTAGGAAGTTGGCTGTGAGCTCCTCACAGAAAGAATAAGATAAGTCAAGCATAAGCTGAGTTGAAAGTTATCACTCCTGCATATTTTGTTCTGTAAAGAATTGCATTCTGTAATTTGAACTAACTCAGTTTTATTGCTTGCTCTTTAAAACGATATTTTCTTTCCATATGGGATAAATCACATGAAGCAGGTCAGTGTAATCACTGCTGTTCTCTGTCTTTTCTTTTACTAAGATAGCTTTTAGAATTCCTCAAACTCTTCTCACTTAAGAAAGAAACTATGAGGCAATTTTACTTTTCTGAAGTTAATCTCACTATTTTGTCATGCACAACAAGATGCCCAGATACATAGCAGTGCTTGCATAAATGATGTACACCTCACTTTTGTGCTGGACATCAAATAGACACCAGCAATTTCACTGCTCAGGTGGCATTCTCAAAATCCATTAGTACTGCAGTGACTGATCAATTGTGAGAACTTATTTTGTCCTGGTCCAGTAAGACTTCACAGATTTGAGAAGGTTAGAAATTAAGCTGGCTTTTGCATTTGATTTTTCAGATATGCTTTTCTTTTTATCAAAAAAACAGAAGCAGGATCAAAGGAACATGCTTGTGAGTGCACAGGACTGAACTAACTACTCTGTTTAGTCCATGATCTTTGTCAGGTATGACCTTGTGCTTTAAACAAAGAAGACACATTCTCTGTATAAAAAAATCTGGCCTACAGAGCCTTTCAGACTTCTTTCCACTGAAAATATTTTGTAATAGTTACCATATAATAGCAATCCAGAAATCATCCTGAACACACCTGAATTATGTGAAGAGTATAATGTGTTTGCCATGCTCAATGTGACATGTACTTAAGTCTGAGAAGCTTGCAGCAATTCCAACTTCTTTATGACCATTTTATGGCATAGTTGCACTAGAAAATTATTTTCACATAGCTTTTAAATGTGATAGTGCCATAATTTGCCAAAAAATGTTTGGAGGCAAGCTATTTGCAAAGTGAAATTTACTCATGTATAGATTTAATGAATTGTATTACATATCTTTGGGTTTTTTTGAAGTTCCAGAGGAAGTGTGACTTTTGACAGGTACAGTAAACCACTTTTCACCTGCCAAAGGACTTTAACATACTGCAAAATCATGAATCTGGAGAAAACAGAATATTTTTCCTCTCCTGTGCTCACTCAAAAAGACCAGTTCTTATAAATAAGTTCTCAATTTCCCAGAAAATGAATTTGCATGAGATTTCCTCCTTTTTACGTACAGCTTCTCTTGCTGTTATAAACTATGAGCTAAAATAACACTAGTGAGATGAAACAGACAGCAAAACAGTACTTCATATTGTAAATTAATTTTGTTGTACTCAACTGCATGACCTTGTGTATCTTCTTAGGGATAGCAATGGAATGAGCTATGTGCATTAGCTTTAAAAAGACTTGCACTCTCAATATAAATCAAGCTCATTCATATGTTGATCAATAAAACAAGACCTAGAGCAACTCTTGAAGGACTCTTGTTACAATACATTGCTTCTTTTACATAATATAATCAGTACAAACTGTCCAAGGTCCTTTTCTGCAATCATCATGGAACCATCTAGATGTATGTGCACAGTAACAGGAAATGGGATCATAAATACAAAGAAGTCCTTTTCCTTTTTCTCAGACAATCTGGAAGTAATTCAGCTAAACAAATGGATTTCAAAGTGTTTATGTTCTGCTCTCCCTCACTGCAGTATAGATGATTATTTGCATGGACCCATACAAGCCAGAAGTCACAGCAATAAACACTAAGCCATTGCTTTTTCAAGATTAAAGAAACTCCAGACACTAAGCAACAGAGATATTTTTAGTAGCTGAAATATATGGTGTATTAGGTCTTGAGCCAAATAATTCTGAAGATCAAAAGCTCTAAGGGCAGATCAAGAAAGAAACCTATCATCTTTCCTTTATACAGGAACTCCTCATGTCAGGATTGCAAATCCTGGGGAGACAAAAATGATGCAGTTCAGTGGCTTAAAGGTCTATTTCTGCTTTAAAAGTATATTTACACTCATAAATTTAGCAGGATGCTCCATCTCTCATTATGCCTGCCTCAGTTTCCCTCTATGATTCAATTGCTTTTGTCTCTCAGTTTTGCAGGCCCAGGCCTGGAGTAGAAAGATTCCCATGAGAAAGGACTAGGCACTTAGCAAGCTTTTTGCTGGTAACAACCTTGAAAGGTATAAACAGAAGTTGACAGAAGCTGTTCTCCAGTGTTGAATAACATGGAGCTCAGCCCAGCCACAACTAGACCCAGGATAAAGTAAGAATGAACAGATAAACAAAAGAGTTTTCTTGCTGAGAACAGGGTCTTTGTGTTTTTTCCAGTTTTTCTTTTGTTTTCCAATGAGATTTTGGAAGTACGACTAAATAGTTAAATGACAGCAGTCAATCCACTTTATTCTATAAAATCCTATTACCATCTTTAATCAGGAGACTTCCCTGTGCACTTTCCCAGGATGTGTGCTGGACCTTCTCTCCAGCGGGGACACCTACCAGAGAGATTAATTCTTTAAAATTAAGGCCCACTCAGGGATGCCCAGCTGTGGCTGGACAAGGGTTAGAGATATTAACTCCCTTATTGTCTTTATTAATAAACTTAACATTAAGCCATTTTTCATCGTTAAGTTTTAATATTGTAGGCTCCTTTAAAGTCAATAGTTATGGTTTAGACCTAGTATAAAACTTGGTAATAAGAAAGTTGTCAAGATTTTAATAGTTAACCTTTGTTGTTTGGTTTAACAACTAGTAGTACATTTTGTTGTTAAGATACCTTTTGCTTTCTAACCTTAGCTTCTGTTCTGATTCCCCAGTTCCTGACAGCTTGACTGTGCTTTTGCCTCCTAAAAGGTTCAGACTCTGGCATCATATGCAGTAAACCTCAACCAGTGCATATATGCCTTTTTTGGGGTAATCTGTGCTTGTGCTTTCTAAAGGGTTAAAATCCCAACATCATATGCAATAGCCCTCAATCAGTGCATATACATCTCATCTGTTATTCCATTCCAGTTTGGGACTATCTGTAAGCATGTGCACATTGGCAGATCCCAGTTGCTAGAATCTTGAGTGAACAGGAAGGGTGAGAAGTGTCGTTGGTTAAGTTACAAACTGTGATGTGAAATCTCTGAGTTTCCCTTGGAAAAATCATGGCCAAAGAAATTTGTGAGGAATTAAAGTGTTGAAATTGGAATCCAGACTTTGCTATTTAAAACAGGTGTTGAATCCATATATAACAGTAGCACGTAAAATACCTTATTTACATCAAATTCAATAATTCTGTAATTCATGAGTGGCAAAATGTTTGAGTTACAAAGGACACAGAATTATAAAATCACAGATTTGTCATGGTTGGAAAAGACCACTAAGATCACTAAGTCCAACCAGCAACCCAGGAAAAAAAACTTTGCCCACTGAAACATGGCCTAAAGTGCCATGTTCATGCATTTTTTTAATGCCTCCAGGGATGGTGACTCCACCACAGCCCTGGGAAAGCTGTTCCAGTGCCTGACCACTCTTTAGAACGGAAGAATAGAAATTCTTCCTGCTGTCTAGTCTAAATCTCCCCTGGTGCAACTTCAGGCCATTTTCTCTAGTCCTGTTGTTATTCACTTGGGAGAAGAGGCCAACTCCCACTTCCCTACAACCTCCTTTCACGTAGTTGTAGAGACCAATGAGGCCACCCCTCAGCCTCCTCTCTCCAAACTAAACAACCCCAGTTTTCTCAGCTGTTCCTCCATAGGACTTGCTCTCTAGACCCTTCACCAGCTTGGTTGCCCTTCTCTGGACTCACTCCAGCAACTCAATGTTCTTCTTGTAGTGGGGGGCTCAAAACTGAACACAGCACTCAATGTGTGGTCAGTGCTGAATACAGGGGTACAATGACTTCCCTACTATGCTTGCCATACTGTCCCTGATGCAGGCCAGGATGCTACTGGCCTTCTTGGCCACCTGGTCACATTGCTGGCTCACGTTAAGCTGGCTGTCAACCAGCACCCCCAGATCCTTTTCCTCTGGGTAGCTTCTTGCTACTCTGCCCCAAGCCTGTAGCGTTGCATAAGGTTGTTGTGACTGAAATGCAGGACCTGGCACTTGGCCTTATTGAACCTCATACAGCTAGCGTCAGCCCATCGATCCAGCCTGTGCCGAACCTTTCTACCCTCAAGCAGATAAATACTCTCACCATTATGTGAATTGTATTTATTGATAGTAACTACATATATTCATAGCAGTCTGTCTTTCAGTTTATTACACTTACTATGTTAAGAACATTCTGTTAATAGGTTGGCATATTCAACATTTGAGATACTTTTTGGAAAATGAGGCTTTTTATCTCTTAAACTAAGAGTGAGATTTTAGGAATATCTTGCCTTGTTTGTTCTGGGCCATTTGGAGTTCTTATTTTAAGGCACAGCCACTGAAATTTTGGAAATATCAAATTTGAGGCAGAGCTGCAAGAGAGAAATAATGAATACCTATTTGTTATTGAAAATTAGCGTAACTGAAAATACCAAAATATTCCAGTAAATAATAAAATACCAAGAGTCTGCTCCAGATAATACAATTACTAGCCGAGATTTTCAACCTGGATTTCACTGGAAGTAACATAAACATATATATACTGACAAAAAAGATAAATAAAAATTATCTTTACCTGCTTCCATGCTTTCAGTATACTCATAGTTTAATCTCCTTAAAAATTGCTATTTCATGTAACACTATCCAATAATTTCATTCTTTGCTAATATATATATCTTAGGAGTTCTTGCTTAGTCCATACTAAACCAAAACAGTTAAGTGTAGAAAACATGGTGAACATAGAAAACATTCGGTTTTCCACAACAAAATTAAATCCCTGAAAACCAACTGTGTCCATGGTTGCATCCACAACAAAATAAGATAGATTAGATAAAAATCCCTGAAAACCAACTGTGTCTGTGGTTGCATCAAAAGAAGTGTGGCCAGCAGGTCAAGGGAGGTGATTCTCCCGTTTTACTCAGCTGTCATGAGACCTCACCTGGAGGACTGTATTCAGTTCTGGAGCACTCAACACAAGAAGGACATAAAGCTGTTGGAGCAAGTCTGGAGGAGGGTCACAAAGATCATCAGAGGGCTGAGGCACCTCTCCTACAAGGACAGCCTGAGAGAGTTGTGGTTGTTTAGCCTGGAGAAGGGAAGGCTCCGGGAAGACGTAATAATGGCCTTCCAGTGCCTGAAGGGGGCCTACAGGAAAGCTGGGGAGGGACTTTTTACAAGGGTGTGCAGTGATAGGACAAGGGGCAATGGATTAAAGCTGGAGGAGAGGAGATTTAGGTTAGATATTAGGAAGAAATTCTTTAGTGTGTGGGTGGTGAGACACTGGAACAGGTTGCCCAGGGAAATTGTGGAAGCCCCATCCCTGGAAGTGTTCAAGGCCAGGTTGGATGGGGCCCTGAGCAACCTGATCCAGTGGGAGGTCTCCCTGTCCAAGCAAAAGGGTTATAACTAGATGATCTTAAAGGTCCTTTCCAACCCAAACCATTTAATTAACTCTCCATCCAGCTTGTATTTGTGCTAGCACTTGGCCTTTCCTGATCCATATGTAATTTGTATTAGAAAAGCCTATCTCCTGATTTTTTTTAATCTAATTCTATATCTTGTAATGTTATCATTAATTTGAAGAATAAGTAAAATGCTAAGACACTTTTATTAAAGAAAATGAAGCTCAGAGAGAGGGTAAGGCGGGTTTATGCAGACTTTACTGTTTGGAGCTGGGACAGGAATCTTCCTCACAAATTCTAGTTTTCCTTGTCGGTGATTTGATTTAATTATTTTAATTATTATAATTCTATTTTGTTTTCTCCATGTCAACAGATGTGGTAGGTACTGATTCAAATTTTAGACTTGGTACATTCTTTAGTGATGAAAAGAAAAAAAAAATGCAATTTAAGGTACAAAATAATGCTAACATTCATTTGTTGAAGCAAAAAAGCATTTTGAATCACTGTGTTCCTCTTTTGCATGTTTTTATATATTATATGAATAAGTGAAGTGTATGTTTTTGAAATCTAGCATTCAGATAGCATTCCTGAAGAGTAAAAATGAGGAAAAGCTGCAAAAAATTGTCCCTGTGTTTGTTCTAATAAAGCTTCAGTTCTTATTAAGCTTTGATCTAGGAAAATCACAGTTGTGTCTTGGAGTACCAATATTTCCCTAAGTAATTAATTTAAATATAACATAAAAGCAACAGACTCCAGATGAAATAGACAATTATCCTCTTCATAAGTTCATTAAACTGCAAACCAAGGCCATGCATAGAGTCTGGTCTTCATCATCTTTCTTTCAATATTCATTTTTATTTGTTTTTCTTGGGCTGTTTTGAATACGTAAGGAATCAAAGGAAGAATGTTACACGAGAAAGAGAAACACAATAAAATGCATCAGAGGACCATACAGAGTTGCTGCTCATGCAAGGATATTAAAGGATTTATCTTTTCTTTTTTAGAATTTACATGAAAATAAGTCCTCATTGTATGTGGTCAAAGGAAACTTAATTTGGAAAACCTAAAGTTTCTCATGACATTTGTTTTCTATTTGTTGGAGGGATGTACTGTAGAAACTGCTGACTGCCACATGCCTCTGCATATTATAAACAATGCAGAGTATGAGATGGTCTAAACAGAGATTTCGAGCTTCTGTATCTATATCCTCTGTCATTTCTTCTAAACTCCACCCTACCTTCATACTCATTGCTTGTGAACTATTGTAAGACCTGAGGGTATCCTGCTTATGCTTGATGAAATATTTGTTCAAGATTTGCTAACTCTTTTCCTCTTCTCCATGGTTACATCCAGCTATGTATAATGCAATTAACACATTGCTGTCCTGGTTTGAGCCAGGATGAAGACAATTTTCCTTTTACTGATTTTTTTCCTTCAGTAAGATTTTTTTTTTTAACTAGTAGCAGAGTGTTCCAATTGAGACTGATAACAGCTGTAATGTTTTTCTAACTGCTGGGACTTCAAGGTCACATCTTTGCCCTGCTGGCTCAGACACTACTGGGAGATCTATGCCATCCCCCCCCACCCTACAGGACAGACAGCAAAATTGGCCAGTGATATTCCATTCCATATATCTACATAAGCTCAGAGGAAGGTCAGAGGTCACAGAAGACAACTTCCTCCCTGCTTCTTCTCCCCTTCTCTTCCCTCCATGGCCGGCGTCCAGGGAGGACTCCATCCATCCATCACCGTTGACCCCCAGGCTCGAGCTCTCCTGACCCTCATCACTCTGCTCTGTCTCCAGCAGCTCTGGGATTTTTTGGGACTGGTCACAGGTAAGGAGGTTCTGTGGGAATTGCTGGGGGTGGGGGGAAACCATAGGGGTTCTGTAAATTTCCTGAATATATTTGTATATAATTGTATATATTTTCCTTTATCATTGGTGTTTAATTAAAGCTGTGTAGTTTAGTTTTCAATCCAGCAAAGTCTCTCTCTTTTTCTCTCTCCTTCCCTACCTAGGTGGGAGGGGAAGGGGATTGAGAGCATTGTTGTTGAACCTGAGTCAAATGGTGACAATTGCTAATATTATCTTTTCATAAAAGGTACTGTTCAGCTGTCCCAAGCATAGCAACATAATATAGTTAAGTGAAGTAGATGGCAAGTAGAGTAATGGATTTCAAGGCCAGAAGATGTCACAGTGATATACTGCAGAATTTTATCAAGTAGTTTCTGTTTCAGTTTGTAATTTCCTGTTGGACCAGAGCATGGATTTAGAAGAAGCATCAAGGCTTAATACAAAGATATCAGCTGACAAAGAATGTAAAATGTTTTGCTGTTTAATTACTTTCCGTATAGAAATGCTCTCTCTGTAGTAGTTTTAGCTTACAGTTTCCACTTCCTGTTATGCTTTTAGCAGTGATGCTTTTTAAAAATTGATATTATTCCTTATTAATTACTTAGAGCTGAGTTGTCACCTCTGCTTGTAGTGAATTTAAATCGACTGAGCTCTGTTTTTTTACTCTGAGGCAGATACTCTTAAATTCATCCCTATCTTGTATTTCTTTCAATTCTTTCTAGTTTGCCTACATTTGTTGTTGTTGCTTAGTTTTTGTTTGTTTGTTTTAAAGTATGAACAGCTCAACAGGCTACAAAAGGCTGGCAGAGAGTAATACAGGACAGTGTATGAACCTACAAAAAAGCTGACATGCAGATCAAGCTGAGGCTTCAAGATTGATACAAGAGTGCAGTGCTTCTTCTGTACCAGATGGGCTGCAGCTGTAGAGAAAAAAGGGCTGGGAAAGCAGAAAAGTAAGAGTAAGTATGCTGTAGGATGGATTGCTGCTTGTAGACCTCCGTAGGAAAGGCAAGAGGGTTTCCTTGTGATGGTTTTGGTTAAATCTTGGATGAAAGGGCACGGTGCTCCTCTTTTCTTTCTATTTACTTTGTCTATAATGTTGAGATTACCTTATTCTTAGAAATGACTGATAGCATTTCAAATTTTAGGAAAAATTTGTGAAGCTGATGATTTGCTGTTGCTGTTCTAACAAAATTATGCCTTAAACTTCCATAATATTCACACAGATGTGCAGACAATTTTAGTTCCTTATTCTTTTTTCTCTGTCTCATTTCTGCTGTACAGCACAGGATAGGATTTATGTGCCTAAGTATTTATTTCTCTTTATGAATTAACATCAGAAATACTGATGAGAATTCGTGCTTTCCTTGTTCATCTTACTAAATGTATAGTAAGAATCTTACTGAGATAGCTATAATATAGTACCAAGTCTTTCAGGCTTTGGAAACACTTATTGCATTCTGAATATTTGTTTTGAAATGACCACAAGAACCAAATCAACAAATTTTATGTGAAAAGCTGTTAAAAGGAGGTTTTTTGGTTCTTTTATGGAATACTGAGAAGTCTAATTTGGGCTTTTAAAAAACAAAATAGCCTCAAATGCAATCTACTTCTTCCTTAAAGAGGAAGAACATTGTCACTAACTGTTCTTTCTTCTTACTCTATGAATAGGATTAGAGGGACTTACAGAGTATGAAAAAGTAAAAAGGGGATAATTTAATTATGGAGGAAAGAGATCTTAAATGTCTTTAAAAATACAAGAAAAGAGATAACCAATTTATTTTTCCCCCAAGGCTCACATTCAAGATGAGTTTACCTGGCAATTACTGGCAAGAAAAATAATTAAATAGAACATTCTAAATTTGACCCACAGCAAATACTTATGGAGAATGTATAGTCCTCCAAAATAAATGCTTGTGATACGTAATTCTGTGGTTCTTGCTTATAATTGAATATGATATACAGAACCTAGTGAATGGTTGGAAAACCATAAAACAAAGCTGAGCTTGCTTTTTTTTTTTTTTTTCCCTAGCTTGACTACAAATAAGATACATCATATACTTTGATTATAAGGAATTCTAGCAATCATATAATTATACTACAATGAAATTTTTGCAAGGAACAACACTCCTGATACACTAGATGAAATCTTCCCAAACTCTTATCTCCCTCTTAATTAATGTGTTTACTTGGGCAAGTAAGCAAGTTTCAGCTGAATGAGATATAAGTTTTTGGAAAGCAACAAGCATGTCTATTCCATATAATACACATATCCATGCCCTGTACAGGCTGCTGCTTGTTATAAGCTGGAATGTCTGGAAACATAGTTCCTCTGATTTACAAAATATCACTCACTGCCTGACAGGCCAGGTAAGGCAAATCTCATAGTTCAGTGGTGTGCTGCTGCACACATTTCAAGCAATCGCTGATGCTAGACAAAAAGGTAAACCCATAGAAGCGATGCTAAAGGGGAAAACAATAATCACTGGAGCAGTAGAGTAAATCTCTGAAACAGTGCAAAAGAGCAATCATTATAGCAGTAAGAGGAGCAGCCTTCCAAGACACCAAAGCCATTTAAGAAGTGATTGTAGAAAATGTGAGGGAAAAGTAGATTGGAAAAATAGAAAGCTTCTCTGAGAGTTCATAATCAAGAATGAAGCAAGATGTAGAGATGGAAAAAATGTTATGGTAGCTCATATGATTCCATTGTAATTACAAAATTAAAATAGCTCTAAAGGCAGAAACTGTAATTATTGATGATGCTGTGGATGTTATATTATATTTTGTTCTATAATTAAAACATAACAAAATTATTTCTTATATCCTTATATTTTATTTAAATTGAGAATAATAAAGTATATGGAGAAGCATTTGCCTTAGAAATAGTAACACTGATGTTTCAAGTTAATTGCTTTCCTTCTTTCTGAGGACTGGTATTTGATGTTAAGAACTGTGCTTGGTTTTAGGTAGTTCGCTTTCCTAATGTATTTAATAGAAGGAATAATTTGACACCTTCTGAATTTAAGCCGGTGTAAAAAACCCAAACAAAACCTTTTTGGCTAATGTTCTCCACCTCTTTCTGTTCAGGATGCACCCAAGAGTACTGAAGGAGCTGGTTGATGTGCTCACTAAGTCTCTTTCCGTCATTCACCAGAAGGCTTGGCAAACTGGGGAAGTCCCAGAGGACTGGAGGGTGGCAAATGTCATACCCATCTACAAGAAAGGCCAGAAGGAGGATCCAGAAAACTACAGACCTGTCAGTCTGATGTTGGTGCCAGAAAAGGTCATGGAGCAAATAATCTTGAGTGATATTATGCATCATACACAGAACAACCAGGTAATCAGGCCCAGTCATCATGGGTTTATGACGGGCAAGTCTTGCTTGGCAAACCTCATCTCTTTCTATGATAAGATGGCACACCTGATGAATGAGGGAAAGGCTGAGGATACTGTCTACATGAACTTTTGTAAAGCCTTTGACACTGCGTCCCACAGCATTCTGATGAAAAAATTGTCTGCTTATGGCTTGGATGGGTGTACGCTCTGCTGGGTAAAAGACTGACTGGATGTCTGGGCCCAGAAAGCACTGGTGAATGGAATTACATCCAGCTGGTGGCGAGTCACAAGTGGGGTTCCTCAGGGCTCAGTATTAGGACCACTTCTGTTTAACATCTTTATCAATGACCTCAATGAAGAGATAGAATTTACCCTCAGTAAGTTTGCAGATGACACCAAGTTGGGTGGGAGTGTTGATCTTCTTGAGGGTAGGGAGGCCCTACAGAGGGACTTAGACTGGATTGATGGGCTGAGGCGAATTTTATGAGGTTCAGCAAGGCCAAGTGCAGGGTCCTCCACTGGCGCCACAACAACCCCAGGCAATGCTACAGGCTGGGGGAAGAGTGGCTGGAGAGCTGCCCAGTGGAAAGGGACCTCAGGGCACTGATTGACAAGCAGCTGACTATGAGCGAGCAGTGTGGTCAAGAAGGTAGCCAAGAAGGCAAACAGTATCCTGGCTTGTATCAGAAATGGTGTTGCAAGCAGGTCTAAGGAAGTGATCCTCCCCCTGTACTCAGCACTGGTGAGTCCCCACCTCAAGAACTGTGTTCAGTCTTGGGCCCCTTGATACAAGAAAGACAGTGAGGTGCTGGATCGGGTGCTGAGAAGAGCAACCAGGCTGGTGAAAGGCCTAGAGAACAAGTCTTATGAAGAGTGGCTGAGGGAACTGGGGCTATTTAGTCTGAAGAGAGGAGACCTCATTGACCTCTACAACTATCTGAAAGGACATTGCAGAGAGGTAGGTGCTGGTCTGTTCTACACAAGTAGTGATAGGACAAGAAGGAACAGCTACACCAGGGGACGTTTAGGCTGGGCATTAGGAAAAAAAAATTCTCTGAAAGGACTGTCAGACATTGGAACAGGCTGCCCAGAGAGGTGTGTTTAAAAGTCTTACAGATGTTGTGCTTGAGGATATGGTTTATAGGTAAACATGGTATAGAAGGGTCAAAGGTTAGATTTTATGATCTTAAAGGCCTTTTCCAACCTAAATATTCTATTATTCTAAGACTATTTTGGGTCATCTAGCAAAACTCTTAGCGAGCTTGACCTCCTGATTGTCTCCATATACATTTAGTCGTTTGCTACTACAAGATAACCTTGCTGCTCTGACACCTCCTACATATGAGGTATGCAGCTGCTATTTCTGTTAATCTTCTCAATACCAACTTTTCAGTGCTCCACATTCAGTCATAAGATAATATTTCACACACACATAGTTAGTATGATTAGTAAGTCTTGTGATAAAGAAGGAAGCTGATACTTGTATGGTATGACAGGCCATACCTTCTCGAAGATGTTCTATTTCCAATTGATTTGTTGATTGTTTATACATAAGAAAAGATTAATAAGTCTTACAGAATTTTCTTCTTTTTAAATTCAAAATTATGTTTTTGTATTAATTAACAGTGAATTTGTTCTAAAAGAACTTGTATCTAAACTGTAATTGCTTAAGAAGATTCTTGGTTTTGTCATTTGAAAAATGCTCATGATCTAGTAGTTTATTTACAAGTATGTTAACTATTCAAAATTATTATAGGAGAACATTTAGAGAACATTTACATTGTGACTGCAATTTATTGGGACAATTAGTGTTGCATATGCATTTAGACATTGTGATTGATACCTTGTTTCCCCGTGACATTGAGGGAAATTCTCAATAGCTTTATCTAGAAAAGCTTCCAAAATGCTTTAAATAATTTATATTACTTACATATTTTGGAACACATTACCCCCCAAAATTTAATTCAACTGAGGACTCTTTCCTTAGAAAGATCCAAGAGTGGATCGTAATAATAAAAACAAACCACCTCTTTTTTGGTATATTTTTTCCTTTTAATATTTGGTAAAATAAATCAAAAGCCTCAAACTCTTTCAATTTATCTCAAGAATCTTTGTACAGGGCCAAATTTTCATTCCTTTGCTTACCTGAGAAGTCTTGTTAAGTCATATTCTTTCATCTCTCCTTCTGTCAGATATTAAATTCTCCTTTTAATGGTCCATACATATGCACAAGTATGACTTAAGGTGCATAATCCTGAAATCTTAATATGCAACTTTTTTTCATAAACAATACAAAGAATTTGACAGGTCTGAAAAGGGCTTGTGTGAAAAGATAATTAAGTGCTTTAGAGAGTGTCAAGAGTCAATAGCTCAGCACTGTCAGCATTCTCGAGTGTTACAGGCTATAATTAGATGGCATGGAAGTGCAAGGGATGTTTGGCAGTTTATTTCATCATGTTCTCCACAGTAAAACTAAAGATCTGCCTCAAAATGAGACTCTGTGGTTGAGGAGAGCCAAAAAATAAAAACCTCATGCATACTTTTTAGTGACTTACACAAATTGCCATTTTCTGAAGATGCCACTGTTCTCAACATTTCAATCCTTCTATCCACTGAGTTTTATGTTATGCCCAAAATTTAAATTATGAGGTCAATGGTACTTTTGTTTTTTTAATTTTTGAATTCTTTCTTAACTTGCACTCCATTCTGTCTACTTATGGCACTTAGTGAGTGGCCTTTAATCAATGACATCATATACAGGAAGGCATGTGTTGTTACCAGGGTTGGCAAACACTCCTAAACATGTTGATTCAGAAACAAGACACAGGCAGCTGCTACCAGCACTTGAAAATCACAAATAAAGCTTTAATAAATACAGACATTGCAATTTTCTGGTAGTATTTATATGACAGATTCAATGTACATGACAACTTTGGAAGGAAAAAGATTCTTTAATTTCTAAACTGGTTTAGAAATTACCTAAAATGGATAGAAAAGTAAATAAAAGTGGCTTTGATCTTATATGATGACCAGTGAAAATATCTGTCTCTGCAACAATGACTGCATGATATGCTTGGGTTTTATGCAGCTAGACCTAAAGCAGACAAGACAAAAGGACTTTCACATCCTGATATGTGATCTTCATTAGAAAACCTAATCCAAAGTGAAATTGAGTGGGAAATTGACTTACCTAATTACTTGAGTAAGATTTTAAAAAGCACCTGTTTGTTTTAACTATTGTTATTTAAATCATATGCAATAAAACTAGCTGGTTACTTCATTACTGGATTGTGAACTTCTGCATATGTAATAATTTACTTCCTTTATCTTTCACTCATGCACTACTAAACATGCCCTTGTATTAATACAGCACTAACCATCTCAAAATCCCAAGGATTTGAATTCTTCTTCAAGACAAAATCTGTTACACCTATTCCTTTTGAAATATTAGAAGCTCAGGTTTCATACTGAGAAATAGCTCCCACCATAACTTATTTTTTTGACTACAACCTGTTTTCTATATCTAATACTGTAATTAATGGTTAGCTATATAAGAGTCCATGTGATTAGAGTTATGATTATTAAAATAGCAGTTGTCCACATTTCCATTAGCATTCTACTTGGTAGTTAGCAATAAGCAGAAATAAAATATTAGGATGTTCAAAGCAGGAGATTACCAGTTAGTGGAATTCTCCAGTGGGACAGAATAATTATTAATTATCATCATCATCGTCATTATTCAGAAAGCAAAATGTCTCTCAGGGATACCTGTGTGCTTCCTTCTTGCACTGTTCTCCAACATCAGCCTTATCTGCTTTCAAATCTTGAAGTAATATTTGTATTAACTAAAGAGCTGTCTCCATAGCAGATGGAAAGTTATTATTGCAGGAAGAGTCATTACATGGATCTGAGCTTTGTTTGGAGGCAGTTTTTTCCCCCCTTTATCTTCTGAACATTTCACAGAATATTTAAATTTACAGCCTCACTGGCTTTCTGGGAATCTTCTGGTCATATCCCTCCCCTAGCTCAGAGTTTGCACTGCTTATAAATAATAATGAAAAAGCTGGAGGATCTGTAAAAAAAAAATTTTAAAAATCCTAGTAAGACACAGGAATTTAATGAAATTAATTGGAGGGGAACACTCATATTTTTACATTCCTAAAAGACAAGTTATAAAAGTTTTTTATTGTACTGAGGGGATCCTAGCAGGTGACCTCAGTTTGGTTTCCTGCTCCACTAGAAATATTCTGTTGTTTGTTATTAAGCTGGTCCCTCCAGGCTGGAGCTTCAAGGCCACAAAACTAGCTAATTTTACTTGAAGCTTACCTGTTTCTCAAGGTATGATAGTGGCACTTAGTGTCTGAGTGCAGCAGAAGTGTGCTAGGTGTCCTGGTTTGAGCCAGGATGAAGCCAATTTTCTTTTTACTTATTTTTTACTGATACCCAAGAAAGTTGGCTTCATCCTGGCTCAAACCAGGACACTAGGTCTCCTGAGTTATTTGCCTGTGTGCTAGCAGGCAAGTCACCCTTTTGCTCATTCAGCAGGGCTCTCTCCCATGTGCCCCCAGAGAGTTTCCCCAAACCTCATAATCTGTCACATTCCCTGAGCTATTCAACAACAAGCAGTGGAGTAATGAAGCAATTCTTTCTCCAGCTTCTGTTACAGAGATTTGATCTTTCCTGATCCCTGACATCAGGAGTTCAGGTGTTTTCCTTCAGAAAAAACCCTTAGAAGTATGAGAGCCACTGGCACGCAGTAAGAGCCGTGGAAGGATGAGATTTGTAACTGCTTTGTCAGAAGCACTTTCTGTTGGCTGCTTAAAAGTAATTAAAATTTGTGCTGTTCATTGTGAAGTCCCATTGTATAACAGTCTCCTGCAGTACTCTCACTCAATGTCAGCCAAAAGTAAATAAGCAATGAACGAGATCAAACTGACAGTAGGCGTTGATAGCACAGTACCTTGTGAAACTAAATGGAGGTCCTATGGAATGCTTTAAGCACATACACAGTCAAAAGGGAATATGATTAGTGCAGTAACACAGTTCCAAGTCAAAACAATTACCTAGGTGTTTCTAAGGACTGTGAGAAACTTCAGAGCTATCTGCTCATGCTCAGTTTACTAGTGAAAAGAAAGGATAGTTCAAGGAAAACCTTCACTTTCTACACTGCTTTTCTTTTTAAAAACTTTCAGGTCCCATGAAGGGGATATTATAGATAGTATCTTACCACTGTTAAAAATTAGTAGTACGACTGTCAACTAAAAAATTCCAATTTTCTAGCAATATGTCTCCCGATCTCAAATAAGGGTATATCAAAAGTTAAAACTGTTCACTGAAAAGATGAAGGAAATTATTATGAAGTGGAGTCTGTTGAGAGAGAGAAAGCTGAAAAACACTTTAAAAAGACTGAAAAAGAGGGATTATCAATCTTGGAAAGAAAATTAAGAAGAAACAGGATAAATATTGAAAAAGACCATTAAATGTTAAAGAAGAAATATCAGAGGATGTTGAGTTCCCTGTTGCATAGCGAAAGAAGAGGTCATTCTAGAAAGGAAAAAAATAAATTAAAAAAAAAAAATTGCCATCAATGTGTATTTGTGCATTCAATGGTCCACACAAAATCCTTGTAGCCAAAAATTTTGCCTAAGTCTAGAAATGTTTTAAAATTATAGGACAATAGAAATGCTCAGACTTTTAATTATCAATTCAACTAAATATTTTGGGACATATTAAAACTGCATTCTGTGGGGTGTAAGAGCTTAACTAAAGTAATAAGGAAATACAGTATTATTCCATGTCTGCCAAAAATGAAATTTCTCCTTTATCTGAAACTTTCAGAAGTGGGCAGTCTCCAAAACAAAACAGATTTCAGCATACTCTGTGTCCTGTTGGAATCAATGGCATGATCTTTTAGATTTCATATTCTTAATTCTACTTCCTGAATAAGTGTACAATTTTCCATAACTTCATTTATATTTCAGATACTCAGTTAAGAAAATTAAATGTACATTAATGATTTTTTGTCAAGATATACTCAGTGAGCTAAATCTTTGTTGGAATGTTTACATCCTGTTGTAGGACTAACCTCAAAATGATGTTAAAGGTAGGATTTAGGATCCTAAATTATTTAGACACTAAAAATTACATTGAATTAATACATAAAATAATAATAATAAAATTGACACAAAGGGGAATAAATAATTTGTTTCCAACATTAGGCAGCATGGCTTTACTCTGCATTGTAAACTTGTAGTTTTGAGAGTTGCTTGTCAGAATATAGCTTTATTTTTGTCTTATCCAAAGCACAGAAATAAGTGCTAAAACACTAAGCCAAAATTATTTTTCCTAATACCTACAATGTGAGATATCATTATAGCTTAGTGTTTAGAATGTTTTGTAGTCAGTAGAAGAAAAAAACACAACAAAACCAAACCAAACCAAAAAACAAACCACCAAAAGTCCTCTTTGACAGTCATAGGAAAAAAAAAACCCAAACAACCAACAATAGGATTTTAAATTGCATCTCTTGACATTAGTAAGTAATGAGAACAGTGATAACATAGTATGGGTGATGTGAATTCAATACAATGAGCAAAAATGACTAATTTGGGAGTTCGATTGGGGTTTTAGGATTCCGCCAGAGTTGGAGCAGATGGAGGAAGGATGAAGACGGGAATGTGAGGATAAAAATTTTGCAAAATAGACTTCCAGAAAAGGAGAAGATAAAAGCTATTGAATAGGATTTTAGACTATTAAAAAAGACACTGACGCATACTTCAACCTTTTGAGGACAAGCTTTTTTTATATTTAGTTTTCCAAGTTCCAGAAGTTACAGTTCATGAAGTCTAGTCATATCTTTCCTTTGACAAAATCTTTTCTCATTTCTGGAGAAACTGCTCACTGCTGCTTATCACCTGTTATGAAGTCCCTATAAGCTTTTGGGTCCATTCAGTTCTCTGAACATGGTTCCTTTACCAGTAGCAAGAAATATCCTATATTAAAAAAGTTTATGTTTCTGAATGAGTTCTGGCAATCTGATTAAACCAAAATCTAGCCAGAAGGTATAGGTGGAATTTCTTTTTAGGACCACCATTTTTCAGAGTCCCTTAGCTGTCACCTAATTACATCCATTTCCTTAATGTTTCTTCTTCTATTGAGAGTCTCTTCTTTAAGTTTTGAGATAGTTATCAGACACTGACACTGATATGGTTCTGAATGAATCAAGATCTGACCTTAGTAATATTATTTTAAAAAGACTTTGCAAGATTTATTTTTGTCCCTTATTTCTCCTTTTTGTTGCTTTTTTTTTTTCTCTCCCAAAGACATATTTTACATCTGTCTGAGTAATGTTATTTAGCATCCTTTCTTATTTCTCATAAATACCTCTGTTCAAAGGGAAATTATTTATTTCATCTTCTAGCATGGAAGCTACAGCAAAAGAAAATAAGAACAAACAGATTATTTTCATTTAGTTAATAATTAATTTAATCTCTGTCTCTCTGTTAAAGAACACAATAATCAGAAATCCAAAGTGTGAAGTGGGGTAAGGCTATCACCATAGCACCTGTGCTACTCATGGGCTCTACCTTTATTGTATGGCTAGGATGTTAAGCCTCCTTTAAAGCAGGTGAACCTATGAATCAGATCCTTTAAAGAGCATGTAAGAACTTTTTCTAGTTCTCAGTTGCTCAGGTGGAATGGTGGTAGGAAAATGTAACTGCTTGTTTTTTCTTGGGACATTCACCTATACAAATGTTAGTCATCTAAAACTGAGCTATCAGTAAGAGGAAAAAAATGTAATCTTCTTTGTATCCTGAAAAATAAAATGCTATTATTCTGCTAATTTTGCTAATAAACAGTGTTGCTCAAAAATATAAAACAATCTAATTGTCCTATTGTGTTCCACTGATTTTCAATGCATCTTGCAAAGAAGTAGTGGAGATTTATTGTATAACTTCTGTTTGGAGGCTTAAATTTCTCTGTAAATTCCATTTTAAGACCTGAGCTCTTGATGTCTACTGTATGTTTAGTAGAAGAACCTAATAACAATAAAAAATCCAAGTCAGATTATGAATATCCACTCCTATATCACAGTCTTCTGTTTGGGACAAAAATTAATGTAGAAGTAAATGTTTTTGAGGTTTTATTGGAATTTATACAATGTTCTAATAATAACATAGAATTGGCAAACAAAAAAATCCCTAAACCTAAAGTTAATACTCTGGTTTCAGCACCAGTGATTATATGTTGGCTGCCTTTACAGGGTAAGTAAGTAGTCAGAACAGCACCACACTGACCGTCAGCTCTCTCAGGTTATATTTGACTTGAGAGATCCTGAAGGGATTTTAGGTTTTATCATAAATATTCTATCTGTGAGGTCTTCAATCTTGTATGTTAGTTTCTTAAATATACTAAGAGACATGCAATTAATATTTTATAATATCTTAACTGGCAGTTGTTCTACAGCAAGTTGAGAGGTTTCAAAAACGCATTTTTTTGAGTGCACAAGGGTTTTCCATGTACTAGATTAGATGCATGTTCACATACTTCAGGGAGCCTGCCCCTTTATACAGTCTTGACATGGGGGCAGAATGAAGGCTGCTGATGAAGATTGTTATGTGTCAAAAAATGTATGATTATGTGACTCACCTTGTTTTCCATTATATGTAATTTAAAATCATACTGTCATGGTATTTTTCATAATTAAAAAAAGGTCTTTGCTATTGTTTATAATTATCCCTTTAATGCTTGACATTGAAATCTGTTTCCTTACTGTTTTTTTTTCTCCTTTCTTTGGAGGTACTTTTGGATGAGTTACTGAAGAGTTATGTATGAATGTCAGGTGATTTAACTCCTGTGCCTTTTGTTCAGGTGATTTAATTCCTGTGCTTTTTGTTCAGAGAGGGGAGAGAATTTCTTTGTGTTTCACTTAGATGTTTTTTCTTGACAGCCTTTTGGCTGCCCTCACTGGTTTCTCAGACTGATGTGTCTGTGGACAAGCTGAATGTGGTAGTGCAGTGATTCCTTTTGTAGCCTTTAGTGGTCCACACTATGCAGAAAAATGAGAATGTGAGAGGAAAAGCCTTCAGTTATAAACCTGAGCCTGAGATAGGGTCTCTTTTCCTTTAGGAAGACCAATGTAAGGACATCTTACACTGCTGCATCAGTTTATTGCATTACTTCGATCTTTTATCACCTACTCTCCATCACTGACAGTCAACTCCAAACATATTGCCTGTACTCACCCGATATATTATCTATTTAAATTTTTTTAACCTCCCTCATACTCCAGCAATTCTGACAGATGTTTGCTAGTTTGCATTGCATAGAATAGCATGGCAAATTTTATAATTAATATTTTGTGAGTCTGAATTACAAAGTCTTTATGTAATAATTGTCTCACTGAGTCACACCAGATGTTAACATAGCCCATTTTTGCATTCCTCAGTGATATGTCATAGAGGTGTTTATGGAAAAAAAAAAAAAAAAAGAACCAGGGAAATACAAATTAATAATTCCATTCTTATAACCTTTAACTTTCTGTAAATCTGCTGAAAATTGCATCAAGAGTATTTTTTTAGCATACCTTGATAGATCCTTCTGGTGTACTGTCCTTGGCCAGCAACCACCCAGCCATTCTCTTCACATCCCTCCTCTAAAGGGTGGAGGAAGGGGAGAAAACAAGATGGAAAAACTTGTAGATTGAGATAAAGACAGGCAGATCACCTACCAGTTACTGACATGAACAAAAGAGATGTAACTTAGGGAAACGTTTTTTAATTTATTAACAAGTAAAATAGAGTTTGATGGTGAGAGACAAAGCCAAAACCTAAACCATCTTCCACTCCCTTCATTCCACTCTCAACTTCACTTTATTCTCGACTCTTCTACCTTCTACACCCACATCCCAAGCAGTGCAAGGTGGGATGGGGAATAGAGTGTTGTGGTTAGTTCGTAACAGTTCCTGTCTGCCAATCCTTCCTCCTCATACTGTTCCCTGCTCTGCCATGAGGTCCTTCATGGGCTGCAGAGAGATATCTTCTCCACTGTTATCTCTCCCACAGGCTGCAGGGAAACCTCTGTTCTGGTGTCTGTAGCACCTCATCCCCCCCTTCTTCCATGAGCTTGCCATTTTCAAGGTTGTTTCTCACACTTTTTTTCACCCTCATTCCTCTTCTATTAATTTGGTTCCGTGTGTACTGCAATATAATTATTTCCTGTTTTAAAAAGTACTTCCTTGTATTTTAAACTCACCAACTGCTAATTTTACTTCACTCCTTCTTGGTTGTGAGCATGTGAAATGATGAATAGCAATACCTCTTCACTTTATTAATGCCATTAATGATTTTAAAGACAGCTGCCAAATTTTTGGCCATTTCCTTCCTAAATTAAAGAGCCTCTTTGACTGCCCGTTTAAAATCAACCAATCCATACTCATGATCACCCTTCTTGTCTTTTCTAGTTCTCTTTCATTTCTTTTGAGATGGGGATATCACAGCTGAAGCTGTATTGTCACCAAGGTTTGCCCATATTTGTTTTAATTCTTCTTTTCCTAACTGTTGTTAGCATTATGGGTTTAATTTTTATTTCTGGTGAACATTTTAGAAAGTTGTCCATGGTAGCTCTCAAATCCATTTTCCTTCCAATAAGATTGAATTTAGAGGATATATTTTCTCTTTGTTCCTTATTTTCAGTTTGGCACCACTTAATTTAATCTGGTTTTCCCTGTCACTGTCTATTAAGAAATTCTTACACAAACCTTAGTAATTTTAGACTTCCTTTCATCAGCTATTGTATATAATGATGAATTCTTGTTTCAAGTTGTTGCTTTTTGATCATTTGTGAATACAATGAACTCAATTCCTAGGAAAGGTCTCTCTGATGTACTTTTCTGGTAGCCTTCCTCTGTACTGAAGGTAGACTGTTGTTACTCCTTTCTTAGATTCATTTAATCAGTCATAAATTCATTAGAGGACCATTCCTCATGCCCCCCTGTCATGACCCATGCAGATTCTCATTGGACCCTCTTGTTTTATAAACTTTTTCTTGGAGAGGAACACATGTGTGACTGCAGCCGACCTTAATCTCAGACCTGGCCCTCCCACAGAGAGTGATTAAAATGTAATAGCCCAACTGTCCAATACCCTTTGATTGGATTAAGGTGAAACAATACTCAAGTTCTGCATTTGAATATTAGGTTTAATTAAAACTATGAAAAAATACTTCAATTATTATCTGTCTGTGTGATCATAAGACTGATTATCACAAAACATACAATACATACTTCTTCAAATTTCACGACATGAGAAAAAAATGTGGTTAGGCTTCATATTACTAAATGGTTTAGGAAGGAAAAGAAAGAGAGAGAATAGAAGAAAAGTTGGGCCAGCCAACAGGGCAGAGTTGGTGTCAATGAGGCTTCCAAAGCCCACCATCTCAGCTCCCTGTTTTATAGGCCTGTTTCACTTAAGCAACTGTTTTGTAACAATGAGTAAGAGTAGTTGAGATAATACCATCACTGAGTAACTAGAATGGACCTCCACATCTCTGCTCCTCTACCATTATCTCTATATGCAGGTCCTAGGCCATATGCAGGCCATCATGGTTGTCTCCATCCTATAAGGCAGTTCTTTTGGGATGCAAAAGAGGATTTATTTGGGGCTTACATTGGTGTTTCATCACCTTCCATAAATGTGGATCCTGAGGACTGGTCCCTCACACCCCCAAAAGCTTGTTTTTTAAATAGCTTTTAGAGAAAGACTTTGCTAAGAGTTTTCTGGAACTCAAAACAATGTGAGCTGGATAACCTTTGCCACAGAATAATTTGGAAGAGTTCAAGAAGTGCTTGTGTTGGCTCTTCCTATTCCTCCTACTGAAAAAAAAAAGGAAAGGACTCAAGAATAGAACAAGACTTTCAGATACCTTTGCAGCCTTTTGCTTTTCACTCCCAAAGTTGTAGTTCCCACCGAGATCATCCAAAGAGATGGTCCTATATTTTATAGGGCTGCCTGGAGTTTTTGCAAAGTTACTATTCCTCCATCTTTTAATGTTTTATTCCACAGTATCTACAGCAAATATATCTCTGTGCAACATACATTTAGCCATTTTAAAACCGCAAAGCACTGCTACTGTGTGCAATATGAAGTATCTGAAAAAAGATGAAATTGCAAAGCTTTCTGAGATGTCCTGTGAAATGCCCACTGGATCACATTTTGGCATCTTCTTGCTATATAGCAATTCAACTTTTTTTCCTTTATGTGCACAAAACGAACTAAACAAAGGAATCATTGTGCAATTTTTCCTGCTTTGAGAACAAATGACAGTTTCAAGAAAAAAACTACTTTAGATGAAAATACCAGCTTGCCAGGATCACTAATCCACTTGCAAGACACTGCCAGGAATGGCTTGCAGTAAGTACTATAGTTACTAAAATGGTTCATTCTTCTTTAAGGCCATCTTTATCCTTTAAGACCACACTCCAGCTTAAGGGTCTCACTCAAGAAAGAGCAGGGAATCTGCGTCCTGCTCTTTACTTTTAGAAAAAATAGTCATGGACTAGACTTTCTCTTGTAGCTGATGCCTAGAAATGTGCACTCTGCACATATTCAGAGTTGCTTCTATTTTGAATGATGGGGCAGCCTAAGTCCAATTGTTACTGAGAAAGTTATTTCTCTGCATGACCCCTATCAGGCGTCTGTGTAAGCACTATCCAGGCATGCACTACTGCCATGATCAGTTAAGATCTCTATAATTAGGTCAATATACTGGCTACTATGAGTCCCATTTTAAGCTACCAAACTGGGTTGCCTATGTGTGAGTCAATTAGATTATATCCACTCTGGGAGCTAGCCAATGCACATTAAATTTTGTGATGCTCAGTACTGTAGCATGAAAGCCAGTTTTGCAATCTATCCTCAAGTCTGAAGAAGTTACTTGTTGTGGGACCAAAAGTCTTTATTAGATATAGCACTAAATCCCCTGCTTTGAAAATCTTTTCTATTCTTAATTTTGACAACGGATAGTCAACGGATCTGAGACTAGAAAACTAGCTGTTCATTTTCCACTATCTAAATATTTGTAATTGTTTATGCCTTTTAAAACAGTCCTTTTTGTTTGTTAAGACTCATCTTGACATCTTTTGAATTATTAAGGGCTAGAAATGTTAGTTAAGAAGGACATTAGAAGACATAGTAGACACCAGTAATTATTTAAGACCTAAGAAGGGGACACAGGATGCATTTTAAATGAGGCTTTAATTGCTAAATTAAATGAGTAGTTTAGTGATAAACAGATTGGAATTCATCAGTTGAGTAAAACTATAGGGAGACTCTGTGAGTGGGTTTGAAGGGTTTTACAAGTAATCACACTTTCAGAGCCACATCTACTTCCTATTTGTTTAATGATAGACTTGATGGCTAGCTGATGGGGCACAACACCTAATACCACCTAGAAGTGATGCTGTCAGGGAGGCTCCGTGAGAGGCCTGGAAGTCATTAGCATAACAAACCAGATATTTCTGATTATAGAATAATTTTTGAATAAGAAGTATTATTTAAATCTTGTGATGAACTGGTGCAGAACATATCTTCTCAGAGTTTATTAGACAATAACAACTAATTATTTGAATTGGTTTCAATTCCCTGAATTCTTCAGCTCTTCTTCATTATCTGTAACTGGTAAATATGCAAATTTTGTCTTTTGTCTACCAGTAAGAAAGCATAACTGGAGTTAGCCAGGTTTGCTGGTCAAGACAGTTCGTAGCAAGAGGTAGGATCATTTACCTTCTAATCTAGCTCATTTTGTTTACATTTGGTTTCTTTTCTACAGATTAAGAGTGTTTGTAAAATATGTTAGTCACAAATAAATGGCTTGCTGCATTTTGAAACCCAGCTTAGTACAATATAGTTTGAGATTTTTTTTAAATTTGTGAATCTGTAAAAAAAGCTTAACACATTTAAGAAAACATAATTATTTCTCTTTGAATTATTACAGGGAGAGGACAGAGTATAATCAAATGGTTGTGACAATGCTCAAGCTGTGCTAGTTTGGTTGGACATGTGGTATTACTTGTGATTTGATGGGGTGAGCATCATTGTTGGATCTAATGTAATAAGTATGTCATATATGAGACCTAAATTTTTCTTCAGTAAATATATTCAAATTTTGTTTAGATATTTTTTCCCTAGTTTTCTTAGTAGTCTTTATTTAAGTATACATATAAATTAAAACCAAAGACATAGGGCAAATACATCCTTAAAAATACCATGTATAAGAGTTCTAGTAAATATTTTTGTGTTTTTATCAGCTCCAGAAGAAATAAAAAACTTAATATTTAATGTTCATGCCATTAATAGCCAAAAAAAAAGGCTAAAAAAAAAGCAAAGCAAAAAAAAAAAAGCAGTAATGCTGCTGAGGAGAGAAAAGGCTTCCAAACTGGAATGCTGGAATGTCCTTCTACCTTGGCAGCTGGTCTTTCAGAATAGTGGATTAAAAGTGGAAACCTGGAAACTTTTATGGAAAACACAGCA
Organism: Apus apus; assembly: GCF_020740795.1. Taxonomy (NCBI): domain Eukaryota; kingdom Metazoa; phylum Chordata; class Aves; order Apodiformes; family Apodidae; genus Apus; species Apus apus. Next base: position 42,249,307 of record NC_067312.1, on the reverse strand, counting down.
ATGTCAGCATTAAAAAGAGTAGGTACATTGTTAATAAACAAGTGATGGGTATTTAAAACTGTTGGAATTCTTGTCTGACAAATAACCAAAGAGTTAGTGTACTTTTATGTCACACTCTTACTAAGTGATGGTGGAGAATGAAAAAAATTACTTGTGGATTTTTAAAATACTTGAGTCATACTGATTGCAGAGTAAAATATGTGTGTAAAAGCCAAAAGCCAAAATGGAATACTAGTCCTGGTTCATGCTAAATACTTTGTTCTCAGCATCCTCTGTGTTTGCAAAAGGATAATAAGGAAAATACAGTCAAGGACAAAAAAATTATTCTGGGAGGAAGTATAGGTTTTGACAGTGACATTACTAAAACCAGCTGAGGGGGATAAGGTTTCTCAGCCAATACGATGTCACTAGCAACACTTCATTGCTGTGACCCTGACTCTCCATTTTTGCCACCTTGCAGAGGTGGTAAGAAGCAACTGAAACCCTTTGCTCATGTTGTTTATAAGGAGGAAATGTCTCAGCTAGATTCTGCCCAGGCACAGATAAGTCTTGGTGCTACTTTGTCCTGCTTTATTACAGCAGATCAATGGTCTATTTTTCTTGTAAAAGAAAAAGTGAGCAACAGATATTAGATCGCTAGATTATATGGGGGGTTTTTTTGTGTTTTTATTTGTTTGTTTGGTGGGTTGTTTTTTTTTTTGTAAAAGGTCAAAATCAAAGCAACATTCATATAAGACGCAGCTCCTCTCTTTTTATTGAGTTCTAAAATAGCAAAAATTTTATCTATACTCTATAACACTGTTAAATACGAGTCAAATTGGTCTTTGTTCCTGTTCAATGTATTACTACTATCTGTTCTTCATCTGAAGATACAGCTCTATGCATCTGTCCCTGGTGGTATTTCATGGAAATGCACTTGTTACTGACCTGATCTTTATCGTGTTCATATGAGTACTAGGACCTCAAGCAAGAGATAATGCAGAGCAAACATGTAAACACACACACATATGTATGTATTGTAACTATTACTTTCTTTTATATTTTCTGCATAATTGTCAGTGTGTTTCTTCTGCATTCATGAAAAATGATGGGCTCCCTCTGGTGGGACCAAACCATACCTTTGTATTTTAGAGTCATTGTGGAGTGTTGGGAGTCCATTTAACCTACTGGAAAATAAGTTGTTGTTCTGTGTTTTTAAGGTTTGGCTTTCTAATCTCGATTTGTTATCTAATTTCTTATCTAATTTTAATTTATTTAAAGTTTGTTTCTCTGTCTCTGGAATGTTTTATTTTCAGTCCTTAATATTTTAGTGAAAAGATTAAATAACCTTCACTAAAGCTGAATGTTTCATTTTCATGAATATATGCCTATAAACAAAAGAAGCAGTAAGTCTCTCAAGGGAATCGCACAGATATAGCTGTAATAGATCACTGAAAATTCAAATAAATATACATCTTTTTTTCCTCTTTTTTTTTTTTTTTTTTTTTTTTTTTTCCCCAGAATCACATACAAGACATTATTTTTGCACACTAAACCTAATTGCTCTCAAGAGCTTGCTGTGCCTATATCTCAGGACTTGCTTGTTCAAAATTAGGACTGAATCTTGGTTGATAATGCTTCTTCTGTACAAATACTTTCCCATTCATTTCCACAGTTTCTGTCCAATTATGATGATCTCATCTTTGTGAGGTGGATATGAAACTTTCATGATCCTTTCCTCCTTAATAAGCAATTTCCTTAATATGGCTATTTTTTGTTCTTGATACAATTATGAATTGATTAATTCTTATAACTTCCCTAAAACAGATCAAAAATTTGTAGCAGATCTGAACTATTCTATAGGCCCAGGAAAGACAGATGATAAAGGAAATGCTGCAGGTAAAAAGACATGAAACCATCAGAGTAGGCAGAGAGACTGAAATGATGTACATAAATAGGTGATTACATTGAAGATTATTGCATTATACTGATTTTCAGACCGAGTTGTATCTTACTCAAGGTGGCCACCTATATGACTAACTCTTTTTGCCAAAAGGGCTATCATGGGATATTATCCAGCAAGTTCTGTTTTTGTCTGATGTAGCTTTAGCTTTGTTTCATCTCTTCCACAAATTGTGTACCATTTTTTACTATTTGGTTTGCTTATTATCTCTTCTGCACACCCAAATTGTTTTTAGAAAAGAGATCAAGAAAAAAAACAACAACCAACCAACAAACAAACAAAAATATTTTGTTGAACTGACAAGAAGGTGAAATACGTCTCTTTATGTTGTTAGAGGTAAATTTCCTGTTAAAAGATTAAATTTCCCCAAATGGTGTTAAAATATGTCCCACAATTCCAATGCAAAGTACAAAAATGCTTTCTGACAGTGACCAGAACAACTTCCAACTGAGAGAAGAACAGGATAGGGCAAAACTTTTAATTTGTTCACCTCTCTTACGAAGACCTGACTGAAAGGTGTCACTAAACTTAGTCTGTCACTGTGATCAGGCACACGGTTTTGTTGTTCTGAGTGTAAACTGATAAAGCTTTACAAGATGAATCACAGCTGACACTAAGCTGACCCCAAATGCATTTAGGAAGCTGATGAAGAAGAGTGGAGCCTTCTGCTGAACTGTTGTCTTTTAGGAAGACAGGAGTGTTTCAAATCCATATTCCAAACTGCCATTTCATTGTCAATAAGTGCTGCAGAAGAGCAGTAACCTCTGCACACAGGGAAAGATGAGGAAACTTTTAATGAAAGGCTCTGGTTACAATACACTCTTCTTTTCTCTTGTTAATGGCAGTGGACGGCTACAGTCTTTGTCCTTACAGTTTGCCACATTTTTCTGAAGTTCTAAGAGTAGAATGGAAGAGATAAATTGTACTCTTAACTCTGTTTCAAAAGGAGAAAATGCCTGAA